>NW_027526361.1:224701303-225301303 GCF_048455015.1 Haemaphysalis longicornis
TCGCGCTTTCAGTCTTTCTTTCTTTTCTTTTTTTAACCGTTCGGAGCATCCCGCGGCATTAGCGCGCATAAGTTCCCAGAACAGGGAGAGGGGCAGTTTTCAAGAACGCTCGATAATGTCTGGGCGTGAATCCACGTTGAGAGTATACGTCACCCTCGAGGCGCGCCCGCTGATTCGGCTGCAGCGCTTATTACCCGGAATTCCCGTCTCTCGCCTTTATCGCCATTGCTTTGCTTTGAAACGTTTATTTTGTGTATGACCAAACTCCTTCCCGATTTCTCGGAAAGGCCGCGCAAGGATACGCTTTCCCGCTAATAAAGGTTTGTTTCCACCTGGAGTCGATTCCTGCTCCGGGTAAAACGAAATGTCGAAGCATTATATTCGCCATTTTCTTTTTTTCTCTTGCTCTCCCTGTTATTGATTTGTCTGTGTATTCTTAAAGCCGCTCCGCGCTGTGACCACTTGAAAATATTTACTTCTACAGTGACTGATGAGGCTAATTTCTTCTATGCCAGCGTGTCTGCAGAGGAAGACCGGTCGACTGTAACAAGCGCACCAAATATTAATGAGAAGCTTTATACGGCTTTAAGCCCAAGGAAAATCCAGTGGTCGGGTGTACTCAGAAAGCTCCTTGGGCGCAACACGGGAAGCATGCGTAAAAAGACAGGTTGGAGAGTAGTTAGAAGCAAGGGGATAAGGGGATATGGAATGGCTGGGTTCACCTCTCTATCTGCAGAGCTCATGCGCAGCGAGCCACTGCGTGAAGCATAGATCAAGCGATAACGGCGAGCAGAGACGGGTGAACGTGGCAATTGCGAAGACAGACCGCACGTACGTTACTTCGTGACTTTGGATAGGCTACGCGTCATACGTTCTCCCGGTGATCGAGGCAGCTTACTACTACCGACGCCGCGAGCAAAAACGAGAACGCAAGAATTAATACCAGAAACACGCAACATATTATTAGGGTTTTTCGTTTTCGAATTTTATATTCTTAAAAAAAATCGGGGTTAAAAATCGGGACCTCTTTTTAAAACCGATAGCCGTGGAGAGATCGGGTTCTTTGTAAAACCATTCCGAAATTTGGGGGGGTTTGTTCGGGTTAAATTTACAGGTGTACTATAAGTAATACACTAAGTTCATTTTTTTTAAATGCTTTGAAATTGGTGGTTGTTTCAAGCTGGTAATCGGGGGAAACATGAGGGCTTTCTAGAAAACACTGTCCTAAATTCGGCATTAGTTTGGAAATGAATAAGTAAAAATGACAGTAAAGAGCATTTCTAAGAAATGAAACATTTTATTCACGAAAAGCTGGTAATCGGTTTTTCACTCATCTTAGCTTACGCACATTGTCATCTGCATGCGCGACACGTCGGTCTCCAATCGAGACCTCTCTGAACGTTGAACGTATCTCATCCTGGAATAAAGTTCTCTCGACACCGCAGCTTCCATTAGCTATAGGCACAACAATTTCAGTGACGCATTTGCCAGCCTTAGGTAGGCTCATGCCAATGCTCAATGAGTTCGGAAGCTGTGTTTTTGGGGCTTGCTTCCAGAACGTACTGGCTGAGAACGGCGGATCGTCAGCGCACAAATGTGCAGATCGCTGCTTTGAAAAGGTCTATTCGGGAAGAAATCGGGATTAACCCGACCCTCCTCAAATATTTTCGGGGTGTAAAAATTGGGTAAAATTGGGCTTTACCCGAAAACGAACAGCCCTAATTACATCCGTCCAGTTTTTATTGTTAGCAAGAAATAAATTCCCCATTACGCGATAATTTGGGGACAGCGTAACTGACGATGGTTCCTAAATTCCCGAAGTCGCAAAGCAGAAAAAAAGAAAATTGAGCGAATTTCGGTCTGGGATTCCAACCCGGAGGGGGGTATGGAATGGAAGTCGAACACGCATCTTGTACACCACGCCAGATCTGTTTCTTTATTGTCAGCACCGTTTTTGTGTGTCACATGTTATTATCGGTTTAAAACCCACCGGCCTGACTTTGGCTCTGCATAGAGCAACACTTAAAATGGCCAAAGTTGCTAGGTTACCAAGCTCGCGCAGCCAATTAGGCTTCGCTCCATTGTATCTCGTACACTTTCTGGAGCAGCGTAATATTCTGTGGGAAATGGTGGGGGCTTCTGCGATGGGGCGACGGGGCTCCAATCTTAATACACCTCATGCGACAGGCCCATCCCCTTCTTTTACGCTGCGAAAAAGACAATCCCTGCCATTCCGATGCCACATGGAACCCTATACACCATTACAACCCCACCAGATGTATTCGTTGCGCGTACGATCGCCAACTGTGCGTTGCGTTAATAACGTACCATGGCTTTGAAATAAAAAAAAAAAACAGATTTCACACGGTGGCTCATGCAAACATTGAAAATGCAAATGCACTTCCTTCCCATTTCATTGGCTTAGACGGAGATAGGGCGCTGGAATTACGGCTTGCCCTACGTTTCCAAATACAATGTCGAGCGGCATTACCCCATGTCAAAACCTCGTGCACTTTTCCCAATTAATTGAGCTACCAGCCAAGGAACAAAATTATTAGAGCGAAAGGTGTACTAAACTGCCCAGCATATTCCTGACAGAAGAAAACACCCTTATCCCGAATCTGTCTTTTTCAAGCGAAGCGATAAAGCCTGCACATGATATGTATCACGGCCACTTTTTTTGTTTCTGTCCAGATTCCGAGTGCGGAGGGCTATCCGTTTAATTTCTGATTGATTGATTGATTTGATTTGATTTGATTGATTGATTGATTGATTGATTGATTGATTGATTGATTGATTGATTGATTGATTGATTGATTGATTGATTGATTGATTGATTGATTGATTGATTGATTGATTGATTGATTGTGGGGTTCACGCGCCGACGCTTAACAGGCGATGAGGCGCGCCTTAGTAGAGGACTCCGGATTAATTTTGGCCACCTGGGAATCTCTAACGTGCGCCGAAATATCGAACACACGGGCGTTTTCGCTTCTCGCCTCCATCAGAAAAGCGTCCGCCGCGGCTGAGAATCGAACCCACGTGCTTGGGGCCTTGGCCTCAGCAGCACAAGCACAACGCCTTAGCCACTGAGCCACCGCGCCGGGTGTTTTTTTTTTTTTATTGTTTCAGTGGAGGCAGGGCAGTTTACGCTCAATGGTTAGCAACAGGCTGGACGTCGGAGGCACATTGCGACACAAGGTTGTACAATGAAGCCCAGATTACAGCTTGCACAATGCAAGATAAATGTGGTGCATTTCATTTTCACGTCTTGTGGTGGTGTGTGCGTACAGGCCAAACCGGCGGCTGTATCCATGTGCGCCTAAGGGAACATCACACTTGAATTAAAGGGAGGCAACACAAACATTTAGCCGTGCACTGTGCTGAGTGTGGCGGCGAAGCGGGCTCTTACGACACAGAACTGCTTTTTATGCCCCGCGATCGTACAACAGAGATCTTGACGAAACGTTCCACATTCAGATAAGGGGCTCGCAATGTGTTAGCCACCCCTCAATCAGCATCCCTGACGAGGAAGTGTCGGGATAGCAAATGGGGCAAAGGTATGTTTGGTATACAGTGAAACCCCGTTCTTACGTTTTTCACCGGACCGGGAAAACAAAACGTAACAACCAGGAAACCGCAGCAGCGACGAAACTTTCGAAAATCAACGAAAACAGCGTAGCTTTGACTTGCAACTACGTATTTCTGCAACTTTGCCTTTTGAACCCTAAAAACTCGAAAAGGTAGGACTGCCGCTTTTTGCGATCGCTGGAAAACACCACGTGCGGCAATGCAAGGTCCCTAGCGACGTCGACTGTCTTGCGCGCTGGCTGCTCCTCTACTGCTTTTCTTACGTCAAGCTTTTCCTGAAGGGAAAGCGGCTCCCATTTTCGCGACGCCATCAAGACACGACAAAGCGCACAATTACGACTAGAGCGCGTGCTATGGCAAACACGCACTTCCGGCATGCCGAAGTGAAACTTCCGTTGTAAGCGCAGTGATGATGGTGATAGCATAGAATAGCATAGAGCCATCTAGTAGTGACGAATCGCACCCGCGTGTGGCTTCATGCAGTCAGTACCGTAGCCAAGCCTAGCCAAGGCTCGTCAAACGTCAAAATGGCGGTCCGCGCATGTTGGCCGGGCGGGTTCGGAGTGTCAGATTGCGACGGATACGGGAACTTACTCTGAGCCACGACCTAACAGTGATGATTTTAATGCATGGGACTCCATGTGAGCTGCGCCGGGACTAGACAAAAACAACGTAACAGCCTGGAAAACGCAGCCCTGAGGAACGTAAGAGCGGGGTTCTACTATTAGAACCTATGCGCATGCGCAGCGGGCGAACCTGCCTGATAGTTGGGCCCCGGCTGGTTATGTAGCGTTTCCTTAGTAAATAAACTTTCAATTGATAGTATACATACTTCGTCAGCCACCGACACAGTGGAACATTTTCACAGATTCGAAAGTCGCCCTACACAGCCTGCGGTGTACTAGGAAACCAGAGAGCAGATGAGGCTGCACGCAGGGGCCTCGAAATGAAAAACAAAAGAAATATTTTCTTTACGAAAATGATGCCTCAACTATGACCAAGGCACTAGCTCTAGCAGAAAGAAACCGCTTATGGTCCCTTCCGGAACATCATCATGATTTTCTATATTCAACTGACCCACAAATAAGACTGATGTTGCCAGAACGACTACCTCGGCGGCGAGAAACGTTATTTCATAGACTGCGAGTCAATGCGGCGTTCACTAATGCCTACTTGCATCGCACAAGCCAAAGTACAAGCCCATATTGCGACAACTGTGGCGCCCCCGAAACCATCGAGCATGCCCTCTTAGAGTGATTCGCCTACACTGTCACCTTTATTTGGTATCAACAACAACAACAACACAGATACCAGGGGCACAGACAAAAAGCCAGAGAAAGAAGGCTTGACGGGGTCTGTGCCCCTTTCATAGTTATGTACAAAAAAAAACTAATCGTGCGTGTGAAACGGTAACAAACTAATACACACAGTTGAAATTTTATACAGCAAGCATTCTTGATCAGCACATGCGCGAAGACACATTTCAGACACAAAAATGAGAAATACTCTATAATAACAGTTTCACACAAAGGAATATCTACGTACCCAGCGAGTTAAGTAATGACGGTAATGTAAAGGAGAGAAACTGGCGACCATAATTTGTGCGTGTAAGGGGAATCACCCATGTGTCAGCATGGCGAGTATGACGAACAGGACAGTTTCGTTTTATAGTTGATAATTGATCGATGATAATGTTGTTTCGCTTCATTCCTGCGTAGTAATGCTTGCGGAGCGTGTCATTATAAAATTGTGGAACAGCGCGGATACAAAGTTCTTTAAAAATGGGTGCAGTGTGAGCATCATGCGGCAAGTTTGAAATAGCTCTCACAGCTTTCTTTTGTAAGATATGAAGTTTTGTTATATATGTTTGACATTGTTGTGTTTCCCCAGACCAACTGGCAGTAATTTAGTTTGGATACAAAAAGGGAATTATAAATTATTAGCTTAACACTTGTTGGGAGATAGAAACGCAGCCTTGCAAGAACACCTGTAATACGCGCCAAGTTTGTTGAAATCGCTGCGATATGCCTATTCCACACCATGTGTTCTTCGAATATCACTCCCAGGCTTTTCGCGTGATCTACTATTTCTATTTTAGACGTACCAAGCATAAGATCCCCATCAACATTTCCTTTTCGGTTTTTTGCTCTGAAAATACCACTAAAACAGCCTTCGTTTTAGTGGTATTTATGTTTAACGAGTTGCATACGCTCCAACTATGCAGTGTACTTAATGCACGATTTGCTTCAACCAATAGCCTTGTACCATCCTTACAGGTTAGAAGTAATGTAGTGTCATCAGCATAGATGACGAATTTGATTGATGGGGCAATGTTCACTAAATCGTTTACGTATAGAATGAAAAGTAATGGCCCAAGGATGCTACCTTGAGGAACTCCGGCTGTTATAGGTTTAATTTCGGACAAATGAGTGTTTATTGCAACGGTTTGGCAGCGGAACTGAAGATACGATTGAATCAAATTATAGAAAACTCCCCTGAAGCCATAATGGTCAAGTTTTCTTAGCAGCGTCGCGTGATTTATCCTATCGAATACCTTTGAAAAGTCAACAAATACACCCAGTGTTAATAATTTAGCTTCGAAGGTGTTTAAAATAAATTCTTTTTGCGTTAGAAGAGCATACTCGGTCGATAGGTTTTTGCGGAAACCGAATTGGGAGTTTGTTATTATAGAATGTTTGTCACAAAAAGAAGTCATACGCTCATTTATTAGTTTTTCTAATCCTTAGGAGAAAACTGGCAACACAGATATAGGGCGGTAATTCGAGAAGTCATTCTTGTCACCCGCTTTAAATACAAGACAGACTTTTGCATGCTGCATGCGGGCTGGAAAGGTTCCATGCTGAAAGACAAGGTTGTAAATGTGTGCAAGGGCAGGGCAGATTATATCGATTGCGTATTTGACAGGCCCAATCTGTAGGTCATCTACATCAAGTGCTTTGCTATTTCGGAATGAACTAAACGTGGAAATGATTTCGTGCTCGCTTGTAGGTGCTAAAAACGCACTTTTGCAGTTCCTGGGTGCCATATACTCTAAACAACGTGGGTCGTAATAGCTCTCACCAACAGATACAAAAAAGTTATTAAAAGCGTTGGCCAGCTGCTGACCGGACATGCGTATCCCATTTTGCATTACTTCGGTGCCCACTGTGTTATCTTTCTCACGACCAAGTAAAGTGTTTAGATTCTTCAACAGTAAATCGCTACGTCTTAATATTTCAGGGCTAAATAGATTGTGTAGGTAATTTTGTTTGGCTTGCCTCAAGTAACTTGTGACTTTATTACGAAACGTTTTAAACGTGCGCAGGTCGGTAGGGTCTCTTGTCCGTAAAAAGTGCCGATAAAGGGCATCCTTTTGTTTAATTAATTCAAGTGAATGTTTTGAAATTCATGGTTTCCGCGCTTTTTTATTTGTTAAGGGCGTATGAACGAAAAACTTTTTGTAACTAGCTGTGAATAGGGACAGAAAAGTATCGTACGCAGTGTCAGGGTTTGTTTGCTGATGCACATCATCCCAGTTTACTTCCGATAGGTCCTGTCGAAATTGCTCCAGCAGGAGTGGGTTTACGCTTTGAAAAGTCCTTTGGGGGGTGCACTTTAAAGGCTTGGTCGATGCATTGCTTTCTTCTATTAGGAATATTGGAAGGTGATCGCTGATGTTGACGCCAATAACGCCCGACACTGTTTTTTCAGGGTTAATATTTGTGAAGACATCAATTAGCGTTGAGGACTCTTTCTGAACGCGAGTGGGCGTATTAATGGCGTTGGTGCAGGCATTTGAATCCAGAAGCGTCATAAGACTACAGTTTTCTGATGACGGAAGTAACATGTTTATATTTATATCACCGCCCAAGACCACGTTCAAACCGTTATCGTTAACCCAGCCCAAAAACTTATCTAGAAAGGCTAGAAATACAGATACATTCCCGCTTGGAGGCCGATACACCACAGCATAAACATAGCGATTGCAAGAAAGTGTTAAAATTTCATAATCACGTGTGGTTTGACAGAACTCCTCAATGACGTCGCAGTGCAGTGTATCTTTTGTTAGCAGCAATATGCCTCCTCCCCTTTTGTTCATACGGTTCAAGCAATGCTTGTTATAGCCAGTCATCCTAGGTACTTCACTCTGGTCTTGGTACCATGTTTCCGTCAACATGATCACGTCAAAAGAAAAATTAAAACACGAGAACAGTGCATTGAGGTCGTCATTCTTATTCCTGGCAGACTGCGCATTTAGATGAAAGAAAGATGCAGGGCGTTTCGTAGTCTGATACAGACGAGATACATCAGAAGTGGAATACACAGCATTCGCCATGTTTGTCGTGTGCAATAAGGGCAACGCTGAGTAGGTATGAGGGCACTTATTGAATCTTTTCTAGGTCTTGTGAGCGGGTCACGCGCAGCACACGCGACGAGTCACTTTTGCGGGCAAAGATTTTGCCATCCCGCGTCCATGCGTACTTCCACCCTTTTTCATTTTTCCGTGCAACAACCTGGCCAAGCAAAATTTTGAGTGTCGGGCACAGATGGTCATTCACGAACACCGGGGAATGATTAACGTGCCCAAAGTCAGAGGTGCTAAGACGCTTTTTCCGTGATTTTTCGATAACCAGGTCGCGTTTCGCCCGGGAACGAAACTGCACCACAACGTTAGGGCAGCCCTCATCCCTCCTAGGCACGCGGTGACAGGCATCGATGTCCTGTTCGGTTATTTCCTCTGTGATGACATCACCTAGCTGCTTGAGGAGCTGTGGGAGGCTTTCATTTTCGGAGAAGGGTATACCTTTTATTTCTATGTTCTTATTTCGGGAGTATTGTTCAAGATCAGTTATGCGTTGCTCAGAGCTGGTTGCTAGCTCTTTCAGTGATTGACATTCAGCCAAAAAGGAAGCGTTTTCCTTTTTCAGCGCAGCATTTTCCTTCTCTAGTTTGGTATGACACTTCGCCATTGCATCAAACTGTTGGCTAAAGAAGGTGATTGACGACTTCAGTTCTTTGTATTCCTTACGCAGTTCCTTCTCGAGTGCATTCCGCATTTCGCGCATCTCCTGCCTAAAATCTTTCAAGAATTTTTCCATTTCAACCGGAAAATCACATAAAGACATTTATTGTTACACTTTCACATTCACTTTTGGCGCTTTTGGCAGCAGCGCAAAGCATCAAATGGGCAGTACACTAATGACGCAAGGAGCCGGTTACAGCAAAAGATGACATGTCTTTACCCTGGACCAATTACACTGAGCCTGATACTTGGACCATGGCATTCTCCATCATCTCAGCGGAAAGTCCTTGATGCGTTATTTTGCTATCTTGATGATATTGGCGTCGCTAAGACTTCGTAGCCCCCCTTATGCGGACAGTCTTCGCTTACATCACATGTCCCGCTATTTGACCCTTTCTATTTTTTTCTCCTTTCCTCTACTACTCCAATTTTTACTACTCATCTGTCGTTTCCCCATTCCACTCCCTGCAGAGTAGCATGTCGACGTAAGCATGTTGGCAAACCTCTGTGCATTTTTTTCTTAAATGAAGAGCTTCTCTCTCTCTCTCTCTCTCTCTCTCTCTATATATATATATATATATATATATATATATATATATACAGAAAGAAATGCCGGCAGTCTACAACGCCAAAGAAGGCATAGGGGAGTGGTTGGACTATTTTTTACCGTTATATATATATATATCCCTCTCTCTTTCCCCTTCTCAATTGATAGTAAGCGCTGCTGTCGTCCCCCCCTTCTTGTCCGTGTTTGAGTTCGCGATTCACTTTCAATGATGAATGTCCACCAACTAGCTGCTCTCCACTCAAACGACTCATGTATTGCAAGGAAACTGCATTCAAGAAATAAGGGGGCCAAATGGTGCTAGTCAGGCCCTTGCTCTATGTATACCGAAGGGACATTCTTAGGAAATCGATGCACAGGACACGCCGCAGTTGTCACGTACACTTGGGTTTACTGCCTCCCACTTAATTCACAATGATGAGTTGTTTGAACTTAAACTTGGTCTTCACACTCACAGCGGAGTATCAAAGAACCAATTACTCCTCGAACCTTAAAGACCAGTGAATATGCATACGAATCTTCAGCCGACTATGTAGTTATAAGACTTTATCTATCTGAACAAGCAATGGTACACAAACAATAGAGCACCAAATTTCCAACTTTCCAAACAATCACCCAACCACTGAACAATTTGCGCGGCAAACTATTACTGCAACAAACTACATCATTGCTCGGGCTAAAGGAAAAAAATTACAAATTCTTTTCTGTCTTTAATTCTAAACAGCCAGTGTTTGCAATTCATTGTTCTGTCGGTTGTACGCCCTGTTGAGACCGCAACACGGATTGTAGGCGGACCAGTTTGTACATATCTGAGCGATAACGAAAAAAACAGGACGACAGGAGAGCGCAGAGACACCGCGCTGTTTATCGCTCAGTTCTGTTGGGACTGTTGCGTTGTTTTATCCTTTAAAAACTGGTATTTCGTGTATCTCCTCTGTTGACATTGTGTGGCAACTTACTATGTTCTGCGCCTTTATTTTTTTCTCTCTCGCTGGTCCACACCGTTGTTCTGCAATTTCGCATGTACTGGGTAGAAAGCCACTGTGACGCAGAATTTGCCAGCATTTTTCCTGTCCACCTGACACATCTTTTGTCTGATTAACATGTCATGAAATTAAAGAAAGGACATCTGCAAAATCTCTTAGAAAGCATATCATAGTACACGAGATATTACGAGCAGAACGGCACACTACAATGAACACCACTAACCTCGTAATGTCTCGTTTCCACAGCAGCCGTCGACATTGCGAGGTTCATATTCTGACGTCCCGCTAAGTCATCACGGCAGCACACACTCAGCGCTCATCACCCCCGGCCCGCACCCTTCCTAAAAATATTGGCACCTAATTTGGCTGCCGCGGCGACTGTAGCTTCGGCCCCTTCGGCGGATCTGTCACTTTGACGACCCTTGGATGTAAATTCCCGACAGTCCCAAGACATACCTACACGACGGGAGAAGCTGCCAGCTCAGCACTCTGATGAAGAAATATTTGACAAGGCCCTTACACAGATCTTTATTTCAGCGCTCCGTTCGATCATCCATCTCCTTCCGCAAACAAGTTCCCTTGCTGAAATCCAGAACGCTCTATCACCGACACGCGTCCGCTCTTCCATTCGTGATCCGTGCCTATATAGGTCATGCATGCCTAGAACATACCGACGAAGAGATATTTTTCAATGGAACGAATACGAATTGCCTGTCCAACAAAAGGAGGGAATTTTGAAAATTCGTACATCATGATAACGTCACATTTTTAGACCTGTGTGAAACGTGAGTTTCGCCTGTCAGTGTGTGCGTGTGCGTGTGCGTGTGCGCGTGTGCGTGTGCTAAGACATCAGACGTACTCATCCCGGCAAAGCTTTGTGCTTGCAGACTTACCCATGTATCTCGTCTTCTCATCGATCGCTCCGAGTACATTGCAGTGTAATTTCCGTAAAAAAAAACGTTCATTTTTATGATTATTAGGGTCTACACAGAGCCTAAAATTGCTGTGAAGTCACCTACGCTTAGTAATTTGTTCAGAAATCAGTCAGCCCAATTTCTTGTATACGGCGATTTCAATACCCATAGACCTTCATGGAGAACCCAACGGACATGCAGTCGGGGCCGATTACTAGAGCAAGTTAGTGAGCGTAAAAACATTGTGTTTTGCATGAATACACACCAATATATATCTTAAAGTGAGATTACCTTACAGCACTGTGCCTTATTCGACATTCTGCACTGCAGTCCTTGCATCTGCAGCGTTGTAAGAGTTGATTCGGATACTCGCTGCAATGATCATCCCCCGTCATAATTCAGCGCCAACAAATTTACACGCCACATGAGTGGAGGATGGTATGCATACTAAGCTGGCATGCTTCCCGTTTTTATAGCGATCTTTCCCAAGTTAACGACCACAGTACCGACACTCCCGTAAACACGGTCAAAACGGCTATGATGAAGGGTGCCAAATGAATTGTTTCCACGTGCCAATGCTGGTTTAAATGGAGGATATGCCTGGCTGCGTGCTAGTCAACGTTGTATTGAGATCACCGCCTCGCACGCCAGCATTAGCGCAAATGCGTAAGGAACTGCAGTCTTTAGGCAAGCGCAGATGGAGGTCCTTGTGTGCGATTTTATATCCATTAACGTTCATGAGCAAAGTTTTGGACACGATACGCGCTGCTCGTTCATCTGTTGCCGCAAGAACGCTTTTTCAGAGACTTGTACCGTAGAGCGCGAAACAGCTGCAGCGGGCCAGTTCTGCAAATGGGTCTTAAAGCCTCCACAAGCAATGATCATTGAAGAGATTGGCGCACCTCACAGAGTCTCCAGAATACAGAGTTACTACTACAGAAAATACAGAGAATACTTCAGAATACAGAGCATCGTGCCACGTAATGCATTACGTTGGTTCTCGTTGACTAATTTCGCACAAGCGTTATACGAAGGAGTCGACGCACTGGTACGCTGGACCAGACAACGTAAGCAACGCTCTGTTGTAATCGTGGGGCCCGTACGACACTCTCTCTACGACGCTTGCTAAATGAATTATGGTGACGACCTCCACGAGTCCTGGAACTTATGGAAGATTGTGCCTGTCCACAAGCTACGAAAATGGCCAAGCGCGATGGACTCATTTCGGTGTGCCAACCTGGCTAGTTGCATAGCCAAGCGATAGGAAAGGTTGGCTTCTTGTAGTTTAAGATGGTGTTTAAAATATCCGGTGCTTTTAAACAATGCATTTCAGGGTGGATTCAGTACATGCCGGCGGGATACGGACACTATCCTTGACATAGTGGCATTCAATGAAGAAGAGCGCTTCAAGGAAACATAAAATTAGCTGTGCTGCCGGATATTAGTCGAGCGTATCAGCAAGTCATTACCACGTTCTTGTAAGTATTGTTGAAATGGGACTTTGCTGGAAAGTTCTTCGAAGAATTGGGAACTTCTTTGGGAACAGAAAAGTCTCCGTGTGCACTAGCCGGGGAGATTATATACCAGTCCCATGCAGTAAAACAAGAGGTTCTCCAGGAAAGAGCCCGAGGTCCGAATTGATCAAAGAGGTTAACTATCACACGCACATCATCGACGGCTGCAGAGCTGTGTGCTATAGGCTCCGTGAGCTGGTGTTTCGAGCGCGACAGCAGCTCCGCCGAGCAGCGGCGCCGTCAGAAATCGGTTGTTGGTCAGCCCGAAGGAGCGGCTGTACCGGACGGAGATTCCGCAGTCGTTGTGAAAAAGTCGAGCTAGTAGTGCGTATTGCTGGGTCTACGGCTCCCGCAACCTTTTAAAAAGGTTTCGAGGAGGCTGACGAAAAAATAGTTTATCTCGGTTCCCTTGAAATGAAGCGGAAAGGCGATAGCGATCGATTAACCCGCGCAGTGCGACGAGCAATGTAAACAACGCCGATCGACTTCTGGCCATAAGCGTTCGTTTTGTTGTTTTATTTGAATGTGGTTTATACTCTAGGATCTTGTTTCTGTGCACACCTGCTATCAACTTCGGAGGGGACCTGCGACAGCCGGTGCCCGGCGATACTTGCATAGGCAACGCGAACTTCATCGGGAACAATTCAGCGCGCCAGCATACACCCCAGCAATCTTACCTGAGTGCTACGGAATATGACGCAGCGTAACGGTCGACACGAAACTGCAGTGATCCCGCAGGCAACCACCGCAGCTAAACGAATGGGCCATTAATATGCGCGTCAATCATCTTGAAGCAGTGACGGTGTCGGTCGTTTTCTTTTTTTTTTCTTTTTTTTTGTCGCTGAGCTTATGCCTCCCCGGCATTTTAGCATTACGTGTTGCTTATGCTTTAGCAATCTGTATCGTTTATTCCTCTTCTGTATTATGGTGCTCATCGCTGCTTACCCTTTCCTAGGTGTACGCGCGGAGCATCTGCCCGTGCGGCCTCGGCCGCTGCTTTGAAGCAGATATCGCGGCCAACTCCATACGACTAACATTTCGCTGATTCGGACAGAGCTGGAACACCGGCGTTGATACCGGCGCTAAAATTTGGCAATATCTGCCCGGTGCTCACCGTTATGAGTTGACGAACATAGCAACTGCATCAGCATGTTTACGCGGGCCTTGGCACCCGGCCTTGCGCGTGCAGCTTCCCCCGCCTACCTCAATAAAGTGCAGAGATGCGTGAGCCACGTGTTTACAACTGAACTCATAACCATTCACTGTACCCGCCTTTAAGTAAAGTCGCAGCCCAGGGTCACGTCTGTTATGTGCTCAACGCCATTGCTGGAAACATCGGACGGGTCCGTTGCGTTCGCTAGCTCCTTCCGGACCCAGTAAACATCGTTTACGGCGTGTAGCTGGCGACCGCGTTTTGGGATTTTCTTGGACAAAAAAGAAAACGAGCCAATATCTCCCACCTCTCTAAAACCGTTAAAACGAGCGCGCTGGTTTGAGCAATCAGTCATCGGAGCGTAGCACCACAGAACAGGGAGGATTTTAGAGAAGCAAAGGTCTAGCTTTGCCTGTAGTGCCAGAAAAAGCGTAGTGGCGGCGTCGTGAACTACCCAGTACGCCCGCTTGATGGCGCTGTAAACAGGGCTTTGTAAACATGGCGGATGCTTTTTGCACAGGCCGCTTGAGCTCCTTAATAACATGGCTGCCCTCGCACGGCGGCCGCCGGCTCGCTGCTCCACGGCCCATTCCTCCATGCCACGGCCGGACTCGACTCTCCTCCTCCCGCGCGCGAAAGGGGCGTCGAGTCCGGCCGTGGCTGCTCCTGCTGGCTCCTGGCTGGCACGCTGGTCGCGTGTTTACTTGCGCCGCGCTAGTGAAGTGATGTTACGCCAGGTGACCAGATGGCCTCGACTGGCACAGACCACAGTGAGCAGCAAGTGAGAACAAATCGTTTATTGACATCCGCAAGTTTACAGAGGCCAGGACATCATTTCATTTCGATCGCTGCAATTGTACGTCGCTTTCGTGACAACATTTTTTTTTTTTTTTGCCATAACAACTCGTTCACTTGCGCTAAGATTTCGAACGAAGGGCACAAATGAAGTATTGACGGCGACAACGGTTTCCTTTGCACCGTCTTTCTAGCGGAGTGCATAACACTCACCTTCTGTTGGAAGAATCGAATATTCTGGCCTCGACAGCTGCCTTCCGATGCGGAATTTCCCACATTTGTCATTCCACAAGCACTCAATTCCCGTGTTTTGCCAGTCCTCTCAACAACTGATGGACGCAAAAGCACGTAACAGCAATAACAGTCACGAAACCGGTGCTCCGCGCACATTGAAACGGTCGGCCGTTGCAGCGGTTTCAATTTGAATTGGCGGCTTTGTGGTTGCGAATTCAGAAACGAGGTGGTGCACCAGTCGGCTGTTCGTAAAAAGTTGCGTACATTTTTGCTCAACGGATGTTTGATGCGGAACTTGTTAATAGTATTTTTAAATAACACATTGTAAGCGAACTGTGTGGGCTCTTTGAGTCACGGAATGAATGTTTTGTATTCTATACCAAAAGTAACATTTTGCCTGCGCCGTCTGGTGGGCTTGATGGTCGAAAACAGCGCTTTAGGTTGGTCCAGGTTGGTCACGTGGGGCGTCGATTTTTACGCCGCCTATAGGGAAGACAGGGAACGTCCAAGCTTGAGAGGCCTGGTAGCACGGGCGTACGGGGAAAGGCGCAAGCGACGACCACAACATCCGATAAATGCATGCCTCCAGTGGCCGTAGATGGCGCTAGTTGTTCAGGCGCTTGTGTCGCCACCATACCAGCGCACGGAGCCTATATATCTTGCAGCGGCAGTTATCGCTACTGAGACTTTACCGACTAAATGGCCATCTTTACCAATTAAAAATCTGCCCTTGAAGACCAAATTCATTAGTGGCATACCTTGACTATAGAAGCTTTTATTAAGGCGCATCCGCGATGTAATGGTGCATTAAGCAGGGAACACTAAGAGGATATTTCCAGGGATTGCAGGGCACACTGGAATACGTGCAGATTCGCGATCCGACCGATTTGTTGTCACAGCTCTTTCAAAATTCACATGTATAATGATGCCTTTTACAAGAGGTGATGCCAGGAGCAATATATGAGTACCCAGGAATCATGTTACTCTTACAAGTACAACTCGTCTCACAAATAAATATCGCGCATTTCTATTGTACAAGTGGAGCAGGAGGAATAAACGTCTATATGAAGCAGTTAGCCTGGGGGAAGACTCCTTATTCCGCAACCACTCGAGACCATCCAGCTCCTTGGACTCTCTTTCTTGGTCGTCAGGGTCCATGCTGGAGAGTTTGCTCTCCTAGTGCCCAGGGTAGGAAGGGGGGTGGCATGGAGCTGGGGCGCGTTTCCTACATCCATATACGTCTCATTTGTAATCGTTCTATCGACGCGTTATTATATCACGTTAGTCTTGACGTCTTCTGCACCGAGAAATTTATCTACCGTATTCGATTAGCTGACGACGCATTTGTGGACATCAAACCGAATACGTGCGATCCGTAATACTTGAATGGACCCTTCATGCTACCCAGCGAAGAAAATAAAACGGCAAGATGAGGCAGTTATGTGGGACACCCCTGTGTCTGCCGAAACTATCGGGTCTCTGGGGCAGTACAGAAGGCCAGAACAAAGCCTCTCTCTTTCGAGCGACGAGATCAGCGAACACTGGTAAACGCACCTACGTTCCCTGTACGAGTGTGGCAGTACACATCGGCTCATATGTTGTACTGTTTACAGGGGAAAGAATTAATGTGGACTCACGACAGGCTTTATATATAGCGTATTGGAAATAATAAAAGGAGCGCTAAGCAGACGAGGGCGAAGTAGAAACGTACACCACATGTGGTGTACGTGGTGTGGTGTATGTGGTGTACGTATCTACTTCGTCCTCGTCTGCTTAGCGCTCCTTTTATTATTTCCAATAAGCATGAACCGACTAGCTCAACAAGTTTTGTTTTATTATTCGACCTGCCCCTAGCAGCCGGAGACAATGGGAGCAAGTGGGCCGAAAAATTGCTCTGTTGGGAAGGCGCGCTCCGTCAGGTGGTGCTGATTCGCGGGCACAAGGAGGGATTCTATGGCAATACGAGAGGCAGTGCATTGCTCTTCGAGGCACGGGCAGGGTGCCTGAGGACCCGGGCATACACGGGTAGCTACAGGCCGCAGGATGAAACGTGTGCATGCTGCGGCAGTGGTCGGGAAACTATAGACCATATTGTCAGGAGCTGCACAGAGATACGGCCACCGCGGGGTGAGGGGGAAACGACGCCGGGGGAGGCTTTGGGATTTGGGGCGAGGGGGAACCTCAACTTCAAGGCCATAGAGGTGACGAAGAGGCGACTGGAGTGGTGGTGGCGGAAAAGTAGGGAAGGGATGGGTACGCAGGTTGAGTAATCATACGGATGAGAATTTAGAACAGCGAGAGGAGAAAAAAGAAGGGTGGGGGCGATGAGTTTAAAGCAGGAAAGAGGGAGAGATGGGAGGGAGGAAGCAAATCTATAGGTTAGCTGGGAGTAGGGCAAGTAAACGTAATAAAACAGGCAAGTCGGTTGCTGACAACCGACGCCCCGATTTAAAGGGAAAGCCACTAATCATCATCATCAACTGATTCGAGCAATCGAAAAAGTGATAAAAACTAAGCAAGTATCGGATGATTGGAGTAAGAGCAGGATGAAGATGATCTATAAAGGTGAAGCAGACAGGGCTGATGCCTACTCGTGAAGGCCTATTACAGTTGCCTTAGTGGCATACAGGCTGGCAATTCAAGCCATAAAAGCGGAACTATATATATGTGGATAGAGGGGAACGGCATACTGGGAGAACTACAAATGGATTCAGACGAGAAAGGCGCCTAGAGGATAATTTATTTGTACTAAGCCAATGTATAGAGGTGTCAATGGCTCAAAAGCGACCACTATGGATAGCATTTCTCGATATAAAAGGATCGTAGGACAATGTAGGTAGAGAACTTCCCCGATTGAAGGACGGTGTAGATAGAGAACTTCTACGGAGCATACTTGAGGGGGAGGAATTCGGCCAAGAACTTATACAGCTGTTGCAGGGTATTTACAATGAGAGCGAGATTCGAATTACCTGGGAGGACCTAATGTGCACCGAACCGGTAGCCACAAATGGACGTTTAAACAGGGTTGTCCTCTGTCGCCATTGCTGTTCATGCTGTACATGGCTAGACTAGAAAGAAAGCTTGAAGGCAGTAAAATAGGCTTCAATCTATGTTATAGCCGCAAAGGATAGGAAGTGGCACAACGTATCCCGGGACTGATATATGCAGATGACATAGTACTACTAGCAGATAGCAAACAGCGCCTGCAAAATCTCACAGATATATGCGGGGAAGAGCACACCAAAGTCGGGAGTACTGGTTTTTTTATGATGATGTTTGAGTGTTAATGGCGCAAGGCCAACTATGGCAAAGAGCACCAAGAAAGTGAGTTCTGTTTTTTTTAATTACGACACCGGTAACAAAGCGGTATTCGTTCAACAAACAACGATACCGTGGATAACGAAATACAAATATTTGGGCGTATGGATAAACGAAGGTCAGGCGTATCTAAAAACTCATGAAGAGCATTTAAGAATGAAAGGCAAAAGAAACGCCTCTATCATGAAGCACAGAGCACTATGGGGATATAACAGATAAAAATTTCCCCGCATTTCCCCGAGGGGAAGAATGTGAAAGTGCGAATGCAGGAGTTGAATTTGCGCGGTTCGGTAATGTTCGCGAAAGAGAGATCACACACACACACAACTACAAAGAAAGAAAGATGCATTTATTCACAGACACCTATTTGTGTTGTCGTTGTACTTGATTGCTAGAGCGGATCTCAGCTTTGAAATTTCGTGTCAGTACTCCTTTAAGCGGGTGCATTAGCCCTTCTCACGCCCGATTCTTGGCCAATCGCCCTAAGTGGGTATGTGCTAAAGAAATTAGGAACTCTTCTTGGCCAATCGCCCTAAGTGGGTATGTGGTGCGGACGGACGGACGGCGGTGGACGCGTGATTCAGGGTCGCTTAAGAAGTGCATTCGCACTTAATAAGTAGTGAGAGGAATCTGGAAGGGTGTAATGGTACCGGCACTCACATTTTCAAGTGTGTGTCAAATCAGAGATTCAATCAGGTCTACAAGTAAATCAAAGGGCGGTAGGTCGATTGGCATTAGGACCACACACTAAAACAACAAATGAGGCAGTGCAGGGAGACATGGGATGGGCCTCCTTTGAAGTGAGGGAAGCACAGACCAAAATATGATTTCAAGAGCGACTTACAAATATTGGTGACCAGAGATGGGCGGCCAGAGTGTTACGGTATCTTTACATGAAAAGCATGGACACAGTGGAGGAAAAGAGCCATAAGGCTCGGGACAAAGTATATAAAACCTCGAAGCGCTGGGGAAACAAAGAAGGCAATCAAAAATGAAGTGAAAGGATCAGAGACAACGACGCGGCAAAAGAGGATGTACGCAATGAAATCGGGGGAAACGGAGGAAAAGTTCTTTAATAATTCCAAAGGGAGTGCCTTGCTTTTTTTATGCCCGGGCGGGTTGCTTGCGGACAAAAACGCTTATCCGCGAGCCGGTACAGGAAGAACTATGCGCAGGCTGCGGAAAGGAGCCAGAAACCATTCGACATATTGTAGCGGAGTGCAAAAGTATGCGTCCAGTCCTCAGTGAGGGAGCCATCCAGCTTCCGGAGGCCCTTGGCTTTAAGGTTAGCAGAAAAGTGAATTGGACAGCAGTAAAGGTTAGTAATAGAAGGTTTGAATGTTGGTGGGAAAAGAGCAGAGAACAATCTAGGAATACATGCGAACATAGAGTGCAGACTAGCACAAGAATTCCATAAACTTTTTTTTTAAGAGGGGGGGGGGGGGGCGAGGTGCAAGGGTTAAGGCTTGGGCGAGTTGGGGCATGATTACAAATATGGGAACAGCGCAACACAGACAAAACACAAGAAGAAGGAAGTGACAACCACGAGCGCTCGTGGTTGTCACTGCGCTCGTGGTTGTCACTTCCTTCTTCTTGTGTTTGGTCTGTGTTGCGCTGTTCCCCTATTTGGGCGAGCTGTGATTGTACAGTGGTGTTACGACTAAGGTCGCTGTGCAACGCCACCCCTTTACAAAAAAGATGGCGCTAAGCAACACCATCATCATCATCACTTAAGAATGGCATGCCGCTGTGCCTCATCACCGCAGCCGGATGTTACTCCTCGCGGCGCAACTAGTGCGTTACTGGGAATATTTTGAACATGGCACGAGCCATTCCCGTAATTTTTTGGACTTAATAAGCTTATAAACAGCTGCAGTGATGACAAACAAACTACGTGAGAAAAGGCAGACGCTATTACGCATTCATAGCAATCTCTTTTCAAAACGCGCGCGCCCGCTTACATCCGGGTACGTCGCTTAGGCGGAGTGATACTGTACATGAGCTATTGCCGTTCTTAACTTGTTCCCGAGTATACATTTAATGCCCAACCTCGCCAGCCTCGCTTCGTTCGCAGTGCGACCAGCGACTGCTGACATAAAATGTGGTGGTCGCACCAATCAAAACCGATTGTATTCATCAGAAACTGCAATGCGGGTCAGTACTGAAAATTTGCGGTTCAGTCTAGACGCGCTTCTTAGCTAAGCAAACTTCAATGTACACAAGAAACCCACACTGCTACCATCTGCTCGATAACCATTCTTTTTCTGAGCATTTCCGTTCATTTAAACGTCTTACATCGACGAGCTGTTTTTTTTTTCTCTTTTTTTTTTTACATGAAGCTCGTCATATATGCACATGCAAAATTTCACAGGAGATTCTTAAATTTGTACAAGGCAGCTCCAACAGGGCCATTGTGTGCGTGGAAGCTCCGTCATTCTTGCAAGAAAACAATGTTTTTTCCAGCGAAGTTAATACTAACCGATGGCAACCTTTTCAACGGGTGCGTCTTTTCCCCTTTACTAGAACCACGCTTGTAGTCCCTTCCTGGGGTGGCTTATACAAGCGTAGCAAATGTCAACGGTTGGCATGACAGCCGTCACCGGTCAATGCCTGCGGTGGGAAGCGCAGTTATCTTCGGGATTTCTTTTTGCCCCACGTCACCGCACCGAAGCGATGGGATCGCATAGTGAAAAGAAATTTTCGTTGTGTTTATCTTTTCTTTTGGTCCACGCTATGGAGCAAAGGGCGCTAAATATTTCTTTGGTTTATTCATTCCGATGTACTATCACCGTCAAATGAAACGCGAACACGAAAATATGAACCTGAACGCACAAATAGCGCGACCTCTTTCAATGCAAGCCAAAATGACGCGTGGCTTAGTTACAAAAACAAAGTTGGGAAAAGTGGATTTCCAAATATACCAATAGCGTGCCATTATATGAACTCTACGAAGAGTATTTTTTAAATTTTGCATGTTCTGGTTCGTATTTTCGTGTTCGCGTTTCATTTGACGCTGATAGTAAGTACGTTATGAAATGCGTGGAATGGTATGGAACGCGTTGACGAAGCGTTAGCAGCAGTGGACGCTTTTTGCGGACGATATCCGGGCGGTTGCGCATTCGCTGGACGCCAGCCAGGTGTACGCTTTCGCCAACCTTGCGAGGTAACGATATCTTACGAGCTCTTAGGTATGCACACCCCCGAGCCCACAAAAAGGTGTGCAGTTCCCCCAGGGTGGATTGGCAATAACTGAGCGCTACCGACCGAAGAAAAGGCGAAATAACAGCGACGCAATGGCGATCAAATGCATGTGCAGCGAAGAAGTGCATGGGGATCAAATGCAGCGCTACCCGCGGGTGCAGTGGCGTCAGGAAGGACTAAAGAAAGCGCAAAAGAAAGCCTTCTTCCAGTACCCGCCTCTTTGCGGATGATTGTGTTGTTTACCGGCCAATAATCAATTCATCAGACGAAACTGCCCTCCAAAACGATCTCCTTGCTGTCCAAGAGTAGTGCAAGAAATGGCTCATGTCACTTACGTCAACAAAACATCTTTGATCTCTTTTCACCGTTGTTCTAATTATGTCCCCCACACGTATTACCTAAACAATTCCGCTGTATCCGCCTTTACGTCCGTCAAGTACTTAGGGATCCACATGAGTCACAATTTAACCTGGTCCAACAATATCAGTCATGTTGCTAACGCAGCAAATCGTGTCTTGGGCTATTTGCGTCGCAACCTTTCCTTGGCACCATCATCTGTCAAACTACTTGCATACAAAACACTCGTTCTTTCAAAACTTGATTACGGCAGCACCATCTACGACCCGCATCAAGCCAACCTCTGTAACGCCCTGGAATCCGTTCAGAAGCGCGCAGCCAGGTTCACGCTTTCAGACTAATCGTATCACTCAAGCGTTTCGGCACTAGAATCGCACCTTCGCCTCCCTCCTCTCACATTCCGTCGACTGATAGCACGCCTGTCTCTTTATCGCCGGTTCTTTTATTCCTTGCCCCCAAACAATCAGTTCATCCTACCCCCTCCTAGAGCCTCGCGCCAGTCATCGTAACGCTGCTTAACCGCCACGCGCTCACACTACAACTTTTCAGCGTTCATTTTTTAAGTGCGAATGCACTTTATAAGCGACCCCAAACCTTCCACCGCCGGCGGCGCCGTCCGTCCGCAGTCCTCCTCTCCCTAGCAACGGCGCGGAGCGGAGGGAAAGCGTCCGTAGCAACGGCGCGGTGACGTCACTTCACCACGTGACCGCGCTCGCTCCGCCTCCTCGCCGTGGCTGCGCGGGTGCGCGCCGCTCCCCGCACCGCTCCTCGCGCCGTGACGTCATGGTATGACGTCACAGCGCGCCTCCTCTCCCCAGCAGCTGCCGCGCGCCTCTCTCTCCACCGTGACGTCACACTCTCTCCTCTCCCCCTCGCTCGGCTGCAGCTGCCGTGCGCCGCTGTCCCTCTCCCCTTGCGCTCGCCTCCTCTCTCAGCCACCTGGCTCGGCGCGCTCGGCGCGGCGTACCCCCCCCCTATATATGCAGCGATAAACTGCCAGACCTCCGTGGGTCGGCTCGCGCGCGCTCACGGGCGAATGCCAACGGATTTTAACTTTACTCCCCCTCATAGCATCACCCCGTGCATTCGCACTTAACCATGTTCACCCTCGGGGAAATGCTTGGGAGTTTCTTTTGTTAATGCAGCGCAAAACTGGAACAACCTTTGTGCCGACATCGCCGTTACTACCGATAACAGTCGTTTTAAGTATGCGACAGAATAATTGTGCCCTCATGTGTAACCCTTTTCTGTTTTACACCTTTTCACTGTATCTTGCCTGCCTTTTTTTCTGTCCACCCCTCATGTAATGCCCCCAAAAGCGCCCTTGAGGCACCAAAATAAATAAATAAATAAAACAAATCCGGCACGCAGCATCGCCGGGCATGGGAAGGTCGGTATCTATAAAGCGGGCGTGTGTGGACTTCATTATGGCCATTTGTATGGTTTTTTTTGTTGATGTGCGCAGGTTTACTGCTACACATTGCAGTCGTCTTTGGCGGCAGCTGCTGCACCTGGGGCGACTGCAATGCCTCAATCGCCTTTTGCCTCAGCACCTTGGCAATTTTATTGTCAGAAGTTCAATAAACAAACAAACAAACATTCTGGTGTTGTATGTATGTATCGTACATAGCATATTGTTTACTGAGCACAGGTCGCTATCTATAAAGCCGGTCGTGTGTGGACTGCATTCTGGCCATTTGTATGGTTTTTATCTAGATCTATGCGGGTTTATTGCTACACAATCCCGTTTTGTATGTATGCAATTGATTGTAGGGTTTAACGCGCCGACGCAACGCGGGCGATGAGGCGCGCCGTAGTGGAGGGCTCCGGATTAATTTTTGACCACCTGGGGATCTTTAACGTGTGCCGAAATCTCGTACACACGGGCGTTTTTTGCTTTTCGCCTCCATCAGAAAAGCGGCCGCCGCGGTTGTGTGTATGTATCTATTGTACATAGGCGTATTGTTTACTGAGTGCACATTGGACCTCTAAGCGGTTGTCCTTTTTATTGTATTTTTTTACTTCGTGCTATCTGCAAACAAGCATTGCACATTTTCAATAGTTCAAAATTTGGAATAGCCGGATCCTCTTGCTGTGAGAGCTAACCACTACAATATGAATACTTCTCTCTCTATTGTCCCGAGTACGTTATAGCTTGGAAGCCGTACGGTGAGTGAACTCCTGTTTTGGTTTTGTCTTAGAGCGGAGCTGTATGGGGCTGTAGCGTCCCGTAGATTTTTCGCCTCCTTGTTCAAAAACTCCCGGTCGCCCGCCATGAGGAGGCAAAGCAAATCAGTAAGGCGCGTGCTGGCACCTGGCCTAGTAAGAGGAAAGCCAAGAAACCACCTACTCTTCATAGCGTTCCGCGCTCGGTGCAACCATGGATTCGGCTGCCTCGGAGGAGGAGTAGGCCAGTGATTTGGACGAGCACAAGAAAGGAAGTATCGAGTGTGCAGTAATTAGGGTTGCCACCTGACCGGTTTGGGACCGGCCCGACCGGTTTTTTAGACCCCGAGCCGGTTGCCGGTCGGTACCTAAAACCGGCCGACATTGGCCGGTTTTTTGGCCATCGTGCAGCGGCTATTTCTTTTTTGGCCTTTTGTAAGCGTCAATACAGCCACTATCACGATAAATATGTGTCGACAAGCTCTGAAAAGACACGCCAGCCAAGAAAATATGTGGCCTAGCGTGATTCCTCAGATGGAAGGGGACCAAAGGGAGGAATAACACCATGAAATGCCGCCGGCGCGGTCAGCAAAAGCGGTTACTTTTCACTGCAGCACATTCAGAGCAATAACCAAAATCTCGATCGCTTTCAGTAAAAACATTATGTGGATTCCGCTGTAGGAAAACGCTACAATATATGACATTGTATGTCAAAAAAACACAAAAAAGAACGTGACGTCTGTTTTTTAACAGACGTCACGTTGAACCTTCTATATAGCACGCCCCCCCCCCCTTCCCTCCCTCTCCCCCCCCCCCCCCCCCCGAAGGGCCGGTTTTTTCTGCGGGGAAAGGTGGCAACCCTAGCAGTAATGCGGGAAATACAAGTACGCTCTCCCAAACAGCAGGCCGCTCACGAAGAACAACATCGTGGGCGTACACGGGAGCGTGAGAGAGAACGCCTAATCGCAACGAGCAGCGAGGAGCGTGCTCACTAGGCTACTCGTAAGCGGCAGGCGCGACAAGATGAGGGGGGAGCGCCTACCGGATAATGTGGCTAAGATTGATTGATTATGGGGTTTCACGCGCCGACGCTACACAGACGATGAGGCGCGCCGTAGTGGAGGGCTCCGGGTTAATGTTGACCACCTGGGGATCTTTAACGTGCGCCGAAATCTCGAACACACGGGCGTTGTCGCGTTTCGCCTCCACCAGAAAAGCGGCCGCCGCGGTCGGGAAATAATGTGGCTGAGCGAAGGAGGTCAAGCGGCTTTGTACGACGGGGAACTGTAACAGTGCGTACGGAAAGCTTTAGACGGACTTCCTAGACAAGCGATTCAGCTTCAGTTGCGCGCTGGGCAACCGCACAGCTGTGACCGCGCAACTGCAGTTGCGCGGGGCACCGTCACGAAGCGATTGTCTTGATGATTTAATGCTCACTGCTAGTTTTTAACAAAGTACTATACTCGAATGATTGTCCTTTATCTCGTGTTCCATGCATGCAGCTCACCGCACCTGGACGTTGAAAAAGTGAAATGGCTGAGAGTTCCACTTTTTTCCTACGCCGCAGGAGCCGCCACAAATCACGCGTCTGTTCGTGCGTCCGCTATTTTTAACGCTGTCGTGCTGTGGGGAACGCCCCGCCTGGGGATCGCAAATCAATAACACACCGCGCGTCGCAGAGAGATATGCTTCACGCGCGGCTGGGATGCCGGCGCTGGTCGCCCGGCGACACGATAGAACGGAGCGAGGGGGAACTGCGTATCGTGGTGCCAATGTGCCTTCTGCAGGCGAAAAAAAAAAAAGCGCGAAAGCCACGCGTGCCATGAGAGCCGTGCTGCGCGTTTAATGACCGTTGCAAAGGTTGTCCGGGCGTGTGTTTCGTTGCTTCCTTCATTTGCAACACACACATTCAACAAAAGAGAGAATGAGACTGCAACAAAATGATATAGATTTCCGCACTTTCGTTATATGTGGTTGCAGAGCATCTAGATCCCAGTAAAAAGAAATGCTCCCATGCGCTCCGTACTGATGGTTAACCGGCGAAGCTGCAACGTGTGGCCGGTGTTTGCTGGTGTATTATACTCCTTATGGTTCAACCCGCCGCGGTGGCTCAGTGGCTAAGGCGTTGCGCTGCTGAGCACGAGGTCGCGGGTTCGATTCCCGGCCGCGGCGGCCGCTTTTCTGATGGAGGCGAAAAGCAAAAACGCCCGTGTGTGCGAGATTTCGGCGCACGATAAAGATCCCCAGGTGGTCAAAATTAATCCGGAGCCCTCCACTACGGCGCGCCTCATCGCCTGCGTTGCGTCGGCGCGTAAAACCCTACAATCAATCAATCAATCCTTATGGTTCAATAGTCACTTTCATTAGACTTTGCGTGTTTGCGGCATTTGCTTTCGTTTCCGTTTCTGCTCGCGGCGTCGCTAATCGTAAGTTGCCTGCTCCTCGAAAGAAGGTACGGCGCGTGGCGTATACCAAAAGTTTCGAAGTAACGTGCGGCCGCTGCCTGCCATTGCCACGTCGACGCTCCTCCGCTTCGCACCAGCGGGAGGTCCTGCCAGAGATTGTCGCTTGATCTGTGCCTCACGCTCGCTGCGCATGCGCTCTGCAGCCAGAGATATAAACCGAGCGACCCTCTCTCCCCTTACTTCTAACTCCTCTCCAACCTTTTTTGTTAGATTTTTCGTGCATGTTTATCGATTTGCGCTGGATGAGTTTTTTGCGTACACAGGACCACTGGGTTTTCCTTTCGCCCATCCATATGAAGCTTCGCTTTAAAACATTTAAATCGGGGAGCATGGCGCGCCTCATGTGGGCTCGGTTTTGCGGAGACGTTGAAGCATGTGTCCCCATGTATCGCCTAAATTTCCGCTTAAATTCATCACTCGTGTAAGGAATGCAGAATAAACTCACTTCCACATTTTCATTGATTGCGAACATTGTTGGAATTCCGCGACAGTTGGCGGTGCTTTTATTTTCCAGAAGTGCGTCTGGCAATCTTTATTGTTGGGTTCAAGTCGACGATGACTTCTACGCTGGCCACGTCTCTCCATTGGGTCACGGGTAGGGGTCGGGTGGGTGCTGATTTGCGACGGCCTCGGTGGGACAGGTAGTGGTGGGTTGCAATCCCTTGCTGCGAGCGTTGTTTGTGTAACTTGAAGTATGTTGAGACGTACTTTAGCACCGATATCTTGTTGTGCAATGCGAGGTCTATGCAAGTGCTCCGCGCAGTTGTGGTGGCATCCCGCAGCGTTCCTAGTTCAAACCTTAGAGTTTCAGAGGGAAATCTGGCGCCAGTGTCTGCGCGAGCCACGCTTCAGCGAACGTTCTGTCGTGGATCGGTAGGAACGTTCCACTTGTCCTTCACCAACAAGCTGGAAAATTGCCTGTGGCTGCTAAAAAACAAATGGGATCAAATGATTATTGCAAGTTGTTTATTTATTTAAAAAGTTGGATCTGAGAAAGATTTTTCTGTCAGGAATTATTCGGGAACTTCATTCAAGACGAAAAAAAAACTTACCATTTTTTGTTGATGTCGGCTTCAGGAGCGAAAGAAGCCATGTGTCTAGCCAAGCCAAGTAGGCGCGGGACGCTGCTAGCTGCTATGGCGGCGGACTCGACGGCACGCGATTGCAGCGACAGATTTCTCTCTAGTATATATTAGTATGAAACTCTGGGTTTTGAAGCAAAGGTCTTCGCTGTACGCACTTGCAAGAGAAGCCGCCTAGCTCGCTGGAGACTGTTGCCGCGGAGAATTGGAGGAACGGGTCGCAGCCAATGTGCACGCTCCGACGTTCCCTAGAAGCGCGTTCTCTTTTGCTAAGGACGCCTAGGCACTACTCATGAGTTGTGGAATCAATACAATGCAGGCACTATGGAAGCATGAGCCTGTTGGCTCATAGTGGCTAAAATGTACAGAACCAGTGGAAATGATGCAGCAAGCAGAAAGACAGGACAGTTACTGGATCCAGCGGCTGTCCTGGCGTCGTCTTTCTCCGTGCAGCGTCTTCTACACTGATTTTGTACACTTTAGCTGCCATGA
Organism: Haemaphysalis longicornis; assembly: GCF_048455015.1. Classification (NCBI taxonomy): domain Eukaryota; kingdom Metazoa; phylum Arthropoda; class Arachnida; order Ixodida; family Ixodidae; genus Haemaphysalis; species Haemaphysalis longicornis. The sequence continues at coordinate 224,729,160 of NW_027526361.1, forward strand.
TCCCACTGGCCCAGCTTTCCACGTCAGTCACTGATCATGAGCCGGACATCGTACAGCCTTCCGTGTACTACAGATTTACCCGTACCGGAGAAAACCAAATAAACACCGTCGTCGGGACATTCAACCTCCCAGTTTTTACAATCACCAAAACGGTCCTCAAATAGCCCATTTGAAGACTTCAGGTGAAGCCACTCCCCCAGCATAAAGTGAGCAGCTGGGAAAAAGGAAATTGGGACCGGCCATCACACGGTAGACAGGCACCCCTCTGGAGAAGAAACGATGACAGCCACGATGGACATGTCAGCGATTCAGCGACAACCCATAAAACCCTCCCCTACCGAGAAACATATGGATCTGAAACTACACAAGGACAGGCGACAAGCCAGGATCAAATTTCTCAAAGACAAGTTCCACAAACCTGAAAACACAGTACACACTGACACCTGCATATACGAAATAACGAAAGCAACAACTGTATTACTGGATTACAGTGGCAATCTTAGTGACTACATGACCCTCCAGTACACGGCAACGGAAGAACCAGAAATTTAAACCATCCTCTTGGCAACCCAGCAAGCGGAACTATCGAATAGAACCATAAACATCGTTACAGAATCTTTAAGAGCCGTGAAACTGTTGGCTGCAGGCATAATATTTAAACGCTTCGGAAAGATCCTCCCATACACAATGAAGGAAGTCCACAGCATCACGTGGACACACGGACACAGTGGTCTGCAAGGAAGCGAAGCAGCCGACCAAGACGCACACGAACTCGCATACCGTGCTGTTTGCGACCACGACTACCACACTACCCGTTCCTAGGAATATGGAGAACGTCTCCTCTCTATCAACACAATCCTTCCCCGTGCCACAAGTGGGTCTTAACGCCGAAAAATCCCAAACCCCGCGCAGGATAAACGACCGCATATATCTACAAAGCAAGATGGGCGCACATGTTTGGTGGAAAACATCAGTTGGACCAGCTCGTTACCCCAAAATCAGGGTGCGTTGATAGAGGACAGGGGAAGGAGTTGCTGCATTTGGCCCTGAACTTCGTCGGGTTCCACACTTGAGCTCCCTACCATCTGTTTACCGCTTTTCTCGAGGTCCCTCTATTTCTTACCCAAGAAACACTTCTCTCTCTCTCTCTCTCTCTCTCTCTATATATATATATATATATATATATATATCAAGGTTGCAGTCGTCATTGCCAGTGCTATTCGGCTTTTTTCGAAATATATAATAGGGCCGAATGACGTGTGCTTGTCACGTTTCTTTGATTCATTGATAAATAAGCGAAAATATAAGTCGAGAAAAAATCCGCCGTTTTCCGGGAGCGGGACTCGAACCCACATCTCCGCATAACCGGTGCGGTATATATATATATATATATATATATATATATATATATATATATATATATATATATATATATATATATATATATATATATATATATATATATATATATATATATATACAAGGTTAGTAGAGACAGAGACAAACGAGAAAGACTTAGAAAATAAAAATAAGTTTACTGACGTTTCAGGGAGAGGATTCCCTTTCTTCAGAGTGAAATGACGCTCTGAAGAAAGGGAGTCCTCTCCCTGAAACGTCAGTAAACTTATTTTTATTTTCTAAGTCTTTCTCGTTTGTCTCTGTCTCTACTAACCTTATTTTTTTCGCGCTCTGTGTGAGTTTTTGTCTTTTCAGTCTATATATATATATATATATATATATATATATATATATATATATATATATATATATATATATATATATATATATATATATTTTTTTTTAACTATGTTCGTCGGGTCACGGCATTCGAGAACAAACACTCTGAAACAATGGACACTGTTGTCTTCTCTCTCAAAGTGACCAAAACCTTTCAGCCGCAACCTACCATTCGCAAATTCAAGCCACACAAGTATAGGTAGCCTCTGTCTTTCCTGTGTCACGGCGATTAAAAACCCTTGCGGCTAGTCTTACTCTCGTCGCTGACCTTCATGGCATGGAAAGCTTAATTCGGCTTGCGCAACTCCGTTTCAAAACACTCCCTCGCAGTTGAAGCAAATCTATCGCTTCGTGCATTTAAGACCCAAACGTAGAGGACATCTGCAGCTTTTTTTTATCCATCATCATAATTCCCTGCATGATTATTATCGTATCTTCTTCTCTCAATCCTGCGGTTCTCCGGCCTGTTTAAGCGTTTTACAATGTGGGCTAACTGGTTAGAGTTTCGGTATTTTGATGATTATGGAATGGGTTTTGCCGCTTCCCAGTAGAGTTATGCGGAGGAGTCGGAGGATTCTTACGTTACTGTTCTCTGCTATGACATTAATACCTGTTTAATTGGTTATCTTTAACCTAGCCGCGCGGCGCCAGCCGTCGTTTGCCAGGCATAGCGTGCCGCGGTGACAGAGCCGCCTGAAATTCGAAAAGTAATTTGAAAATTAGTGTTATTATACGCTATATAACGTGATTTTATTCCATATTAGGGCCCATTCTTGTTAGTTTCTGCTCGTAAAGTAGGCCTTCCTTGGTTTTAAAGAGTGACGTTAATCTCGCCCCCCCCCCCCTCCCCTTCCCTTTTTACGTTATCTGACACAATGTTGCTATTGACATCAGTTCCGGTTGGAAAGGCACTTTGGTGTGATGGCGTCCTTTGCGGGAACGGCTGGCGACCGTGTCTCCCGACCAGGCTACCAGGCTACGAGTTCACTGCGCAAGCGTGGTGCCTGCTAAAATCACGAATCCCTTCTTTCGCCTGCGCCGCAGTAATTCCTGCGTAGCGTAGCCGTCTTCCTTACCGCACTACGGTTAGCGCTGCGCCTTATTCCATCTGCAGATTCAGGCGAGCACCCTCGCATCTGCTGCCTCAGCCGTAGCTTCCGGTTTGCAGCGGTGACGTATTTCCCCAGACGTTTGCTGAGCGCGGCTGTAGCGGACGGCTAGCAGTCACCGAAAAATCGAGAAGTGAGACTAGTAACGCTATCGTGTTAAAAATACCTCAATACGTCGTACTTTTTTTTCATAGAAACGCGAACGTTGCTGCCACCATCCCAGGTCGAGACGCCTGTTGCAACAACGGGCCTTCCCACCTGCCGACTGTGAACAGACGGGAATATGGAACTTATAAGATCCAGTATATGCACTCAGAAGGTGGAGCAAACGTGAAACTACGACCAAGTATGAGGCTGTGTTTCACGAGGAAACGAGCATTGTCTTATTTGCTACCACCCACCACCCACGCATTTCCCTTCGCACCTTGACCGCTTTATTCAATCGTGATTACACATGAGCATAGATTTCCTTGCATATACTAGAGGGGAAACATTCGCTGGCGTCGATGCAAATCTCTGGAGGCCGCCTGCGCACCGCCATGGAAATTATCAGAAGAGCATAGTTTCCGGCTTTGCTTCGTAATTGGCATGACGTATAACGTTTTAGTTAGTGTCACTATATAAGGTATCAGAGTACCGCCAATGAGGCACGCAAGTCAGCAACGGCGGCCATTTCAGTGTTTATCAGTGTTGAGAGATTGCCGCTTCTACCGCTTCGCCGGTAACTTCGACCGGGCTGCAGCAAAACGGCATCTTCAGACAGACTTCCACGGCTTAAATGCTGTTACACGCGTTATCTTTGGGTCGCGTTCGGAACGACGCCAGTCGCGCGCAGCCGCAGACCGGGAGGACAAGCTAAGGCTGCCAAAGTTGACAGACTAAAACCATATAAACAACAAAATGGCGGCGCCCATAAACCATCGCAGTGTAAACAAACGCCACGTGACGCAAACTGACAAATGATCATGCCGGCGGCACGGAACAACAGGAGAAAAGAGTGCCGATACTCTGCAACCTTATCTAGCGACACTAGTTTTAGTGAATGTGAAAATACGTAACGTGCGGCAAAATTGACGATGGAATTATTCAATACATACACAAAAAATAAAAATACGCCGTAGCTCTAAAATAAGCCGCATTTCTTCTGTTCATGTTTGCTTTTGTACCTGGAGCTTTATGTGAATGTTATCATCGGCGATCGTTTGATATTTTGACGGGCCAAGCCAGCTGTCACAAAATACTTTTAACTTTCGCGGCACCTCGCGAAGGCACATTTTCATCGTTTTATTATTCTTTTGAACGAATAAATTTTCTGCTAGTCCGTAAACGTTGGATGCATACGGCAGAACATTCGCACCGTGCACGGTGAACCACACCAACGCAGTTCGTCTGGGAACGTCGGTCAGCTATGGGTTGACCGCAGAACTTTAATATTGCGTAAACGGTTTCAGAACGCGAAAATTAGACGTAACGCAGTCAGCCACCCCGCAATGCAGGCTGCAGATGCCGGAACACACCCCGTGCGTGTGCAATATCCAGCTCCTCTTGCACCTTCGTCAAACGGTGTTCGCCTTGCCAGTGCAAAAGAACGTCTACGGCGCACCGCGCGCGCTCTCATACCCCCCTGCGGTACAGATCTCCCTGGCGGGTTGTCTCGCCAAGATGAGGTCCTGCTCAGACGTCTTCGCCTGGGAGTCGCCCTCACGCCAGCTGTGACGAGGTCCTGGCCTCCTCAATACCATGCCCCGTTCAACTCCACCTGCCCCTTTTGCCCCGCTCCAGTTGACCAGGCTAGAGCAGAGCACCTGGTGTGGAGTTGCCCTGCTCTGCGAAGCCTACGCGCTGTGCACATCGCCACCTGCGGCCCGCGCCCCGGACGTCCGCCAGACTTCATGGCGTGGATACAAGGACCACATCATGGCCCCCTGCTCCTATTCCTTCGGGAATCCGGCGTGTATCTATACATTTAGTTTCCCCTTATGCTGATTAGCAAACTTCCGCAATAAAAAAAAACTGCACTGAAGTGTTGGAGTGTACTGTTTGTTGACTGAGGAAGACGAGCCGCATGATGTATGCAGCCAGAACGTTTGTGCGGAAGCACTACTGGCCTACCTTCTCCTATTCCGCGTCAGGGGGCTGAGGCCTCTCGTAAAAACTTCATTCATACTGAATGTCTCCGTATTTTCCAGTTTATAGCTCGCTTGCGCATATGTTAATGTGTGGCTTCGGGATATGCCAGAGCCCCAAGTTAGGTCTTACGTCCCACTTCACGTCATCATCCGCTACCCTAAGCTTGGCGTACATTCAGTGTGTCGTTGCTTGAACAACTTGCATAAAAGTATGTTTTACTGAAGTAGCTGAAATCGGCGAGGCAGCCCGGACGTGCGTAGTTGGTATAGCAGGTCCAGCTCATTAGGGGCGTCTTGCACTAGCGTAGACATAAATAGTTATCTGGGAATGTTATACGCCCCCCATAAAAAATAAAAAAACAAAGAGAGCGTGCGAAACAGTATCTGGGTATTTTTCTGCTTTAAGAAAGCCGAAAAGATGGTTGTTTCGTTCAATGTAATATGTATTTAAAAATTCGAGCGCCGACAATTTTTGTCAACAGCCGTTTTTGACAACAAACCAACACTCTTCTTATTGTAGCGTGAGCTACACTGGCCAAGGTTGAGCAGTTTCGCGTGGCTCCTGGACAGCCGAGCTGCGCATGCGCGAGGAGCAGTGACGTGTCACGGCGCACAGCTGGCGCGCCCAGGCCACCGCCGCCTCCGCGACTGGACTAGACTAGATTGGATTGGAGTGGATTGGAGTGCATTGCATTGAATTGGATTGGATTGGATTGGATTGGATTGGATTGGATTGGATTGGATTGGAAATCGGTTTAGCAGCAGTAAGCATGAAAATCAGCTAATCCTAGACAACCAGGAAACCTAAGAATAAACAGCTTAACCTTAGCTAACGTTACGTATATCCTGACATAGCCGAGCTAAGCCACTGCTAATTTTTTTAACTTTTGCATTTCTATCATGGCCAAAATAAAAGGCGAAATAAAGACGGTCGGGGATAGAGGAGATGCAGCAGTCGCAGAATTTCGGGAACGTTTTGACACCGATACACACCCTTGCTACTACGCTCATGGTATCTTGCATGGTTATATTCAGGTCGGAAGCAAGCTGGGAAAAGGAAAATAAGGAATAAGGAACAATGATCCAGGAGTTGGTTACTTCGGAGTGAATGCGGACTCGATGGACAGAATTATGAGGAGTGAGACTCTGCGTAAAGTTTACATACGTCGCGCAGAAATAAATAATCTTTAGGGTATTGCGTAACTGAGAAACAAAAAAATTGGGGCCGTGGAGGTTGGCGTAAAAGTAGTATGACACGTCATTAACCACGTTGAGGAAAGGATTCATTGCTCCATGATGCATAGTAGTTGTCAGTCCGTGCGTATACTTAACGTATTAACATTTTTTTTTTTTTCCTGGGAGCAAGGCATACACCGTATCTACGTTGGGTAAGGCGCTACAAAGACGAAGACAGGCAATAAGAAGGACAAAACTCCGGGTCCTGCGCATTTGCCTGCCATCGTCTCCGCAGCTCATTACCCATCATGAACGTATACCAGCACCTCCAACGCGCAGTTCTTCTATGCATCGCTTGATATGGTTAAACAAACAGCCTTGAAACATTTTACGAGGGTACTCAAATATGCCGGATGCGACACCCATCTCAAAGAAGGAAAGCAAAGCGGAGCAAACTTGAATTTGCCAGGCACGAACTGCGGAGCCCCCTATCTTTCCGCCTCCTTGCCACGCGCAAGCACCACAGGCGCATTCCTTTGCCGAGCGGGCCTCGCGTCTCTTTCCTGTCGTTTCTTCGCGCTGTGCTCTTCGGCTGAGTGAGTGTGCCAGGTGAAAAATAACGCCGTCCGGACCTCGAGAATTGCGCTCCATTCGGCCCCGAGGGGTAAGGACATCATCTTCGAGAACAACATCGTGGTGGTATACCTCGCATCCAGTCCGTGAATGCAGAAGAAAAAGAAACCATATAAGAAAAGGTATATATATATATATATATATATATATATATATATATATATATATATATATATATATATATATATATATATATATACATTTAGAAATAAGGATTGGCAGTCAAGAAGACCTCGGAAAGCAAAGGGGAGGTTGTGGTAGGCCATTGAAACAGATCAAGAATTTGGAAAGAAAGAAAGAGAGCGAAGAAAAAATGCCCGCCAGGTGGGATCCGAACCCACGACCTCCAGAATCGCACCAGACCGGTATTCTGGAGGTCGTGGGTTCGGATCCCACCTGGCGGGCATTTTTTCTTCGCTTTCTTTCTTTTTCTTCTTCTTCATCTCAAATTCTTCATCTCTTTCTATGACCCACCACAACCTCCCCTTTGCTTTCCGAGGTTTTCTTGACTGCCAACCCTTATTTTCTGTCTTATTTCACGGAGCCCCTCATTTCCCATTTTCTGATTCGCTATATATATATATATATATATATATATATATATATATATATATATATATATATATATATATATAGGGAGTAGTAGAACTTTGAAGATGGTAGAGAACACAAGAGAAGAAAAACTTCGAACAAGGTAAAAGCACGATTGTGGCCTACGTTTCAGCAAAGAGAACTTGCTTTCCTCAGGGCAATCTCTTTCCTTGCTTTCCTCAGAGAGATTGCCCTGAGGAAAGCAAGTTCTCTTTGCTGAAACGTAGGCCACAATCGTGCTTTTACCTTGTTCGAAGTTTTTCTTCTCTTGTATGTATGTATATATATATATATATATATATATATATATATATACATATATACATACATATACATATATATACATATATATATATATATATATATATATATATATATATATATATATATATATATATACATACATACAAGAGAAGAAAAACTTCGAACAAGGTAAAAGCACGATTGTGGCCTACGTTTCAGCAAAGAGAACTTGCTTTCCTCAGGGCAATCTCTCTGAGGAAAGCAAGGAAAGAGATTGCCCTGAGGAAAGCAAGTTCTCTTTGCTGAAACGTAGGCCACAATCGTGCTTTTACCTTGTTCGAAGTTTTTCTTCTCTTGTGTTCTCTACCATCTTCAAAGTTCTACTACTCCCTATATATATATATATATATATATATATATATATATATATATATCTGTGTGTGTGGCGGAGCTGTTGTACAAGCCGTTGGTTCGGTGTTGCAAGAGAAAATACCAATAAAATTCGGAGCGGTCGTGAGTGCGCGCCTCGATCGCAACGGCCGCCGAGCGTTCCCGGCACGCGCAGAGGCTTTAGCAAGAAAACTGTCCAAAACCACGAGGAGCGAGAAAATGCCGAGCGCCGTGAGCGCGTTCCTTGCGGCCACCGCCGAGTCCTCGGCCTGGCGCAGTGGCTTTAGCAAAAAAATTATGCCCATCTTCCCGCGAGGGAACCCTGGTGTGATGCGACGCATCGGGGGGTTCAATTGGGTGTTTCCGTTGGGTTGATTCTCTAAATCGGGTGAAACGTGTTGTGACGCGAAGTCGAACGAGAGCAAGCGCTGACTGAACCGCCGCAGGGCGCTACCCGCTTTATATTCACAGCGCCTGAAGGAGAGGAGACAGCGGAGGAGAGTCGCGCATGCGCGCACTTGCGCGACGCAGCGGAGCGAAGCGAGCGAAGTGCGCGCACGCAGTGGTTGTTTATGATGAATGAATGAAACTTTATTAACGATACGGGGGGCTTGGTAGCCTAGTTGGGGAAGAGGGGAGAAGGGAAAGGGAGTGGGGCGGCCGTCAGAGTCGTCCGGTCAGGTCTGCCGCTCGCACGAACTCCCACAAAGAAAGGATCGTGCTCGCGGCGTCCAAGTGAGGGGGCGGGGTTGTCCATTCTTCCAATGATGTAACGCCGGCGCCCTTGTGCCTGTTCCTCAGCGGCGAAAGGCCGGGGCAGTCCCACAGTAGGTGCCTTAACGTTGGAGAGGCACCGGTACTGCACGTGCAGCACGTCGCAGTGGCTGACTGGTCGCCCTCCTCGTTCTGATCGGTGATGTCCACTTGTGGGTCACCGCCACGAGCTCTTTTGGATGCAGTGTGTGCTCGCCACTTGACCAGAACATCTTCCGTAAGGGCAGCACCTGTCCTAGCCTTGTGTATTAGCACTTCCGCACCGCGCGGAAGCCCTTTGGGAAGTGGGTGGGGATTGTGCGGCACTTATGATAATGAGACGGAGTGAGAGTGTTGCGCACAGCTGTCGGAGAGAAGAGCAGAGGAGAGTCGCGCATGCGCAGGTGGCGTGCGGACGCCGCCGACGCCGACGCAGGAGGGACATGCCACAGAGCAAGAGATGCGTCACATCTAAAAAAAAAATCCAGTGTTGTCATCAGGCGCTACCGCGCATGTCATGCTTGGCATGAGGAGCACAACGATATCCATTAATATGACGATAACTACTCCCAGCACAGTGCAAAACAACGTCGAAACATGCAAATAAACAATTTCAAACCTGTACAAATGCGTGGTGATGTTCCCTTCAGTGCACACGTATAAAGAAATCCTGAAGCTTCGCTATGGTTCAAGCCTTGCGCGACTTAGTGCATGCTTCGCCAGTTGAGCTGGTGCAAGTCTACAATGCTGAGGACGACTTTGCATCCACCACTCGCAGCGAAGAAGACGACGGCCTCTTCTATGCATACGACGACGATTACTAGCACCGCAACTATGCAAATAAATAATGATACTGAAGCTTTTCTGTGTGTCCGGGAATGCTCCCCTATACACCAGCTTCGTCATTTGTCTTGGCGTCAGGGCAACAATTAATGGAAATTAATAGAACATCTATTGCGGGATCTTTAAAACGCGATGATCGGCTTGATATGCACGCCTCGCTTCGGCTTTAAAGCACGGCGTTTCTCGCAAGACCCTTGCGCACTGGGCCAACCTCGCTTTACGTTGTAACCGACTGTGTGGTCACGTTCGCTCGCTTGAGCAGCAGCATGGGCTGTCTGCTGTTTTTTTTTTTTTTTTTTGTAGTCCACCAGTAATCGGTGTTTCGTCGCCGTCATTCCCGTTTTATCCTCTCTTACCGCCTATTCGGCCGTGCACTCGCCGCGCGCCCCTTTTATAACGCGTAACAGCGGTTGCGGGGGCCGTCGACGCGCCTTGCGACGGGCGCGTCCGCCACCGCTTCGACGTGAGGTGTAATCCTACGCAATCAAGTCAACAGCAATGCGAACGCAGCGCCGTTTCTGTTCATGCCCCCCTCTCCGCGCGTGCTTTGTCGCTCTGTGGGTTCTTCTGTTAAGGTGGCTAGAATCTTACTTCTGTCGCTCTGAATGCACGGATCGATGGCGCAAAATTTTACAACGGAGCTGTTGTAGGTCGAGACTTTTCGTCCATCTGCTGAAGGTCGTGCGTCACGCATGGGTACGCAGGTTGCGTGCCCCACCGGCGGCCTCGCAGGAACTGGTTCCCTGACCCACCGATAGAGGGCGCAATCGTCTCGCCGAGGCGGCTTCCCCTCCCTCCAGCTAGAGGGGAGGGAACTTCCCACCGCTGACGGTAAGCTGGCGATTCCTCTGCGCGAATATTAGAATTTTCGCGGTGACGGCGCTGCCGTTCTCGATTCAGCGCTGTTGGGACTGGGCGATCCCGCCGCTGTCACCACTGTTGCGACTGGCCATCCGAGCGCAGTCACCGGTGTAGCGACGTTGCTTGCTCCGTCCGCTATCGACGCGGAGGAGAGCAGAGTGATGAAGTTCTCGAGCCGACGAAAAGTTTATATACAGTATGCACACGTGTAACAACAGCGTTACATGGCTCGCACAAACGCGACAGCACGTCTCAACTCGGTGCCTCCGAAAAGTGCCGCGCTCGCTGATACTTCTGGACGGAGCCGCGAGTGGTTTGGATCGCTCCAGTCAGGACTCTTAGCACCCTCTGCTGCGTCACAGGTCTGACCGCCGCCGTGGACAGTTGCTTCGCGGCCACTGGAGACTGAGGGCCGTGGGTTAATTGGCGTATTCAGGGGAGGTTGTGGCCATTACTACACCAGGGTGGCCAATCGTGCTCTGGTGAGGGAGTGCGTTACCGGCAATGGTCACCGGGGTCAGGCCGCACCCCAAGCCTCATTCTGCAATTCCATCAACATGCGGATTTTTTTTAATGCGGTTGGAATTGTCCGGAACGGGGTTCAAACCACGGTCCTTCGGCACACGAGGCACCTTTCCATAAGAAAGGTGACATGAAGGACGTGAAAAATCACAGGCCAATCAGTTTACTGTCAGTCGTTTGCAAGGTACTTACCAAGGTAACCGCTAACAAAATTTCCGCCACCTTAGATTTCAGTCAACCTAAAGAACAAGCAAGGTTTTGTAAAGGCTATTCAACAATGGACCATATGCACACGATCAATCAGGTTATAGAGAAGTGCGCGGAGTATATTGAACCGCTATATATAGCCTTTTTAGATTATGAGAAAGCATTTGGCTCCGTCGAAACCTCAGCAGTCATTCAGGCATTACGGAAGAAAGGTGTAGACGAGCATTATGTAAGAATACTAGAGGGTACTTACAATGGGTCCTGTTGGGAATCCCACCGCTGCCACCACTATTGGGAAGCCAGGGGCTGACTCCACTGTTGGGAATTTCACCGCTGACTCCACTGTTGCGAACCATGGTAGCGTGGTCGATGTGGGCCGAGGTGGGTGAAGTGCCGGGGAAGTCATGACGGGCAAGTTGACGAAGAAGAAAACTTTATATACAAGTATTTACATCTTGGTTGAGAGCGGGCAGTGCGCTCCTGCGCGCGCGAGATTAAATAGGCACGTTGGGTCCCTTCCCCTTCACCCTTTTTCTCCGGCTGACGTCAGGAGGCACCAATCACGGAGGTCATGGCACTGATAGGAGCGCCACCACGCAAAACACACGCGCACACGCACGAGAGGTCCCTCCTCTCCGGGGCAGGTGAGCGCCAGGTTGCTCCCGCCGTGGCAATCCGCCGTGGTCAGAGCCTTCTTTTGTCCTGGCGATGTTGCACTACCACGAAGACGCCTTGCATCCCTCGGTGGTAATATTCTTCTAGTGGTCTATTGAAGACAACATGCCACAAAAGGCCAATACAATGAGGCGCGGGCACGCCGCCGAGGCTTGTTGTGCAGGGCGCCCAGCATTGCTTTTGTTAGCACCCCCGCTGGCCGGTTGGCGCTTTTGAGAAGCCACGAGGTCGCTGAAAGGCGCATAGTTCAAGTAGGCGCAAAGTTCGCCACTGTGAATACGCCGGTTCGTGGCAAGTCGATGACGGAGGGTCAAAGGCAGGTTTTCGGGGAATCAGTGTCGCAACAGCACCCCCGCCGCCAGACAATGCATCAGGATGACGAGCGGCTGATCGCGGCTCGGCTGGAATGATGCGGTTGGTCAGCAGGTCCATCCCGGGCTTGAGGCGCAGTTCTCCGAACTTCTGCTCTCTTCTGGTCTCCTCCGAGAACCCACAGAAGGCACGAACTCAAGGCTCCTGCAGAAATGACTAACTCGGCAGGACAACCATTGTCGAACCACACTCGATGTGGAAAGCGCCCTCTGAACACCACTCGAAATGCCAGACCATGATAACAAAACAAAACCAACCTGACAGCTAAAACATTACACCCCTTGAAACGATTCGAAGTGCTCATCTCGTGGCACAAGTTCAGAATCAGACCTCAATTTTGGGTGTTGTTAAAACAACTACAACAGTACCAAAGAATCATGAATGGGCTATAGGAGCTCTACGAGGCAGATGACGCAAACGAGCGAAGAAGCCAACAGGAGCTCTAAAGGCATTCCCCTTTTTGCCCATGACCATTTGTCAAAACTACTCAGCTGCAACTACCGTACTTCGAGGCAACCGAGGCAACGCATGCCTTTCGCCACAGTCTACAGCACAAAAGTCAAAACTACGAGACCGATACGACGGTACAGCAAAACAAAGTATGACTTTACACGACTCTTTGAAAAACATAACATTTCGCTACACTCACGAAAATGAAACTTGTCATAACATGGAAGTCCACAGATATACGAACACTTATCTGAAAGATGACCTACAGATAGCTAGCTCACAGAGCTCGGCTACGTCAATCAACAATAATCTGTAGCTTCCTTCTTTATACTGAACCATAAAATTGCGCTGGGCTCACCCTTACGCAAGACAACCAAACTGGCACATACAAATGCCTCAATATTCAAAACTGACCATAAACACGTAGTACTAAACGCAACTACTTCCGGTGTTTATATACAACAATTTCGTACACTCCAACAGGGTGAGACGAAATGAACACTGACACGCAGATTCCGCCTACCTTACGTGGCGTTAAATCTCGAACATTAACTACTTCTCCAACCAACAACACAAAATTTACGCTTACCTTACGCTCTGTTCGACCTCGAACAATAACTACTCCTCTAACGCCTAACAAGTCTAACTACGCGGTGTTAGATCACGCACATGAACCACTTCTTCAATCGAAACACACAAAAGTTACGCTTACTTCCCGGTGAGTTCGATCATTAACAATAACAACTTCTACAACGCCAAGCAAAAGTCTAACTACGCGGCGTTAAAGCACGACGATTGACATACTGCCAACCAAAAGAACAGACGCTTAACTTCCTCTGTCTTACGAAAACTCAATAAACACTTGACTGGCAATACAGAATGAGTAAAGTACGCAGTTTATGCACGCGCACGCGGATTCGTCTGAATCCTTGACAACATCCTAAGCCCTCGTCAAAACAAACATTTCCGGGTGTGGCCTGCCGAAACGGTGCTGCCACTTAGGCCGACCGCCTGTGCTCAGCTTTTGCAAAGTACACCGCACAGTGTACGGGGGAGGTCTTTGACACTGAGGGGGAAAATAGGCGCAACGCATGCGGAGAGTACGGAAGTGAAGGGAACCCAGAGAAGAATGGGACGCCCGACCATGACGAACGCGTCGGCGGGGAACGCACTCTCCCCGAAACGTCCTCCCCTTAGCTCTCCGAGAATTCCTGCGGAACCCAGTCACCCCCTTCTGCCCTTTTCGGCGTAGTGCCACTCGGCCTCTGTCACGGCTAGGGAGCGGCCTCTTTGTTTCCCTCAGACGTCTGACCTTTCGTGTTGCTCTGCTGCTTCTGGCCATCTCAGCCCTGAATGCTGCAAAGTGAAAAGGCTCGCCTACTTTCTTTGCCTTTTTACGCTAACTGTTTTTCGGCCGCCTCCTTTTTCTTCTTTTGGGTTTCGCGGCGCATTCGAGCGGCAATGCCCCGATCCCAGGCGACTTGCAGTCAAACGTGTGTGGCATGTTCTGGCTGCCCGGGCCCACCTGCGCGGCTGCTGGTTCGGCTCGCGCTCGGCGATCCGCCGACGCAGTGGACTCGTTACTTCTCTGCGCGCCTACGGACTTAGGTCGCGCTTCGCGATCTGCCGACGCGGCCGACTCGCTACTTTCTGGCGCGGCTACGCAGTTAGCGCGCGCTTCGCGATCTGTCGACGCGGCCGGCTCGCTATTTCTCTGCGCGGCTACGAAGTTAGCTCGCGCTTCGCGATCTGCCGTTGCGGTCGACTCGCTTCTTTCCGGCGCTGCTACGGAGTTTGCTCGCGCTTCGCGATCTGTCGACGCAAACGGCTCGCTTCTAGTCTGAGCGACTACGGGCTCAGCCCGCTCTTCGCGATCTCCCAACGCGATCAGACCGCTTCTATCTCGAGCGGGACCGCATACAGCTGGGGCATCGCGATCTGCCGAACCAATCGGCTCGCTGCTAGTCTGAGGAACCACGGGCTCAAGCAGCTCTTCACGATCTCCCAACGCGATCAGACCACTTCTATCTCGAGCGGCATCGCATACAGCTGGGGCATCGCGATCTGCCGAACCAATCGGCTCGCTACTAGTCTGAGGAACCACGGGCTCAAGCAGCTCTTCACGATGTCCCAACGCGATCAGACCGCTTCTATCTCGAGCGGGAACGCATACGGCTGGGGCATCTCGATTTGCCGACCCAATCGGCTCGCTACTAGTCTGAGGAACCGCGGGCTCAAGTCGCTTTTCACGATCTCCCAACGCGATCAGGCCACTTCTATCTCGAGTGGGAACGCATACAGCTGGGGCATCGCGATCTGCCGACCCAATCGGCTCGCGTCTAGTCTGAGGAACCATGGGCTGAAGCCGCTCTTCGCGATGATCTCCCAACGCGATCAGACCGCTTCTATCTCGAGCGGCATCGCATACAGCTGGGGCATCGCTATCTGCCGAACCAATCGGCTCGCTGCTAGTCTGAGGAACCACGGGCTCAAGCAGCTCTTCACGATGTCCCAACGCGATCAGACCGCTTCTATCTCGAGCGGCGACGCATACAGCTGGGGAATCGCGACCTGCCGAGACGGTCGGCTCACCACTCTCCTGAGCGGCTACGGGTTCAGTTACTGCGCCTACTGCCTGTTGCATGGGCAGCTCTTCGAAAAGCGCAAACTCCGTAAACTCGGAGAGTAACCACGCCTTAGAGCTTATCAAGGGACTGCAAACGGATACGCTAGAACACGGCTGGCTGCCTTCTTCAACTAGTTCAGTGGGTTTGTCTGGAAGTGGAACGAAAACTGCATATCGCACGCTTTCATGCGAAGGTTTCGTCACCAAACTCGCACAGTCCTTGTTGTTAAAGACCCCGTCACCGGATCTAGCAAGCACTGCCTTCCTGTTGATCGTGTCTGTCAGCTGCTCTATTTCTGCATTAAGAACTGCCAATTCGCGTTCACACTGAATACGCTGTTCTCGTTCAGTGGCTGCTCCGCGCCACACGCACAGACTCTCCATCCTCAGGTAGTGCTCGTGCTTACTTTGCTTGCGCTCTAGCTCCCTTAGCTTTTCGGCTAATACCCGTTCGATTCTTTCTAGAATATCCTCATGAGCCTCGTCGGCTTCCTCGACGCTCACCTCCTCTGCCTCCAGTAGCTTGAGGATCTGTTGTTTTCGTCTTTTTCGTTTCGTGGGGCCAACAGAAATACCCAACTCCTCGCAAATTTCGAGGAGGTCCCGCACTCTGAACTTGTCCATCGTGATACTGCACCCCGAATAGTTTACCCTCGCTTACTCGCAACAACGAAGTAGAAAGCAAAGTCAAAACCTAGAACGCACGACGCTGCGCTAGCAAGGTCTGGCAAAACGAGAGGTAAAATTTCAGGCACTCACCCCACCAAGGTGCTGACGCTGGCCGATCCCGCCGAGCTGCCATCCACTGTTGGGAATCCCACCGCTGCCACCACTATTGGGAAGCCAGGGGCTGACTCCACTGTTGGGAATTTCACCGCTGACTCCACTGTTGCGAACCATGGTAGCGTGGTCGATGTGGGCCGAGGTGGGTGAAGTGCCGGGGAAGTCATGACGGGCAAGTTGACGAAGAAGAAAACTTTATATACAAGTATTTACATCTTGGTTGAGAGCGGGCAGTGCGCTCCTGCGCGCGCGAGATTAAATAGGCACGTTGGGTCCCTTCCCCTTCACCCTTTTTCTCCGGCTGACGTCAGGAGGCACCAATCACGGAGGTCATGGCACTGATAGGAGCGCCACCACGCAAAACACACGCGCACACGCACGAGAGGTCCCTCCTCTCCGGGGCAGGTGAGCGCCAGGTTGCTCCCGCCGTGGCAATCCGCCGTGGTCAGAGCCTTCTTTTGTCCTGGCGATGTTGCACTACCACAGCCCCGTGTACATGGACGCGACGGAGGCGGGGTGAGTTGAGTGGCGGGTTCAGCTTACCTCGACGCGTCCGAGTTTATATGAACCCCGTCCGAAGAATCGAGGTGAGGGGAGCGGCGGGTTCACGGAAAAGGGGCTACCGTATTTTCACGATTCTAACGCGCACCCTCTTTTGCTAAAAGGTAGCTTAATATTTGTGTGCACGTTACAATCGGGCTCAAAACCGAAATAGGCTTTAAAGCGACCAGCAGCATTGCCATGCGCAACGGACACGAAGTACCCACAAAATCCAACTCAATCCAATAAAAACAATCCGTCAACACCACGTGAGTGAATTTCGGCGCAGTGATTCCTCAATGGCACGCCGCATACCCTGGTCAGCTGTTGCACATTTTTTTGTGCTTCTGCTTAGCCCCTAACGCTTAGAATTAAGAAGATCAAGGCACTTGAAATCGCAAGCAGCTTGAGTGTTCCCTGCTATAACTTTATTTCCAGCAGCAGCTGGATAATCAACCTTGTGAAGCACAATTCATTTTTGGCTTCGAGAGCTGCATGCCAAATAAAATCTCCCTCTTCCAGGTACGTGGTGTCATGTCTTTTCCATCTGCGCAGTACCGTCAGTGTCACTTTCTTTTTCGAATTTTCCTGCGCGAAGTTATCCGCGCGCTACGATTGGGGGCGCGTTAGAACCGCGCAAATACGGTATTCTGCTCCCCGCGGCCCTCCGACTCAGCCCGACGAGCGAGCTAACCCACCCCCTGCCTCCGAGTTGACTGGACTCGCCGCGACGGCTCTCTGACCCACCCCGTCCGCTTATACATGGGGGTGTCGAGTCCAGAAAACCTGTTTATTTCGACTCAACGCGCCCTCGTCGGGTCAATGTAAACGGGGCTGAAGACGCCTTGCATCCCTCGGTGGTAATATTCTTCTAGTGGTCTATTGAAGACAACATGCCACAAAAGGCCAATACAATGAGGCGCGGGCACGCCGCCGAGGCTTGTTGTGCAGGGCGCCCAGCATTGCTTTTGTTAGCACCCCCGCTGGCCGGTTGGCGCTTTTGAGAAGCCACGAGGTCGCTGAAAGGCGCATAGTTCAAGTAGGCGCAAAGTTCGCCACTGTGAATACGCCGGTTCGTGGCAAGTCGATGACGGAGGGTCAAAGGCAGGTTTTCGGGGAATCAGTGTCGCAACAGTCCACAGCTATCATCATCCTCCATAAGGAGAGCAGTAAAATACCTATAAGGAAGAGCGTCAGACAAGGAGACACTATCTATTCAGTGTTATTCACAGCATGTTTACAAGAAGTATTCAGAACATTGGATTGGGAGCAGGTGGGAGTAAGGGTTAATGGAGAATACCTCAGTAACCTAAGATTTGCTGATGACGTTGCCTTGCTAAGTAACTCGGGGGACGAATTGCAAAGCATGCTTACCGCACTGGACGAACAGAGTAGAACCGTGGGCCTGAAAATTAATATGCAGAAAACTAAAGTAATGATCAATAACCTCGGGACAGCACACCGGTTTGAGATAGGTGGCGAGGCAGTGGAAGTGGCAAGCGAATATATCTACTTAGGCCAAGTTGTGACCCCAGATCCCAACCATGAGGCAGAAATAATTAGAAGGATCAGAATGGGGTGGGGTGCATATGGCAGACATTCTCAGATAATGAATAGCAGCCTACCATTGTCGCTGAAGAAAAAAGTGTATGACAGCTGCATCTTACCGTTACTCACCTACGGGGCAGAAACTTGGAGGCTCACTAAGAGGGTTCAACTTAAATTGAGAACGACTCAGCGGGCAATGGAGCGTAAGATGATAGGTGTAACATTAAGGGACAAGAAGAGAGCGGAGTGGGTCAGGGAGCAAACTGGTGTTAAAGACATATTAGTAGAAATTAAGAAGAAGAAATGGACGTGGGCAGGGCATGTAATGCGAAGGCAAGATAACCGCTGGTCATTAAGGGTAACAGAGTGGATACCTAGAGAAGGCAAGCGTGGCAGGGGGCGGCAGAAAGTTAGATGGGCAGATGAGGTCAAGAAGTTTTGCGGAGATAAATTGTTCGCAGTTAGCACAGGACCTAGACAATTGGAGATTAATGGGAGATGCATTTGGCCTACAGTGGGCGTAGATAGGCTGGTGGTGATGATGATGATGAATCAGGAATCTCGCTGGCCGAAGTTTGAATCCGACGAATGGAGGCGAAGTGGTTGCGTCAACCGAGCCGCCAGGACGGGGAAAGGGAAGGCGACACAGCGGCACCGTCTCCAGGCATGTCGCTGCGCGTCTGCCGCGGGTCGTTCGTCCGAGGCATGATTCGGCCCAGCCGTTGTGAAGGGAAAAGGACAGGCGACTCTGCGGCGCCTGCAAGTTGGGGCACGTCTGCAGCGGGCGGTTTGGCCGAGGCGCGAATCGGTCCCGCTGTCGGCGCGTCGCCCGGTGCAGCGAATTTGGGATACGCGCTCTGGCACAACAGCGCCCGTATTTGACGTTCGAGCTGACGCAAGAACACCGCAGGTCCGCTGTTTCAGCAGATTTCACACTGGGTGGAACTAAGGTCCCTTAGGTGGAACAGGGTTTTTTTTTGTTTTTTTTCAGACATGCTCCTGCCATTCGCAATAAAATCGATTTTTGCTCATAATAAAATTATTCCTGTTATCGTTGCGGTTTCTGGTCGCAGCCGAGACGCGTGTAGGCACTCGCAACAAATGGATGCACATATCCTTTATTCTGTTCTAATTTACATTCCGAAGAGGGTCTGCAGATTGTTGTAGTCTTCCTGAGGGTCCCACGTGCGCCGAAATGCCGACGCCAGGGCTTTTTTGCTTTCACCAACACGAGAAAAACGGTCGTGTATAGCAGCGGGTTGACCAGCGTGATTCCTGATTACACCTACGCAAAAAGACACGATTCCTTTAGCTGTGCTTCCGGCATTACGTATCATGTTGCCTCGAAGGATGGTAAACGTGTAATCTTTTATACCGAAACGTACATCGCTTCTAATGGCATGCTGTCGGGAGGAGCATGCAATCGCCTTAAGAGGGCGTGACGCGCGTTCGCCGTATGTGGCACCTCGAGGGCAACAGATGCGGTGTTTATTTTTGAAGCTTCCTTCCGGTGGAACGTGAAAAACAAACGATCAGGAATTTGTGAAGGACGGGCGTCTCCAACGGATGCGAGAAACAGATCGCACTTTGAATTGTAGATTCGCGCAGTGCCGGCGATGGTAATGCGAATCGCAGTTTTTCGCGTGAGGTATATGCGAAGGAAGCAGGAGTGTAGATTGACGTCGCGAGACAACGGTGCCGCGAAGCCGAACAACTCAAGCGATTTTTGTGACGGGCTTCAGAGCATATATAGCAAAAACACGCGAGTGGGCGTCAACACCTTTAAAATATGTTCCTCTGCAATACCACCGTTTTTTTTTTGTTTTAATCAATTTCCAAAAGTTAATTGCAGAGGCTGACGTCCATCCGTGTTTTTTGCAGTTGTCTTTTCATTTTCTAGTTTTAATCGGAAACCTAAAGTTCGACCAGCGTTCTTTCAATAGGTGCAGGCAGCGAGCAATGAAGGAACTGGGGCAGAGCAAGCCTCATTTTGAAATCAGTCGGTTGCGATTTTCTCTCGGACTAACCTACCGTTAGCTTAATAGGAAGTAACAGCGCCGGAACACGCGGTGTACTTGCCCTGCCTGCGAAATTAAAAGCCCGAACCAGGTGGTCGAAAAGACGCGTTGCATCGAAATTCACCGCATGCGAGCACGAGACGAAGTCGGTTAGGGTTTCATTAAAAAGAGAAGCGAGACCGAAGGAGAAAAGAGCAATCCGGTCGACGCGCGCATGGGAGTGGCCTGGTTTAACCGGTATGCGGACGCAGCGCTGGATCACACAGCAGGTAACAGATGGAACTTGGCGCAACCCATAGCAAGATGTCTGCGCCTTTGCACAGGTGGTGGCAAAGTGCCGGGGCAGAGCTTCCCCGTGTGCATTTAAATCGTGCACGCGGAGGAATCAAATACTACTCCCTATGAAAGAATATGTGCGTGTGTGCGTGCGTGCGTGCGTGTGCGTGCGTGTGTGTGCGTTCGTGCTGATTTTGCGAGAACGACGGTTTTCGGTTGCCGTAAGAGTGCGTAAAAATGGGTGTACGCTCATAGCAAAAATGTCGATTCGTCGCCATCCTTTCTCTCTCTCTCTCTTTATATATATATATATATATATATATATATATATATATATATATATATATATATAACCAGTAGAACTTCTCGAGGAGCCAGAAGAAATAGTTGAGAAAATGGTTGACTCACGATTAAAAACAAGAACAGTGGTTCACTGACGTTTCGACTGGAGGGCCAGTTTTCATCTGAAGACTGGTGCTCCAGTCAAAACGTCAGTAAACCACTGTTTTTTTTTTTAATCGTGAGTCAACCATTTTCTCAACTATATATAATATACAGTAATCCCGCGTTATAACGAAACCGCTTCACTCGAAATATCGCTTCATTCGAAATTTCTTCTGGTACCAACCCAAACACATGCATTTTGGACGGCATTACTCGAAGCGCACGAAGAACGTGACCCGCTTAGAGCCAAGAGGCGAGCGGGGGTGTCTCCGTGTGGCGGCGACACAGCGGCGAGTCAGGCTGCCAACATGTTGGGTCAATGCAAGCCGAAGTTTCCTCGGACATTTTCTCGAACCGGTAATGCTCAATTCGCGCCATCCAACTTTAACAATTTAAACGGTCCAAATGCGTGGTAGGGTCATTGAATTTTGTTCCTAGACATTAGTCAATGGTTAGACGCAACGGTGCACGTACAACGGCACTAGAACCGTAGAATTAGCGGCGGCGTCGACAATGGGGCACCGAAAAACTCTTGTTTTGCAAAGTTCACAGCTGCACACCTCAGAAAAAAAAAATGTCCAGTGGTCACGCAAAGTCCCTAGTGCTAAAACCGGTCTGTTTTCATGATTGCGCTCTGACCTAGAATGGGCGGGTAATCGTTTTTTGAGCTCACAAACACAACCTCAGACTCAAGCCACGGCATTTGCGGCTTTTCCCAGAACGAAAATCTCGTAGCGTTCCGTGACGCCCGCGCTCCCCTATAAAAGTGGCCACTGCCTTTCCTCCTCATTCGCTGTCCAGTCTGCGAGGCGTTCGGACACCAGCCCCAGCTCTTCCCGGCGCCGCGTTTTATAGCGCGCATAACGGTGAGGGGACGCGCCGGCGCCAGTGCGTCTGCCGCGGCTATGACGCAACACAATCCACTTTAATCCAATCCAAGCCAAGCCAAGCCAAGCCAAGCCAAGCCAAGCCAATCCATTCGAATCCAATCCAATGCCCCTCGCGAGAAAGTATTCGCTATCGGAGAGGAGAGGGGGGTGAGCGGCGGAGAGCGCAGCTCACGCGGCGAGGAGAATGGGGGAGGGGCGGACGCCGACAACAACGCCGACGCCGGATGCAGGGACAAGGCGAGTGAATGAGATGCAGTCGCATCTAATATTTATTCTAACATTTTGACCGGGTCTTCTTCACGGATCTTTGAAAAAGACCGATCCCCGGTCGAAGCGTTAGAATAAATATTGTTATGTTTTTCTTTGAAAAAGCCCCGACCCTGGTTGAAACGTTAGAGTAAATATTCATATTTTACATTGTAACTATACTCAATCCTATAGTTAACCTTACAGGAAGGAACCTTATCTATCTATACACACACACACACGCACACACACACATATATATATATATATATATATATATATATATATATATATATATATATATATATATATATATATATATATATATGTAACAAAGATAGTGAGCGAGCGTACAAGCACGAGTCTCCCCGAGCGGGTATATGTTCGGCTAAAGCGGAGGCTCACATTCTGAGTGGAATCAATCCCACGGTGGGCATATGTCGTCCGTAGCGACACAGCGGCAGCTCCATCGGCAGTGCATCGGCGCGAGACCTGCGCGCGGACTCCAGACTTCACTGGTACATCTTGCAAGCCCTGCCAATAAACCTCATTATAATATATATATATAGCGAATCAGAATAGGAAATGAGGGGCTCGTAGGAAAGAACACAGAAATAAGAGTTGGCAGTAAAGAAAACCTCGGGAAGCAAAGGGGAGGTTGTGGTAGGTCATTGAAACAGAGAAAGAATTTGGAAAGAAAGAAAGAAAGCGGAGAAAAAATGCCCGCCAGGTGGGATCCGAACCCACGACCTCCAGAATACCGGTCTGGTGCGATTACCACTACGCTACCGGCGGGGCGATTTTCCTCCCCGCTTTCTGGGGTATTTGTCAACGTAATTTTTTTCCTGTGCTTGGGGGTGGTAGCCAGCGCCACTCTGACTTCTCGGGGTGAAGGGGACCTTCTTTTTAATCCCCGCGCCGTGACTCGAGTGTCTACGACCGGGGATTACGTTGCAGGGATTACCCCGCGTCGTGACTCGAGTCACGGCGCGGGGATTAAAAAGAAGGTCCCCTTCACCGTGACTCGAGTCACGACGCGGGGTAATCCCTGCAACGTAATCCCCGGTCGTAGACACTCGAGTCACGGCGCGGGGATTAAAAAGAAGGTCCCCTTCACCCCGAGAAGTCAGAGTGGCGCTGGCTACCACCCCCAAGCACAGGAAAAAAATTACGTTGACAAATACCCCAGAAAGCGGGGAGGAAAATCGCCCCGCCGGTAGCGTAGTGGTAATCGCACCAGACCGGTATTCTGGAGGTCGTGGGTTCGGATCCCACCTGGCGGGCATTTTTTCTCCGCTTTCTTTCTTTCTTTCCAAATTCTTTATCTGTTTCAATGACCTACCACAACCTCCCCTTTGCTTACCTAGGTTTTCTTGACTGCCAACTCTTATGTCTATTATATATATGAGGGAAGTAACCCTCCCTCACAGAAGTTTTTGTATAAAGACGCAATGTGAGAAATTAAAATACAGCCCTGAAGAAGAGAGAGAAACAACATCTTTATAGCCCTGAAGAAGGAGTTTCTAACTCCGAAACTGTTGGCAACAAAAACGGGAAACGTGTCAGTCGACTTCTTTCACTATATATATATATATATATATATATATATATATATATATATATATATATGTGTGTGTGTGTGTGTGTGTGTGTGTGTGTGTCTTATATCTTGAGAAACGGTACAAACAACAAGTTTGTGTGCCTGGACAATCTCCTTGGTCTGGCTATGCATTCAGTCATTACATGATCTTACAGGGTCTCCCCTGGTCCTCGGATATTGGAATACTCTCATACTCTCCTTTTCCGCGAGTTTTAGTCCCTTTTCCTTCGTGCATACGAGTACTTTTTCCTTAAACTAGGGTGTCGAACCGGATCCGAACCGGTATGTTTGCCGGAACAGAACCCGAACCCTAACCGTTATTTTCTGAGCACGCTGAACCGAGAATATAAATAACGGTTATCCGTTCACGAAGAAACGGTTCGACAGTCCGTTGTTGATATTGCGTTGTAAATGCCACTCGGCACTTTTTAGATGCGGAGCATCTCATTGTCGGGGTTATGTCCCTCCCTTGTTGTTGTTGTTGCGCAGTCCACACCCCCACTGCGCATGCTCGGCTTGCTGAGCGCCCGGAGGTGTGTTACCCATTAAGGGCTCCTGGAGCGACAGTGTTGCCGGTGTCTTCCTGGGCCGGCACGAGACGAGCACACTTCCCTTTTAAGGGCTCCTGGAGCGACAGTGTTTCCGGTGTCTTCCTAGGCCGGCCCGAGACGAGCACGCTTCACGTGCCATCGACGTTTCATCGTCGGCGGCGGCGGCGTGCGTCGGCGAGTCTCGGCGGGCCGTGATTACAAGCAGCCCTCAACCATCCGGGGAACGTGCATCGACCTCATCTTCAGCAACTTTAGGGTTCATCCACTACAACAGCCCTTGACTTTACATTTCACAGACCATAAGGCGGTCATAATCAAAGCGAAACGCCAACCACAGCTCGACGTCACCTACGTTGAACATGGTGATAATAATGCCTAAATAAAGACAAACTCATACCACGTACAACGTCTCTCTCTCTCTCTCTCTCTCTCTCTCTCTCTCTCTCTCTCTCTCTCTCTCTCTCTCTCTCTCTCTCTCTCTCTCTCTCTCTCTCTAATGCATCTCCACTCTAACACCCCCCCCCCCCCTCCAATAAAATTACACCATCTCCCCGCAGGGGAACCCTGAGTAGTATGCGAAGCAGCCATGGGGTCAACGCAATTTCCCATTTGGTAGTTCCGCGGTAAGTGAAAAGTGTGGTAGTTACCATGGAAACCAAACGGTAAATATAACGGTAGCTACGTACCTCAACCTAACGGAAACGACGAACTGAAAACTAATGGGCACTTGAATCGACCCCATGGCTGCTTCGCATACTGCTCAGGGTTCCCCTGCAGGGAGATGGTGTAATTTTTTCTTTTACGTGCCATCAACGCACTTTCCCCTCCACACTAACCAAAACACTATCAACTCTCTCTTTGTAGTCGCAACGTAGGAATGGAATGCGCTCCAATGTAGCGATGGCACATTGCTGCTGGCAGCGCGAGCAGATGTCAAGGCTGACCAAACAAAATGTGATTCTCGACAGCTTGCAGGTGATATTAAACTACTTTTTCTTCCCCTCGGTGCCATTTTACAGGAGCAATTAGGCCCACACCGAAAGTGTGCAAACATGTTGCATTTCATAATTTATTTCAAAAGGACGCACACCTGGAAAGTGTGACCCGCAGGAGTTGCTGAGTGGATAAGCCGCTTGCTGTGACCGTAAGCATCCGGGCTCGATCGGCGCACCCCGCGGCCGTTTTTCTGAGTAGACGGAAAACAAGAACGTCCATGCGTCGGGATTTCGACGCACGTTAAATATCCCCGGGCGGTTTAAATTTGCACCTCCGCGCAACATAAACTGCGCAGAGGTGTAGCATCTCGGCAGCAAACGCGCCAATATTCTCGAAAAGTGCTTTTTCACGGAAAAAAGAAGAAAAAAGAAAACGCGGGCCATATCCAGTAACGTGAAACCTGGGGAGGGGCGAAGCATGCAGTGTATAAGTGTATTCATGGCGCCTTGTGGCGTTTTTGCCGACGGAGATGATACCGTTCGGGGGGTAGAGCTTTGCTGTAAAAGTCACGTGCCTTTGAAGCCCGAAGCGTTCTAGCGCGCGGTGTAAACGAGTGTCCCGGTGTTTTAGTACCGTGACTACATGTGACAACGGTTACGATGACGACATGAGACGCCAACAGCCCGAGCCCCAAAGGGGCTTCGCCCCTAAAACAACAAAAAAAGGCACATCACGTGGTTTTAAATTATTGCGCGCAGAACAAGCAAAATCCAATGAGCAAAACACCAAAGGGTGGATATTGCATGTATACACATTTTTTTCTTTGTCCGACCTTTCGAACCCAAGCGTCTTATCGATGCAAAGGAATCGAGTGCCGTGGCGACTCGTACAATCGTCAGTTTTCCATGATGGTAGAGCGCACAAGACCGCGCTTTTCAAAATATACAAATAATAATATAAACGTATATAGGAAAAAGTGTTAGCGTATGATGCGCACTTACTCCTTTTACAAGGAACTGCATCTCTCGACCTTGGAGGCACGACGCATTTTATCTTTGAAGGAAAAACAGCACTAAAGCAGATGACACATGCAGAAAGGAAGGTAAGTCCTACAATGTCCGATTCACCCAGCGCTCCTCCTTTTTGCTTGTTCTGCAGCTTTGTCGCTTTTATCTCTGGTTTGTTTTCGTAAATGCACTTTTACTGACTGCCCAACTCGCTACTCTGTACAGCTACTGCTATTCGTTCAAACCTGAGTGCTGCTGTCGACGAATTAAAAAGAGTCTCCCCAAAAAAGTTACATATCTCAATAAAGTTTATTTCTCTCTCTCTCTCTCGCTTCGCGCGCCAGATAACTCTTTTAGTTCGTACTGACCTAATCTGTCATAAGTTTCCGCAATGTATATAGCGGATGGAACGATGGTCGGGGGCCACGCGGACGATGACATATTCGTTGTAACGCACACATCCTCGATAGCTATCGCGAAATGCATTCCAGTGATCAGATCAATTATGCAATGACCGAGTGTTAACAAAAGCTTACTTATAACAAAACTTTAGCTTACACCCTCGAGAAGGTGGCAGCGAACAAATTATTATAGGTGACCAAGCAATCGAATTCATTAGCATATAGATTTAGGTGACTGCTGTAGGTTTTTTTTTTTAAAGCGAAAGCTTTCTTGGTGGGACCGATGGCGTCCGGTCCAAAAACTAATGCATTTCCCCATTGACTAGTTGGTCGACCCAAAAGCTCCGAGAAGATCTCCGGGCACACAGTTCGGGCGTGAAACAGGGCTTTCATTGTGTCGAATTGGTTACTTCAAAATCGCGAAAAAAGGACGGTTCTATACATTGACCATGAAGGAGAAGCACAATAGCACACCTTTATCTCATAGACCACGTATCGGCATACATTTGGATCACTCGCAGACGCGTTTAATTATAGTGTACGAAAAATCGTCGCATGGATCCGTTATTCATCTGCGATTTGGGTCTTCGGAGGTTTGATGATCTATTGATGATGATGGACGTATGATGATGATGATTGGACGCACTTTTGGCGCAGTTTTGATGTTCGATAGCTTTCACGCTTCTGTCAACTGCAGAAGGGATGGTAATTTTTTATCTTATACTAAAGAATGCACACCTCTGGTGCAAAACGCTGGTATCTAAACATGCCAGTAGGCTGGTGGTCAGACTCTAGTGTTTGACGGTTAGCGTGATAAGGTCTGGCCGTGAAAGTAGCGGACAATTCGTCACTACTCCATCTGTTTTCCTAACATCTGACCCAAGTGTTCGAAGTTGAATTTTTGTTTGTATCTTGCTTTTGTCGCTTTAAAGTACTAAATCTTTTTTCTCACTTGACTAACAATTCAGCTCATCAACCCGGTTCGCGAACCGGTTCGGTGCGTAATTCAGCCGAACCGGAACTGAACCGGAAGGAAATGAATGCACCCGTGCGCAAACTATAAACAAAACGGCATATTTTTCGGTTCGACGCACTGACTTAAACGAGCACTTTCTACTCGAGTACTTTTGAACGCGCCTGTATCGTAGCACATTAGCTTAATTGATATGCTTTCAAGCGTTGCGGCCTTGTCACCGGGTAGGTTTTGAAATGCGCGGGATTCTCCTTAACCACTCCGTAACGCTATAGATGGTAAGAAGGTTGATAGATTGTGCTTCGGCGCTGCCACTTCCACTTTCCCCGAGAGCGGTAACACGACGTTACTCGCGCATTTCAGGCTGCCGCAAACTTTCGCGGGGGAGCAAGTCGGGTTCTTGCTTTTCGTTTCTAGCGCTCCGAACGTTATTATAACCACCACGCGCAGCTGCTGTCAGGGCAAGAACCGTTGCCCAATGCAGAATCCGAGTGACTGATGATGCATCCGGTAAAAATGGTTCGTGCCGAGAACCGCTTTCTCCCCCTTTTCCTCTTCTGCACATCGAGCGTGCGCGGGGCAGAACGCGCACAAAACGGCGCTTTGTTCATAATCTGTCGCCATCCGCCTATTTATTGAGACGAAACGTTACAAATCCGACATTGCGAATGTTCCTGTTTAGCGACGAAATCAAGGTTCTCTAACTACGTGATGGGCTTACCTGAGTCTTTCTATCTTTGAACATTTCGGCTTGGCCTGATAAGCTCGTAACCTTCGCTAACCTTATTAGATCGTTTTTCCAAGAAAATTTGTAACATAATGTAGTCAGAACTCAATCTAACGAAACCCGATCTTATGAATTTTCCGATTTAACGAACAAATTCGGATTCCCCCGCAAGTGCCTATACGGCTCAATGCTTTTATGAACTCGAACTAACGAAGTAGATTCCGCGCCATTCCCGATTTAACGAAGTCTATCGAGAAACAGACACATTTCAAAAAGGAGCAACTCCAAATATCTTTCGTCAGAATGCCACGCGGATTATCGCGCCAGGTCATCGTCAACTGCTCCAAGCACGCCGGCTTCGAAGCGTCCCCGGCCGAGGCTGTATCGAGTTCCTCAAGCCCTCAATACGAGCAAGAAGAAGAAACCCCGCCAAGTTTCAAGGAACAGCTTCGTCGGCTTAACAAGGTGGCACGAAACACGACTGAAGTTCTGACCGATGAAGGAATTGTGCAGTTAGTTTCCGTCACACACGATGTGTCCGATGATGCTGACGACCCAGAAACTGCTGAAGCTCCTCTGCCGGCTCCAGGCCAGGTAATGGACGCTATTGACTTGCTTGGGCGCTTTGCTGGAGCTCTTCGCAAAGGAACGGAGGGCGCGTTTAATGTGCATGCGTGCTGCGAAAAGCCTGTCCGCCCAAGGCGAACAAAGCGCACGCAAGCGAAAATCACACACTTTTCTGACAGAAAATCAATTCGTTTCCCCCCAAACCCCTAACGTTTTATTAGTAATATTTTCACCGCGTACTTTTAGCGCATTCTAAGTTATGCCTCGCTAGTTACGTTGGCGAGACCAGGAACTTCGCAGAACGCCCCCGACAACAGAAAAACGACGTTCGCAAGTCGGACATTCAGCGCAGTGCATCATTCCCCCATCGTGACCAGTGGTCATCCTTTTCTATTAAAGGTTGTCTCTCTCTCTCACTTGGCCGAACACTGTGAAAAAGCTGACCACAAGATTGATTGACTTGGACGGCGCGCAGGTGATTGACACCTATAAACCAAATACTCATAAAGAATACTCTTCGAGTTCTGGCAGATACAAGGGTACCGGCAAGGCCTGAATAGATCCCTGGAGCCCTTCCCACCATTTACGCCCACGTCATCCGACGCGCAAGGAAACGATGCCAGTAAAAAGGAAAAGAAGACACCTTATATGACTACTGCTTGTCTCACACAGTCACCCGTGATGAAGGAACCAAGTAGGCTCCAAAATGTTGGGACCGCTTTCAATACACGCCCTTGGTTGGTGTATTTGCCTCTTCCTCAATTTTGAACCAACCAGACAGAGTTCTGTCTAAAATGTTCACATTGCTAAATTATCGGCTCGCGAGCGCCGGTGCAATTGCGATGTCGTGGTGGCTGCTGGGATGCGACACCCTTTAGACATCGAATTTGTGGAATCAACTGACTGTAAAATGACAGTCCTGATTTTACGAAGTTCTCGGTTAAACTAAATAATCCACGGTCCCCGGAGACTTCGTCAGATCGGGTTTTAACAGTAGTTGCGACTGCTGCTCTCTTTTTCTGCAGCACGAAAAACACATAGCGGGGCAGGGACGCTGGGCATGCACTAGCTTTGCTCCTGGTTTATACAGAGTAAACACGCTTTCTAGGCGTAGCGTTGCTTGTGATTTCGTTCTTCGAACTCACTTACCTAAATACACACGAGCAAGCTGTTTTCATTTGGGTATATGACTACCGATACTGAATATCGATCTTGGACGAAGAGATGACGCATGCTCTAGTGGAAATGCGTGCTGGTTTGCCGTGCATTCCAAATACTGCGGAAATACGAAGGCGCTGTCTGCCTGTTTTTCGAGTGAAAAAACAGCGCTAAAAAGACAGGACAAGAAAGGACACAGGACCACGGCGCTGACTAACAACCAAATGTGTTTTATTTCTTCAGTCAGCATATATACTTCACCACTATCTCAAAGCAATGACAAACAAATAGATTGGAATACTCAGCCTGAGCAGAGGCTAAGAGGCGATCAATCAGACATGAATTTTATCTCTTTTGGAAGGAGGGAAATCGAGGGGAGGCTAACACATGCCTCGCCACTGGTGTGGATGTGATAGGCTTCTGAAATGAGACGCGCGCATTCATCACGGTATTTTGACAAGAAAGTGGTATCTTCAAAAATTGGGTGGCACTTGCATTTCTTACAATGAATGGATAACTGACTATCAGCAGCTTGTTTTTTAACCTTATTCGAATGTTCCCGCAAGCGGTCATTCGCGCACCGCCCCGTTTGACCGATATAATACTTCCTGCAAGAAAGAGGAATTTTGTAAACAACACCTTGTCGACATTCAACAAACTTCTGCTTATGTTTCTTAGTACATCCTCTTGTTTTCCTCCTCCCCTCTCGATTCACTTTCTGGCACAGACTACCGAGCTTATTTTGGGCAGAAAACAATAGCTTAACGCCTGCCCTGCCGACAACCTTTTTGAGATTGTGCGCCACCTTGTGCACATATGGGATGATGACGGCTATTTTTTTGCTGCGAGTTTGTCTCCGATTGTATGGCAACTGAGCGTTTTTTCTTAAGGCCTGCTAAGAGGCTTTCAGCAATGTTAGCCAAAAGCGTTGCTGGAAAACCTGCAAGCTTCAGGCGTGCTACTTGCGACAGAAAACTTTCATCAACTTGGTGGTCACAAGACCTACTTAGCGCCGCCTTCATACACGCTGTTGCAATGCCGCGTTTTACAATCTTCGAGTGGGCAAGTGCCACCCAATTTTTGAAGATACCACTTTCTTGTCAAAATACCGTGATGAATGCGCGCGTCTCATTTCAGAAGCTTATCACATCCACACCAGTGGCGAGGCATGTGTTAGCCTCCCCTCGATTTCCCTCCTTCCAAAAGAGATAAAATTCATGTCTGATTGATCGCCTCTTAGCCTCTGCTCAGGCTGAGTATTCCAATCTATTTGTTTGTCATTGCTTTGAGATAGTGGTGAAGTATATATGCTGACTGAAGAAATAAAACACATTTGGTTGTTAGTCAGCGCCGTGGTCCTGTGTCCTTTCTTGTCCTGTCTTTTTAGCGCTGTTTTTTCACTCGTAATCATGAACCAACCAGCCCAAATGCGTACCTTATTGCCTGTTTTTGTTTCCGCGCAGCAAATTTGCTTCAGGTTTTGATTACATAGCTTGGTACAATTTTAACCGGCGGGTGTTCGGTCGCCATAAGGACGTTGATGACACTCGATGTTCTTCTTGCCAAGTGACTTTCCCGAATAGAAAAATAAAGGAACGGTCGGCCCACTGATCTTTCTACCACCGACGAACTTACTATGTGGCACAATTTTTGGGTCTTGATGGCCCGACCCGAACTTTCCGTTCTATCTCGCAGAGCAGCGGTATATGGCTACAAAGGATAATAAGCCGAGTATGAGTCATACGGGGTAGCTCATTTCCAAGTGTTTTGCAAGCACGCCACGGTCGCCCAGCCTCGACGACGTGACGCAAGTCATGCCAAGTCGTAGCGCAAAGCGGGCGGCCGTTCTACAGTACGGATCAATCGGACAGCCCCTGCCTTGCGCCGAACGCACGAGGTTCGGTTGGCGTCAAAACAGGCCTGCGACGACTCAGACCGGGTAGTCCGCTCTCGCGTCACCGCCGCGACCGATGACTGCGACGCCCCTGGAAAGTGTAGAAGCAGCAGCAACCACTACCAGCCCGACGGGTGCGCCGAAATCGCGTCGGCCGGTCCTTTTCCCTACTTGGCCAAAACGCGCAGGCGCGTAGGCCGTCGGCGGCGGCGGCAAGGACAGCGCTGGCAGCGCAGCAGTCGGCCGGCGGGGCCAATCACGGGGCCGCTCGCTGCATTCGGCGGCGCCAGGGCGCTTTGCCTGCTGCCTTCCCCCACCCCCTCCAGCGCAGGGCGACCAGCCAGGCCGGAATGGCGGACACAGCGCCGGCGGCTGCGATACTCGGACTTAAGATGGACGCTGCTCTGTTCCTCTCCATTGTTCTCACCCTGCTGTGCTGCAGCCGAGCCGACGGCTACGCCGAGGTAGGCCCCGCCTTGCCCGCTCGCGATAATCGCGCTATCGGCGCCGGATAGACGCGCCGCCGATATGCCTGACGCGCGCCGTCGGCTGAAAGGCTTCGCGCAGGCGGTGCCGTCTGTGTTTCGGCTCGCCCGCGACCGTCCCGTGTCGGGCCAGGGGTTTCGGTTAGCCGCGGACAACTCGTGCGGGGTTCGTTTCTCGTCGCCGAGCCGATACGTGACGGCATTCGGCGCGCAGTGCGGCCCCGCGACGCAGGTGGTCCCGCTCGATAACGTCGTCGCAGGGCGGGGCGGCCGCCCAGCGCCGCCCGGTCGGGGACACGGCCGACGAACTCGGGTTTAGCTTGGGCCCCAACTGTCACCTTTCCTTGGGCCCCTCCGCTTGAGCGGCTCGTCGCAGCCCGCAGGTGTACGAGGAAGGAGCTCGCATTCACGCGTTTACAAGCTGCCGCCCTCTCCTCCTCCCCCTCCCTTCGTTTCTGTCGTGTCGCGGCTGTTTCGTTTCAATTCTCGAAGCAAACGGCGAGTTTTGGGGACCGAGCGGCTGCGTTTGGTTGGCAGCTGTCACAGGCCCGACACTAAGTCGCGGCCACACCGCGCGCCGCTGTGGAAAGCGGCGACTGAAGCCGTTTTAGTGACCGAGTTTCGTTTGTGAGCCGTCAATCGTTACGAACGCGTGACTGAAAAATCGGCGAGTTAGGGCTAGGGTCTGCGCATTTTAAGAAGTCTGTAATAAGAGCGCGGCGGTAGAGCGCTGAAAATCGTTCGCGGAATCAATCGCTGCGGTTTTTAAAATGCGTATTCCTTGCTGTGTCGTGACGTAAACGATGAGTTCTTCTCAGAAGAGGGCATAATGCGCACCTCGGTACCTTGTTACGTAAAATGAAGTGGCGCCTACGTATTGCATCGTGGTTTTAATAATGCCGCAAATTTGCCCTCATGTGCCTACGTGCGCGTTGCGTTCGACATCTGAAGACGAATGTCATTTTTGAGAGCAAGCGCTAGCGGGCCTTCGTTTTCCTTTTTCTTTCTTTTTTCTTTTGAACCGTAATTTCCCAAACATTTTGTTTAAGCCTGTATTGTCAAATCAGGTCACATTATGTCCGCGGCCATATCGTTTAATCTCACGTTATTTTATACTTTTATGCAATGCCTTTCATGTCGCTTACTGTGTGGAGCGAAAAAATTGTGCAAATTTAAGTTTTGTTTTCATGCCATTACGTTTCAAGATGTTTCATACTTAAGCGCCGGCTCTTTCATATTGCCCCTAAGATGCTCAAGAAAAGTGGATTGGTTATTGTTTTGTTTGGTTTTTGTCGAACTCCAAAGGTTACAGCTATGACGCTGTACAAGCTCGCAGATGCTTTTTCCGAGGTGTATTATTATGAATAGCATAGCCTTTAATCACTCCCACAACAATCCCCAATGCATGCAGCATTCGCCCATAGTGGACAATGAACAATAGAACGTCATGTGCTATAAGGTTTCATTCCCAAGACTTCCTGTGTAGCTGTAGTGTCGCTATGCGCGTCATTGTTGGTTGTGCGGGGAGGTGACGATATAGCAGTTGCCATTAAAATACTCTCATGAGGACAGCGGTTTAGGGTGTGTAGTAACCATAATTCATTCATATTTTTAAAATGTCAATTCATGCAATAGTGATATTATTCGGGCCACTTGAGGGATCAGGAGCATGTGGTAGCGTGTAGCGTCCAGGAAACTTTTTTCCAAACCTCTTGAAGTACAGCAGGCCTTCGTTGTGTCGCTTTTTAAAATTTATTAATACCGCAATTTCCACTTGGGACTTTAGTCGTGAGAACAGGACAGTGCGCTAGTTATCTTTGCAATATCGTGGTAGCAATGTAGAATAAGTGTCGCTTGATGTAAACAATTGCAGTAATGGCATAGACAACTTTATCATTGGATAGTTTATTCCAATCAACTAAACTCTGGAACAATTGAAAGCTTGTAGCAGTTTGTTTGTAAAGGTGGTGTTAGAAAACTCCACCTTTGCCTAGTAGAATAAACAGAGGGAAAAGAAATTACTTTTGGAAGATTTGTGTAAGGCCCAATAATTCATTGAAAAAGAATTTGACTCTATGCTCTGTTTCCTTCAGATAGCGTTGTCACTTAAGTGCAACCAAAGCTATTATATCTGAATAGGGCTGCAGTTTTTTGTATTCTTTCCAGTTTATCAATGTTGGTTTTAGTATAGGAGGTCCCAAGTAATAACTCTGTAGTCTAATGTGGGCCAGAACGACAATTTTGTGAGCGAGCAGATGTTACTGGGGTTAAAAATTTGGAGACCTTTTAAGAAGACCTTCTGTTACGTTAGTTGCGATGGAATCAGTGTGTCTGTTCCGACTAAGGTGCTTTGAGGTGCATAAGCCAAAATACCGGTAGTGCTGGACTTCAGAGAGGAGGCTGTTTTTAACAGTATTGGCAGTGGAGTCACATTTTCTTTTGAAAAATGCACGTAAGAACAGTTCTGGCAAAATTAGCTGACATCTGCTGTGGGTCACACCATGAAATTGATATTACAAGAACACGGTTTATTGATGGTTGGTCTGATTTGGCGTCCATTTCAGAATAAATAGCACAATTGTTAGCGTAGGGTCGGACATTTGCATTGACACTTTCAACTATATAATGATGTACAAAATGAACAAAAGGGGACTGAGCAGAAGCCCTGCGGAACACCAGAATTAATGAATTAATGGCTAGAATAATGGTTTTTGAGAACGTTAAAATGTTTGTGGCTGCAAATGTTAGCTTAAATCCAAATAGTTAGTCGCTCGTTCCTGAAGGTCTTGTTTAATTTGTACACTAATTTCCCAAGAGAAACCTTGTCAGCTGCTTTCTAGGAGTGTGCAGAAGCTGGAGAAAACAAACAATAAGTGCGAAACAAATTGAAGTAGTTGTCTGCTGCTATTTGAAAAAAAAAACTAATGGAAATGTAAACTAAGAAACAAAATTTAAAACTTTTTTGTTTGTATTGCTGACAACAACAAAATGTTATGAAAGGGCACGTAAATAAGTTCAAAATGAATTAAAGTAGTTATTGTCTGTTGCTGTTTGAAAACACCTACGGAATAGAATAAAAACTAAGAAACAGAATTTAAAAAAAATTTTATGTTTGTATTGCTGACAATAACAAAATGTTATAAAAGGGCACGTGAATAAGTGCAAAACGAATTAAAGTAGTTATTGTCTGTTGCTGTTTGAAAACACTTACGGAATGGAATGAAAACTAACAACAAAATTTAAAAAAAATTTTTGTTTGTATTGCTGACAGCAACAAAATGTTATAAAAGAGCACGTAAATAAATGTTCGAGATGTCTTTCGAAGGATTGCTCAAGGGATACGAGGCGTATATTGACTCGATCACATAGAAGTGCACGTTCGAGAAAAATACCCTCCTTTTTTGTGTGAAGACCATTTGCAAACAAAGTCGCATCTGTTGCTTTTAGTTGCAACAGTGCCTTGTCAATAAGGCACTCTCGCACAATAAGGCAACAACAAGGCACTGTCCCACCAGCATCAGTTTGGAGGATTGTATGTTCACATCTGTGACGGTTGAGTACCTCCTTTGCAACCAGAAAAAGTTGTAGCTGTCATTGGACCACTGAGGGAACCATACAGAATCATTAAGTTGTCCGTAATGTTGCCACTGTAAATAAAAGATTGCACCAGGGAACGGGAAACCATTAAGTTGTCCGTAAGTTCACCTTTGAAAATAAGATTGCAAAGCAGAAAAGGGGCCGCACAATTGTGAGAGGCCCGGGCATTACCGTCCCATTGAGGTCTTTGGCATAGGAACCCACGTTGGATTACTTCTGATAGTGCAGTAGTGGGCAAAACGAGTGTCACGGTATAATTGATGCACTGTGGAAGTATTTCGACTACTGGGGTACACATATATTCCTCAAATGCGTGATAACTAGGACAAGTACTGTAGAGGTTTAAGTACTGTAGAGGTCTAAGTTAAGTCACTCAGGCACCTGTCATTTACCCCTTTGCTTGCTTGCTCCTGTGCTTTAACAGTGCTGTGTACTGCAGCCACAATGAGCTAATACTGTAGTTTTGCATGTATAACCCGCACCAAAAATGCGAAAATTTCAGTTGCAAAGGAGGGGTGCTGATAATACGTGGGGTTTTTCCTTTAGTGCAGCTTCACGGCAATGCGCATTGTGCCGTGAAGCTCCTACGCAGTAACACTGACCAAGCCTTTCATGGCAGTGATTGCATGAAGCATACGAGAAAGAAAAAACAAGGGCGAGCGCTCTATAACAACTGAATTTTATTAGTGAATTGTGACTTTAGCCTTGCAGTCAGTGTACTCTACTTCCTACATATACGCTTTTTCTGTCTACATAGTATGTGATGTGTTGCTTAAGCAGTACCTTTAGTGCAGCCTTTACTATCTGTATCAAATGTGCGGGCAATAAACAAGCATTTTTTTTTCTTTTCCAGCGGGCTGAAAGTGGGGGGGGGGGGGGGGGGGTGCGGATTATTTGCAGGGGTGGCCTGTACGTGCAGAAATACAGTACATTAACATGTGGTTTTGGCATTGTGGCAAGAAATGTAGCTTTATTCCTATTCTTACTTTTTTTTTTTTTTTCATTGAAGATGCAGCGCTTTTGGCATCAGAAGGTATGCGAGTCCTGCAGAATGTGTGCTTCTGAGCTTCAGTAGAGGACACAAGGGCTAATTTTGTGCAAAGCTTTGGTGTGGCTTGAAAGGAAATGTGCTTTCTATCCTAACAACACATGAAATAAAACAAGCATTAATTTAGTTTGTTTCGTCTTGCTACATACAATAAAATTCGTGGCATACCAATATGAACAGGCTAGCCATTTCCTCAGTTTTTTTCAGTTAGATGGCCACTAAAGCATCAAATGGCTACAAATGAAAAAGCTTAAATTGACACCAAAGACAATGAAACCAAAAAGACTTTCCTAATTGCTGTGGACACTTGTCAGATTATTTGAGTGGTGCCAACACTTGAGGCCCTTGCTACTTTAGTTTAGAAGAGCTGTGCGTGAAAGGGGTGTAATTTGTTCTGTTGGCGAGCTGATTGTGGGTTCAAAATAACTCGTCTTTTGTATTCAGGGTCTCTCTTAGCCTTGCTAGCAGAGCTGGGCAGACCCGCCGCGGTGGCTCAGTGGCTAAGGCGTTGTGCTGCTGAGCACAAGGTCGCGGGTTCGATTCCTGGCCGCAGCGGCCGCTTTTCTGATGGAGGCGAAAAGCAAAAACGCCCGTGTGCACGAGATTTCGGTGCACGTTAAAGATCCCCAGGTGGTCAAAATTAATCCGGAGCCCTCCACTACGGCGCGCCTCATCGCCTGCGTTGCGTCGGCGCGTTAAACCCTACAATCAATCAATCGGAGCTGGGCGGACATCCATCCTGTCATTGAGCCTTGCTTGTTTTGTGGTTGGGCACCACACATGCAATAACATTGGCAATTGGGTGGTGAGGTTGCAGGAGGAGAACCGTACTTGAGCGGAACAAAACACAAGTGCGTGAGAGTGCCAGGTATTATGTGGGGAAAAGAAAGATGTCAGACATATCTAAGAGGATCATTTCATTGAAAATCCATGCATAACTTGGGCCACGTTTAGCGCCAATAATAAAGTGGGCGTTCTTTTGTAACGGAGGATTTTTATGCCCTGCCTTTGTGCAGTTTTAGTGGAGTCATGAGTGCTCTGTTTCCTTTTTGAGGAAAAATGGTTAAGTACGAAAATTGTTTGGGGCGGATGATTGCAACGCTTGGCCGCCTCGCAGGACAAGGCGTTCACTGAGCAAATACCATGTAGAGGGTGCTCGTCCACAAGAAAACTCCCATTTTGGGGTGTAGCAATGGGTCCTTCGACTACTGAACAAAAGTTTGCTGATTTCGTGTTGGAGTGTTTATCTTAGCAGCTGTAGGCAGTAAGGTGGCAAGTTCAGCAAGTTGGTACGTATTTATAATATAAATTCAGCGCGAAGGACAAGACACACGGCACTCGTCTTCTTTATTGTTTCTTCGTGTCTTGTCCTTCGTGCTGAACTCGTAATATGAAGCTGTAGGCTCATTGAAAAGTTTTGTGAATCGTTTGCTAATCCGTAACACTGTTGGCGAGGCATTTGCTTTGTCTTCTTAGATACTGCCTTTATAAGAGCAAGTTTCAGGGTGCTGTAGTTTATTACATGATCAGCTAGGTGATTTAACATGATGTTGCCAAAGGTGTTGTGGGTTGGGCTCCCGAGCTCAGTGGTTGTTTTCCTGATGGAGGAGTATAGCAGTAACATCTGATGCATGTTAAAGGCCGCTTTGAGGTAATATTAATTAGGGTTTAGCTCTGTGCTTGGAACACACTGGGTTGTGATGGCATAAGGTGTAGGTGGTAGGAGCGGAAAACAACAAGCTTGTGTATAGAGAAATTTGGGGGGGATCTCTTCCTTTGTTGTTGCCACCGCCTGATGCACTTCATTAAACTTGTGGAAGCGCCAAGCAGGCGGCACGCTGTGTACCCCTCCTTCTCCTGGGATACAATTGGTGAGGCATTTGCTTTGCCTCCTTAGTCTCTCTGATGGGATACAGCCTTCATAAAATAATTTAACATGATGGGCCCTCTGTGACCAAAGGAATGATTTGAGCTTCCTAAGGGACCTCAGTGGACGTGTTCCTGATGGAGGAGAAAAGGAATGTTTGTGTGCGCGGCATTTCGTTGCTCATTAAAAAGGACCTCCAGGTCGTCTTAATTGAGGTTTGGTGTCAAACATGATTTGAATTTCGGTTATACAAGGTGTGGATGGTAGGATGGGAAAGGGACACCCTGCTTGTGTAATCAGGAGGTAGTTACGGCTGCCTCAGTCATCACCACTGCCCGGTCCGTTTTGTAGACTCGTGTAAAGGAGCTGAGCGAGGTGTGCGTCCCCTTTCTTTCACCAGGCGTCTGCGTCGGCGTCCGGCTCGAGCGTGGAGCCCGACGTGGGCCACTTCCAGCCCATGGTGGCCCTGCTGTGTGGCCACGGGCGGCTCAGCAACCAGTACCTGAGCGAGAACCAGCGCTGGGTCTCCGACCCGGACCCCAAGGCCATCTGCACCCGCGAGAAGCTCAGCATCCTCGAGTACTGCCGCAAGGTGCGCCCCCTTTCCCTCCATTTTCAAAGCTCCCCGAAGCAGCCCGCAAGGGCTTGGTCTCCCTGCGCATATTAAAACATTGGTGTTTGCCAGAATCTTAACACGGACATGCTACTCGGCAGGGGAATGGGTAGGGGAAGGTAGAAAAGGCCCTATAGGCACCGGTCACTGCTCAGAGGGCACGACGAATAAGTACCCCCAGCGCCGCCCCGCAGAAGCTTGAGCTAACTTCGGGTCGGTGAGAGGCAGACGGCGGCCTCCGCGCGTTCATATATTCGGCACCTCTCGGTTTGTTTTTGCGATTCTGCAATTGTTTTTGAAAGGTGTCTCGACCTTGAAAACTGGTCTGGCAAATAGTTTCTTCGTGTCTCAAGTGCTTCTGTGCGATTTCTGGACAATTACGGGGCTGAACTACTACTGTCGGCCTCGCGTGCGCGAGAAGTTACAGAGACTGTACGTTCCCGCGCGCGTGTGCGCCGTGAAAGAAATTGACGGCACAGACATCGTTGCAAAGTCCCATTCTCAGCAAGGGAAGGTTATTGACAGCGCCAATTCAGGTCAGTAGCCAGCATATACAACGGCGCTCCACGACAGAAGCGTGTTTGTGTTATTGTTTCCTCTGTTCACGCAACCACACTACAGTTACTTTTTCGGTTGCCCTTCTTCAGCTCGGTTGGTGTTGTCACTAATTAACAACGCATTTTAAATGTTATTAGCTGTTGACAAAGTAAACGCAGTTCCACACAGTTCGAAATCTGCTGCGGAGCGGCGGTTGTCTTTACGAAGATTTCGTTTAGTTTCGGTTTCTATCTTGTGAGTAATGTGAAAGTCGTCTTAGCAGCTAATTGTGATACAGTTTGTTCAGGCCGTTCAAGATTCCCCAAAAAAGTATTTCCTCCTCCTCCCCATCCTCTGCTTAAACAATAATAACCTCAACTTTCAGAGTACGCAAAACGCATTAAAGAATTCTCCTCCCCATCCTCTGCTTAAGGGGGGACGCGGCTTTCAACTTCGGAAAAACGACCAAAACATCGTTTTTTTGAAACCCACATATTCGGCTTCTATGTTTCCTATTCTATGCGTCTGCAAAGTTTTTAGGCTGAAAAGCATCGCAAAGTGGCATAAAAAAATACTTTTGTCAGGCGCGGTGACAAACTATCAGCGCAAAAGGGCGAAAAAACGGCAATTTTCGGAGCGCTCTATCTCCGCAACGGTGCCACCGGGCGCGGCCATTTTGATATGGTTAGATCGGCCGAGCGATCGTCTTTCCGGTTCCGCTCGTCTCTTTTATCTTCGTTCATTCACAAACGCACAAACGGCAGAAAAGAAACGACGCACAAACGAAGCTAGAAATAGATGCTGAAGCGCTATTCAGTCGGGGCGCGGAACAACGACCCTCCTGATTGGATGTCACGGGCGCAACGCAAGATGGCGGCCGCCTGAGCTGCGTAGCGAGCGGTTCGAGTTCATTTTCGCCGCTTCGCTCGGCCGAGTTTCTGTTCAATCTATGGTATTTAACACGGACGTTATCGCGGTGGGAATGCCGGAGATAACGAGCCAGATTACGGGAAGTTGTGTGGCTCGAAAGGAGGAGGTCATCGAACGCTTCGTGGTGCGCGTGACTCTACCGTCGCCAGACCCCGGAGGGTGACGCGGTGTGCGCGCTTGCGATAGCGGTTCGTGAAGTGAACTTTTAGTCGGGTTTGCGATGTTTACACGCTTAGTTATTGCTGTGTTTTGACTGTGGGCTCGCTAGCCTTGAGAAAGAAACGGTCGACGCGTCAAACGCTGCGGCGCGCACGGCATAGCCGACGCGCATTGGAGCAGCACATGACTGGGCAACCGGTTACGATTGAACGCCAGTAGTTGTAATTAATGCCTGCGACGTTAGATTTAATCTTAAAAGCGACCTGACCAGCCATATCAGGTATAATCAAAGTTCGATATGTCGCGGTAAGCGTGCGCTGCAATGCGCGCGAGCCATATCGCCTTTCTTGCGCAACGTTTCCCGTGCACTTGTAATTTTCATGCAAACAGGTTTGAGTTAGTAATATAGGAATAAAAATATGTTCTCTGCATTAAAAATGTACGTTACTGTCGCAGCATTTAACAGTGATTTTTTAGTGAAATTATTGATACCATACTGGCTTTGCTGCGAGAAATATTGGATGCCTTGAATGTCAAAAGTAGTAAAAAAATATGCTCTTGCATTGAAGTTGGGAGTTATGCAGAATACTCTACGAAGCTTCAAAGTAGCTCATTTTCATCCTTGTGGTATGCAAACTTCTGGCAATGAACACCTGCACGTATGAGTACTAAGTTGCTGTGCCAGGCAAGATGATAAAACATAAAAAAAAGCCAAAAATGTTCAAATTTAAGTAAAAAAAATGCTTAACTTGTTGCCATGGTGACAACACTGCAAAAGGAGGCTGTTCAGTGTGATACAGCCAACCAGCTAACCTACTTTGCATTGAAAGCCCATTGAAACCCATCTCCCCCTTCGTTTGGTCTGCAAAGTGGGGTATGTACTCTTCACAGAGGAGCTGAAAATGATGTTTTCTGGAAAGAGGAAGGCTGTAAAA
The DNA here is from genome assembly GCF_048455015.1 of Haemaphysalis longicornis. Taxonomy (NCBI): domain Eukaryota; kingdom Metazoa; phylum Arthropoda; class Arachnida; order Ixodida; family Ixodidae; genus Haemaphysalis; species Haemaphysalis longicornis. Next base: position 224,771,207 of record NW_027526361.1, read on the forward strand.
GGCACTCCAATTTCAAGGCAAGGCATTCCAGAAGCCCCATGTTCAAAAGGACATGAAAGGCTACAACCGTGACGGCTTTTGATAAGTGAAACCTATGTTGCAACTTCGGAAGCCGTTTTCTCAAAACAGTTTTTTTTGCCACCTGTGTCGCTTGTACCAGGGATTTCTTTGTGACCGCTGGGTCTATTTTGATTCCGTTTCTTGCATTACATTCCTTGATGAACAGTTCAGGTCGTGACACTTTTGGTTTTCCATATTTGTTTTTTGCTATTGTTTTATTCAAATAATCGTTCACAGTCGACATGCCTATTGCACATTAACTTCTAAAAAAATGAAAACTAGAAAACATTGTGTTGTAAAAAAAAATTATAAAACTGTCACGACCTCGTCCATTCATTTGGGAATGCAAAGCACTTCGAACAAGTTTTCTATCATGTTTTATAAGCCGCTCAAGCTCAGTACAAGCGGAACAGAAAGAAAATTTAATACATAAAAAAGTTTTCAAAATATTAGTTTGAAATTTTTATGGTGTTATCACGGAAGCATTTCCAGTTGCTGTGCCAATTTTCATCAAAATCCACAAAGAAATAAAAAAGTTGATTTTGAAAGCCACGTCCCCCCTTAAAGAATAATAATCTCAACTTTCAGAGTACGCAAAACGCAATAAAGAATTCTCCTCCTCATCCTCTGCTTAAACAATAATCTTAACTTTCAGAGTACGCAAAACGCATTAAAGAAGTCAGCGCAAGTGAATGCAACCTTGCCTTTGATAGCTTTCCACGCACTTTTTCGGTTGCCCTTCTTCAGCTCGGTTGGTGTTGTCACTAATTAACAACGCATTCCAGCGTTATTAGCTGTTGACAAAGTTAAAGCAGTTCCACACAGTTCGAAATCTGCTGCGGAGCGGCGGTTGTCTTTACTAAGATTCCGTTTAGTTTCGGCTTCTATCTTGTAAGTAATGTTAGTCGTCTTAGCGGCTAATTGTGATACAGTTTGTTCAGGCCGTTCGAAATTCTCCAAAAAAGTATTTCCTCCTCCTCCCGATCCTCTGCTTGAACAATAATAACCTCAACTTTCAGAGTACGCAAAACTCATTAAAAAAGTCAGCGCGAGTGAATGCAACCTTGCCTTTGATAACTTTCCACGCTCTCGCTTGGAATGCGTGGCCGAACTATGTACACTGGGGAACAAAGTAGGGCAGTAAGCGGGATGCGTATTGACCGTCTTGACATTGCTTTTGGCATCTGTGAATGCATATTCTTGTGCCGCCTTTTGGTAGCCATTCGGTGCCGTGGATGTCGCTAAAAAAAGGTTACTGCTTATAAAACAATAGTGGTGGAAGTGGTAATACCTTGTGTTATGCAACTACTACGACGGAATGCGATTCATCGCAGCGCGTGATGTGTATGAACACTAAAAGCAAACGTTATAGTTTTACGACCCTTCGTGTCGGCGCTGTGCATAAACGGTAATCGTACTCATAAGTTTACTCCTTCCACTGACAAAAAAATGTCATGACTTTCTTACTTCCTTGACTTTTCTTACTGCTAAAATCATTTCTTGCGACGCTTATTCTCCTACGCCTGCCCTAGCGAGAAACCTGTACAGAACGATGGCAGGCTGCCTTTCGCGATTGTGGCTGTCCTTCGCGCAGCAGGAGCGGCGCTACCACTAATTCTTTCCTGCAGCCTTTTGATCCTTTCGGACCCTGCAACTTGCAATTATAACTGTTTCTTAAACAACTTCCCCCACACAACGGCGAACCGCACGCAGCGCGTGTGTTTTTACGTGCGCTGAACGGCCAGTCGCGACATCCACCGACCCAGAGTTGCTAAACGGCGGCGAGAGGCGGCGCTGGAGTTGCGCACAAACTGCAGTGTCCGGTGCCTATAGGTAACCGGGCAGAAGAAAGAGGAGAAAAGTAGCAGACATCATGGAGTTGGTGTGAACAGTTCGATGAACATCGCGATCTTAGTAGCCCTCCCAAGAAAGGGGTTCTCTTCTGCAGTTCCCTTTCTCGCTGTCATCGGTAGCATGATTCGGCGGCCGCCCCCGTCGCAGGTGTACCCCAAGCGGGACATCCGCAACATTGTGGAGTCTAGCCGGTACTACCGCCTGGACGGCTGGTGCAAGGCGGGCCAGCGGTGCTCGGGCGGCGAGGGCAGCAGCGCCCACTGGGTGAAGCCGTACCGGTGCCTCGAGGGCGACTTCCAGAGCGACGCGCTGCTGGTGCCCGAGCACTGCCTCTTCGACCACATCCACAACCAGAGCGTGTGCCAGAGCTTCGACGAGTGGAACCGCACGGCCGCCCAGAGCTGCCGCGGGCGCGCCATGCGCCTGCGCAGCTTTGCCATGCTGCTGCCCTGCGGCGTCGACATCTTCTCCGGCGTCGAGTTTGTCTGCTGCCCGCCCACCGCCTCCGCCACCTCCGCCTCCTCCGCGGACAGGGACTCCCAAGGTGGGGCGGGGCCTCTTGCCGCGGCACTGTGGTGTTTATTTATTAGTTATTTATTTACTTATCTAATACCCACACCGCCAGGGACATTACAGTCGGGGGGGAAGAACACAACAAAATAACACTGGGTTGCAGTCAGCTGCACACCGGCCTTACAGCATTGCGAGAGTACAAAACATCTATAAGTACCTGGTACTGTTCCAAGTACAAAATTTTCAGAGGAAAAACTGCAATTCAAGAGAAAAGTGATAACTTGAAAAGATGCTTTTGTGGGCAACTTTTCGATCCCGAAGACCCTTGTTGCCCCCCTTAATGGAGTAGCTGCCAATAGGCTATAAGTGCAGTGGGGGTCGTAGGGGTGAGCTGCAGAACTTCAGGGGCAAAGTGTAGACTTTGCTAGCACTCGATAGATGTGGCTGGAGATCTTGGGGAGAGGCCTTCGTAGTGTAGTGGACACAGCCAGGCCGACGACGAAATGGGAGCTGTTTTACGGCACAATAGAAAGTTGGGTTACTTGGTAGAAAAGGCGCTGGAACAACAGGGGCGAAGAAAGAAGCAGATGACACGGTACTAGACTAGTGTGGTGTTGTCCAAGAGGCTCCCACCAAGTTGGAATTGTTTTAGCTGAGCTCATTTTAATTTTGCGTGTGTTGGTAAAAGAAAGGTGGTAATGCAGCTGGGAGAGTGTAGAATGCAAAAAGCAGGTTTTTGTGAAGCCTAAAGATGTGTGGTTGCCATAACATTGAGTTTAATTATGTGCCAGGCAAGGTCAAACTCGTATGTACCCGCATGTACCACTTGTCGACGTTTTCTAAGTAAAAGGCCACAACACATTTAGTGAGTTCACTGGAGGCTTGGTGGGGTTAGGCATGTGTGTTCGACTCATATTCTGGATGCCCTGGGTCCTGTACCCATCCAGCACAAAAGTTTTCTAAGTTTACTTTACATTACTTTTATTCTCTTTGCACCGTAGAGGTAAGCAGAGTCAAAAGGCCAAGCGTCGGTTTTTGTGAAGCTGCTCCAACCATGTCGGGACATCCATGGAGCCCACTGCCTTTTTCATTTTCTCCTCTGTTATGGCTCGCCTTCTTTGCTGCTAGTTCGGTTCAAAGAGCAGTTGATTTGATTAGGCAGGCTGGGGCACTTGGAACGCTGTAAGAGCCTGCTGACGCTATGAAGTCTGCTCGAAGTAAGACGCACGTGCCTTCTCCGCCGCAAATTTTGTTTAAGTTCAAAGCTCCATCAGAGTGCTTTAAAAAAGTGTCCGTGTCATTTAGCCAGATTTAGTTGCCGTAGCTGCACAAAAGCTAGGCAACACTGTCTGCAGATGTCCTAAAAATGGCGTAACTTCCTCCACACTTTGTGCATTGTATTGAATGCTGCGGGCCTCCCCTGAGTATTGTTCCCTCCAGGAAATGCGCCATCAGTCATTTTAAGAGCCGTTTTGCTGCTACAGGTGCTGGACGACCTGTCTTCTGTTCAATGGGCCATTTAATGCGTTTGCATCAAAATGAATAAGCACGCAGGGATCAGTCAGCGGTCTGTGTAGAACATTTCGCTCGGTGAAGGCAGTTGACCTTTGCTGAGGGTTTTGACGATAATGTGGGGGCGTGTCGAAGCTGCCGCTTTAACGCTTGACTGTCTGCTGCAGGCAAGGAGAACTCGAGTGAGGATGACTACGACGATGACTACAGCGACGAGGACGACGACGACGAGGATACAACGAGCACGTCGACCACCACCACGACGACGACTACCACCACAACCACCGAGGGGCCCGTGGAGCACTACCTGAGCCGATTCGACAGCCGGCGGGAGCACTCTGCCTTCCGCGCTGCACAGCACAGCCTCCAGGAAGGGCACCGGGCACAGGTCAGGGGCTGGGAGGGAGTGGTGGGACGCTAATTAAAGAGTCCTCGGAAATTGAGATTGAAGAATTGAGGGAAAGGGGAGGGGAGGCATGGGTGCCTGTGGTGGACCTTTAACTCTTAGAGGCGAACTTAACAAATATCAGAGGATGTTGCCTGTTTGCCTAAATTCTTAAATCACTCCAGTTCCAGTATGAATATTCCGACTTTTCGTACCTGTTCTGCTATGAATTTTTGCCAGAGAGACCGCAACATTGTGAGCAATGTTGAGGTAAACTTTGATTTGATTTTATATACCCGGTAGGTGACCGATACCATTGTTGGCGTATGAACTTGATAAGACTAGTTGTGCGCATGCACAAGTGTGCCAACTGGGTACCACGCATGTTACCAGTACCGGTCCTCCTCTCTGCTATAACTGTAATGTTAGGGAAACTGGTACGTTCACTGTCGCCTCAAATTCACTGTTCTGAGCAACGGTTGCTACAAAGGTGATCTGGATGCTCGAACGTTCTTGAGTAACTGCAACTGAAGTCTTAGTTAGTGAGCTGCGGGTAAGGTCGCAATCAATTTGAAGGTGATCACTCGAGTGGCAAAGGAAACAAGCAGCAGCGATATGTTACGGGTTGTATCATGGTTGCATCATGCAAGAGACTATGAGGGGAAAAAGGCCGCTCTATCTTTATCTCCAAATTTATCAAAACGGTCGCTATGCAGCTTGAAAGGCCCGTTGATAGGCGCTCCTGTGATCACCTTCAAATTGATGGGGACTACACTGTGTGCCCCACGGGCACGTGGGTGGGAAGCGTAAGCGGGTGCTGAAGTGCGGTGGTGGTGGACGATGCAGGTGACGCGGGTGATGCGCGAGTGGAGCGAGCTGGAGCAGCACTACGAGGCGATGAAGGTGCGGGACCCCAAGGGGGCGGAGGAGTTCCGTCGCAAGATGAGCGCCCGCTTCCAGAAGACCGTGCAGGCCCTGGAGGCCGAGGGGGCCGCCGAGCGGCACCGTTTGGCAGCCATGCATCGGCAGCGGGTGCTGACCACCCTCAACCGCCGCAAGAAGACGGCCCTGGACTGCTACCACCACGCCCTGCAGGAGAACCCACCCAGGGTGCGCCACTCTCCCCGCCGCTTTTCTTTTTGGAGCGACAGCTGCGCTATGCCGTGTCTCGCAAGGTCATTCATCGCGACGCAGTGAATCTTAATCCTCCAGAGCCCAACTGTAGCAGGTGTGACGTCACGCTACGTGATCCGCTGTGGAGAGGCATCACAGCTGTGCTTTTTCATAGCCTTACTGCTGTGGTACCACGTGACTAGGTGGGGGTTTTAAAAGCCAATTCGCCAGCGCTTGGTCGCTCAGTCTCACCATGGATGTCGCACAGGCTGAGCCATCTGTGCATGCCCTTTACTTGGTTTACAAGTGTTAAAACTTGAGCTTTTTTTTTTTTTTTTTTTTTTCCCTCTTTCTGTGAGGCTGCTTCTACATGTATTTTTGAACTGACGGTACCACGAGAAATTGCGGGGTTTTAGGGGTCTGAGAAATGCACACTGGAATGTGGGGCATTGAAAGCACTCTGCCACAATGTCAGTCGCTAAAACTTTAGCTTTGATAAATAAGATGCATGCATGCAAAAAAATGAGAACTCAATGTTTAAGACGCAACATCCATTCAGGAGGCACACAGGTCGCATGCACCCGGTGTCAGGGGCACTGCAGGGATTTGCGAGTCCTTCTTGTGCCAACAAAAAGAAAAAAGAAAGCAAATACCAAGTTCTCTGTTACATAGTGTGCCCAAGATAGCCCACGCTTTTTGCATTCTTCGCCCTCACAAAGGAGAAACAGCAGTTAATGTGTGTAGTACGGTTCAGTGTGCCTCTCGGTACAGTCCTTGGCTGAACTTTCTTCATATTTTTTTAAGTTTTTGAGATTTGAGTTTGGAAGGATGGCCATACAGTTTGTGGTGACGTGAGGGCGACAAAGACTATCGTAGCGTGGAAATAAAGGACTTTTTGCAACCATAAATGGGTTGCACAGAGAGGAAAAGTTTCGTGCTTTTTTGGAGATATGGAGCGTGTTAGAATTGAGATCACAGATTCTAGTAGATACGTAGCAGGAAGCAGAATTACATGAGCAGAGCTGTGAGCCGAGCTTGCTACTTCTGTGGCAAGTGTTCTATCGCCCACAGCCCTAAGAAAGTCCAACCAAGAGGTACCATTGAGGATGGCATGGCACAAAGCTGATCGGGCATTGATATCCATTGACGGGTTTCTTTCAGTAATTTGTGTATTGGCCGTGCTGAAAGTGAAAAGCTCGAGCTCTTTTCCAGTGTTGGTTGTGCTGATGGCAGGAAAGGGGCGGTGTTTGGGGTAATATTAACATCGGGAGGACCTGTTGTGGTGGCTAAAGCTGTGGATCCCAAGGGTGCGTGTTCGGTTCTCATCTGCGGCGGCCGCTTTTCAGTGCAGGCCATAGGCAAAAACATCCATGCGTCAAGGTTTCAATGCATGTTAAAGACCCCCAGTTAGTCAGAATTAATTCAGAGCCCTTGGCTTTGGTGTGCCTTACATCCAAGTGTAGCTTCAGTGTAAGCATGGTAAGGCATGTTTGGTAAGCTGGTTTTCGATTCCTGCGGGTTCGATTCCCGGCTGCAGCGGCCGTTTTTCTGATGGAGATGAAAAGCAAAAACACCCGTGTGTACGAGATTTCGGCGCACGTTAAAGATCCCAGGGTGTTCAAAATCAATCCCGGAGGCCTTTACTACGGTGCGCCTCATCACCTGTGTGGTGTCCGCGCGTTAATTTTGCATGTTTAAACGTGAAACTGCGCATGCGGAAAGAGGGCAGGGAAAAAGAAGCGACAGGATCAGTGCAGACTCAGCTAGTGTATTCATAAAATAAGCGTGGCTATAGCCCCTTGCTGCCTAACATGCACACAGACGTAGCAATCTGTGCGTGGAGCGCCCCAAAGATCTGGATGTAATAATGTCGGAGGTGGTGGCTTGTTCCCCCCCCTCCTTTGTGGGTGCAGACCAAGCGGGTGGAGCGGTGCCTGGAGCGGCTGCTGCACGCCCTGGAGAAGGACCGCAGCCACACGCTGCACGCGTACCGGCAGCACGGCGGGGACGCCGAGGAGGTGCGCGCCCATCTGACCTCCCTGGACCGGCTGGCCAACCAGAGCATCGAGCAGCTGCCGCAGGCCCTGCGCGGCCGGCTGGGGGCCCTGTGGGGCACCCTGCGGGGCGCCACCAGCGAGCCCCTCCTGCCGCCGGCCGCCGAGGCACCCACCACCACGCCAGGTGAGGGCGATGACGGGAGGGGCGGATGCAATAATAAAGGGGCCACAATGAAGACGAAACGTGCCTATTCGATCTGAAAGAGCGAGTCATTCGGAATGTCAGGCCGTTGCATGCCTGCAATCAAAGCCAGTGGGGTTGTCAGGACAGAGCACACGTGCATTGGCAGCCACACGATGCTTTAACTCTTTCGGGACCGCCGGAAAAAGTGATGAAAAAGGGAGGTCTCGGTAAAAAATTTTTATTACATGAAGCAGAGATACCATCCTGCTTTAGCATATACCAAAATGCAGCTAATTATATGTTCTTTGACATACAATACCGTGTTTTACTTCAACACTGACGATAGCACCATGAAAAAATCAGAAAGTAAGAACTTCGCAAAAAAACTGCTGAAGAAGATAGAAAAAAGCGTAAATCTAAGAATAATTAAAAAGAATAAAATTATTTCAGGATATGCAAAATCTAACACAATGCTTTGTTTATTCATCACGAAAGTTTGATGCGGCTAGGTGTAACTGGTGTTTTGTTTTGTGTGTGATTTCTTTGGCACTAGGGCCATGGCTACGTCGTCGCCCAGGTACACGCCGGGCTCTCGGCTCGGCAAAAACTTGATCCGTTTCTGCGCTGGTGGCAGATCACCACAATACGTAGTTAACACCCTAGCGAACAGATATAAACTAGCCAGAACATATTTCGAGCGCACATGCCTACTCCAGAGCCAATTGAAACCGAAACCAACACCCACCTTTGAGCGCGATTCATGTTCCAGGCTGATCGACACCCGAATCCTCACTTGAGCTGAAATGCGATCTCTAAAGTCGCATTTCGACTCTTCACTGCCACTCTCATCGTCAAAATCCACAGTAGAAGGCGAAGATATGCGAGATGAGACGACGCGGATCTCTTATCGCGCTCGCGCGTGAGTATGTTTACATTCGGAACCACCGCCCGTCAGAATAAAATATCTGATGCGTTGCCGCCTGGCGATAAAAAAAGAAACTTCACAAAAGAGAAAACTATAGTTTTCAAACTATCTCCTAGATGTCGCTAGGTGTTCCATCGAGCGAAAATTTTTATTCTGCAGGCTCGCGAAACCATCGATCATATGTGACCGATGGCCTATAGGAGCGGTCCCGAAAGAGTTAAGGGGGTACATGGGGATCAGATTGCGAAAAGTGACCAGAAAAATCTGGTTTTCAAAAACATCATTTTTGGATTGTACGTTTTATATTCTGTGTGTTTACAAAGTTTCCCTGCCGAAAATGATTGCGAAGTGTGAAAGAAAAACATTTGTCAGCTGAAGTGACAAAATATTTCCGCAAAATGACGAAAACACGGTTATTTTTGAAGCGCTGTATCTCCAGAACAACGCCACCAGGCGCCGCCATCTTGGCCTCGCTAGATCAACTGACTCTTTAGCTGCCTTTTTCTGGTTGCTCCTTTTGCCGTCGCTCACTCGCAAACGCACAAACAGAAAAAGAAAGTGAAACGAAGAAGTCGATAGATTCTAACACGCGATTGGCTATCAGGCAGCATTCGCTGAAACGGCTCTCCTGATTGGGCGTTGCCATGACAGCAAAAACATGGCCGCCGGGCTGCCGCATCACTCGCACTGCGCTCTGCCGATGTTTTCAAGGTTTCCCAGTTGACTCGGTTCCAGTTTTGCCGTTTCATCTGCTGTGGTACTGAACAGTGATGTTATTGTTATCATGGTGATAATGCTTGAGATTGTGCACCAGATAGGGAAGTGCGTGGCTTGAAAGACACATCGAAAACGTGCCCGTGACATCGCCGCGGTCCGTTCTTTGAATGGGAAACGCGGTGCATGCGTGCATTCTTGAAGTGAACTTTTTAAGTTGGAAATGCGGTGCAGGGGAACTTCTGGACTCATTGCCATGTTATAATCTCTGAGCTATTGCTGTGTTTCACTGCGAGCTCGCGAGCTTCTTGAATGGAATGATTGACTCGCCAGAAGTTGCGGCATGTGCTTCATTGCCGCAATGTGTCCGGGCAGCGGCCGATAGTGGGATTGGTTGCTGTTGCAGTGAAATTTAGTGGTAAAAGTCAAGTCCAGGTTACTTAAATTATGATCGTGGTGAACGTGTGTGTAAGGGATACTAGGGGGGGGTGGGGGGGCTGTTGCAACGAAGCATCACCCAGCTTGGTTTGAGAAACTTTTGCCGTGGCTCTAAACTAGTTCGTACAGTAAAGTCTGGGATTACAAAATATTATCTTCAGCGTTCAATTATTTAGAAAATACAGTCTACACTCGTTACAGCGGATCCGGCAACAACGGACTTTCGGTTACAACAGACCATTTCTGTTGGTTTGTCTGGTCCCCATGCATTTTAAATGGAGTCCACTCCGCTCATAACGGACCCAGCTAGAGCAGACTATCGGCTACAACAGACTAAATTTTAGGGGAAAATTGTGTCGACTGAATGTTTATAGCGGACTTCTGCGGGGCCGGCACCCGATATACTTTCTTTTGTTTATTTTGGCAAGAAAACTTATGTCTGGCAACTTTGCTGGCAGCCGGGTCGTTGGCGCAGCCAAGCCAGTGCCAGTGGCTTTTTTTTTGTGCGACCAGCGGCGTAAGCGTCAGGGAAGCTGATTTCACTGTCGGATAAATTAAGCGTAATTAACGCTGTCGAACACGGGGGAAAAACAGGCCGACATCGCCAGAAGTACAGGCCTGTCTAAGCAGATGGTCCGCTCTACCGTCAAGAACAAGGCCGCTGCTGATTAACGCGACTCCGGCGAGATTGGAAACAGGGCTATCGAATACTCAAAGTTGTGCACCCGGAGGCGAGTCTTCTCTCGTCAGTTTTTTTATGTAATAAAAATCTCGGGTTCAGTGAAGTACGGTCTTTATTATTCCCACGCATGCATCGTTCCCGTTCCGTTCGGTGAAAAAGGTAAGAAATGCCTCAGGTAGGGGGGTTGTTTTCCATCCATTGTGTGCAATCTGCCGGTAACTGTGCGCGGTCCAACTGGTCTATCTTCCGATTTCACAGCTGTCCGTCATCAGATTATTTCATTACAGCTGTTTCAATGGCCAGACTAAAATCGCTAAAAATGTGGAAGCTTCCTCGGGGGAACGTCAGGCAGCGATCCGGTTTGATTGACGAACGGTTTCGGGAAAACCTGCCACGTCGTGGAGGGATTTAAAAGAGCCTGGTTAATTCAGATGGCCACGACTGATGTTGTATAGCTGGTTAATAATTGCACCTAGTTATACTCTTGCTTTATTTGCTCAGCTTATCATGCGTCTTTACACGCTTGACCACATGCGCTAGGCCTTTTGCAAGGGCCGGTGCTAAGCTTTGGAAACGGTGTTTACGCGATTTTTTGCCCTTGTGCGAACACTGTGCAGAGGTGCTGCAGGCGTGCAGAAAGAACAAAGTGTATGTACTATGCATATGCAATATCGTCAAAGTACCCACTTCAGGGCTCATCCCCCCCCCCCCCCTTCGGTTGGATACTGCATACTTCGGCTATAGCGGACGTTTTTTTTCCGGATTCACGGATTCAGAGGGTCCGTTGTAACGGGCGTAGACTGTACACTGTAAGGTAGCAGTGCTTTACAATTTGATATTTTTAAAGGCATATTATGTTGTCTATTTTGGCAATGCTGCAAGCATGATTGTTTTGCCTGAAGGAGAAGAGCATATGCTAATAATAATTAATGTTGTAACTGTGTAAAAAAAGTATATATTCTGGCTTTCAAATAGTTCATCTTATGCTTGTGATGCCCTGGTATAACCCTTTGACACTGAACTGCCCCATGTACTAAGCTGTAGCTTCAGCAAGGCTGCGACAGCTAGAAATCAGCTGAAAGTCTGTTGGCACATTAATATAAAAAAAAAAAGATCATGCCCTCATTTTCATTTTGGAGACAGCTATGCATTAGACATACATCAAGCAGGTACCCTAGTAACCCATAGTAATCTTTTCGGTACACTAAGCGTAAAACTGGTGCTTCTTCATTGTGAAGGCCTGCTCATAAAAACCTCCTATGAGCCAGGAAGACATTCGAGATGCACCAAATCAAAGGGCAAGGGTCTGCGAGGTTGTCCCTTAGCAAGGACAGCAAGGACTATGCTGCTGGTGCAGTTTGAAAATCAGGAAGTCTCCGTAAACTTTAAGAGCAGTTTTCTCAGAAGTGCATTTTACGAGTTCTTCGTTGCTCATGGAAAGGATAGCATGGCAACCAGTGTGCACATTTTGATCCTGTCTGTTTTATTTCAATCCTTGAAGAGCTCTGCAGGGTATGACATTCTTGGATTTTCATTTTAGGGCCTAGTTATTTTTTAGTGTGATAATTACGGCCGAGTCAGTTGCGTACGACTGGGTATGGGTGAAAATATAGTTCTCTGTAAAAAATAACGGAGGGTTTTAAAAAAAATTCTAAGAATGTCATACCCTGTAGTGTTCTTTTGACTACAACTGTAAAGTATTCAGAACATCCTACCGTGTGTCAATACGTTGCTAGGCTTCCCACGAGCGGGCAACATGTAAACCTCTGTAACACAAAAACTACTGAAGGTATCATCATGAAATTTTACATTTCATAATTTGGATGGTTTTACAATGTGCCTACCAAATTTCATTACTCTGCGCCAAAAAACAAAACAAAAAAGTTTGCTCCGATCACCACCTCCCCCCTTAATCAAGTCTGTCATTTTTCCACTTTGCATTGTTGTCGCGACGGGAATGCCTGAGATGACGAGCCAGATTGCGGAAAGTTGTGTGGCTCGAAAGGCGGAGGGTCAGTCGAATGCGCGTCGTGCCCGTTCGAGCGGTCACGAACGACCGACTGTTCACCTTTCAGAGGACTCTGAGTCTGTGGAGGACGAGAGCATTCTCCCGGCAGCGACCAGCAGCAGCACCCCCGCGCCCCCTCCCCCCGCGGCCCCCGTGGTGGTGTCGTCGGGCCCGACGGCGAGACCCGCACACGCCCAGAGCCAGCTGCTGCAGCACTCGGAGGCCGCCTACACCCTGCGGCGGCCCTCTCACGCGGACGCCTTGGGCCGGCTCAAGTGGAGCGGCAGCGTCTACATCACACTCGCCTTCGCCGGTGTCGCCCTGCTCACCGCGCTCCTCGTCGGAGCCGTGCTGCTCAGGCGCCAGCGCTCCCCCCACGCACGCGGATTCGTACAGGTCGGCCTCTCGGGCTCCTTTTCTCGGGAGTCGTAAAGACGCAATGCAGCCGTGTTCAGTCTTAGAAGAACTGGCCTCTGGTCACTCACTCGGGTCCGTTCCAGCCCCGAAAGATGCTTTTTTAGCCGAGGAAAATGCGAGAAATATTGCAATACGGCTAAACCTGGATGTAATGAATTTTATGTAATGAATTCCTGGATTTAATTAGATTTAACGAAGTATTTTTAATTCCCCGTTGCAAGCCCCGTTGAAGTCCGTGTGTTCGCGTTGTGACGAATAACCTTGATGTAACGAATTCGCCATGCTGATGAGTAATTTTTTTACGCTTTTTCTCTCGAAACATTGGCTGGAGAAATGGACTAATTTAGCTAATTTCGCCCGCACCACAATCTACCGTGCGTTTCCACGTGAGTGTGGTGTTGATTAGGTGCTGATTAGGCCTGCTTGTCGGCGTGTAGTTGCGCGTCTCCACTGCTATCTGTGATGTCGGTGTGTCAGTGGTGAGTTCTGCTGAGCGAAAACAAAAAGTTTGGTCTTTTCAAGAGAAGCTCGAAATTTTAAATGGCGTCTCCGCCGACGAGAAAGAAGGATGTCGCCGACCTGTACAGTGTCCCAGCTAGCACCCTCTCACCAATTTTGAGTGCGGAAAAGAGCATGAATTAAGCTCGTGAAATGGCGCCCTCTCAGTATAAGGGCAGTCCTTCAAAACGTGTTAACGCACCGAAAAGTGTTAATAAGGCCAAAGTGATATCAGAGTCCTTCAATGCTTCTGTGGTCTGAAACTCCCGGCCAAGTTTCGTACGGGGACAAAGGCTACCGCGAGTGGCGTTACCGCAGATCGGAGGGCATCGGGTGGCCGCCCCTGCTCTGTAGCCAGACCGGCAGGCAGGAACGCAGCAGCAGCATGCCCGTTTGCACCTAATTTTTTCGCCACTCACAAAATGATAAGTCCGTTTGAGTGGCCCACGACACGTAAAGTGAAAGCGCACTGCTGATAAGGCGGTGAGCGTCTGTTTTATCTTACTCCGTGGTCCGTTCCCTGCCAAACACGCTCTGACCACGCCCCCGGCTGCCCTCCGATCAACACCAGCGCTGTGGCGTGGAGCGGCAGTGTACGAAGCTGTCCCATAGTGTGATGGCGAAGTTTCATGACCAGAAAGGCATTGAAGGACTCTGGTGATACTTATGTTACGTTTGTGCACACGGGGTAAGCAACCCTGTTTCTTTGGAGTGTCGTGTAGTGACTAAGCTCGTGGCAAATCAGCAGGCGGAAATCGCGCAATTTTTCACTCTGAAATAAATCTTTCAAGGATGAGTTCACGGTCACTGATGTCTAGCATTTCGGTTTCGTTTCTGCTTCACTCACACGAGCCTTAACTTGAAACAAACCTGCATATAATGAAGAATTGCGAATTTTCGTCAGTTTTCTTATATCCAGGTTTAACTGTACTTTAACTGTACCGGTAGCGCCCGCGTTGATTTAGTCGGGAACGCTCTTTGGGTTGGCTTTTACGATAGTAAGTGAAATAAAGTGGCAGTGCAACGCCGGCACGCGTGGGAGGAAAAGCAAGCACAAAAGGAACAGAACTCCACTGGTGGAATTTCAGTCAGGGGGCGCGCAAGCACTGAGAAGGCGGGAAATTTGAATTGCATTGGGTGGTAGCAGTGAGCGGATAACGGCGCTACAGCCTGTTATGGCAAGTCACTGCTCTGCACTTGCGACAGCTTTCACACTGAATGGAATGGCTTTAATTTTTTTGCTTCTTCCTCGCAGGTGGGAGGGGGCCCAGCGGCCTCCCCTGAGGAGCGCCACCTGGCGGCCATGCAAGTGAACGGCTACGAGAACCCCACCTACAAGTACTTCGAGGCCAACTGAGTGCGGCGGCGTCCCCTCTTTTCTCTACCTGTACATAGGCTCCATTTGCGGCCGCATAGGCGTCTTTTTCAAAAGTCCGGGGCTGGCGCTAAAGGAACGCAGGCCACAGGGGGAGCACCCACAACATGGCACCCCCCCCCCTTCCTGCCACTTTCGGGGGGAGGAAACAATGGACCCCTGAAAGTGTGCATGGGATGCGAACACCAGCAGGGGGGGCAATGTTCGCCCCCCAAAGAGGGGAACCATCACTGACCGCACTTAATTTAACACGCAGGTTGTTTGTAGGCTGGAAGCTGGGGTGGCCACACCTAACCGTTTTTTTTTTTTTTTTTTTAGCAGCTATGCGTCGGCAGCTTGTGTATGTGCATATAAGGTGCCCCCAGCTTCCACCCGTCTCGCGCCATGTCGGGCTGCCGGAGTGTAGCCCAGTGATCAGGCCAGTAGGTGTCAGTGTTGGGGCTTGCCCCGAGAGAAGATGGTGGGCGGTTGCGGGCACCTTAGGTGTCAGCTCTCGGATTTATTTCGTTGAGTTGTGTGCCTCTACTTAACAGGAGAGTTTCCTTCCTTCATTCCGTGTTGTGAAAGAAGCGAAATGCACGGGACCTTTTGAAGGGCAGCTTATTAAGGGAAGGGCAGCTCGGCTGCGGTTCCCACTACTACCGTTTCCGTAGCAGCACTGTGTTTATCATCGTTGTGAGATGACACACACACACAGGAGTCCAGTTTGTACACACGTTTACTGTAAAGATGATGTAGCTACAAGGGTAAACCTGTCACTCGATGTTTGAGCGCTTGTGTCACTCCCCTCTGCTCCTCGTTTGGTCGGTGTTTCTGTAGCGCCAGTGTCTTTGTTTTCGTTTTCTTCTCTCTCTCTCGAACCTCCAGGTGTTTTCGCACCGATGAGCCCAGCTTGTGCAGCATTGGCTTAGGCATCTTTTTGTACAGGTTGTTGTTGTCCCCCCCACCCCTCGGCGTACTGCATGCCTCTACCCCCCCTCCGACATGACCTGAAGTGCGTGCGTGCGTGTCTGTTGATTTTTTCTTCGTTGGAGGCCAGCGTAGCAGGGCTTGTTGCAAGGGCAGTTTGTGTGGTCATTTTTGTCTCAGTGAACATATCATACGTCGAGTGTTGTTGCCACCACCACCACCCCCGTATGGACCTCCTTCCCCCTGCCTCCGTATCTCCCGTACGGAGCTCCCCCCGTTTCCCGTATCTCCGTTTTATTTCTCGCACACTGCCGCCGCCGCTGCCTGCTTTTGGCTCCAGTTGCTGTGCAAGTGTTCCCTTATTTCGCAACACACACAAGGTCACAAAGTGTAGCCCACTCTGTGTAGTGTATTTGAACAACCAACTGGCTGAAATAAAACTTCGCTGCGGCTCGATCGACGCTGGCTGGAGTGGTTTTCTTTGTACAGTTGAACCTTGTTATAACGAAGTAGTTTTGGTATAGCAAATTAGTTCGTTATATCGGATATTTGTTATAACAGTAGAGGTAAAAATCGGCAGTAACAAATCGTTGATCTGGCTCGCGCAGAAATACTTGATACAAAAGTGCATTTTTTTAGGCTTCGAAAACCCAGTATAAACAAGGTAACCCTTACATTTCTCCGCGTTGCATTTCAGGCTCAATGAACTGGAAACATGAGTACGTGTAATCATCGCGAGAGAACAAAGTTTGCTTGACAAAACAGGCCTGTGTCCTTGATTTTTTGATGAAGGATGTGACCTTCACCTCGTGGCTGCTCGCCCCACTGAGCAGGATGTTTTCCAGTGTCCACGAACAAAGGGCCCTTTATGCTTCTGCAGTTTTGGATGCCGGAGGGTTTTTGCGAGTAGCTTCTCAAACTCCTGGTCAGATATTTCTTCGTTACATCCGATATCGCACGTGGCTTTAACGGTTTCAGTTCCGTTATAAAGGAATGAGTGTCGTTGAAATAAAGCGTGACCAACCAAAGTTCGTATTCAGTTCGCTATAGCCGATAATTTGCTATATCAGTGTTCGCTATAACGAGGTTCAACTGTAGTTGTTCTTTTCAAGCAGAAGCCTCGAGTGCCCCGTTGGGTGAGCGAAAAAGCGGCGGCGTCCAGTAAGTGGCCATCTCTGCTGTTAAGAGCAAAAAATGTAAAAATGTTGGAATTTGTAACAACGTGTGGATGCGGATTAATTTCAGGAGAGTGAAAAAATGTAAAAATGTTGGAATTTGTAACGTGTGGATGCGGATTAATTTCAGGAGAGTGAATTAGTTTGAAAAGAAAAGTAGATACGTTGGAGTTCGTATGAGAATTGAACCTGGGTCTTCAGCTGAGTGCGTTATCGCACCAGTGGAGTAAGCTACAGCACTGACTCGTCATGTGACAGGTGAACATAATGGACACATGAGTGGAGCAGGTGTGCCCCAGCTGCGCAGAACTCCAGATTCCCGGGAAGTTGCACCCTGAAGTGTTGCTACTCTGCCTGTCGAAGGAATTTACGCCGAAAGGCTAGGAAACGAATGTGAAGGAGGCGTAAATGCATTGTAGGAGTAAACAAGTCTGAAAAGTGTCGCCAGGCGGTCTTCCTTCAAAGCGTGTGAGCAAACTTGAGTGCGCTTAAAAACTCAAAGGCTGCTCGTCACTTTTCAATGGTGCTAATCGTGGGCTTCACATTTTGTCGCCATAAGCCCAGCCAGCCTTGCCATTCCCATCTTTAACCTTCCCTCCAAGGCGGTACTAGCTGTTGGGTGCTTGGCCAACAGCTTGGATACAAAGCTGAACGTGTCTCAGAATCTGCCAAAAAACGCTGGTCGAGAATGTTATTGCACCAAATAATGTATGTAAGTGCAGTTGTGGACAATTAAAATACGAACTGCGGAACGCACGGCTGAAGATACCAGTTCCGTCACCTGGCAGTGACGATGGACAACACACGGACATGCGCAGTAGAGAGATTGGGAGTGAGGGTGCCTGTCCCACTGCGATATGTTGCCCTCTCCTTGCTCGCGTGCATGCCTTGCCGCCATGCCGCAAGAGCGCTGAAAACAACTGTTAGCGATTTGGACACTGCGCGCTCGGAACACACGAATGCCCACTCCTCGTCTGTGACGGTGGCACATAGTGTTGCATGTGTGGTGCATGGATACTTGAGCTAATAATGGTGGACAGCTGGGTCCCGTCCAAAACCATGTTCAGTGCTGCCTGCTTGAGTTCTACAAGAAATGAGGTGTCTGTGAAAAAAAACAATATCGGGCCGCCAACCGTGTGGTGCAAGGGCAACTGGCCTATAGAGTGGTTGGTGCTGCCTAACTTGTGAATTTTTGTGAATATTAGAATTCTGCTAGTAATTATCCCAGCCACACAATGCTTGCAGTTAATGTATATCATTGGAGGCGAATTCTGGTGGTACATTTATTGTTTGCTACAAGCACCGAATCCGTGAAATGACTCACCATTCCTGCGTCAAACAAAGGTGAGTGCTTGCTGGCCAGCTCATGGTTAAATTCTCAAGACCATGCATCATGAATGCAAAACAATACAGTGCCATACAGTTAAGTTAAAGTTTAAGTTAGTTATTGGTTTGTTAAGTTAAAGTTAAGTTAAACAATACAGTTAAGCGGCATGCTTTTTGCCTCCATTTCTGTGTGCTGGTTTTCTTCAAGAAAGCAGGGTTAACTCTACAGTATGCCTTCCGAGAGCGTGCTCACGTTTCGCATGCAAGCACTGGCTGCAGCTGCAGGCAATTGTGTGCCGCCTTGCTCTCCGCATGACCAACACCCTCAGCTATGGCAGCAGTAGTACTTGCAGTGCTTGCAGTGCTCTTGTGGCCTGGCGACAAGGCAAGCATGTGAGTGAGGAGAGGGCAACGTATTGCAGTTGGGCATGCAGCCTCGCTCCGGACACCTCTACTGCGCATGTCCGTGTTTTTTCCGTGGCCGCTGCCAGGTGACAGCACTGGTATCTTTGGCCGTGCATTCTGCGGTTCGTATTTCAGTTGTCCATGAGTGTACCTGTACATCCTACATGCCCAAGCCTTACACCAGGCCTCATTTGCAGGGTGTTGGAACGAAACGAAAACCAGAACTGAAAAATGAAAAAAAAAAAATGATATTTTTGGCCAGAACGAAAACGTAACCGGAACGTTGCTTAATATTTCGTTAGGGAGCAAAACCGAAAAAATTTCATTTCGTTTTTCGGTTCCAGTGGAAAGTTCAGTTATTTCGACACTCATTCCAACTTCCATGGAGCGAGGTGGGAGATCGCCGCTGGTTCGCTGGTATATAAAATCGCCTTTCATTTCGCTGGCGAATCTTTCCTTTGGCAGGCTTGCTGTGTGCTTCCCTACTCTCTCCATCTGTCACCACGTTCTACAACTCTCTAGAACACTATATGTGTCTCAACTGTCCGTGCTTAGCTCCCCACTTGATCACCGCCCACAGTTGTGGCCCTGTTTACATGTTACGGCCCTGTTTATTATTTATTTATTTATTTATTCATTCACTCCTTTATTTATTTATTTATATAACCTACATTCTCCTAAAGCATTGTTGTAAGTGGGTGCTATGCTTGAATAAACAAGAATTTGTAAGCACGGCGTAAAATAAAAGAAAAAGATAATGCAATGTTAGGCGGCATTACAGCAGCATGCACTGATTGCAGGCAGAGTGCATCAAAAACTCAATTCGCACTTCTTGTGGGCTACCACGAACTGTTGTGTACCGTTATGAACCAATGTTTTTTTCTTTCCGGAGCTGAACCGTAACGGAACTTATTTATGAAACGAAACAGAAACCGGAATGAAAAACATTTCGTTCCGACACCCTGCTCAATTGACATACCACAGAAAACTCCCAAAGCACTACGAGGCTACAGGGCATCACATGCAGCACAGGACACTGTGAATTCGAAAAAAATTTAGGGAAAGCCACACTCCACATGGCTTGCACCTAAATCTAAGATCAGCGCTTTTAAATTCCCCTTTCTTAGCAGTTGGGATTGCGAAGCCTTCAGTGGAAGCCATGCCTCAATCAACTCCACATCCCACCTTTCTCCCAACAGATCTCCAGCCATGGCTGCTTAATGTCCTTCTCCTTTTTATATCTTTTGGTAAGTGCTAGCCAGTGCAGGAAGTGTGGTTAAGTTGAGATACACTGGAGAGCCTGAGAGAATACCACATTTCGGGGAATATCTGTAGGAGCAGCAAGTCGTCCACCACTGATAACTGGTGCCCACTTTCGCTGGTATAGCAGTGTAAAGAGTGAAGCAGAGTCTTGAATTAACCATTAACGTTATGATCTGGCTAGGCAGAAAAAAGCATAATGACAAATTCTCTGCTGGCTACGAACGAGAATACTACAAACGAGGGAGAAATATAAATTGGAACGCTCCTTACACCACTAGGGAGGTCAGTCGACTGTATCCCAGCATTGTGTACAGGGTAGCATCTCTAGCGGAATGCGAGTCGATTCGCAACTAGCCTCGATCTTTGCGATTGTCCTTGAAATTAGTTACGTGGCGCGGGAGATTTTGACTGCCACATAATTGGAGCGTCTTCTGATACCGTGGTTCGAAAACAGTGGCGTTCGCAGACGGCGAAGGTTTATCCAGAATTTTGATTTTGGGGGGTACGTGTCAAAGTCCTCCTAGGAGGGGGGAGGGGGTGTACAAGTCTCATGGTTGTGCAATATTTTTGGGGGGTGTAGAAATCTTTTTTAGGAAGTATTGGGGGGGGGGGGGGAGGGGGGTATAAATTCATGGGCACGTTGATCCCGAATAATGGGGGTATGGTCTGGTACCTGCCAACTCCAAGTAGCGGGGCCCCGTAGGAGCCGGCATTGACTCCAACCTTCCTGCAGGATCAGTGACCGGACTATGAGCCAAGTGGTAACGTTCCGGGAAGCTCATTTTATACCCTTCCTATCCCTGCGTTCCTCGTTATAAGCGTGCTGCAGTGCATCGCCCACTAGTGGCTCTATCGCCAACCGGCAGCGCCCGCCTGATCGGCGGCTGGCTGCACACGTGTCCGTGAAGTATTTGCGGCGTAGTCTTTTTCCCGGGAGGGAGGAAAAAAAGGCATTACTGTCCTCTTCGTTGCGTTTTGTTCCCGAAGAACACTTTTTTTTTTTACTTTGAACGGCACATGTCGCGGCTGTGTTGCGCTTATTCTCTTCTTGGCTTGTGTTTCCTTTTTCTTCTATTTGTTTGCTTTTGGTGATTGATTTGCCGTCATGGCTTCGGCGCCCACTTTTGATCGAGTATTACAATGCCTGCATCTGCGTTGTTGGCCGAAATCACGCGATTTAGCGCGGCTCATTTCACGACCGGGAGGGCCTCAAACACTGTTTTAAATATCGCGCGGTTTCTTCGTGCAAACGTCGCCAGCATATCATAAAGAAATCGCGGTTCCGCTAGTGTTTCAAAAGTACAATGCATTTGAAACGTTGAGTCGTGAATATTAAAGCAAGACTTACATTTGCTTATTTTTTTTGTTACACTCTGCGCTGTTGTAATGTTTTAGATGCAATAATAATGTATTACCAACGCCGCTCAGTCGGCGTTGCTCGCGCATACTATCACCATCATTGCAAGCAAAAAAAAATAAAAAAAAACGGAGATCGCGTTGTATTGGTTGTACGGTGTTCCGCGCATCGGCTGTGGCTGAAGTTCAGTAACCTTTCAATCCTTTGAAGTGCTTTCAACGTCTGTTGTGCGTGGTTGTGATTCGCATTACCAGGTACTGCGGAAGTTCGTCGTGTTGCTGGCAGCGCGCGCACCAGCGTGCGAGGCTGGAAAGTGCGAGTGCCCGGTGAGCCGCGCACTCCAACAAGTCCACCATCATGGAGCCGGCCAAGGAGAACCCTCTGAGCATCTCGTGGCACGACACGGCCTGGCTTCCGGCGCTGGACCCGTCGAACGTGATGGACTACTTCTCCGAAAGGAGCAACCCGTTCTACGACCGCACGTGCAACAACGAGATCGTCAAGATGCAGCGTCTGAGCGCCGAGCAGCTGACGCACATGACGGGCCTGGAGTACATGCTGCTGCACGCGCAAGAGCCCATCCTGTACGTGGTGCGCAAGCAGCACCGCCACTCGCCCACCCAAGTGACCCCGCTGGCCGACTACTACATCCTCGCGGGCGTCGTCTACCAGGCGCCCGACCTCGGGTCGGTCCTGAACTCGAGGCTGCTGGGAGCCGCGCACTCGCTACAGGTCGCCCTCCACGAAGCCATGGGCTTCGCCCGGTACCACCCGTCGCGGGGCTATTGGTGGCAGTTCAAGGACAACCCGGCCACCACCCCGGCGGTGACTCCGACCCCTGCGGCCGCCACCAGCTCCACCGGGGCCAGCCTGTTCCAGCGCCGGAGGGTGGACATGCTGTTGGCGGAGTTGGCGGCCAAGTTCCCGCCCGAGCCGCCCAAGCCGGAGCCCGCCGAAACGAAGCCAGCGAAGACGGAGAAGAAGCAGCCGCGACCAACCTCCTCGTAGCCGAGGCTGCGTGATCGTAAACAGTGTTTGTAACGTTTGCGGGACAACGTTTTGTTGCGTGTAATGTGCGTTGGATTCATAATGTGGTGGCTGTGCAAGACTGAAAAATAAACTGCCGGTTTGTGTTCCCCACCTTCCCGTTTGCGAGGGGTGTGCTGCTCTATCATAAATTGGCGAATATTGGGCCCGGGCCGTTTCGATTCACCTGCGCCACGTGAACTAGCTCAGACATTGAGCACTTCGTTCATTTCAGACTAGTTTCAAGCAGTGCAGACGAGTTGATGGCTTTGCCTGAACTCCTTACCGAGTAAGGGACGATGCAGATGAAGAATGCACAGGTATTGTGGCCATTGAAGAATCAAAAGCGCACTCTTCTCCAGGGTATGATGAAATCCTGTATGAGTTGTTCAAGAACTTGGAGGGGGAGGCCGTGGACGCACTATTTCATTCGTTGAATGATGTGTGGGTGAAAGGTGTCATTCCACCCGAGTGGAAACGCTCCGTGGTAGTGCCTATCCCCAAACCAGAAAAACCACCCAAGGGTATTAATGAACTCAGACCTATTTCTTTGACACCGACAAGATGCAAGATATTTGAGCGAATAGTGGTCACTCGATTATCCTGGTGGCTTGAGCACAACAGGATATACCATCCTGCTCAGATTGGCTTCAGACCGCACCTAGATACAGAGAATGGACTCTCTATTCTGGCTTATATCTTGCATGTTTCACCCCACAGCCACCTTGTGCGTACTGTGGTGGCCACCGACATTTCCAAGGCCTATGACAGTGTGGACCACAGGACGATACTCGGAAACATGGAGTCCTTACGGATTCCACTTCATGTACTCAAATTGGTACACTCCTTGCATTGCTCAAGGACGTTTTCTGTAAAAGTGAATGAGAAGCTGTTCGACCTGTTTACATCGAATCGTTGGGTGCCGCAAGGTTTCGTGCAAGCACCGCTACTCTTCAACATCGCATTTGCACCCTTGGCATGGAAGTTACAAAACATCCCTTTGTGAGATTTCTCATCCACGCGGATGATGTCACACTGTGGTCCACAAACCGAGACCTCGGTTTGCAGCTGTGTCATCTCCAGCAAGCCCTAGATGTTTTTCATGCCTTTGCGGAATCGGCCGGTTTAGAAATTTCATCTGAGAAGTTGTGCTACGTACAAGTGGCTAATAAGGCAGGAAGGAAGGAAGCCTCCATGGCTAACTTTTAACTTAAATAAAATTGGTTCAGCTGCCATACCAGCCACAGAAGAGCTGGGGGGGGGGGGCTCGGACTTCTGATCCACCAGTCGGGTTCTGGTATTAATTGGCACCGAAAGGCACAGAAGGACTCCTCGAAAACCTTTCACTTGATGCGCCGGATAGCAACGCGTAGTGGAGGAGCCTGCACGGAGGTGGCTAGACGACTCGTACGTGCTGTTCTCCAGCCGCGCCTACTCTACCAGGCACAATTTCAGACCATGCAACAATGGGCGCAACTTGAGACTATAAACAGAGAAGCCATGCGCACCATCACGGACGGCACTTCCTCGTCTTACCCCGTTCCCACCTTACAGGAACACGGCCAGCTCAATACTATAATGGAGTTTATAAACCAGCGCGAAGAAAGAAAGAAGCTCAAGCGTTTATATATACCAATGGCCGCTGCGCTTCATTCACATTTTTGTAATGAGCCTTTCGTCACTTCAATCTTAGACGATCTTCCAGCGTGGCGGTACACAACAGTGACAACCAATGAGACGACGAAGCATCGTTGCTGTGACCAGCCAGTGCCAACCTCCGATACCGCAGCTGTTCTGCTGGACGGAGGACGGACTGCTTTTGTCAGTGCCACGCACCCGGAAATTAAAGGCTCCGGACCCGCTGCTACTGGAGCT
Organism: Haemaphysalis longicornis; assembly: GCF_048455015.1. Classification (NCBI taxonomy): domain Eukaryota; kingdom Metazoa; phylum Arthropoda; class Arachnida; order Ixodida; family Ixodidae; genus Haemaphysalis; species Haemaphysalis longicornis. The sequence goes on from NW_027526361.1 coordinate 224,795,218, forward strand.
CCAGGTTGTACATGGCGCAGTCAGTGCTGCAAGTGCACTCCATAACATCACAGAGCTGCATCTATACACAGACTCGCTCAGTGCTGTGAAACATCTGAAGCAAGTAAAGAAGACACCTCTGATCTGCCAAAGATTCACAGCCTCCACAAAACATCAGAGTTAACGATCCGTGTACATTGGGCACAGGGGCGCGGTCAGAATATACTGAACCAATTAGCGGACCATCTTTTCCACTCTTATTCCCTCCCTGAATCCTCCCCTAGCCCCCTTCCTTGTGACCCGCGCTCCCGTCTCTTGGCCCGGAAATCTCTTTGTAGAAGGGACACACGTGCCTTAATTCCCCTTTGTGTCTGCTCTCTGCCCCCTAATCTTTCCCGGGTGGAGGAAGTTTCTCTCAGGAGGCTTTGGGCTGGGGCGGCCCTCACACCTTCAGTCACTTGGACTTGGGGGCACTCACAAGACGAACCAGGAACGTGTCCCAAGTGTCCGGCGGCTGAAGCTGATGCCAAGCATCTTTTGTGGACGTGCGCGGGAACAAGGACAGCTGGAGACGACGTGCTCAAAAAGGTTGGTCTCCGGTGGGATAAACTGGATGAAAACCTATCGGTTTCGTGACCATCAGTGCATTTGGCAGCCTCTCTCTCTCTACTTTATTCTCTTTCTCTTGTTTTCCTACTTCTCTCTCTTCCCATCTTTGAACCTCCTCTCATATGCCGTGCTGCAAAAACACGAAGTTAAAAAAAAAAAAGGTCTCGTTCCACTGTTTACGCAGGGTGGCAGAACCGTGACCGGCTACAAAATATAGCCAGTCGCAGGCAGAATCAAATGGACCTATTGAGTGTACAGTCGCGATTGATGTGAAGGTGATCACTGAAGCGGTGATCGAAACATCCGGCAGTGCAACATCAGAGTAGCTTCCCTCTCTCCTTTGTTCTTCCTTGAGTAGCTGTCACTGCCTTCTACCGAGCCGCAGCGTTTCATTGTTTTTTTTTTCTTCTATGAATTACTAGTCTGCTGCGTGTTGGCGGTAGTAACAGTGTTATTGAAACCTGTGAGTGCAGAAAACCACAGCCCGGTTCTTCAAGCAACACTGAAAGAGCTCAACAGCTCTTGCCCAGAGGAATTATCGTTAGCCAAAAGTCGAGGCAACACCATGCACACATGGTTGCCATGAAAGGGAAACAAACTCAGAAAAAAGGTGCTGAATCAGTTACGGGGTGATGGTTGTAGCCCAGAAGAGCTCACGAGGGGGAGGAGGCAGCGGGATTTTTATCTTCGCAGTAGCTGGAAAGGCCAGCCAATCAATGCTGAAGGGTTGCACTTGTGGTATACACTTCCTTCGTCTTCGTCTGAGTTCGCGCTGGTTTTATCCAAGAATGCCAATCGATGCTCCTGCGATCACCTTCAAATCGACCACGGCTGCATGTCGCTGGCTCCGTCACCTTATTGGCAATTGGTGAAGTGCCGGTATTCTGCTGCTGTTGTGCCGGCACTATCCCCCACTCATTCAAAACAGGCCTGGCTATTCCTCATGTTTGCGAATTGCTGGCACACTGCGTAAAGCCCCAGCACAGTGCCTTCGTACAAAGTTGCAGTGCTGTTGCCACACCGCTGAAATGGCTCAAATTTTTCTTACAATTAACCTTATGCAAGGGTTAGCACGGGGACCAGCGAAGTTGGTGGCAAGAGCCTTCTTGGCGTTGACACAACACCCTCCAACTCGCACACGTTCCTTGCCCGAACGAAACCTCGAACTTTTGCACTACTGCGTTTGTTTTTTGCAGTAATGTTCTCAAACAACAGGCCAAGACACTGGGTTGCAGTGCATTTTCCCAGGTGCTCAGAAACACTGCTCAAGGAAATCATTATCATCATCAGCCTACTCGGGTCCATTGCAGAAAGAGTGCCTCTCCCCTTGACCTCCAACCCCCCCTTTCCTGCGTTAATCGAGTCGACCGTTTACCCCCGAATTTATTTCATCGCTCCATCGTGTTATTGTCCATCCCCTTCTTCTGGACCCACTTCTTGGTACCCAGTCTGTTACCGTAACAGTCCACCAGTTATCGGATCGCCTCACTGCATGGCCAGCCCAAGTCCATTTCTTTTTCTTAATTTTGAACTATGATATCTTCTACTCAAGTTCGCTCCCTAATCCAGGAAGCTCGTTTCCTATTCTCAAGCATTACTCCTATCACTATTCGTTCCGTGGCAGGTTGGGTGGATCTAAGTTTGCTTTCTAGTTGTTTAGTAAGGCGCCAAGTTTCAGCTCCGTATGTCATCACCAGCAGGATGCATTGATTGAAGACCTTTCTTTTTAGGAATAGTGGTAGCTTGCTTTTCATTAGTTGGAGTGCCTGTCGAGTCGAGTGCTCCCCAACCCATTCCTACTCTGTGCCAGATTTCTTTCTCGTGGTTGGGACCATCACTGACCCAAGGTAGTTTCCAAGGTAGTTGTATTCTCCTACTTATTCCGGTGTGTCGTTACTTATGCTGAAAAAGACTTGTTCAGCATGTTTGTTTATCACTACTTTATATTTATTCATATTTATCTTTAGCCCCACAGCAAAGCTCTGTGATTTTAGTTCCTCAATCATTTTTTGGAGTTGCTGTGCATATTCACTGAGCAAGACTATGTCATCTACTAACCTCAAATATCTCAAGTATTGCCTGTTTATATGTTAACCTAAGTTTTCCCAGTCAAGCCTCCTGAATTCCTTCTCCAGACATGCTGTAAACAATTTTGGTGAGATGGTATCTGCTTGTTGTGCTCCCTTTCGCACCGGAAAATTTTCACTTTGCTTGGGAAGGATTATCCTGTCCGTGCATTCCTCATATATGTCATCCAGGAGTCCTATGTAGGTCTCCTCTGTTCCTTGGTCCTTTAAGGCGTCCATCACTGCGGCGGTGTTTACTGAAGTGCTGGTGTAGCATCATTCCACTATTTTTATTAATTCGCCCATATTGTGTGTAATGTTACCCTGTTCGTCTCCGAGTACGTACATTCTGTCTCTGCTGATAGCCGGTGTCCTTTTCGTTGTCTTCAAGCTTCCTCCTATTTCCAACGTTTCCTCGGTGACTGCCACGTTGTGCGAACGAATGTCATTTGTTTTATTACTTCTGTTCATCAATTTTGACAGCTCCGCTAATTCAATTTGATCCACTGTACTCGAAAAATTTCATGTTCTTACGGTTCCTATTAAGTTGCTGAGTTAGTTTTCCAATTTCTGCATTACTGCTGAGCACGATGTCGCGGTTCGATTCCCGGCCGCGGCGGCCGCTTTTCTGATGGAGGCGAAAAGCAAAAACGGCCATGTGTACGAGATTTCGGCGCACGTCAAAGATCCCCAGGTGGTCAAAATTAATCCGGAGTACTCCACTACGGCACGCCTCATCGCCTGCATTGCGTCGGAGCGTTAAACCGTATAATCAATCAATCAATCAGTTTCTGCATTAGCTGCTGCTTCTCCATTAGCTGTTGCTGACTCAGTGTTTGCTGTTAGATTGTGTCAACGCTATCCTCATTCTCACCATCTAAAAGCGCGCATTTGTTCTGAAGGGTGTTTTTAAACTCCTGTGTCCTTTCTCTGACTTGGTGCTGGGTTTCTTACTTTTTGAGTTTCCCTCTTTTTCTTTTGAGATTCAGCCTTACTTTGCACCTAGCCATCCTATGATCACTGCACCAAATCTTGCTTAGAACCTTCACATCCTGCACAATACCTTGGTTGTGACTTAAAATGAAGTCAATTGCGTTTTTTTGTCATCTCATCCGGATCTTTTCATGTCCATTTCCTACTCTTTCGTTTTCGGAAGTATGTGTTCATTAGCCTCAGGGTATTGCTCCCCACAAATCCAACCAGTGTATCTCCTCGACTGTGGTGGGTGCCTATTCCGAAATTTCACACTGATTTGTCTCCTACTGTGTTTGCACTTACTTCTGCTCTAAAGTCTCCCATTACGATTGCGAACTGTGTTGTTCCCTTATTCACTGCTAACTCGGCGTCGTCATAGAAACTGTCTATGGCTTTATCATCGTAGCTTGCTGTTGGCGCATAGTCTTGTACCATCGTTAACCTGTATTGCTTGTTTAGCTTGATCACGATGACTCCGACACTTTCGTTAACACTGAAAAATTCTTACACGCTCCCTGTGGATCGAAAATCCCACCACATGCTCTTTCTTTTCGTGAGGTCCTCGGTAGTTCAGAATATGCCCACTACTCAGTTCTGTGGAGCTGTCTCCTGTTCTTCTGACCTCGCTTGATGTCCTATTTACGTCCATGAACTAAGCCTAAGTACAGCTAAGCTTCCCTTGCTAGACAGAGTTTGTGCATTGAAGGTGCCAAGTTCAAGCTCCAGAGGTGGCCCAGAGATTCTTAGAACCCAACGATTCTTATACCCTCTGCTATACGTATCAGCAGCAAGGAAATCAGCAAGAAGCCTGAATGCGCGAGCGCCCTTGCATTTCTGGCTGATGTGATGTCAGTACTTCATCCGTAGCCGAATGTCAGCACTTCTCCGACTTAAATGGCCTTGTTTGCTTCTTTTAAAAATATATTACTTCTGTAGTGGAGTAACGCCTTTTTGCAGACAGCGACTACCATCTAGTGAAAACTTGTGCAACTAAAACATGTTTCTTGGTTATTTCAGTACAAAAGTAATATGTTTCTAAAATGAGCAAACTAGCCCATTAGGAACATTTTCATGGATTAGTAAAACTTTTGGTACTGGTGCACGGTGGATTTTAAGCCCTTGGGTCATGAATTCATCAGTCTCATAGGAGTGTGGTCAGGTGGGTCCCCTGTAATTGACATCGTGCATCACACTGGGAGTGTCTGGCCTTTACCTATCTTGGAAAGGAACCAGTATCCTTTTAAAGCGAAAGCTTCCTTAGTGGGACGTTCTGTCAAAGAACTAATGCATTTCTCGATAGACCGGTTGGTGGACCCAAAAGCCCCAATATGATCATTGAAAACACGTCACGTGCATGAAAACATGCTTCCAAGGTGTCTAAACAGTTACTTGAACATCGTGAAAAATGAACGGTTCTAGATAAGACTACATGCTTTGAACATGAAGGAGTACAATACAGTCAAACCTGGATATATTGAATTATTGCATATATCGAACAGTCCAAACATCACCTTGGAAATCCTATGCAAAAGTATAGCACTTTCGTATGCATGTATCGACCTCTCGTTCACCGTCACGTTCCATATATCGAACGCCGCGCCGCAAGTACCCCTGAAACTGTGCTTCTCCTGATGTAATTGTCGCCAATGAAGATGACTTACCGCCCGTCGCGTTGCTTTGGGGGCCTTCAGTACTTACAAATTAACTCTATGCCTTCAACACCTGCTCGACACACTAGCATGGGATACCCTCATGACAACGAGAGCGCAGGGTGTGATTGGATGTGAAAAGGGAAGGGGATACCGACCAGAGGCCTATGACCCATACAGAGAAACTATGTTGTGACCCAGCGGCGGCTCTGCTGGCATAGAGACTGGCGCGGCGTGGTGCGGGTTTGTTTTGTTCTCGGCGGCGTGTCTCCGGAGACATGGTCGCGGAAAGAACATAAGATTTTGGATTTAGCGATGAAGGCGGACATCATTAGACGGGCAGGAGGCCAGTCAAAAGTAGTCGTTTATTGCAGAGGCATTTGAAATTCCTCGCAGCCCGTTTGGGCACAAAACTGCGCAGCAAGCCGATGTGAGGCGAACACAGTGCAGAACGGCCGTCCTGGAGCGTTTCGTGTGCGTGTTCCTTCAGCTGGTTCTGCAAAGCAGCTTCGTTACGGCTCCAGACAAGAGGCGTTCAGGTACAAAAGACAACGGCATTGAGTACCCTGAGTGACTGAGAGAGCTGTCAGCATTACCATGTGAAATCCCGGGTGCCACAACAGCATCTAAGTTCGAAAACTGTTGACGATGACGTGCAAGCAGTGGTTGATTGCGACGATGAGGCGATCGTGGCGGGGATCGCCGTTATTGAAGAAGCAGACCTTAGCGACCCTGACAATGTTACCAACCGCCTACGGCAGTTGAGCTGCGTCTGCATTCAGCGTGATTTGCGGCCGTGGCAGTGCAGTGGACGGCGACGAGCTTTCTTATTTGAATGGCATTGGTAAGCTTGAAGACAGTTTGGTGAACTTCATGATGAGAAGATAAAGCAAGCGGAACTCACGGAATTTTCTCGTGCGAAATAAAGTGCGAGGGTCATCGCGCTGTGTTTCATATTTTCTGTTACCTTGAAGAACAAATCGAGAAGCTGTACCGCTTGTCGCCGCCTCTCAAAGCTCTCAGTGATGTGCGGAGTTTTCAGACAAGCTCCAGGTGGGCATATTTTATATTTCGAATTATCGCTATATCAAACTATTTCGTGATCCCCTTGCAGTTCGATATATCAGGGATCGACTGTAGTATACCTTCATCTCATAAACCACGTATCAATACACATTTACCTCGTTCGTTTTACTTGGTGCGCAAAATCGTAGCATGGGTTCGTTCTCCGTTTGCAACTTAGGTCTTTGAAGGTTTGTCGATCGATTGGACGCACTTTCAGCGAAGGTTTTGACATGCTCTTGATGTCGGAAAGCTTTTGCGCTCCTCTCAACTTACTTTAGGAAGGGACTGTAAAGTTTTTCTTTGAGTTTCTTTTTTCAATCACCCTTGTTAGGCCTGTATCAACAATTCACATTTGATAGCCCTCATGTTATGTCCAACAACATGGCAAGCAACATCAAGCTCGTTGTACATCAAGCTGTGGGCACTGGGTGACGATGTTAAACGGCTCGACGTCGAAGTGTAATTAATGTTAGGCCTAAAGTCAGGCCGCCACATACCATGCATGCTGTTAACTGTCCAAATGAACGCTGTGCTGCTTTTCTTTGTGCTGCCTTCACAGCCACATAACATGTCAGCCAACTGGGAGGTGAGGCTAAGAACCACTATTCTATTTGATAACCAACAAGTACATATATTATGGCATGTTGCTTTCGTACCGTTAGCCTGTGTTTTAAGAGTTTGACTGCAAGGGTCATTTTGGACGATGAACAGATGCAGCAGGCTGAGCCATTACATGCAGGAATTAAATCTAATAAATCTTTCATTGCTGCACTGACAGACAGACAGACAAAAAATTAAGTCCAAGATATGCAGCTGTAAGTGGGAGAGCTGTGGTTTCGCTATCTTCCAAAATGAGCTTGTGTGAACATAGGTAAAAAAAAAATATACAACACTGATGTCTGCACAATGGGCACGTTACGATTTTGTTGCATATTTTCTAGCAGTTGTGAGAATCCAGATTACTGCACAGCCTTTTGGTGCAATGTAGGCTGCAAACAGATGCTGAAATAACAAAAAATTAAAGCAACACGAAGCGAAGCTAAGCATGTTTTTGGCAGAAAAGCACCTTTCTGTTCGAGGCTTTTAAAGCTAAGCTCAATGTGGCTAAGTGAAAAGAAAATCCGACACAGTTTTCTTTACGCAGAAAACTCCTTCGGCGCAGCCCAATGAGCATGTATGGAAAAACAGGTTGGAGAGGAGTTTTGGTCAAGATGAGAGAGACTGGTTGGGTTTATAGATGGTGTAGATACTCTCTCGCACCTATCAATGCTGTAAGTGGGGACGGTGCATCGGAGGGAGCGAAAAGAGTCTCTCTCTCTCAGCCCAGCGTGCGTACAGCGAGCTAGCTACTGTGTGCGGTGGGCTACAGCTCTGCTGGTTAACCGTCTGTGCGGAGTGTCCAGGCGCATTTTTAAGGGGGCACGTGGCAATTAAAACTATTTTTGTTATTTTTGACCAACTTTGGTCAAATTAGGAGTTATATAAAGTTAACTATCCCAATAACAAAGCTTAAATCAGCTTAAGAATATCTTCCACACTTCTTCAGTTAGAGGACTAATTACCTCCACAAAGTTGCCCCAAGATTAATGAACCAATCAGGCAAGAATTTTACAAGATTTTTATGCCAGTGTGATCAGTAAGGTCTTTTTTGTGCCGTGCAGCTACTAATTAAATCATTGCTTTATTTCCTTTAGGTATCCAGAAAGAAAGTGGGAATTTTACTTTCTTTTTGACATCCAACTATTTCTGGTTTCGAAAGGAAGGTGTGCAACTTATCTTAGTAGTAGTAAGTTTATTTTCCATAAACTGTACAAGGTTGTCAACTTTACAAGCTTATGAGGAATCTTGTTGTTTTTTTATACCGAAAGAGAATAAAACAATGATAACACCTTCTGGCTCTCCGAGTCTGGCTCTCTCAGCCCAACCCACCCCCGAGTAGGCTGTTGAAGATGATGATGCCTTGCACAGAAAAGACATTCCTGACCACACTGACATAAAAATCTTGAGTTCTCGCCTCATTGTAGTTATTTATGCTTAAAGCAACTTTCAGATAGTTAGTGTTGCAACTCAATAAGTATAGAAGATATCCTGAAACCAATTTTAGTGTTGTTAGCATGGTTGGTTACAACAAAGCTCCTAATTTGATTAATTTCGGTCCATAAATACAAGTCGTTTTACTTGCCACGTCCCCCCTTAAAACAAATGCTTCCCTAGTGGGACCGATGGCGTCCTGTCAAAAAACTACTGCATTTCCCCATAGTCCAGTTGGTCGACCGAAAAGCTCTGAGAAGATCTCCGCACACACGGCGCGTGGGTGAAACCGGGCTTTCATTGTGTCAAAATGGTTGCTTGAAAATAGCAAAAAAGGAACGGTTCTAGGTTAGACAACACACATCGATCATGAAGGAGGAGTACAATAGTATGCGTTGTGGGGATCGCGACTTTCACGCGAACCCCTTTCTAGCTAGCTTCTCATTGCGGCCGGAGTGACAATACGCCTCGCTCGCGCGACGGGAGCCATGCGGCAGGGCGCCAGCGACCGGAGGGTTCGTCGGCGCCAGGGTGGAGGCGTTGACCCTTTTCCCCTCTGCCTTACCCGAGAACCAGTTCTTCCTCTGCACTAGCGCCACGGTTCGGTGAGGTCTGGTGGGTTGTCGCATGACGAGGGGACGGTCTCTTGTCGCTCTTGTCTTGGGGATGCGGTCGCGCGCGGACCTTTTGGCGCGCCGGTCCGGACCTGGGGAACGCGCCACAATGGGATGCGTCCGGGCGAGCTGGGAGACTGCAACCGCGCTCACATGCGCAGCGCTCCGCTGCTCCGGTATGCCATTGGTGAGTCAAACCATCTCGATCTCTAGCGTTGTTTAATGCCTTGCTCAGTGTTACCGTTATGCCTACGATCAGTCTGTATGCAGTGTATTTGATTCGCACTTTGCAATAAATTCTGCCATTGATGTTTTGCCCTCGCCGCCTCCTGCCTTTCTCTGTCTCCGCAAACAACGAACCCGTGCGCAACCGGCGCTTGCAAGGTATGTTTGCTGAGTGCGGATGGCTGCGGGGTGGGAAATCACCAGTGTGTGAAATGTAGAACCCCACAGCCTTTACCTCCGAAACCGCGTATTGGCGTACATTTACACAGTTTGTAGATGCGCGTACTTAGTTCGCGAAAACAAGCTGCATGGGCGCATTCTTTGTTTGAGATTTGTGTCTCTGAAGGCCTGACGATCGCTTGGACTCGCTTTCAGCAAAGGTTGGATGCACTTTTGAATTTGACACAGTTTTGACATCAGAAAACTTTCGCGCTTCTCTTAACTTTCTTTAGGAAGATGGCAAAGCTTTTTATTCCCAAGTCTACGTTTTCTCCTAAGTGCGTCTCGTGATGCAGACGCGTTCACCCGCCACAGCTTCAGGAACGCCTACTATAGTGTGCTCAGTTCGTTGGTCCCATGTAACGATGCCAACGTATGAATTCAGCTGTAAAAGATGTGCACTAATTCTTCGGGAAGGTAAGCTCGGGATTAAGCAGTCGGTCTCCACGAATCTGTCACTTGCTTCCAGGGGAAAGGTCACTTCGGTAGGACGTCAACTTTGCAGGCGTCTGTTAGCTGGCCCTGGTAATTGCTTTGGTGTTGCCACACTGTTTCTGCATGCAGAGTTACTACGGTAAAGCTCCCAGCTCATTTTTACAGAGTCCACCGACGGACCTAAACATGCTGCACTCAGTTGCTCTTATCACACGACATGGAGGCGACACTGAGCTAGCCTGTCACCTCTTCTACAATAAGACTTCCGGTTTGTTTCTACCGAGTGTTTAGCATACTAGGTATTGTGTTTCAACCTGGTACAACCCCCTGCAATACACACTATACTTGCCATAAACACAACCTTGACATTTTTAATTGTGCCTCCACCTGTACAGTATAAACATTTATATTAGGGGTGTGCGAATATCAATTTTTTAATTTCGAAGCGAATTCGAATAATAAAAACAAAGTTCGAATCGAATCGAATATTTTTCGAATATTTTTCGAATACGAATACTTATTGTTTTTGGTAAAATTAGAGTTTTTACCATCTAGAGACACAAAAACTGCAACTTTATTGCACAACAAATCACACAAAGTAAAATTAGGAATTACACAATGCCACTGCACTCAACAGGTTAAGGTCTGCACTCACTTAAATGTTAATATGGAGAAAGGTTAGCTGCTCGACATGTTCGGGGAGCAGTGTACGGCCACCCCACTCCCTTTCCCCTCTTCCCCAACTAGGCTAACAAGCCCCCCGTATCATTAATAAAGTTTCATTCATTCATTGCTCTGCTCGCATTCATCGACGCGCAGCGAGGCATGCCCGAGCCCGTGCACATTGCCGCGCGCTGATACAGTAAAATCTAGATGATACTAATCTCGCGGGACCGCGAAAAATATTCGTATCATCCGAAATTCGTATGAACCAACGTTAAGACAGACCAAAAAATTGGGCACTGAAAAAAGTTTTCGTTTATTTCTTTTCTTACTTTCGCGTGAAGAAATTCGTGATTTTTTTCTGCTTTTTTTTAACCTCCATGTCGCAAAGCAGCCCTTTCTGGAGTGGCTTCGCGCTCGTCTCCTCAATTGCTGTGCCCAAGCTCGCTACAGGCCGCAACAGTCAAGCGTGAACCGCATGGTGCGTTTTTGCACGCGATTCGCTCGCCTCGACTCGGTGAGCGCTGTATTTTCACGCCCGCATCGACGATTTCGCGCCCGCGGTAGCGCCTACCTCGGTCAGAAAATGACGCACGACGCGCGCGGCAGAATGGAGGAGCCTGACTACTTGCGATGAGATCAAGACAGCCGGCTTGGCTCCGCCGGAGATGGTTAGGTTTAGCACCCCGGCAAATATTTTATGGGCGCTTTCACTAGCGGCGCGGATGATGTTTTATATAACCGTTTTCGCATGCATTATCAGCTCCTTTACCACACAATCAACTTCGTGTCTTCATTGAGCCGCATTTTAAAGAGCGGTTAGAAGCGGTCGATCGAGCGCCCGCACCACTTCGCGGCTGAAGCCGACGTCATGTTGACGCCGCCGGCCGCGCCGCGCGCAGCGTGGGAGTGGTTTCGCGGCGGTGTCAGCGCGCGTTGGGCGTGCGCAGAGCGTTTTCGCGAGCAGAAAACAACAGCCCGGCCGTTTCTGGAGAAAGAGTGACAAACAGGGGAGCGAGAGCCGTCCCTTGCTCGTTCGGCAGTCGCGTGCCTCGCCGGCTCGTTCGTATCTTGCGCCGGGCCGCGCAGGTCCGTTCGTAACAGCCGAAATTTTTCCCATTGCAAACAATGCAATTTCGCCGGGACTTTTCGAAAATTCCTATCCTCCCGAAATTCGCACCCCCAGAATCGTATCATCGAGAGTCCACTGTAACTACGAATAAACACCGATACAGTATGCGAAAGCACGTGCCGTTCGCCGTGTATATGCTTCGCGACTTTGCTGCTGAGACACGCTCTCAACTATTTTTTTTTTTTTAGGTTTGGGTGGTTCGAATATTTCGAACAATAAAATGCCGTTCGAATCGAATCGAATACCAAAAAATTCGAATCGAATATTCGAAGTTTCGAATATTCGCACACACCTAATTTATATGTATCAACTTTACTGAGTAAAGGGTTTTAAAAATATAGACACCAACACACCCCAAGATTGCTGAAGTGGTACATTCTTATTGCCTAGACTACACTAGGAGTGGTGGGAGAAAGGTAACTGAAAATGGCAATTTGTTGCAAACTATTTGACACCATATCGTGATCAATGAACATTACGATGAAATTATATATTGAATTATGATTTTCGATTACTTATATTCAATCATTTTTCAGGCGCACCAGGGCATGTAAAAATGCTCTGGCAATTACCAGGAAAACTAACCAATAAGAATAGCCGTAACAGCCGAAGTTCTTGCGCACGCATTTGCGACGCGCGGCCACTCTGCAAAGACAATCGCGCCAGACCAGAGGTCGGAGAAAAATATTTTATTGCCCTTAAATTACAAGTCTATGATTTCGGCTCGCGTGTGTGTGTGTGCGCGCGCAAGGGAGCTGGGGGAGGGGAGAAAAACGACAGGCTTTGGCATGGCAGCTACGCTGAGTGGACGTACTTTGAGGCGCACACACACACCACACGATCCAGCCAACAACGCGGATAGACGGGGGAGAGAAAAAACCCACAATAGTGCGCCTCCTAGTGGCGGAACAAGCGAGAGGGAGCGAGAATACTCTGCGGCGACCGACCGAGGAGAGCGAGTGCCCGACAGGCCAGCTGTCGGGACTTGGTCGGCGGAGAGAAGCACGCCTCGCTTATTGGCACGAGCCCGGTCGTCGTCATTACTTTTGAGGGGGCACAACCGCTTTGGGCCCCCTGCACAGCAGGGGGCGCTATCACAAAATGGCCGGTGGGGTGGGGGAGGGGCACGCATTCACAGGAGAGAGAAGCTGCCCGACTGAGGAGGACTAGATGCCCAGCGACCGACGCGTCATAAGTCGCCACCGGCCGGCAGCGGGGCGACGCCCGGTGGATTGTGGTCGCCAGCGGCGACCGGAGGCGTGGGCGGCCGGTCGATCTGCAGGCTTTTTTGCAGCTTCTCGAGCGAGGACTCCATCTGCACGCAAGCGGCAAAAAGGTTGGGAGCAGTAAGCGGCAGCTGCTAGAAACGGTTCGACTAGAGCATTTATGTATGGAAGCTACAGCTGTGCTAGTAGATTCTTATTTACGCAGACTATTCTCCAGGCGGGTACTCCTGTACAAGTTTCTGCACGGCGACTGTCCCATCCCGGAGGGTTACCTGCGGCGTTCAAGACGGGACCCACTGAGACTCGAGCAGCGCCTCGCACGCACCACCAGTGCCTCCTACTCCCTCTTCATCCAAGCCCCTGAGCTATGGAACTCCTTGCCAGTTGACGCTACGAGGGCCCAAAGTGTCGGTGAATTCAAAGACTTGGTGCGGTACAGAGATGCGAGACCAACTGCACTGCATCTCCCCTCACCCGTATATACTACTGTATATATAACTATAACTCCCCTCATCTGTATATATGTTATAATCGTTTTCTCACGTCCTATTCATTGTTAACATACAGCTGAGGAGGCAGCCAGCACTCTGGTATATGGGCTCCTGCCTTTTTTGCTGCCTCTGGCTCTCAGCTGTATAGAAGTTATGGCAATAAACTCCTATTGAATCCTATTGAATAGAATGCTACAGATCCAAAACTAGGATCTTAGACAGATTCCTAAGCTATGCTAAACTAATACGGCCTCTTCTGTTTTTATTTTTCATCAGCAAAAAGATAGCCACTGGGGCCAATTTGTGACCTCATGTTCAGTAGTACAGTTCTGACGATGGCTCACTCCCATTGTGCTTAAAAGGGTACTGCAACAATTTCGATGTGATGCAATTAACACCACGCATCCGTTTCTGCAACTTCGCAGAACGCAACGGTCAAAGACAAAAATAATTTGGCAGGCGCAAACAAACATTTAAGGTACCTAACTGAAAAGGTAGGTTGCTCTGTGGCTTTCCTTTCTGACGTAGTAGTTTGTCAGAGAAGAAATCAGTTGTATGATTATCTGGTCCACACTACCTATATCTATACTCTCTGGCAGTGAGGTCATTGCCATGGTAACACAGGATATATACTGCACCACAACCACATCGCATGGTTGCCTTTTGTAACACTGAGCTTGCTAGGTGTACTTAACGCTGCACATTTACTATTTACTTAACTTGGAGCTCAAGTTAGGGAGTGACCAGCAAATAAAATCTTGTTTTTCAGTCTGTTCTCACTCAAACACGTGCTATGTTAGTAGGTCTAATAGGTACATACGAATGTGTTTCCCACAAGTTGTCATAACGCGCGAGATCTAAGCCAAAGTCATGGAGGCAGTGCCTGGCTGACAATTGCGTTACAACTACACAAGACACATTCGAGGCACAGCAACACTGGCACCATCACAGTAAATTAAAATATTGAGCATTCAGAGCTCAGTGCTGCTACTAGCTGCACGGCAAGTAAATGTCAAAATGAAAATGACACGGTAAATCTACGTTTCGGGGCCCCTTGAATCCCCACACAACGGCCAACTACCAGGAATGGTAACTGAGTGGAATGCCCGAGAGTTCTATTGCAGAGATGGCAGGAGAGTCCCATCAAGGCAAACGGGCAGATCAAGTGCACAAATGAAAATTGCATGAAAAATCTACGTTGCAGGGCACCTTGAAACCCCACACACAGCAGCCCACAACCTGAAATGGGAAGCCAACGGAACACCCGGGAGTTTTAGTGCCGAGACAACCGGACAGTTGCATGAAGGCAAACAGGCAGATGCAGTGCACAAATGAAAATTGCGTGGAAAATCTACGTTGCAGGGCCCCTTGAATCCCCATACACAGCAGCCCACAACCTGAAATGGGAAGCCAACATCACGTCCGGGAGTTTTATTGCCGAGACAACCGGACAGTCCCACCAAGGTGAACAGGCAGAGGAACTTACTGAGCGCAGCAGGTGCCGCAGTTCCCGCACGGTGCGTTCCCAGGCGTCAAGCCGCTGCCGATGAACGGCCTCCTGGTGAGATACCAGGCGGGCCCATTCCTCCGGGCTCTGCGGGGGAGGCCTACGCGAAAGGGGGGAAGCACCACTGAGGGCAGGGACTGCTTCTGGTGAAGGCTACTCGATTAAAAGGTTTCTAGGGGAGCACACAAGATGACACAGAAACAACCGACGGAAAAAAGAAAAGCGCCCCCTGCCAGCAACTCACTCGAGCAGCCAGACGGGAGGACTTGCAGCAGGTGACGCCGCACTCCAGAACCAGTAGAGCAGCACCATGTTCAGCAGGAGAACAAGAGTGACCCTGCACGCATTCAGTCACAGTCCAGTTAATCAATCAATCGATCAGTATACACTGGCAATTCTGCCCCACACATAGCTGGGATTCATGACCTTAATATTTTGCTCTTCACCTTCAGCAAAGGAATGACCTTGCACTACATCTTTTCAGTACAATGTAATGATAGCATTAAGAGTGAGAATATTTACTTCCACCAAGTGAAATGAAATCCTGTGGAAATTTTCAGGCGGCAGGCTGCATACTCACAGAACAAGGAGGAGCTTGACAGCTGTGCTTGTGGCTAGGCGGCGACCATCAGAGATTCGGGACATCCCTGTAAGCAGGTTGGCATGTGGCAGTCAGAAACACTATATTGGGAGAATATGGTTGGTATTCACCTGCAACTCTAAAAAAGCGGAGCTGACATCCCCAGCCCGTAAGCATGTGTTTTACAGAAAAGAAACAGCTCTAGTAGAAAACACATCAGAATCGCCTTTGCGGTAATGTACGCCTGAGTGCTGCCGGGGTGTGGAAAAATTCGGAGCAGTTTTGCTTTTTTTAAACCGGACATGAATGGCAATAGGCCCAAAAGGCCCAAGCCTACCGCTATAGTACTTTTTACCATTAGGAACAATGTGCAATTTGCATATATTGTGCAGTTTCTAAAGGCCTTTGTGTTTCTGTTAAAGGCCTGTCAATTGGAGATACAGTGCAGAGCACTCAGTAAAGTGCAATCAACTAAAAGATTTTCGTCATGCTCTCAGTAAAACTACCCGAGTCCAGTGAATAGCGGTCATTGAACATAATTAGGGTTGTTCGTTTGAGTAAAACCCGATTTTACTTGATTCTTACGCCCTGAACATTGTAGCAGGTGGACCGCGTTAAACATGATTTCTCCCCGAATGGACCCCGTAAAAGTAGCGGTCTGCACAATCGTGCGCCAACGGTCCGCCATTCTCAACCAGTACCTGCTGGAAGCAAGCTCCACAAACACAGCTTCCGAACTCATTGAGTGTTGGCGTCAGCCTACCGCTCGCTACCTCAGGCTAGCAGATGGTGCACTGACATTATTGTGTCTAGCTAATGGAAGCTCTGATGTCCAGAGAACTTTCTCCAAGTTGAGATATGTTCAACGACCGGACCGGTCTCGAATGAAGACTGACAAGTTGCGGATGGAGATAGTAATAATGTATGTAAACAAGGATGAGCGAAATATCGATGACCAGCTTTTCATGAAAAAAAAAAAAATGTTTCATTTCTCAGAAGTTACCCATCAACGCTCTTTACTGTCGTCATTACTGATTCGTTTCCAAACAAATGCCAAATTTTGGAGAGCATTTTCTAGAAAACCCTGTTGCGACTCCAATCACCAGCTCGGAATAAACACCAGTTTTAACGCGCCAGAGTTAAAAAGCTTGTGGTACCTTCGAAAATGTACGCTTAACCCAAAAAAACCTGAATGTCGGAATGGTTTTACAAAAAACCCGATTTCTCCCCCGATTATGCGTTTGAAAAATAGCACGCGATTTTTACCCCCCGATTTTAAAAATATATATATAGCCGACAACGAACAACCCTAAACATAATTACCGTAATGTTCCCAGAGAAGCTACTGAGGCATCAAGTAAAAAAAATTCGAGGTGGGGGAACTTTTGCGGTCAGTTGTGCCAAAAACCACAAAAATGTGGTTGACAGTGACATTTCTTCCTCACTCGTCATCACCGAGCACATTGAAAGAGGCCTTCAGTATGGAACAGAAGATGCAGCACTTCACCCGCAATCTTTTCCCGAGCTTGCAGACCCATCGCCGGTTCACTGCTGAATTTCTTGTCTTCAGAGCCGTCGACAAATGCAATTATGCCACGGCAATCAAAGGACCCGACAGAGACACCCAAGCCTTGGACGCTAAGTGCATATTGCCGATAGGACTGGCAGGACGCAAAGTTGCTATCAGTGCAAACTGCTGACTTCATCGTAATCTTCCCCTTATCTCTCGGCTAATCTGTTCTTCCCATGAAGTGCCCCTCCCCCTAACCTGGACTCCCATTGAGGGGGCAATTATCATTGTGATAAACTTTCCATCTCTTTCCAAGATAATAACTCTCCCCCATCTCTCCTTTTAAACCGCACAGTTAATAGGGTGGTGGTATCTCCTCTTTTGTTCGATACTTAGCCTTGATTGATTGTAGGGTTTAACGCGCCGATGCAACGCAGGCAATGAGGCTCGCCGTAGTGGAAGGCTCTTTAATGAACGTGTGCCGAAATCTCGTACACGCGGCCGTTTTTGCTTTTCGCCTGCATCGGAAACGATACTTAGCCTTAGGCGGTGTTCACGGACAGATCATTGAAGGTTTTTCTGTAAGGCCCACTCGAAGTTCTCGTGGAAGGTGCTTCCCAGATTGTAGTGGTCACAGATAGGGTCACAGATGGACACCACAGGAACTATCTGAGGTAGAACTGATTGATTGATTGCTTATGGGGTTTAATGAACCAACAATACACAGCTGATGGGGCGCACGATAGTGGAGAGCTCCGGATAAATTCTGACCACCTGGGGATATTTACGGTGAGCTGAAATCTCAAACACACGTGCATTTTCGCTTTTCGCCTCCACCAGAAAAGCGACCACCACGGCCAGGAATCGAACCCACGTCCTTAGGCTCAGCAGCACAAGGCCTTAGCCACTGAGCCACCGTGGCGGGCATCTGAGGTAGAACAAGCGACCTTTTGAACCCCACTACGATCTCTGCAGATGCCAGTGAGTAGCCTGTATGGCTCAAAAGGTGCTCGAATCGTGTGCTGGTGTGAATGACCCCCCTCCCCCTTCCCCAAATTTACCATTCGCAGACGGAAGAGGGTGCTCACCGAATGAGGAGACGAAGCCCGCCTGCGAGCTGCTGGAGCGGTCGCGGATGGCCCGCTGGTTCCCCTGCTGGAGCCTCCGCCTGCGCTGCTTGAGGGCCTTGCCCCCTGCAGGCTGCAGCCGCTCTGCCTCGCGCAGAAGGGCCGCCTCTGCACAACGAACACAGCGGGGCACACAACAACACCTTGGGGCACACCGCCACGGGTTATTCGAATAATAACTTTGAAGGAAAGCGACAGCATGTGAACGAGAGGGCAGGAGAAGTGAACAAATGTACCGTATTTACACGATTGTAGGTCGACCCTTTTTTTCAAATTTGACAATCCAATGTTGGGGGGTCGTTTTAGCATCGAAATCGAACCGTCTACTGCTAGTAATGGCAAGAGAAACGAGAACTAGGAGGTGCTACGAGGTGGAGACAGCTTTGCACCCTCATTCCCATGGTTACGGTCTAAAGTGTGAACCGCATGGGGTGTTTTCTGCTCAAGAAAATGCGCCGCGCTGACGCTGCCGCAAATACCACCCGCATGCTGCGCGCTACGCAAAACGAAGACGTTTGTGCCGGAAAGGAGCTGATAATGTGGTCGAAAACGACACTATAAAGCACCATCCGCGCCACCAGAGAAAGCGCCAATCAAATATCCACCACCGTGGTAAACCTAAACATCTCTGGCAGCGCCAGCCGGCTGTCCCGAGCGCTTTCTAACTGCCGCCATGAAGAGCACGCCTCCCCATTGGGGCAAGTCGTTAGGCTCCTCCCACTGCCGCGCTAGTCACGCGTAGAGCTTAAAAAGCTTAAAAAGCAGTAAAAGCAAAAATCGCCCGCGCAACGCCGACGTGCATGAATCGCGTGCAAAAATGCGTCAAGAAGTGTTTTATTCGTCTCTAATAAACAAAATGAGTATTAGCGAATCCCTTGATTCAATGTGCGGCGCTAACGTAGCCAAAATAATATCACATTGTTCAGTACACTTCCGAACGCGATGGTGGGAGGTTAGTTGCTCAAACGTAAATTGCGCGCGGCCGCTTCCGTCAGCTGCCATGCTGTTTGTTTTGGTATCGCGCGGCAGTGGCCGCTGCTGGTTGCTTCGATGGTTGTCATCTCGCCGCGAATGCGTTCTTCCCACTCAACCCACAGCGCATGGTTATTCCGCGTGCTTATACAAAAGCTTTTCTTTTTTTTTAACATCCACCGCACATACCGCGAGCGCACGGCTCTCGTGGGGGAGCATCGATCATTGATGGTAGAACCGCCATGTGGGCTGATGGAAGCGCTTCTCTTTGCGATACGATTTTATAGGTGGCGCTCGCATTTTTTTCTTTTTTTGAGAGATGCAATTTTTTGGGGTCGACCTACATTCGAGTCGACTTACAATCACGTAAATACGGTAAGTGCAAATGTTTGTCTACTTTTCTTCCCATCCCGTTTGACACGCTGTTGCTTTCTTTTTCAAGGCTACGTACCAACCAGCCAAAGTTTCAACTCTTTTTAAAGAATAGCCCCTCACAGGCAAGCGGCTCAAGAACACACAGCAAATTGCTGTGTGCACCATGGTTAATATATCACAACACATACGTGCCTTTAACGACCTTCTGTAACTCCTATGGCTTATGTTTTAATCATGCTAATGGTTGTATACATATTTTTGATTTGCAAAGCCGGAGCTCACAATTGGTTGACACGTGCATGGGCTTTTGTGTATTCTGAACTTTTCTAAATCGCCAGTGACTTTTCCTTTACCCACATTATTTTCACTACACTGCCGGTTATTCTTACGAGGGCTAGTGCCACATCTCTGCAGCAGGAAAACAGACGAGACTAACTCACAGGCGCTTTGTACGCATCAAGCTAAAATATCTCTCTTAAGGATATTCCATTCAATTAGTGGCTAGCTTAGGCTCTGCACAAGCCAGCACCGATGACAGGCACAACAGTACGGCTGCTGGAAACTCACCGAGATCATTGCAGAAGCCATCCAGCCCCTGTGAGGTGTTTTTCTCTATCACAGCTGCAAACAAACGAGAAAAGTTTCAGCGTCGACCCTTCTTTTGAAGGAGCTGCCAAAGGGCAGTTGACCTTGGTGTGCGTGCGTGCACAGTGCCCACCTTTGACGAGCCCCCAGACGGACTTCTTGTAGCGGACGCAGCCGAAGACGCGCAGGCGGCAGCGGTTGTCGGACAGCCGGCAGAGGCAGTAGTGGGACTTGACGCAGAAGGCGTCGCTGTAGGGCACCCCCGTGCTCTGCACGTCGCAGTCGATGGCGTACACCTTGCCTGGCTGGCTGCTTTTGTGCAGTATCTGCGAACAGGGCCCTCCTCCTTGTAGAGCGCACACCCAACTTCCGAGGGCTCTCGTGAGACAGAGCCAGAGCAGTGCCTGCCTCCTCTCTCACATACACGACTGCTGTCACTGCTCATCAGTTAAAACAGAAACAGATTAACAAATGAAAACAAAAAGACGTGTTAGAAACGGCGCCAAAGAGAAACGAGATAAAAGCAAACATCGAAACGAAAGATGTCGGCTCGGGTTAGTCCAAGCACAAGAGAAACAAGAGCTGCCAACAGATGGCATGCGAGCGGTGTGTGAACGCAAGAAAATTCAATTCAGGAAACCTCCACTGCATTCATCACAGGAGCAGCGACAGGGGAGATGAACATGAGGGGCGAGGGTGGGAGAGAGGAGAGACCGTTACATCGCACAGGCAGCAGAAGACTATATACAGTAGCCGACAGATTTTTCAGACTTGAAGGGGAACGAGAAATAGCCTGAATAAAAGAGAAGTCCAAAAAATCTGCGAGTCGCAAAAATGGCTTTATTTTAATTTATATAGGAGTGAAGAAGTGGCGAATCCTTCCTTGCCTTAAAATCCTCCATCGTATGAGAATGTCTGCTTGCATGCCTGCAAATGTCATGTTTTCTTCGTAAACACTGGACAAGAACGCCAAAACGTTGGCCATATCGTGTTGACGGTTGCAGTCGGTCACGAGTGTCTTCGTCGGAGTCAGAGTCGGTTTGCGGCAGCGCGTTGATTTGGCGCAAGATCTCATTGTCGGTTAGCTTTGCTCACAACACTAGGTCGCTGTCCACTGCAGCTACAAGTTCAAAGTTTGTTACCCTGGCGGGGGTGAAGCCAATCCCTATCCAATCCGACTAGCCACGTGGCTTAAGGCTCAAAACGGCGTCATCCAGAAGTCGCACAGCGGCTCGGTAGCGGGAAATTTTGTCTGGAAATTCGAACTGCGGCTTTAGTTTGTCTGAAACATCCGTTGTTCAAATACATTGCTTCTATGGGACCACTGGAGGTTCCTCGGGGAAGTCCGGAATGTCTAGCAAGCCCGAATTTTCAGAGTCCAAAAAAGCGGTCGGCTACTGTAGTCTGTCGACGACATTCACCGCAAAGTAAGCACATATGCGGCCAATTTTTTTCCCTAAGCGTCTCAACAAACACCCCACAAAAGGCGGCTGGCGAATATTAACAATTTTGAGTACTTTATTATGAATTTTTTTTCGGAGTGCCTCCAATAACACTGCAACAACAAAACCCCTCGCGCATGGACAGCAACACGGCCCCACCCCCCGTCACCTGTGTCTCGGTGGTCTGGGCGGTCTTGGCCATGGCGTGGTTGAGGGTGACTGTGTAGGTGAGCTGTCGCAGCTTGTGGCCCGTCTCGGGGCAGGGCTGCCAGTTGCTCTCGGTGACGTCGTAGGTCTTGCGCGAGGTCAGCAGGTCGTGGAAGAAGCGCGACCCCGTGAACAGCAGCGTGAACAGCTGGTCCACCGACAGCGGCAGCACCAGCGTCAGGGTCTCGCGGCCCTCGTGCTGCGACGGGCAGTCTGCGGGCGGCCCTCCGCTCTCGGCCGCCGCGTCGCCGCTCGTGTCGCTCAGGTCCGTCGGAAGGTCCGAGTGCTGGACGGCCTCTCGGGCGCTCGCAAACATCTCTGGCCCCGAGGCCTCCTCCTCTTCCTCCTCTCCGTTGTGGAGTTCCTCCTCCTGTGCGAGCATCGCAGTGGGCGTGTGAACTTCACGTGATATTCCGTTCCAGCACCCACAACATGGGCGCTGCTTTTTTTGTAACTTGGAATTTCAGCTAAACGTTCGCAAATCATGCGAGAACATGCTAAATATAGTAGTTTAAATAAGTTCACAGCCCTCCTGTCATGCGAGACCGTTTACTATGCCGGCATCTATCTGCACCCCTGTTGTACGACACCCCGGTCATACGACGCTTTCTCGCGGTGCCTTGAAAGTCGTATTAGCAGGGCTTCACTGTATTTTTTACGTGAAAAAAAAAAAAAAAAAAAAAAGAACTGCCTTACTCATTATTTTTATTTGTTAGGGCTGAATACTCAGAAATTTGTTAACAGTGAAAAAACTTTGATCCAAGCAAAAATGTATTATTTGTTTGAATATTAAAGGAATAGTTGCATACGTGCCAGAAAACACATAAAGTAGAACTGAGTTTGAATTTCTTGTTCTGTTTGACAATGAAAGGTAAGGGGAGGGGGGCCAAACAGTTTCACGTACACT
The DNA here is from genome assembly GCF_048455015.1 of Haemaphysalis longicornis. Classification (NCBI taxonomy): domain Eukaryota; kingdom Metazoa; phylum Arthropoda; class Arachnida; order Ixodida; family Ixodidae; genus Haemaphysalis; species Haemaphysalis longicornis. The sequence continues at coordinate 224,817,809 of NW_027526361.1, forward strand.
TATTTACCGCTCGTTATAGCTCCAAGCTGCCCTTGCACCCTAGCATGCTTTTTAGCAGGCGTAAATGTGTCGGTTTCCTAATTTACCTTTTTTCCTAATATGCATTAACGATCTACCCAACAACATCTCTTCCCAGATCTGACTATTCGCAGGCGATTGCATAATTTACCGAAAAATAACTAATACGAATGACTGCTCAGCACTTCAAACTGACCTAAACAGTGCTTCCTCTTGGCGTGAAGATTGGTTAGTGACACTGAATGTGTGTGAATGAAAAGCTACGACAATTACACCTAACTGCAACAACAGCATTCCCTACTGTTACCGACTAAACAATAGCTCTCTTGACGTGGTTAAATACGTGCAAATACCTTGGTGTTCACATAAGCAACAACCTCTCGTGGCAAATGCATGTTGATCACGTAACCAGTAATGCTAACTGCATGCTTGGCTTCCTCAGCCGTAACTTTTCTCTAGCCCCTCTTTCTTTAAAACTACCGTTACACAAAACCTTAATCAGATCTAAACTAGAATACGCCTCTTCTATTTGGGACCCGCATTTATTATTCTTGTTTAACTCCGTTGAATCCTACGCTACCCGATTTATTGCGTGCAGCTACTCTCAAACATCCACTGTATCTTTAATTAAAATGCATTTACCGTATTTATTCAAATCTAAGCCGATAGTTTTTTTGAAATACTGATATATCAAACTCCAGGGTCGGCTTGGATTCGAGGATTTTGAAACACTCGCCAATTTCCAAGTGAAATTGAGGGAAGTGGCGCGCAGCTAGCGCCACCCAGAAAAGAAAGTATTGTAGCCATTACTAGACGAGCCAGTAGCCACTTAAGGGGCCATAGCTGGGGGCGATGCCGCCATTTTGAACTGTGCGGATAGTCAGTGGCCTGCGTGTGTTGTGGCATTTGGTTTTGACAGCACAATGGCCCCAAACAAGCGGTGCCATTTTAGTGCCGCTTTTAATAGAAAAGTTGTTTTAGCCGCGAAGTTGTCGTCGAACATTCAAGCCGGGCGGGACTTCAGTGTGGATGAAAAAAATGTCCGACGTTGGAGGACGCAACGAGGATGACATTCACCGGACCACGAGAAGGCCGTCACCACGAAATGGAGATGCCATTGGCTGACTTCGTTCGGACGCAGCGAGCAGCTGCCCTTCCAGTAACGATGGAAGTGCTCCAGGCAAAAGCAAGGGAGCTTTCAAGGGAACGAGGCTTATCGCGGGCACACTTCAAAGCCAGTCGGGGCTGGCTGCAGAAATTCATGAAGTGCTTCGGCTTTCGCCTCTGTCGTCGAACCTATCGCCCAGAAGTTGCCCGGTGATTTTGAAGAGAAACTGATTGAGTTCCAGCACCGCATCTTCATGTTCAATAAACGTGTTTTCTTTTTGTGAACGCTGACCTCGCCTTTTTGTTCAGCCTACATTCGAAGTTTTTTTTTTTTTCGTGGCTTCGTACTTTCGGGGGTCGGCTAAGAATCGGGGCCGGCCTAGATTCGAATAAATACGGTACACCTTCCTGACCTTTCAGAAAGAAGAAAAATAGCCTGGTTGTGCCTTTTTCATAAAATTTATTTTACTAACCCTGACATCAAGTGCAACCTTTTTGCAGTTCCTTCATATGTTTCCTCACTCATTGACCACAAATTCAAGGTTGAAGTGCCATCCTGCCACACAAACTTGTTTTTTAATTCCTTTGTACCAAAAACTGCGTCGGAATGGAACCACCTCCCCGCTTCCATCGCCAGCGTCACTAATCCTTCATCATTTAAGACGGCCATATCAAACTTAAAAAAAAAAAAAACTTGTATTACCTACTCCTCTCTGCAATGCCCTCTAGGTCCTGAGAGTATTGTAATAAATAAATATAGCACCCCGTAAAGTGCACGCCTCGAGCCCAGAGAGGGCGCCACTCACAAAGGGGCTGGGTGACTGGGGCCCGGCCTTGAGCGCGGCGGTGAGGCGACCGCGCCGCGCCTCGTCCTCCAGGTAGGGGGGCGCCACGTAGTCGTCATCGTCGCTCGTCAGGCCCAGCTCGTCCCCATAGCTGTAGTGCACCCACTGCCACAGCTCTTGCGTCGACATGGGCTGAGCCAGTAAGTCACACACCCCCAGGGCACGCTGTTTCACACCCGACACATCACAGGTGCCGACAGACAACACTCCTGCGACGACGCCTTTCAGCGCAGCATGCACTTAACTCCAGCTTTGCAGTCAGTACATTACAGCCAGATATAAAAACTTGCAGGTTAATTGCTTTTAGCATCTCAAACATCTCTTACACCATTGGCCTCCTTGACTACCAGTCCTGGACCACCGCTCCGAAGGTAGTCCTCAAACTACCTCCACACTATCCAGGGGCGGAATTATATTTCATGTCCGTTTCAAAGTCTCCGTTTTGAGCGAGCCCTGATTGGCTCAAAGCAGAAGATCAGGTGTGATGCCGCTCAAGCAAGCCTGCGGTTTTCTGCGTTTGGTTTCTGCGGTCATCATTGATCAGAGGGCTCGCGAGTGCACCTGCGTCACAGCTGAAATGGTCATGAAATGGACTCATTTGAAAGAAACACAAACTCAGAATTTCGGCCCTGGACTGGTAAATCGAAAAAGCTCCTTGCAGTATGATGCGAACAGTGTGCGCTCTAAGGAGCTCCCTTTGGGGCTACCCTGTCAGGCTGGGCAGCTCGCTACCCAGCAATGGTGGTGGTTAGTGTCACTAGATAAGGTTTCAGAGTATCAGCACTCTTTTTTTCGTATTGTTCCGCGCTGTCGCCATAACCATTCGTCAGTTCGCATAATGTGACATTTGTTTACACTGCGACGGTTCATGGACGCCGGTATTTTGTTGTTTATGCGTTTTAGTTGGTCAACTCTTGTAGGCTTAGCTTGTCCCCCTGCTCTGGAGCTGTGCATGACTGACGTTCGTGCCGAGCGAGAGTCAAAGATAACACGTGTAGATTCTGCTGCTAAACACGTGTCCAGCAGCAGAAGTGTGTCTGAAGATGGCGTTTTGCTGTTGTTAACAAACGACCCAGTCGAAGTTAGCGGCGAGGCCGTAGAAGTGGCAATCTCGCAACACTCATCGACACCAAAGTGGCCGCCGTTGCTGACTTGCGTGCCTCAGTGGCGGTACCCTGATACCACATCTAGTGACACTAGTGGTGGTGGTGGTGGTACCTGCTCCATGAGTGCATTCTGCCAGATGCGGAAGAGCATGAGGTAGGTCTTGTCCCGTGCCCCGAAGGAGGTGAAGAAGTGCTTCTCGTGGTCCGTGCACACCTGCACCGCATTGGGGATCACGCGCGCCGTCTTCTCCTTGGTCATGCTCGTCACGTCCCGGCACCGGATTACCACCTGTGTGTTGTGGGGGGAACAGCGTCAGGGCCAACCAGCCCACTTGGGTGCAAAGAACCGCACAGTGTAGGGCAGAAAATTTGGGCTTCGGGGGAGGAATTTTGTAATTCAAAAACAAATCCGTCCCCCCAACCTAACCACCACACATGCATTTTCAATTATCAAGAGCGCTGTACCACTGAGGCACGTGCACCAATGACGCAACCAAGGTGTTAGTTTGGATAACCTGCTAAGTTATCACATTGAATTGTACTTTCAGTGGCAGAGTTCAACATCTGACACGATGGTACTATCCGACTTGAGATTATTTTTTTAGTCTTTGTGAACACGCTAGGATGGTACTATCTGACTTGAGATTCTTGTTTGTTTTCGTCTTTGTGAACATGCTAGGATGGTACTATCCGACTTGAGATTGTTTTTTTGTTTTTGCTTTGTGAACACACTGTTGCTCCGTATTTCACACGGAATGAGGGCACGTGTTCAGCTGTGCACTCACATTCGTCTCCCAGCGAAAGATGTTGGCGTAGAAGCAGATGAAGTTCTGAGTGACGTAGAGACGGCCGTGCACCAGAATGTCCCTCTGCAGTGCACATGAGTAGTCTGCGCAGAGAATGTCACAGTGGGGCCAAGACGAAACTTCCAACTTGAGAGAACTATGTAAATGGATCCTTGTGTATGCAAAAAAATTTCCCAAGAAACTTGAACTGTAACTGTTTTGTAAAACATACTTTAAATAAATTTCCATTTTCGTATTCGCAAGACAGCTGCGAAAGGAGCCCCTTTCAACACAAGTGGCTTGCATGATGTTACTAAGGCTTGGCAGCTGAACTGTTCTGGTTAGGCCTTACGGACCAGAGGGGAAAAAATGGAATACGAAAAGATTGTGCTGGATAAGTTTTCCCGCATACACAGGAGCACCGGATTTTAATATCGACTAGCATATATAAACCTTCACTTTAAAAAAATCGATGATTATTATACTCTCTTATGTGAAATTTGTGCGAGCATGAACTGTAGTCCTCTTGGTCAGTCATCGCGTGATCAGTGAATGCACTGCAATGCGCGCTACTCTGCTGTTACCTCACAACGCGTCGCTGCCACCAAACATGACATTGGAAATCATGTTTGAACCTCCCACGCAAATGTCACGTGGTTCAAATGAGCCACAAACAATGGAGGCGCAGCTTGATTTATTTCTATTATTGGTAACAGCTGCCATATTGTGGATTAACGGAGGGATACCAACATCGTCTTTGCTGTTAGATTTCGCGCATGTGGTGAAAGTGTGAAGGGGACGGCGCTCTTTGGCGGCGACACATGGGCAAAGTGTGAGGAGAAGGCAGTGAGAGAGACGTCACAGCAGCGCGTGCCTCTTTCCCCCTCACTTTTGCCAGATGCTCCGACGAGCGTCTCACGCAGGCTCAGCATACTGCCGCCCCCCTCACACTTTCACCACACTTTCTTCCGCCATTTTTGTTTCTGTCTTCACTGGCTCGGTTAAAACACCGTCACCATCACCGCTGCCAATTTACAGTAGCAACTGCCACAGTGCTGCACGCTAGAACTTTTCAATCACAAGGGGAGACATTCCCAAAAGGAACCCTGGACGTACCTACGATGAGTCGCTCCGTCTCCGGTAGATCCTTGAAAAGTCGCTTGAAGTCTTCACTACGCGACTTGTACGTGGGATTCAGCATCTGCAGAGCACCCACACAACGGTCACTGCCGGATGCAAGTCCATCATCAACATAATAATTTACAAACAGCATTTTTATTCCATCTGTTTTTCTTGCACCACCGTTTCAATGGAGCAGTTGATTCCTGTAAGCCTTACAATTCCGGTACGGCAATGACACAGCAAAGCAACAGCGTCTAGAATAGTGACAAAAATTTACAAAATAGGCGCGAGAGCCAAGACCGGCTTATTCTGTGTTATCAGGCCTGCAGCTGTCGGCAACCAATTAGGGGGAGGTAATGTATAGCACAACAGTTCACGCGATGAACACGAGCATGCTAATAGGGCATCCTTCCCACAAACTGAGAAACAGAATCGTTTGTTCTGTGGCAAAGGTTGTTTGCTTAAAATGGGTCAGTCGTGGGTGCTCCGCAAGGCACGTCATTCCAAAATAGCTCGCTAATCACCTTACACAGTGAGCCTGCAAATGCAGGATTTTTGTTAGGAAAGTGGGGTGCTTCAAAGCAAAGTGGAATAGCGAGTTGGGATGAGGTGAGTGGGTGCCTCACAGACAAGTGGGGTGAGTGATATGTAGAGTGGGGTGCCCAAAGCTGTAGGGTAGTGAGTTGAGGTGGAGTGAGTGGGGTGTGGAGTAGGGTGCCTTAAAGACAGGTGGGGCAGTGAGTTGGGGTGGAGTGAGTGGGGTGTGTAGTAGGGTGCCTCAAAGCCAAGTGGGATGGCGAGTTGGGGTGAGGGGGGCGTGGAATGGGTGCGTGTGGAATAGCAAGTTGCTTGGGGTGTTTCTGCACAAAGCGGAATAGTGAGTTGGCGTGGAGTGGTAACGTGTGGAACGGGGTGCCCCAAAGAAGAGCGGAGCATGCACTCACGTTGTACCAGGAAGAGGTCTTCTTCTTCTTCTCGAGCAGCTTGTTGGACACCTTGCCGTCCGACCCGGAGGACTTGTCGAGGCTCCGCCCGCCAAGGGGCTCGCGCGTGCCCTCCGGGCTGGGCCGGGGCGAGGTGCCGCCCTCCGACGGCGGCGGGAAGCTCAGCAGCGACGCAGGCAAGGCCAGCGGCGGCAGCTGCACACCACAGCCCAGTGCGTGCACAGAATCCACGCACTGTCCCGTGCGCCTTTTATTCACACGCACACACACACCCACACACGCACTCCCACACGAATAAAAGGGGAACACACGCTACACCGACGCCAGCGGTGATTGCAAGATCAAAGTGCCACAGAAGCAGCCGTACATGTGCTTCAAGGATGTGTGCCTCATGAGGCGACCTTTGGATGAGGGGTCATTTTTAACCTGCCGTGTTTCAAAGCATTCGGTGTGTCATTGAGTGAAAATGCCGCCATCCCCGAAAAAGTAGCGCATAAATGAATTCTAATTGGCTGCAACATGTTCAGCACTACCTGCCTTGGAAATAAAACGTCAGGAGGGGACGCTGGAAGGCAACACGTGGGCATGCACAGAGCCGTGTGGAAAAGTGGAGAAATTCGCTGCCAGAGTTCCACGTTCCGGCCGTTTTACGCCCCTCACCCGGCGGCGCAGCAGTCATGAATGAGCCAGCATGCTTTGCGAAGTGCAGAATGCCTGGCGTTGAGTTGGACACTCGACAGTGTTCATTTATTATTGCTCTCGCATTCGCAAGTCTTAAAAACTGCATAGATGTCTCAATTTTTTTAAAAGCACCGAGAAGACTTAAAATTTGAATGGAAACTGCTGTATTCCACACTGATACTTTCAAACAGGAATTTCAGCTAGACTTACTCGCTTCTGTGCAACGTTCATGATACCCGATTGGTTTTTGCTAACTCTTCATGCCACCCCCCCCCTCCCCGGTATAAAATCCTGCATATGTACGCCGCTGCACGATGTGCAACAGATAGGAGTTCGATACCGGAATTAATAGTCCATCCGCTCCTAGATAGAACATTTACTGAAATGCTGGATATGGTGTTATTTCCACAACTACCAACTGAAAAACAGCACCACTGTACCGCGAAGTATTATTGTGGCACATTTGTATGCAAGGCGAAGGCTTTTTAGCGCAACATATTGCTTTTGAAAGGTGGTCCTATACACGGTTCCACAGTGCTAATTCATAACGCGCTATTCGAATCACCTGCAACCACTCCTAAAGTATTCCACAAGGCATCTTTTTTTTTTCGGTGTTTAGTTTTCGTTTCTGTTTCAAGCGACAAGCTTGCCCTGTAACGAATGTTGCCTTGGACGGTTCCTACCACAATCGTGCCAAAACAGTGCCGAAAATTAAGTACACGTAGCCAAACAGCAGCGCGCACTACAAGTCGCCTGTTGTTTTCAAGGGACGATGGACGGGCCGGCCACGCTCCGTGTACGGAGCGCGCGTGCCCACAGAAAGCAGGTTTCAATGCGAGCGTGCGGGGGCGAAAGCGAACGCGAAGAGCTCGGCGGGCGCCGGCGTTGCGTTGTCGCCCCAGAACGCCGATCGGCACCGTACCGTGCCGACTCGCCGGTCCCCGCGCACGCGATAAGCGCATAAACGTGAGTGCGCATACACAACCACCAAGTGCATACAAGTGCATACCTGGGAGGAGCGCGATGAGTCGGAGCCCCTGTCGAGCGAGCCCTGGCTGTCGCCCACGGCGGCGTTCTCGGAGGAGGCCTCGAGCGACGGCGGCCCCGTACCGGCCGGGGAGGGCCGCTCGGACGCCGCCGCGTCGCAGCACGGAGACCGGCCACCGCCCAGCTGCGGGCTCTGGCTCGGGCTCGTCGGAGACGGGCACCTGCGCGCGCAAAGGGGCTCTGCTAATCACCCCGGGCGCGGCGGCGGCGGTAAGAGCCATAGGTCGGCGTACTCACTCGTGAGTACACTCATTTGTACTCATTTGTACTCAAACTCACGAGTGAGTACGATGATGAGTGATCACACACCCAGAAAAAAATAGTGAGTACGATGACGAGTGAGTATAGGGGTAAGTCCACTACTCGTGAGTACAGTACTCATGAGTACACTACTCATGAGTATGAGTACTCATGAGTACAGTATTCATGAGTATGAGTACTCATGAGTTTGAGTACTAATGAGTATGAGTACTCATGAGTACACAGTACTCACGAGTACACATCACTCATGAGCACACAGCACTCATGAGTACAATACTCATGAATACTGTTTTTGCGAGTGCTTGCACTCTTGAGTATATGCACTATTGAGTACAGTAGTGCAAACAGTAGTGCAAACAAGAAAACGGACGACAAAAGCTGCCACCCGAAGACACGCAGATAAACGCAGTTTACGGCCATGGCTGCACCGACAACCCCCGAGCTCCCCTGAGCCCGACCTGGCCTGAGAACAAGAGGAGACACCAGACGCAACGCGAGTGCTTACGTTCCGTTTTGCTTTGTCACATGTACTTGCCTTCGCGCAGTAAGTCGCCCAACAACAGTGCACCGCGTCAGACGTTTTCTTCCTCTGTCCTGATTTATATGTAACCTGTGTTTTTCTAATCAATTAAACAATTTATTTTTTCTACTTAGTCTTTCATTCGAGCGACGACCTAGCTAACAGTGCAGATAAGTTGATTATTCGTGAGTAATACAAATTGAGTACTCATGAGTACAGATTGAGTACTCATGAGTGCAGATTGAGTAATACTCATGAGTGCAGAATGAGTAGTACTCATGAGTGAAAAATGAGTAGTACTCATGAGTACAGATTGAGTACTCATGAGTACAGAGTGAGTACTCATGAGTACAGATTCAGTACTCATGAGTACAGATTGAGTATGAATACTCGTGAGGACAAATGAGTTTGAGTACAAGTGAGTACGATTACAAATGAGTATTTGATGAGTGAGTACGAGTGATTTTGTGAATAGACGAACTTTTTGAGTCTGAGTTTGATTGAGTACAGCGTGAATGAAAAAAATTGTGATTGAGTTTGAGTGAGTTCTTTCTGTTTTGCCGACCTATGGTAAGAGCTGGCGCCCATTTGGTTTGGCGCCTCTACAACGCTACCCGTCTCCCCGCAACACCGCTCGCCCTTTCCGCAACACCGCCTTCATTTGCCGTCATTACGCGACACGCGATATGGGGGTGAGGAAAGCGCCCGACGTTGGGAAAGGCCCCGCACAGATTTTGCCAACAGCCGGGTTTCCTCTCTCGGCAGGCGGCGTAGAAATCAAAACACCGAATGCACGTTCCCTTCTCGATTACAATATGAGCACGCAACTGTTTGGTGCCTATATGCGCAAGTGTTTGTCTCTTTCTTCCGCTGTTCCGCACCCACGCGCTCACACTTTCGAAGCTAAAATTTGTTTTCTTCGTCCTTCAATTCCTTTTCATTCACTGACCCCAATGACCCTAACAGCCGTTACATACTTGCGTGGGATGGAAGTACACAAACGTGACAACATAAGAACAGGAAAAACGTTAACAAACGTATTCAAGTCGGAAGTTAGTACAATAAGCACATAGATAACGCGACAGTAAGCGTCACACAAGTCTAAAATAGATACATGATTGAAACGGACACAAACACTGAGGAACAACTAACTTCTCAGAGAATGAGCTAGTGATCGATGATTTTGGTGATGTTATCTGGGAGCTGATTGCAGCGATGATAGGAAAGAGAGAGCGGTGATAGGAAAAATACATTAGTACGCGCGAATACAGGCCGAATGCATGGTCCAGGCGAGGAAAAAGCGCCATTAGCGGGTACTGTTATGTTCCGGGATTCTTTGATTGCTGTTATGGTTGATCGTCATGAGTATAGTTTCCGAAAATAAATCGGGATGCTTTATTTTGTAATCCTTCAAAATTATTTACGAGATACGACTGATGACAGCTCGAAGTAACTGCTGCGCATCCATCTTTTCTATATTTCCGCGTTCTATATCATACGAATAGTTTGTACTAATGTTGTACTAATGACATTATGTATACTAATGTTTGACAGGCCAGGATCTTAATGGACTTGCTGACCAAATGCAGATGCCTAATAAAACCAAACGATTTGGATTCCCCGCTGGTTATGGTATCAATGTGTGCCCAGTTTTCTGTACTGTGAGCGAAACAGTCACTCACATCTTATAATTTATCGAACGGGGGCCCGTAAGCATGCCTGCCCGAAATAGGCTCTCGATTAGTATTTATTATTTTTAATTCCTATTTTAGCCTGTTCTCAATCGGAAGGCATCACAGTGAAGAATATTGCGAAGAAATGGTTTTCTATCTTGTGGGAGTTGTGTGGACGCTCGTAGCGCAGGCGAGAATCGCCCCACCACAAAAGGGGGACCACGTGTCATCGGGCCAGGAGGCTCATGGGAAGAAGGCACCCACCTGACGACGTCGCCATGTCTGTGCAGAGTAACCTGCAGCGTTGGCGAGCCACCTTCGGGTTTCCTCCTGCAACACCACGGACGGCCTTAATCGCACCTTGCAAACTAAACGCGTTGGAGTCAGAAAAGAACCCATGCAGCTCCTTGCGCAAGACGTGACCGCGAGAATTCTATCATTGCCGCGGCTACGTCGACGTTGCCGACGTTGGCCTCAATTGCTTCCGAGAGGCGTCGTTTGCGTCTGGCCTCCGCTGATTGTAGACCCACATCTTCCGTAAGCATGCACACCGTATCACGGTGAGAAAATGTTGGAGAGAAAAAAAAAATGGGGGAGGTTTTGCTCAACGTTTAGCGCTGTTATATGACCACGAATGCTTCGTTCCACGGCTTATCGAGCAAGCGTCTTTTACAATAAAATGTCACGGTTGAAATGATTTTTTAGCCGTAGTGAACTCGCACACACGCACGCTGCGGAGAACATAAAACACGATCTCGACATGCAAAACGCACCACAAAGATTGCGACATACTAGAAGAGTCATGCACATACTTGAAACAACACAATCACCACACTGCACATACACACAGAAGTCATCACAAGTAAAACTCTGTAGCGCCGGCGTAGTAAGCGTGGATGCCGCTTAATCCACAGAGTGGGCCTGATTTCACTGTTAAATACAAGGGGCTGCACTGAGGGATCGTGGCACTCAGTTCCCTCAACATGCCAGTTAATTGGCTCGGGAAACGCGTTTGGGGCGGGCACCGGGCGCGAATGGACTGTTAGGATTTTTGTCTGGTACTGCAAGTTTCCTTGTATAAACGCGGAAAGCTCGTTTCTTTTTAAATATTTGAATTTCGGAGGGCTACTTTTTCGCCAACCTAACTGCAGAGCTTTCCTTCAAGTCATCATGCAGATGGTTATAGAAAGAGCAACGGTTCGGGGATTCGCAATGCCACACACAGCCAAGTACGAAGGCTGTGACTTCACAACCCGCGGTTTCCCGCGTTCTTAGCCTATCCTTTCCACTTCGGTATCGAAAAGCGTGGTCCACCGCAAATGCCGCTGTGCAAGGCCAGCGGCCGTCCAATGTCGCACGGTCTAACGGTCAGAAATACGGGGGCGACTGCGACTTCTGTTTCTGCTCGGCAGTCAATCGAAACGGTTAACAGTAGACTTCATTCACACGCATATTTGATGCGCATTTACGCGGTGCTGAGCTTTCACTGCCCAGGAAAGAGGGAGGATTTCGACGAGTGAGGTGCAGAACGAGGTCATGCGTTAATTCAACACCGACTGGATAAAAACGCCATGCTAGCTTTCACGTGATGCGCTTCCGTTGGTTACAGCTTAAAATAACAGCCTCTACCAGAGACAACGGCCAATCGGAACTGCGGGATCTGCCTGTTATATAGCGTCATATTTATATTACGGAAATAAGGCAGCTCTCAGGCCTTCTCTTTCCGAGAGGGTGAACGTTGCCGATTTCTTCGAAGTACGGACCTTCGCGATCACCTGAAGTGCGCAGTTGTTTCCTGTCGCGGACGCCACAGTTACTTCTACCACTTTCCGCGCGGTTTCGGCGGGCGCGTACCAGGGCGTTGTTAACTCCCTTTTCGTTGCTGAGGGCGAGGGAGATCTGCGACGAAGCCACGGCCAGACGCACCTCAGTTTCCGCTTTGCCACGACCGACCGACGCACCCGCGTTTTCAATCCGCCTGCCCAAAAATGTAAAACCAATCCGAAATAAGATTGCGCCGGTTGAGTTTTCTGCGTACACAGGACCACCGCGTCTTCATTTCGCCTAGCCATCTAAAGCTTTCCGTCTACGCGTTAGTGCTTCGAAGATACCTCGTTATGGGTGTTTTGAGCAAAGCACGCAAAAACAAGGAGATTTTCTAAAATTTGTTTCCCGCTGACCGCAAGGCCAGTGGTAGAGTAGCGCGCATCCAGGAAGTGAGCCCGCATCGCCCTTTCAGGGACCGCCTGGACGCACTCACTTCTTGCGGCGCCGGTTACGCTGGTTGGTGTGCTCGGCGACGACGCTGCTTCCGGTGCCACTAGTGGGCGTGGTGGCCTCCGGTTCAGCCAAGGCTGCCGCCGCGGCCGCTGCCGACGCCGCCGACGCCGCGGCCATAGCTGTCATGGTGGTCGCCGCCGAAGGCGTGGACAGTGTGGCGACTCCAGCGGCCGGCCTCTGGCGCGACCGGTCCGCTTCGACGACCGCCGCCGGTGCTGGGCTAGGAGGACGCAACGAAGCGACGACTGGCGCTCAGAGCCTCCCCTTCCGCATTCGTGAGGCAGTTAAGCATATCCTCCGGAGGGGAGCACTCTGGAATCTTGCGCTTACGGTCTCCAACAATGACACAATGAATCGGCAAGCATACGAGTGACAAGAAACACACGGGACGTGCAACACGCTTCAAAAGACACAAAACGCAACGTCCACACGTCCACTCAGTAGTTGGACACTGTGGCAAAACATGAACATTGAGAAGGGCCTGAAACACAAGTGAACGTCTTTTGCGTGGTTACCGCTATCTCTGTCCGAAACCGTGCACGAAACGTGGTGGCCCTTTCCCGGCCCAGCTATAGATACACGCTCCCTACACCCTCTTCCACCGCACGCAGACAAAATGACTGGTTTTCCTCCCCTACCTATAGCTGCGATCTAACATAGGCTGCTGAAAACAGCACGGCCACCGACTTCAGTGGCGTGCTCGAACACATTGCACCGCACGATCTGGCGGCCGGCCGCGAGACATTGATCCGGAAGGGAGTGTTCTCTGGCACAGTCATTGTTTACTTTTGCCCTGTCGTCCGCCACGCCATGTCGCGGGCGCGCCTTTGCACGCGGATCATCCCTGGCGCGCCGCGCGCACCACTGTCACACGAAACTTCAGGAAAAGACAGTGCGGAAACTTCCTAGGTCGAGAGTCGCTAATTAAGAGCTAGAACAACAGAAACTTTGTCGTTCCGAAGTGCCACCTGCAGGGTCACGCCAATTCTCGTCTCGCCCTATATATAAGGTAGTAGTGCAAACACTAATGGGGTAACTCAAACTACTTATACCGAACCAGTAGCAGCACTGCGGCTCTGCAAACTCGAGTGACCGATGAGTAGAGTGTCCAGGAGACGGCGCGCAGAATCGGCAAAGGGCACAGATTCTGCTGACAACGTGCTTCCGGGTTTCTTAACGAAGTCACCGGTGAAGAACCCTGTACCACTTTTGTAGCCACACAAGGTATCCACACAAAACAGTGCTCTTACGCTTCATTGAAATTGTAATCAAAACCTTACCTTACAACGGGCAGCGCGCCGTATCAGAAACTGTTGGGAGAAGACGAGGACGCGCTTATACGACGCGCAAAAAATGAGAGAGAGAGAGAGAGAGAGAGAGAGAGAGAGAGAGAGAGAGAGAGAGAGAGAGAGAGAGAGAGAGAGAGAGAGAGAGAGAGAGAGTGTGTAGAGCACACGACGGTTGTTTCACGTCAGCGTTGCGACTATGTAGGGCTGGATCCAGGCGCTGCATATGCCTCGCTACTGGGTCAGCGCTCCTGTTTACCCGCGTATTTTTCAGCAAGCCCCAGCATACCTAAACGACACTATCAAAAAAAAAAAAAAAGAAAGAAAATCTTCCATCACAGCGCAGAGTCGAAAGGGCCGAACACACGTGCGGAGAGCGACGCGTTTCCGCACGCGTTTTCCCTCGCACAAAAGCGGTCCGGCAACGGTCAGGAACAGGGAATGCAAGATACAGAACCGGTTTCGGAGAAGAAAAAAAAAAAAACGCGTTCGAAAAGGCGTCGCTCTCCGCACATGCGTTGGGCCCCCAAAACAAGTCGGAACGCGCCAATGTTCCGTGCACGGACACAGCCGCAGGGACGCGTCTCTGGACGAACGGGCGCGCAGTGGTAAGCGAGGTCAGGGTTCGAAGCGCTCGAAGTAGAGGCCGTTTTTAAGCAACGGTGACTGATCGTAGAATTTGCTAAATGCACCAGCGATTGTTGACCCAAGCTGCGATCTTAGGTGCAGTGCTCAGTGTGACGCTAAAAATGATGCACCGCTCCGTCTCACGACGGCGATGGTTGAACGCGAAGCCTTCTCGCGAAGGACTCCTCTGTTGATACGAACACCTAAAGCAGGCTTCACATGTGAAAGAGTATATTTGGGGCAGAGTACGCTTTACGGGTGGAAGTTGGCTTTCCTGCAGCGCGTTTTGAGGTGGACTACAGGCGTCTTGAGTGAGAGATAGAAAGCTTCGCTTTAATACCCTTCTGGCGTCTGTGTGCACCGTACCAGGTTGGCGACAGATTGCGACGTGGGAGCTCGCCGCTACGCGGTGGGTGAATACACCATGACGTCATCGTTGAGGGTGAACATGGCGTCGCCGTGCGACCATGCCGTCATGCTTCATAGATTATTTTCAACGGCTAGGCTCTGTACGCTGTGTAGGCTACAACTCTGACATCAGAACAAGGGCAAAAGAATTCGAACACGAAAAAAAAAAAAAAAAGACAGCGACATAGGACGGACGCTAGAACGTGCGTCCTGTCTACTTCTCTTTTTTGCGATCGCGTTCCTTTTCCCTTAATAGGAGGACAATGTTCGGTTATCACCAACTAGCCCAAACTACTGCGTTGAATACAACTGCTGCGCCGCCAACTGGCATAGCCTACATGTTTGTTAACTGATACATAGACGGGAACGTGGACGACCTTTCGCTAACCTTTTGCACATGCCTCTGCTTTCGCCCTTTTCGGCGTGACGCCCGCGAGTAACGAAAGCGAAATTTAATACACGAATCGGCCTGAATTTGGCCGCACTTTTATGTAGTCCTTTTTCGCGAAGACAACAGTACGCAGAACAAAATGTAGGTCATTTCGAGGGCAGTACGACCTTGGCAGTTTGCCAGCGCTGAGAAGGATGTATACGTTTCCTGCAAGCACAAACGTTGGTTCCGCACGCTAGAAGAAAAGAATACAACAACAACGACAACAACAACCAAACAGATCGACAAAACTTTTGACGCACGAAGTTTCGGTGTGGCACCGCAAATACGGACGGAGCATCCGTTCTGAGATGGTTCGTGTAAGTCATTTAAAGCATAGGGGCGAGATGAACTAGTAGTTTATCTCATAGAAGGCCCACTCGGCAAGATTTGTCCATCTCGCTCGTCCAGTGTTTTTACGTTTCTACACGAGTGCAGTCTATAGTCCACTTATAACAATATCCAAGTGCCAAGGAAATCCCATCGCTATAACCGATAATCGTTATAAGCGGGTTGCGAAATAAAAAGACGGAACAGAGCTCAAAACATTTTATTCGCATGCCAGCAAGGCCGTACTACTACTAATTTGCGGAAATAGAGCCACAGTAGGTCACCTTTGTTTGCCGCGTGTGAAGCTAGCGCAAATCTTTTCCAATAGCATCTATAGGTGAGGACGAAGATGCGGTCACTGACCAAGTCAAGGTGAAAACACAGACGTTTTCGGCACACGTTTCGGAGACGTTTCGGAACCCGTACGGGTTCCTTGATCACACTCCGAAAGAGACGTTTCCGAAAGAGACGTTCCGAAAGAGACGTTTCGGAACCTGCACGGGTTCCGAAACGCCTGTGTTTTCACCTTGACTTGGTCAGTGACCGCATCTTCGTCGTCATCATGATACCTGACCAGACGAACTTTCGTCGAACTCTTGACTAAGCATCTGTAGGTGCTTCAACTAGCTGAGGTAAGTGTCCTTGGCGGAAACAAAGTCCCCGAGGGACTGTGTCACGCATTGGGCCTCCTACGAAGACACTACCTGAATATACTACGCAACCGCGTCATTAGCTAGAGTCATCACTGTTGCACTTTTGGTGCACAATATAACCGGATTCAATCGTTATATCCGATATCGTGGCACAGGAGCAGTGTAATAAGCGGTTTATTTTACCAGAGAAAGAATACAAAAGTTGACGGTGCCATAGCTTTTCATCGTTATATCAGATATATTGTTGTAAACGGTATCGTTAAAAGTGGACTCGACTGTATTTTCGGGGAGTGGAAGGGCGGAAGGGGGGGTGGTTCGGAGTTTCTACAGGGCAGTTTCCCCAAATAAAAATCCTTCAACCGTCCGTCTGACGACAGCGACGGTTGAACGCGACGCTTTCTCGTGATGGAATCTCCTTGGTTGTCGTCTGAGGCCTTTGACTCGCAGACGGTTTGAACTTCGACTCGTTGAGCGACGACTTTGACTCGCACGCAGCTTGGACTTCTGCTCGCAGCGGCTTTGACTTTGATGCTTCGCCATTGGGTTTCGCACGAAGAAAGCTTCGCGTTCAACAACCATCATCGTTGGACGGAGTGGTGCATGATGTTTCCGTGTAATCTATAACGTCCATGCACCCCTCTCCAAATCCAAACTGGTTCGACCGTACCGGAATGACGCAATCGGATAGACGTGGGTTTCATAACGCGAGGGACCCACGTTCGATTCCGACCTTCCTTCACCCACAATCTTCCCCTCACCCACCATCGTCAGAGAAAGTTGGCTTCCTTGCAGTGCGTTTTGGGTCGACTACAGGCGACATCAGTAAAAGGCTGAAAGCTTCGCTTTAAAAAATCGAGAGGTACTAAAAGGATGACTATCCTTTCTGAAGCGAAATGAAGTTGAGAGAGAGAGAGAGAGAGAGAGAGAGAGAGAGAGAGAGAGAGAGAGAGAGAGAGAGAGAGAGAGAGAGAGAGAGAGAGAGACTGAGCCATGAAACACGAATGCACAGTTTGATTGATAGTAGAGTTTAACGCGCCGACGCAACGCAGGCGATGAGGCGCGCCGTAGTGGAGGGCTCCGGATTAATTTTGGCCACCCGGGGATATTTAACGTGCGCCGAAATCTCGTACACACGGACGTTTTTGCTTGTCGCCTCCATCACAAAAGCGGCCACCGCGGCCGGGAATCGAACCCGCGTCCTCATGCTCAGCAGCACAACGCCTTAGCCACTGAGCCACCACGGCGGGTCGAATGCACAGTTTTCTTTTAAATCCAAGGTTTCACGAGACTATTTCTGCAGCTTCCTCTAAAATATCTAGCGCCATAGATCAACTGATGTCTTATCATCATCCACACAAGAATGCAGCATCTCGAGGGCTCGGAATTGTTTAGTTTTGAGGCAGCCAGGGCCATTCTTTGACAACCAGCTCGCAGGAAACAGCACTGGTACCCCGCTAAAAGAGCTATAGCGGCAACCCGATAGTCGTTCCCGAATCTCTCCCCGCCGCCCCCGTTTTCTCCCTTTCCCTCCTGAACGCCTGAGAAACCGGGAATCGATTTCGCAGTGGCTGTACGCCCCGCGCGATGCGGTACGTGAGGAGGCTTCCAAATCGGCTCCCCAGACGCCAGTTAGGACCGCAGCGACAACGCGTTCCGCAAGTTTTCGCCGGGGGCGCCGCATGCAGTGCAGAGCGAATTCCCTTCCCGACAGCAGTCCAATTCGTCGAACTCGGACGCAGCTATATGTCCAGAGTACACGCAGTACGCGCTTGGCATAAAATACTTCGAGGCTCTGAAAACTTTGTACGCCAAACATATTTTTTTAACACCCCAGCCGTTTCGGAGAACCCCCCTTTTTTATTGGCCCACGTTTAATCGTACTGCATCGATACGCGTCCACGGCTCCACAAGAGTCGGAACTCGTTTTATAATGCATGCTTAATGGACCTAATTAAAAAGGACGGGCCGCCCGTCCTTCCGTCTAAATGCGTAGCTTAAACCTTAAAGCTAACTCTGTTGCAGGAGACACGTAATGGACGTGTAACGTCAGAATATTTGCCAATGACAAAAGCGGTGACGTCAGGGAATTAAGTCGGTCGACGTCTAGAAGACCAGCTTCTTTACCTTGCAATAAGCGAGTAAATTTGGATGTACAGTGACAACAGCTATATATCGACAAAAAAAAAAAAAAAGGATTGAGCGGTTGCGCGTTTCGTCGCCTTTTCCTCTTCATGAAGAGGCCCTCCAGTTCAAAACGAGGTATATGGAATCGCGCACCTTTCAATGCTCGCGACCTCCTTTTCACCGAGCGGCCGTGGCTCGGCAGTGCACCCTCCCGACTTGCCCCCTCACGTACTCTGTCGCGGACCTATCTTTGAAGCAGCGCACCCCGTTAGACCGACCAAAAATCCCGGGTCATCACCACGCAAGTGAAACCTGAAGGGCGAAGAATGCACTGTATAAGTCTATTCAAAGATTGTAACTCTCTCTCTCTCTCGATGGTGATTGATAATGGCATCCCCTTTGTAGCGGGGTGATAACGCGTCATCTTACAAAAAAAATAAAATAAAATAAAATAAAATGAAACTAACATACCCATGTTTTACACTCTTCGTTTAATACTACCGATGCTCTTAGGGCGGGCACAAAAAATTTATTAGGCACAAAACACTTTTTTTTCCCCCTGCTACAGGTGGTAACTGTCCTAGGCAATATTCCCCTCTCTGCTTTTCGTCCACCAGCATTCTAATCTTCTTTTCGTCTCCTCGACAGCCTCGAAGTTAACTTCCTCTGTGCTACCCTTAAATCCTCGGGCTTCTGGAAGCCGAATATTTCCCTCTTGTAGATTTGGATGGAAACCCTCGCATTCTAACGCTATATATATGTGCCGCATAATTTCTGCTTCTTTTCCGCAGACCACGCATACCACATCATTTTGTGCATCTTCCCCACAAAGTTCTTAGTTCGCAAGCAACCTGCTCTAGCCTCAAAAAGAATTATCGTAGAAATTTTCCTGTCTGATGTCTAATTGCTCAGCCCTGTACACCTATAACGAAGTTTTAGCTTCCATTTAGTCCTTTCTACCTGCCTTGCATCTTTTTTGGTTACCGTGGCTGTTTTGGATTCTCCACTGTTCTTTCCGTATTTCATCGTCAGCCGTCTAGTGCGTGTCCACGCTTTTCATATATGCGTACCTAAAAACCTTAGCTGCCCACCTTCGTTGATCCATTAATGCTCTCAACCTCCTCTCAAAACATGTTTTACTCTGCGCTTCTCGAACTTCAAACGACGCCCAGCCCATATCTCCCTGCACTGCTTCGTTAGTTGTTTTTCCATGCGCTCCTAAGGCCAAACGGCCTACCGTTCTCTGGTTCACTTCAAGGCCTGCTAGAGCGTCTGATTTTAAGCAGAGTACAGCATTCGCAAATGTGAGACCCGGAACCATTACTCCTTTTCCACATTCCTCTTACTACTTCATTATTGTTATACCCCCACCACGGCCCCTCGATCAAGCGCACGCTTGATCGAGGGGCCGTGCCCCCACGGAGCTCCATGCTTCATTATAGCTGCGTTTCGCTTTCCCTTAACCTTAAGTTGCTCCTCGAAAGTTCTTAAGTAGTTATCCCCTTCGTTTATCCACACTCCCAAATATTTATATTCCTTGACTCTGGGTAATTCGACATGCTGGATAGACACTCTCTCTTGCCACACGGCGCGCACTGATTGGGCGCCGGAGAAGCGCCAGTGGGGGGAGCAATAGCGCGCTTGCTGAGGCGGTGGCGCCCTCTCTCGCAATGAAACGGATTGAAGCAATTAAATGAGACAGATTGTTCGTAAGTTGTCTTCGCGTCACACGCCGCAGAATGCTAACAAGTATGCGTTACAGCAGAAAACCTGGAACTTGAAAACAATTTCGAGACAGAATTTAACAAATTTCTGTTATTATTGCAATTAAATTCTGTTTATTCCTGTATTTTAAATTAGTTTAAATCATGGTAGTTTGTTTTGAACCGGTTTCATCCATTATACACTTGTTTTTTGACCATCGTTTGACAAGTTGATTTACCGTGACGACATGAGACGACGACGACAGGAGACGCCAACAGCCCGAGCCCCTAAAGTTCGCACCTAAAAATTGCCAAAGCCTAGGCAAATGACACTTGGATAAAGCGCATGCGATGCACACAGTACCGTGCCCACTCGCTACGCAGGTAAACGGAAAACTTATAAGAACTGGCGATACCCGACTATAAATGCGTGACTCAGAAATTTGAACAAAACTTTATTGTTCGTCCTGGCGAGTGTTGCAACGGTTCGTCACTATTGTTTAACCGGCCAAAATCCTTGCCAATGAAAACAATAGGAACAGGCAGCAGCCAGTCAATATATATATCTCTTAGGTCGTACGTGTACAGTGAATAAGAGTTGAAAAAAAAAAGTTTAACATATACTTAAGGGGCGTTCATTTGAAAGCCACATTTACAATACAAGTTCAACCGACAAGGAAAATGTCCACGCGGAACAATAAGTATGCTGATCTCAAACTTCGCCTTGACCACGGCGCAAACTTAACCTCACTCAACCTCAGAGCCGTCAGCTGAGCCTGAGGTCGCCATCCTCCAACTCGGCTCCTGACCTCACCGGCCATTATGAGGTCGATCGATCACGAGGCCGAAACCCCGTAAGGTGAAACCCCATAAAGTTTCGTCCCTCCTGCTTCTGCGTGGTAACATATGCATCGCGCGATATAGACTCGAAGAAAACACTATCATTTGCAGATAAGACGAGTCGGGGCAGAACATACTTTAGGAATGCGTCATCGGATATGAGTCGAGTACAATGTGTGCCAGCAGCAGCGACTTTTGGTTTAACGCGTCGAAGCGTTTGAAGGCGCGCTGTGTACATATGGGCGCAGGATACATCCAGGGATCGTTCGTGCATATTTTACACTGTTTTACGGTTCTCTCTCTCTCTCTCTCTCTCTCTCTCTCTCTCTCTCTCTCTCTCTCTCTCTCTCCCTCTCCGTAAAACAGTAAAATATGCACGAACGATCCCTGGATGTATCCTGCGCCCCTATGTACACAGCGCGCCTTCTTCAAACGCTTATATATATATATATATATATATATATATATATATATATATATATATATATATATATATATATATATATATATATATATATATATATATACATAAGCTGCCGCCACGACCTGGAATCTAACCTCGGCTACTGCGGCGGGCAGAAAAAGGGAGGTATGTTGGTGAAGCTATCGGGCAATAATTTGCTTCGTCACTTTGTGCAGCTTTCAAGGGAATCTTCACAGGATTATTTAGTCTATTTATTAACGTCAAACCAACTCGTCTAAAATCTTCACACCGCCCTCTACAATTTTACCGAAATGCACGCGTTGCTGATTAATCAGGTCTTGAGGAGCTGTAAAAATGCTTCGGCATTATCTCTCATTTTCTACCTTCGGCGGAAGCAACACCGCAGGCGCGCAAAAGCCGACCTCACTATCGCGTCCCTGCAGGACGCCAAGGCTTCGCTTGCGCTCTATTGTGTCGTCACTCTCACCCTTGTGTTACGCATTGCGACCCCTTCTACAAGCCTATATCGCCTGAGACCTGGGTAAACAGGGGCGCATGTGCTTCGTATATTGCTAAGCCGTTTCACCACAGGGGTCTATTTGAACGATTTCTTTTGGTGTCAACAGAAGTCACACACAGATAAGAAGGCATGGGACGGCACAAGTGGCTTCGGACATCCGTGCGGGATATGTTTCGGGCAAGCGTTTTTCACGCAAGCGTTTTAAAGCAAAGCTTTTTACCTCTACCCCCCAAGGGTTCTTTCGCGACCGTTGGTGTCACCAGAAAACTCCAGCGAACAAATAAAAGAATTTACTGGCACCGCCGGGAATCGAACCTGGAACTAATAGACTAACAAGGCGAGAGCCCGTTGTCTTACCGATTTAGCTACGAGCCCACGCGAAGACTGGGAAGACAGGTGGTGTACTCACCAAGCACATCTACGGGTTTACCCCCTGCGTTGTCGCTGAATGCCACGTCAAAGTGTCACGCGACCACTCACGCCCGTCAAGCGGCCCTGTGCGCACCCTTCGATGTGCTAAGTGTTACAAAAATTAAAGGAAGCTCACACCAATGCATGGCATCTCACTGCAAGTACGCCAATGTGCTAAAGCCTGTGGCCTCCCGTGTTCACGCAAACAATCACAGATCCTTGTCGTTCGCCCTAATGCGAAACCAAGGAATACATTCAAATACTCCTTGATGGCCAGGCCATCACTTCAAGCCCCAGCATCAAGATTCTGGGCCTACATCTCGAGGCTAACACCAAGAGTGATGTCTCCCTGCAGCGCCTCAAAAACAGCATTAATAAAATCCTACACATGATCACGCGAGTTGCCACCAAGCAGCGAGGCCTAAAAGAATCCGGTACCTTTCGATTAATTGAAGCTTTTGTCCTCTCGAGGGTCACTTACGTCAACCCCCTGTCTTCTTCTCGACAAGGAAGACATAGAGATGCTTTATATAATGATTAGAAAGGCGGTCGAGCAGACCATTGGTCTTCTCATGAGTGCGTCCACACAGAGGCTGCTTGGCATGGGGCTCCACAACACGGTGGAAGAGCTGATGGACGGCCATCTTTCTAACCAGAAGGTCCGACTCAGAACTGCGATGGGTAACCGCATGCTTCACCAGATTGGCTGGGCAGCCCAGAATGTCACTCCGCTTGACGTACTCCCAGACTCTTGGCGACTAAAACTAAACATGGTCCCTTTGCTTAGAAATATGAACCCGTCACATGACGAGGGTCACCGAAAAGCACGGGCCCAAGCGCTAAGCCCCACCAACGGTGGGGACAATGCAGTTATCGACACAGACGCCTCCAAACATCGAGGGCAGCAATACGCCATCATCGTGGCTACCTCCAGAACCAACCTCCTTGCGTGTACCTCGCTTAGGACCCAAGAAATGACGACAGCAGAAGAGGCAGCCATCACCTTGGCTCTCGCTCAACCAGGGGTTCGGAGGGTAGTCATCGATTCCCAGCAAGCCTACTGGAATTACCAGTCGGGTTGGGTGTGTTGACCTACACTGCGCGTGCTAAAAAACCACTCCCCAAACGGTTCCATTCAGCTCATCTGGACACCGCCTCACGCTTCAATGGAGGGCAACAAATACGCCCACCCAACAAGCCTGCGCTTTTACCTCCCGTGCTATGGAGCTGCACGAGGACAGTCACCCGCTTGTCACGTTCAGGGAGATAACCCAGCATTATCGCCTTCTGAGACAGACCGTACCTTTGCCTTACCCTGGCCTTTCCAGAGAACAACAAACAACCCTATGGCTCATACAATCCGGGCTCCTTCCCACAGCCTACGCGTCTTCATTTAATGTATCCGAATCGCTACGACGCTGAATGTAAATTTTGCTCTGAAGTAGGAACACTCCGCCCCATAATCGGGGTGTGCGACTTTAGCCCTGAGCACCCTCCTCTCTTTCCGTCAACTACCCAACAAGAGCAGTGGGAGATGCTGCTGTCTAGGCCCTCTCTACCTACCCAGCTTCAGTGGGTGGACAGAAAACAGGCCGCGCGGACTGCATATGGGCCCCACAGAAGAAGGAATCACTCCCCAGGGCTGCACTCTGGGCCGTTCAGAAATCTGAACAGAAGTATTTCTTCCTCCTCCTCTTTCTCCGCCGCAAATCTCGTCGCCTCCGTCCGCGGAGCAGAGACGGAGAAAACAGATCGTCTAACACCGGGTTGGAGCTTAGTTTAGTTTTATAAAAAAAGTTTCCACTCTTGTGCTACACCAATACAACTCAACCAAACACCGTTCATGCTTCATGCATTGCTTTAACCTTAACAAGAATACCTCTTTGAAGTAATAAATGGTGTGGTTAAGTGAATTTCACTTCTCTCTGGTTTTGCTATTTGTAGAGCGATGTGAGTGAATTTAAGTGACATCGCATGGGTAATCGTTATGGGTGCCGTTTACAGCTTTGCTTTCCAACCACATTCACGGGGTGGATTGGCGCGATTTTTTTCAGTGCGCGCTTCTCACGCTGCGTCGGCGCACCTGCTCATGCAACTATATGCGATAGCAGCGCAGTATACGAGACGCCAATCGAGGAAACCGTGCAGTTTTGCACTTGGGCGCAAGCCCGAAGAGAAATGCGCTAAGTCCCGAATAATTCGGCATTCAGGAGACGTTATTGCGGGCATTTTCTCAATCGTAATTCCTCCACTATGCACACCCGAACCATGAACGATCATCATTATAGTGTTCGGGCCTTCTTCGTGAGTATTTCGCTCATCAAATAAACGCCATCCACCAAGCTTCCTTGCCTAGCCTCCAAAGCTGACTGGCCTCTCAAAAAAAAAAAAAAAAAAAAAAGAGAACGATTTTGAAAAAGCTCTAAAAGTTGGGCGTTATTGGCGAACCTCACCCAGTGGTCACACCTTCAGTGTTCGCAACATAACGCGTTAATACCACGGAAAAAACCCGCTTAAAACTAAATAAATAGAATCCAAGCTTCCAGTGAAGGGTACACGAAATAGAAAGGACGAAAAAGAAAAAAAAAAAAAACTATCGACGGTGACGCAGCGCGCGCCCCATACGTAGACTCCTTCCCACTACGCCTGTATACCTCGGAGATAAACCTAATAAAACCGCCAATGACCACCAACGCTAAATTGACGCGCCTAATAGGGAAACTACCGCAGGGACCATCTGGTTTGACACTGTTGGCAGAATTGAAGCGATTCACAGGTCTCCGCGAAATGCCCACGCGGCCGGCGCCCGCCAGTACACACGTGTGAATGCTAGGCCCTTGTAAAAAGCTGGGGACCGCCAATCGCGCACGGCAATAAGTGGACCCGCGAATATCAAACCATGGGCGCTCCAGCCACCCGATACGGCGGAAAGCGAAGTTCACTGCAAACGGCGTGCAGGCTGCGTGCAAAGCGTGCACTCACCGGCCGAGAACACGCATCGACTGCCCCAGAGGTGTGCTTCCCTACATCCACGCGCACCCCGCCGGCCTTTACGGGTGACCCATATTCCGGTGACGCAAACCGCCGGCCACTTTCGCGGCGGCCGCCTCGGACTCGCGCTCCAAGACAGAGCCGAGCCGTGCTGCTCTCTGGGCCCCCACACCACGTCAGCAGCGGCGCAGGGCGATCGAAACCGAGTGCGCGTGAAACAAATGTCCCGACACGGGCTTGACCCGCTCGCGGGGAGGGAATTAGGGAAGAGATGAGGCCATCACTATTCAGGCGGCGGCGGTGCCTGGCCGCTCCACGCACCGCCGGCCAGGCAGGCAGGCAGGCAGGCGCGCAACAAACATGCGCCTGGCAGGAGAAGAAGGGCTCAATGGCGGGTGTCGGCAAAGGTTAGCCTTTTAATCATGGAATGTGATGCCCACCGGCGCTCTTCAGCCAAAGCTTCGCCCCTTGGCACGCCATACTACTATTCCCGTGGTTATCACAAAAAAAAAAAAAAAGGGAAAAGAAGAGGAAAGAGTTCCACTCCCTGGAGGAATAATTCGCCAGGGAACTTTCCACCAAACGGCCTTACAGTTCCAGGATCAAAAAGATATGCGAGCACGGTTGGAGCACCACGGAGCGGCGGAATGTATGCTGCTCATCAAAACAACAAGCGTGTGTGAAAGAGGGGCGGGGCTTTACACGGATACCTGAGGCGCGCGCCCGCCGAAATTTAATACGCCCACACGCGTTGTTGTATTAGGCCTCCATCAAGGCTTTTGCACTGCCCGAAAAGGTTCCGCTAAATCCACTGCTCCCTATAGCCGCACAGGTCGGACGCTCCCTGCTAATGTGAAGTCAGGATGTAACCGCAGACTATCAGGCTGCCGTCGATTAGCAGTACCGCATGGTCCCACAAAGGACTTGCAGGGAAGCAATCCCTGAATTCAGGACTGTGTCATGAAACCCTGTCCTGGACGGAGGATTCGGAATCCTAGGTTACGATGTGTTATTACTGACTGCGAATACAGCCCGATACTACTAAAGAACACGACACTGCGCACCCTCCCCTCCCCCCTCCCCCCCTCCCCCCCATATTTACTTTTTTCTACGAAGCTGCTTACAGGTAGGGTTTCGTGCATTTCGGTTCGGCCCCAATAAGAACACAGTTCACACTGCGTTTGTCCGCACTCCAATCCCACGTGTGGCTAGTTTCCTCCGGTTCCGACAAGGTGGCGGTAGTCGTACCCCGGAGGCGCGGGCTGGCTGCTTGAGAACTCGAACCTACATGAGCAAATATTCGTCCCAGGATGAGACATGTGTTGTATGTGGCAGGGATAAAGAAACAATCGACCACATAGTAATAGGATGCCAAAAGATTCAGCCGGATAGAATTGGGGGGAAAGTCCTACTTCCTGAGGCACTGGGCTTCGCAATTGATGGAAGCATTAAAGGGACACTGAAGTGATTTGTAAACATTGCGGGATTACTAGCGCAAATTGTAGTTTGGAGTCCGTAGGCATTGTTTCGACCACTCTGGCCGCGTTTACGCGAATTTATTTAGTAGAAAAATCAATTCGAAAATGCTGTCCTCCTCTCTTTACGCTCGCCCATTTTCTGTGGCGTTTTCGTGTGACGTCAGCAGGAGATGAGCTGGAAAATGGCTGCGCTACTGCGCGGTTCGCCGACCAGCCGACCTACCGATCGAGTCAGTCGGCCCAGCGTTTCGTCCGCCGGCGGGTCGTCGCTATTCGCTCGCTCAATTGAAACTACGCCACAACACCTTTGTGAATGAAAGAATGTGCCTTTCCTTACTTTGTTAGTTTGTACACTGTGTCAAACTCAGAGTCCGGGTCGCTCCACACAAGCACTGCACAAGTGCACATGCGACGCTTCGCTGACTTTACGCTAGTAGGAAAATCTAAGGCCAATTGAAGGCGGGAGAAGAGTCAGCGAAGTCAATATAGGTACTAAGAAAATAAAATCACCCGAAACTTTTACCGTACAGCGCAAAACTAGGGAGCAGGAAGCACTTTTTGCGCTGGGTAAACAAGCACAGCGGTCAGCAGCACGACCGCACATCTGCGAACGCTTTTCCGTCAAAGAAATGCAATTGCTAGACGTGAGATATTGTGGAAGTTTGGGGGACACTTACTGCAGGAGTGATATACAACAAATAGTCACATAAAGTACCTAAAATGATTAAAATAAATAAAAGTGTAAACTGGTCATACATTATAAACCTTATATATCGAAATCGGCCAGCGCCGGCTCGTGGCCTAGCGGTCTGAGGCGCTGGAATTTGTTTCGAAAGTCGCAAGTTCGAATCCCCGAGGGTACATGTATTTTTTTTTTGTAAGTTGATTTTTTCGTATGCGGCCGATGTTTTCTGAACTGAGTTCACCATTTTTGGGTCGTAACATTCACTGCTCCACGAGTGAGATCGCAGAACGCGCGCATACTGTCAATGACGCGTTAGCGAGTTCTCGTTGGCGTGCTGTTGCCACAAGCACCGACTGCTGGCGGGCAGTGGGCCCAGGCCTGAAGCAGCACACCCTTGGCCTGGTGCGAACTAGCTTTTTACGAACAGACATGAGTGAGGCAAGCTTAGAATATGCGGTAAAAGCGCATGGCATTTGAGAGTCTGCGGTGACGCGGAGGGCGTTCATCCACTGCGTAGGCCTCGTCTAGTGATTTCTACGATTCCAAGCCGCCCTGGGAGGTTTATCTTAGACATTTGACAGCCGACAACATGGCAAAAGCGCGGTACGGCGATAATTGAGAAATCGAGAATGCCCATCCAACAACGCCATCAGATGTCAAGCATGTTGTTTTACAGAACCGAAACCGAAACTTTTGATTGCTAACCTTGGGCATCGTCCAATCACGGTGCCCCCCCACCCCCACCCCCTCCTGACGTCACAGCCTTTAGTTGGTGCGGCCGCCGCAAAACGCGCATATTAGTTTTTCTTCTTTCGCGCTTTGTAAAATAATTACCGATTTGTCAACCGGATAAACGATGAATAGTGTGTTAATTTGAGCTAGTCTACACAGTGCAAGGAAAAGCGTTAGCTTGACAAATTCACTTCAGTGTCCCTTTAACTGGTCAGCAGAGGTATTACGAAGCAGCGGCTAGAGTATTGGTGGAAAAAAGCAGGGAAGTCAATAAAATAACATCCCAGCCAGGGGTAGCGGCAGGGCAGAATTAGAAAGAAATCTGAGTTGAGGGACTAAATTTAAATTCAAACTACTAAGATAGGCTAGATGGCGCACGTCGTCACCCCGATTCAAAGGGGAGGCCTTTAATCATCATCATCATCATCACCACATTACCTAGTCTGCATCTGTCTTTGAAGCGCAAGGCCTTCCCCAGAGCAAGGCGTTGGTGGGTGAGAGCTTTTTTGCGTGCTCGCTCGCTTATAGGCTGCCGCCGCCGAAGGAAGTGTATAGAAATGAACTGCCGAACAAGTACGCGACAACGGCGCCTCACAATTGGAGTTATCGTCACCGCAAATTTCCACATCAGTACAGCCCACGTGCTACTGTTAGGGTTGGTGTGATTCCCCGATTGCAATTCCAATAGCACGGAAAAAAAAAATCGGCCTTTCGAGTTCGCATATTTTTTTTAGAAATTCTGTGATGTCAGCTTCGCTGGTCACCCACCTTTAGAGAGTAGAATGCCTTACACCCCTCTCTCAGCAAGAAAGAGGAGCGCTACTGGCGTCTCCTGCAAACGAACATCTTTCCCCATCCTACCAAGCCGCACTTTATCTGGCCTACGCAACACGACCCGCTGTGTCGATTCTGCAAATAACCCTGCACTCTATACCACATGGTGTGGGAGTGCCAGCTCAACCCCTCACTTTCCGCGATTTCGAACCCCTCGGTTGAGCAGTGGGAAGGAGAACTGGCCAGCTCGAGCGCCAAAGAACAGCTTCGGCTAATTCACCTGGCTGAGACGGCTGGACGCTCCAACGGGGTCCTGGACTGGGGAAACCGACCACTAGGCTCTTTTAAATGCAGAGCATTTCTTAGGCTCGCCTCTTCCTGCGTCGGACGGTGTCAACAGCTCCGCGTCCGCAGCAGGTGCGCCTCTCCTCCTTCCCTCCTCTCTCTCAACAGCAGCTGGCGCGCGCATGCGTCGTAGTCAGCCCGTTCGCTCCGTCGCGGTCTCGGCGTAACAGGTGCGTGATAGCAGCGCGGTGGGGCGTGGAAGGGCGCGCGCTGCTTGCGCATGCGCGCTCTCTCCCCCGTACTGCTCTCACTCTACTGCGCGCGCTGCAAATATAAAGCGTCTAGCGGTCGCTCGTGCTTCAGTCACTGCGTTGCTCCTTCCTTCCTTGGTTGACGCTCGCCCCCACGTTTACTCGTGTCTGCTACTCCAGCATCACGGAAGAAGAGATTGAAGTTAACACTGCCTTCAACCAGTACTGAGGCCCCAATGCTCTGCATTTACTCGTGTTCCCCTCGCGGAAAGGCGCGGGAATTTTTTTTCTTTAATAAAGTTTACTCTCTCTCTCTCTCTCTCTCTCTCTCTCTCTCTCTCTCTCTCTCTCTCTCTCTCGATTTTTAATCGCCCAAGAGTGACAGAAACAGAGCCTTGGGATGAGCCCCTGTATTATTACACCTTAAACGAAACGAAGTTGCGCACGAACACAACTGAGAAAAAGAAATACTTGCGGCTCCACAAATGCCTTGGTGGGTTCAGATCGACAAAACAGGCATGTTGTTGACCTATGACGGTTATGCGTCTATACTTCCGGCGAGCGCCTTCTCCAGAACACGACCGGCTTTATAGATAGCGTCGAACCACCGGCTTAAAGGAACTCTGAAACACTTAGGATAAACCCTTTCACTCTTTCCTTCGCGTCTGGGCGCACTGCGAAAGCTATATCGCCAGCACGGAGCGGCACGGCGTGATTTGCTCGTCGCACCAGATACCCCTTCCGCTTCTGCTTTGGTCTTGTGCCTTTTTAAAGTGGCTATTTGAAGTCGGCCAATAGCCGCTACACCGCTGTAATGACGTAATTCGAGCGGCCGATGAACGCCAAGACCGGAAAAGGGAGAAAAATCTGCGAGCAAGTTTCTAGGTTACCTGATGGGCGTAGAACAGTAATTTTTGGCTGAAATTTACCTTGCGACCCCCTAATCTAAGTATGGATATGTTGGTTGACTACGTTCTGCAAGCATTTACGATTTATAAAAAAAAAGTTGAAGAAGGTGTTGCAGGGTTCCTTTAATTTTCACAACGAAGGATAACCTTTGCAGGTCGCTAATCCCGGAAGTCGAAGCACAACCCGTTTTCAAGAATCGTCGTTAACGGGGCTTTACGCCGTAACCCATCTCGCACGCCTTTATTCATTGCCGCTCACAAAGGGGCAGACGTGCAGAGCGCGGTTAACGACTCCACGCCCCGCGAGACAATAAAGCAAAGCCACGTCAGCAGCCGCCGACGAGCGCAACTTCTATCGGGGAATTCCGCAGCGCGGTTCCAGAGTTCCTTGCGCTCAAACTTCGCTAAAGGACGGGGACTGACTCGCGATCAATCACCCGAGCTCTTTTAACGTCTCCGCCGTCGCGGAGGGCGCGCCTGTCGTCTGCATCGGGGGCGTGGCCCTGGGAAGGGCGGGGTCAGAGGTCAGGGTACTACTTCCCGAAACTTCGGTCCCCACCCAAATTCATTCATCGCTTATCACATTCTCACGCTGAGCTTTAAAGGGTCTGTTCTGGCGGTAACCAATCCTTCACGCTCGCGTAAGTGGTTTGGCAGATGTAAGATTAATTGCGGAAACACTTCGCTTGTGACGCATGCAGGCTGTAGAAATGCAGCGAGGACTCATCTCACGACATATACACCAGCCCCGTTGCACGAATTTTTTGCATCATATGTTTATGTATACGTGACTGCGGACCGGCCTTGGAAGATGTGCTTCCATGTCTATACTATACAGGAGGGTGAGAATATCGCACACAGCGCTTCGTTCTCTTGATAGCTGCACGAACATATCCTTACTCGTTTTCTTCGAGAAGAGAAAAACAACAGAAGTCTTTGCCGCCTTCAAGAATATGCTTGCTGCGCAGCGAACATTCCATTAGCGACGTTTCCAAATCCGAACGTACGACGCAAACATTTACTGCGGTCTCTCCCTTCTGTGCAACGTGTTTTTCTGCAAGGTGCTCCTTTCCACGCCAGCGCCTGAGAAATTGCCAGTCGCGAAACCGCGGCGACATAACGTCGCTCGCGGGCGACCTTTTCTACCGGCGCCGCATGCAGCAGCAGCAGCTATAGCAGACGCCGCGGCATTATCAAATGTCGCACGCGTCCGACAAAAGCAATCTGTAACGCAGCGTAAACGGTGCCTGCCCTTCAAATTGTTTTTCGACCCGCGCGACATTTGCCTTTGCTTCTCATCTAGAGATGGCGTCCACAGCGCGGCTATAAACAAGGACTGCGAGGGAAGCCGGCGTGTTTGCACGTTCCCCTATCATACGCTAATGTGGCGGTGTCCGTCCCATGCCCTTTTTGCGAGGGCTGAAACGAGGTAGGCGGGCCGTAATGAAAAGCGTGTTTGTTTCCCCCAAGTCATTTGCACTTATTTAGCCCTAGCGCCTACACCTAAGTGGTAACGATTCTTCTACACTCGTGCATGAGAACGTACGGCGCATTTCCGCCAAATTTTCATCAGTTTTTGATTATAATATGTGTTAACGTTGCGGTGTTCGTGCATTTTCGAATACGATAGGCTTCTTAAAACAGCATCTTTGTTCCGCTGCATTTAATTCGCTTATTACAGTACACTCGTACACACTGAACCAAAAGACTGATCCAGTTTTTCTTTCGCTAAATAAAGCACGTGTACGGCAGTTTGTTTTTACTTTAGGAATTTGGAAAGCATCGCGTTGAGTCTCACTAACTTTTCCTGCGTTTTTTAATGCTTTAACAAGGCCGACTACTATTTCCTCGTTGCCACCTGACGTCTCAAGTCTACACCTCCCTTTTCTTCTTAAATGCACCACAAAACTCACACAGCCTCGCTCTGGGCGTTAGAAAGATTGCCTCAGAGAAATAAAACTCGTGTCAATTATAAGGGAAGCTTTAATCCGATAATCTTGATGGAAAAAGCGTTAAAAAAACGCACGAAGACAAACCGGGACAACACTGCACCGTGTTCTCCGCTTCTATCCTCGACCACCAAGATAAATCGATACCAAACAGCCCAACTTTCCGTTCTGTTTCATTCCAGTTCGCTATACAACAAGCAAAACGGACGAAAAGAGCATGCCGGCTTACCAGCTTCTTTCCCGCATTCAATTTCTGTCGCCGTAAAACCATGTTCGCGACTTACTGATGCCCGCGAAAAAAAGAAAATCGAAACCACAAATTAGGATGTATGGTATCACGGGCGTGCAGTTCGAACTCAATGCTGTTTAGAGCCAAAATACCATTATTTTGGGAAAATAAGGCGATTAACCAGCGGCTCCGGTGCGAAAACGCGCAAGAAATATAGGATTCGGAGTCAAACGACAGCAGTGCTGAGTGGCCCTGATAACAGCGCCACAGCGTTTGAAATATAAGTAACAAAAATAATGCCATAATTCGCCTGTATTTTTCTAAGTGGAATACTAAGAGTTTCCGGGTGCTGAGCCCGTCAAATACGAACCAGTTTTGTCGTTCGAGGCAAGAACACTATCCATTACTACGCCAGCTCTCATTGTTAGCCGCTTTCCCTGTGTATTCATCGGTCAGTATACTTGATACGTCAGACTATTATAGAGAGAACGGTTAAATCGAAATGCAACCCTCGATTTGATTAGTCCCTTTGATTAGATTGACACTTGGCATTCAATTACAGCACCTCTGTGTACGCCTATATAGTGGTACCGCCAAAGTGAGGTGCAGATGGGGTAAAAAGTATGGCATCTGGAGGCTGAGGGCACTGCTGCCTTGCTAGGCGCCTCAGTTTTCTTTTTCAGGTTTCTCCTTAGCCGGCGAAAAAAAAAAAATTCTTACATTCGAGCCACTTGTTCAGTTAAAACGAAATCGGTGCGGTTGCATTTGCTTTAAGGTCATTTGGATAAAATGTGCGAACGAAAGGAACGACTGATGGTTAGGCACGCGTGAGCAGCCGGTACCCTTTTTCTCGCGAGCTTGTGACTCGGCCGGCGGGATACGCACGCCTAGACCCGGCTTTAAAAGTTCGCGACACGGCGGGCCTCGCAAGTTTGCTCGCTTGCTCGCTTTGGCAGCAGTATTGGCTGCCCGTCGGTCCTTTCGTTTTAGATGCGGAGCATCTCATGCTCGGGGCTGTGTCCCTCCCTCCCTCGTTGCCGTTGTCCGCACTCTACTGCGCATGCGCGTCTCTACAGCCCCGTCAGCGTTTGGGCTGACGTCAGCGCAGTACACTATAAAACGAAATAGTTAGGAGGCGCCCGGTTTCGGTCCCACGACTCTTTGGCCGCAACGAGAGGTACGTGGCGCTCTTCCAACTGCGCTACAAACCGAGACGGAAACATGTGCTACGGACGCGCCTTATGCCCTTCACTCATTCAAACTACTGATACAACGAAGGCACGCGAAGCTGAACGTCAACTGAAACGACGAACTGAAAACTAACGGGAACTTCAGTCGACCCCATGGCTGCTTCGCATACTACTCAAGGGAGGATGGTGTAATTTTTCCTAGGATCTATCGTTTCTGCCTTTTCCTCGTGTTGCATCGCTTACCATGGAAAAGCA
Organism: Haemaphysalis longicornis; assembly: GCF_048455015.1. Classification (NCBI taxonomy): domain Eukaryota; kingdom Metazoa; phylum Arthropoda; class Arachnida; order Ixodida; family Ixodidae; genus Haemaphysalis; species Haemaphysalis longicornis. Next base: position 224,851,681 of record NW_027526361.1, read on the forward strand.
CCGCGTTCGATGGAATAAATTAGTCGGGAGTCGGCGCTGCGTCTGTTCTGATTTCCGCGTGCGGGTTTAATTGGTGTAATTTTTTTTTTCACCAGACCCGGAATTTTGTCGCCGCCATTCCCATTCTTTCCCCTATGGCCGCCCTGCACTGGCTGCACACTCATTTTACAACGCCCACAAGCGCTACTTTAGTCACGGTACCCGTCTAGTCGGCATCCGGCGGGCGCATCAGCAGAGGGCGGCGTCAAACCGCGCCTCGACTTGACGTCCCCATGGCAACGTCGGCAGCGGAGTGGAGGCAGCGCCAACGCAGCCACGCGCTTTAAACAGAGGAGCTGTTGTTGCTGGCCGCAATGTGTGCGCCGTCATCACAAAGCCCTGGTCATAGTTACTCTCACCGTTTACCGCGCACGTGAGCACGCGTTTTAAGAGGAACGCCCGGCGTCGTCCAGGCTTGCGCGTGGCGCTCGCAAATAAATGAATGAATGAATGACATTTATTAAAATGGGGGAGGCCACATGGCCGTAGTTGGGGAAGGGGAAGAAGGGAGGAGGGGGGAGATCATCATTCAATCGTTAGAGATGACTCGTTGAATATAGATGATCAGTGGTTTCTTTGGGGAGGGGGGGGTGTAGACCCCATCTCAAGGGGGGCGCATAAGACAGCTCGCGCTACGGACGCCCAGTTCGCAAAGCCACTTGCCGCCGGTTCTAGCGCGTGCTGACGGGTTGCACTATGGGAGCAATGTGAAAGCCTGTGGACAAAACGATCCGGGCCCACCAGTCATGCATGAAGAAGACGATATAGGGTGATATGACGATGACTGCTACCACCGTGAAAAGCGACGACGGAACACGTAAAAAATTACGCCCATCTTCCCGCGAGGGAACCCTGATGTGATGCGACGCATCGGGGGGGGGGGTTCAATTAACGTTTACATTGGGTTGATTCTCTAAATCGCGTGAAACGTGTTGTGGACGCGTATGATGCATTTCCATCACATGCAAGTCAAGCACGGAGGTATCGTCAAGCAAAGTCAAGTCAAGGGCGAGAGCGAGCGATTGACTGTGACTGATCCGGCGCCGTGCGCTCCCCCGCTTATATTCCCGCTTTTGAAAGGAGAGGAGCCGGGGGGAGAGTCGCGCGCATGCGCACGCTTGCGCGCCGGAGCAGACACAACGTAAGCGAAGCGCGCGCACACCAGCTGTTGCTATGATAATGAGAGGGAGCGACAGCACTGCGCACAGCTGTCGGAGAGAACGGAGGAGAGTTGCGCATGTGCAGTGAGCATGCGGACAACGCCGCGACAACGACGCTGGAGGGACATACCCGCGAGCAAGAGATGCGTCGCATCTAATAAACAATTTCGAACCTAATGCAAGTCGTGGTGGTGTGTGTTTCAATGCGTACATAGAAAGAAATCCTCCACCTCTGCTATGGCTCAAGCCTTGCGCGACATAGTGCAAGCTTCGTCAATTTCTTTCTCGTTCTCTGTTACGTCGCTCTGCGGTTCGATCGACGGTAAAAATTTTTTTGCCGAAATGCTCCAAACATTGATCACGCAATAAAAAAAAGAAAAAAGAAAATCGTGTTCTCGATTTCTGCAAGCACCGAAAGCTTTCTTTCCTGCAGAGTTTAGGCGCCATGAGGAAGAGCCATCGCGTTGGCGCGTATACAGCGGTAAAGCCAGAAGGGCGCATGTGTTCTACGGCAAAGCCAACTTTCATCGCTTTCATCACTCGAAGCCCTTTCATCCACGGCTTGAAACAAAATTGAATGCCTAATCGTATCCGCCAATCTTTTAATTTGTCCAAACTTCCCTCCGCTACATTGCTCTGACAATAAAGTGGCGATGAAGAAAAAATACAAGTTCGATTCATTAACAAGGACCGCGTTGTCCCAATAAAAAAAAAAACAAAAAAAAAAATCAGAGGAACTTGCTGCTGGGCGTGCTGGTTACGGTCTGAGAACATGGTACGATGTTCCTGTTATATTTTCAGCCCCGAGCAAGCTCGGCCAGCCCTGCCCTCGTATTGCTACCGATAGTAAAACGAGGGCCCGCGATAAACGACGTGACAAGCCATTCGTCCATTGCGCAGTAGGGATTGTTTATGAAATCCCCCTATCCTCTAGTACGTCCTATACCGGTCAAACCGCAAGGTGTTTGAACGACCGTTTGAGGGGGCACGCGCAAAACTTGACTAATAATGGCATACGTTCGACCACGCATTGCAAACCTCGCAATTGTGAGCCACGATTTTCTCCGAAACCGAGATACCGGGCGAAAGCGAAAATCAGAGGGCTAGAGAATTGTCAGAAGCACACGGCGTAAGATTGAAGGGAAACGGTTGTGTTAATGAAACTTCGGCGCCTTTGTTCAACGGTGAAGTGCGGTTTTAGATTTTTTTTTTCTTCAGTGACGCATGTTGGCACTTCTGTGCTGTTTTCTTGCGCATGTACGTTTGGGTGTTGGTATAAATGCACGACGCTTGTGACGTCTGCCCGTGTCCTCTCTCTCGTGCGTCGGTTATTTGCGCTACTTATCACGTTCGAAAGAAAAACAATCTAGATATGGAGGAAAACGAATGAGGCAGTGGCGACTCACCGGAAACTTTCTCGCCCAGTTCTTACAGCGACAGGCGGACTGCCGACCGCGGACTGCGACACGCGGACTTCATGCCGACCAAAGCCCCTGCCAAGACACGACTTTGCGAATGCAGTGGGGCCCCTAGTTAAGTTTTATTAACGTGTGGCTAATACACTGGTGACTGTTTTTAGTATTCACCCTATCCTGTCACTGCTGACGGCGCGCAGAGCGAAATTTCTAAGTTTCAAAATATTTATTATATATTTTTTTGATGAGCACCTTTCAGGGCTAGAATGGAGTTGCGCGAGTTTCGAAATGCTAGTTAAAAGGAAATAAACAACGCGCACACTCACAGTTCCCCATTTTCCGCGTGGCTACGCTTTCCCCGACATTTCCCACTTGTTCGACGCCATAGGTTTCCGAAAAAAAAAAAACAAAAAAAAACATAGCAGCATTAAAAAAAAACAGCTTCATTCACATTAAATCAGCAACAATAACAGTGAACAATGCACGCTGTGCGACGTAACGGCTTTTATAGGTTTTGATACCGACACTAAAATATCCATTTACACGATATTTCGGTTCTCGGTTTCATTCACCCCAGGAGGCATAAACCGGCTCGCGAGGCCAGCGACGTTGCCTGGAAACATGACACTCCAGGTTAAAACTCCTGGGTTGCCTTCACCGTTGGAGAAACCGAAAACAACAACAACAAAAAAAAAACGCAACTTCGCGTCCTGGCTTCGATATGGTAATCAATCCGCACATAAGCGCACACTCTAAAAAAAAGTGGGGGGGGGGGATATTGCATTTTGCCTGAACGGCTTTATAGAAACAACGACCCTCTGAAGTTCGGTGATCGCTGGACGCCACTTTTCATTGTTTATAAGTGTGGACCAAATGCAGCGCTAGTCGGCGCAGGGACGTTGGAGGTAACTAAAGAAAAGCTAAACAAGCTGAGTGGTGTCCGCCCCCTGCTATTCGTTCGCTATGCGCACTTGCTCGCCCAGCCGCAGTGAATATTTCATTCTTTGTCTCGGGTCACTGCGCTTAGCCTTTTGCTGGTTCTCCACGCAGACGTGCACACAAGGTATAAATGAAGCTTTTTTCTTCTTCTTCTTTCGGAACCGTAGTTTCACTAAGCACATTATCGTACGCGATGGTTTATTGAATTGCGTTGCGTACTGCTGTGCGAGACCAGTAGCCGCACGGCAAAGGTTTTCACGGCTTTCCTGACGCCACGGCACGCTTGCAGCGGCTGAAGAGGGCATCTTGAGGATGGCTCTGCAGTTCTCAACGCAGTCATCGACAGGAGTTGGCAATCATGCCCAACTGCCATTGTTTAGCGTGCAAGCCACCCCGGAGGAGCTACTCCCCTTCTAGTGAAGGAGCGGCAGCCGTTGATAAAGTTCGGGTCCCTAGTGGTACCTTCTCTGAAAAAAAAAAAAAATCCTTTCTTCTATTTTTCTGCAAAAATGATGGGGTTGCCCCCGCAGAGAATGGCCCTTTTGAAGCCGCTTGCAAGCGAATTCGCGAGGCCATTCTTGTCAAATCTCGCACGTGGACAGCTCCTCAACCCGAAGCCATATTGTGATAGGTTCTCAAAGTTTGACAACAAAAGAAAATTGCCGCAGCTTGCACTTGTGGCGGAAGGCTGGGGGAACAGCTGAGCTGGCGGCCCCTCTCCCGTCGTCCGAGACCCGGCTTTCGCACCTCACACGGGTTTCCGAACTCGCCGCTGAAAGTTCTCCATGACTGGCAGGCTCGGATCGTTTCGTCCGCAGGCTTTCACATCTCTCCCAAAGTGGACAGCGTTAGCACGCGCTAGAACCCGCGGCAACCGGCTACGCCAACTCGGCGTCTGTGCTCCCCACTTAAGCGCAAACGCACGTGAACTGGCGAGAAGAACAGCACGAACGCTGGGCATGCAGGGTGTTCTCGAAGGTCGAGCGGGCCGACGCCGGGCGCTCCTTTAGAGGCGAACGCTCACGTGCGCTCGGTATTTTCCTTTGTATTTTTTTTTGCGAGCACCATGTACACGTGGCGTAAGCCGACGCGCAAGCCTGGACGACGCCGGGCGCTCCTCGCGAGGCGCACGCTCACGTGCGGTCGGCTGGGCTGAGTTTTCTGGCAACGCTTAAACATTCCTGCTGCTTAAGGAGTATTTGTTGCCCCCTGGGCTTTAAAAATATGCTATATGAAATGAAATGAAATGAAATGAAACGAAACTGCCACAAAATGATAGAACATCCAGTGGTGGATCCTCAAGAATGCACGGGAACCTCATCCCTCTCTCTTGTGAACTTGAGACTCCACCCGATGCGCACGCCTTGCTTTAGCTCTAGGAAAGCCCGCAACACGGCGTTTATCGCACGTCCTTCGCACACCGTTCCAACGGTGCTTTGCCTTCTGTCTCAGTGGTCACACTTGCTAGCTTTAGCAGTTGCATCATGAGCTGCCTGTCGCTCTTTTTGTCCAACAGTACCAGCATTTCGTCGCAGTGATTGCCATCTCATCCGCTTTATCAACTTTCCCGGGCGTGTAATGGGTCCGCTCTCAATTACAATGCATACAAGCGGTAGCTTCCGGGACGGCTCGAGGCACCGTGCAACGACGGGCTCGTCGGGAAAAGTCAGGCCGCGAGCCGCCACGCCACGGCTTTTAGTTCAACGTCCCACTAGCCACCAGCTCAGAAGCGGTGCGAACGCAACGCCATCGCAGCCAATGTTGCTGCTAGCTTGGCTGACGTCACAACTCGCAGGCGCTCGCTTCTTCTCTGTTCTTCCGTCGCTCTCTTGTTAGAATTTTGTTAGAATGACATAACTAATGACCACGCAATAATAAAATATGACAGTCGAGCAAACGAACATGACCAATACTGTACTGTACTGTACTGTACTGTAATATACTACAATATACTGTATACTGTAAGCGAATATATCGACTTAGGCCAAGTTGTGACTCCGGATCCCAATTATGAGGCAGAGATAATTGGAAGGATAAGAATGGGGTGCAGTGCATTCGGCAGGCATTCTCAGATAATAAATGGCAGCCAACCACCGTCCCTGAAGAAGAAAGTGTATGACAGGTGCATCTTACCGGTACTCACATACGGGGCAGAAACTTGGAGGCTAACTAAGAGGGTTTAACTTAAATTGAGGACGACTCGGCGGGCAATGGAACGGAAGATGATAGGTGTAACATATTAAGGGACAAGAAGAGAGCGGAGTGGGTCAGGGAACAAACGCGTGTGAAGGACGTATTAGTAGAAATTAAGGAGAAATGGGCGTGGGCAGCGCATGTATTGCGCAGGCAAGATAACCGTTGGTCATTAGGGTAACAGAGTGGATCCCAAGAGAAAGAAAGCGTACCAGGGGGAGGCAGAAAGTTAGATGGGCAGATGAGATCAAGAAGTTTGCGGGGATAAATTGCTCGCAGTTAGCACAAGACCGGGATAATTGGAGATTAATGGGAGAGGCCTTTGCCCTGCAGTGGGCGTAGATAGGCAGCTGCTGATGATGATAATACTGTACTAGGCCCTGATCAGCAAATAGGCACTGACCGGTAACGGTCGATACTGAATTTGGTATGACAGCTACGTTTTACGGCAGCAGTGGCTGATCGCACTGCGGGCAAAGCGAAGGTGGCGAGATGATGATGATGATTAGTGGCTCTCTCTTTGAATCGGGCGTCGGTTGTCAGCAACCGACTTGCCTGTTTTATTCCACTTACTTGCCCTACTCCTAGCTATCCTAACAGATTTGCCTCCCCCATCTCCCCCTCACCCCTGTTTTAAACTCACATCCCTCCCTCCCCCCTTTTTCCTCACCCCCGCTGCTCTAAATTCTCATCCGTATGATTACTCCCCCTGCGTACCCATCCCTTCCCTACTTTTCCTCCATTAACACGCCGGCCGCCTCTTCGTCACCTCTACGGCCCTAAAGTTGAGGCTCCCCCTCGCCCCAAATCCCAAAGCCTCCGCCAGCGTCGTTTCCTCATCACCCCTGGATGGTCGTATTTCTGTGCAGCCCCTGACAATCTGGTCCACAGTTTCCCGACCACTGCCGCAGCATGCACATGTTTCATCCTGCAGCCTGTAGCTACCCGTGTATGCCCGGGTTCTCAGACACCCCGCCCGTGCTTCGAAGAGCAATGCACTGCCTCTCGTATTGCCATAGAATCCCTCCTCCTTAATTTCCCGTTTCTCTGCCCTATAAGTCTCCAGGGTTTTTTTCGCTTCCATTCTCTGTGCCCACTTAGTCGTCTCGGCTGCCGTTACCTGCTCTTTAACTGTTGTCTAAACCACACTTCTCCCTACCGACTTTCCGTACCGCTTGGTCAGCTGCCTGGTCTTCCGTCCCCACCACGTGTCCATACTCCTCATATACAGGTACCTAAACACCCTCGTGGTTGATTAAATTCACCGCCACCTGACGGCGCGAGCCAGGAATTTCCCGGAGCGTCGTCTCACGTGGGCTGAGGCTGCGTGAGCAGGTCGTTATCTATAAAGCTGACCGTGGCCTGAACATGGCCCGCCACAATGCCGGCCACAAATGATATTTAAACGTGAGGATCGATTGTTACATCAACGCAAAACAATTGTCGAAAAAAAGACCAAATTATTAAACTTCTCCGATGCCATTCTGGAACGAAGCGGAAGCAAGCTGAGCCTCTCATTTTTATGTAACAATCAGAGCTTCTGTCCGAAAGATACAACGAAAGTGTAACCGATATTTGCCCCAAACAAAGGGGAGAGTTTACGGACGGCATGTACGTTTTCGGGTTAAAATGTTCTAAATGAATGAATGTTCTAAATGAATGAATGAATGAATGAATGAATGAATGAATGAATGAATGAATGAATGAATGAATGAATGAATGAATGAATGGCTGCTTCCCGTAAAGCTCACAAAAACATTACGAAGGACGATTTAGGAAAAAAGTTGTTCACAGTCCACAAGACTCGCTTTGTTTCTCTCTCTTAAGGAGGCGGCTGTGATTGAAAGCGGCGCAAGCGCTTGGCAGAGGTCCCAAATCGATCGCCGGGAAGAAACAGGAAGTTAACGCGACCGCATACATGAAACGTGTACGCGTACACGCGCGCTGGATCCACGCCGTGGTTACCCGCAAAAAGGCTTTCCATTAGGGTCGTCGTTAGGGAGAATGGGTTCTGTGGTAGATTTTCATGAACCTAGCAACGCTCTAGTTATTCGCGCGAACGGCAACAGCGGCACAAAGCCTTAAGAAATCCTCGCTGCGTCTTATCGGCGTGTATGCATCCGCCTGTGGCTTAGCGATCTGATTTGTTTAACTGCAGCAGCATGCAGCAGCAAAAAAAAAAAAAAAAGGCTTTTTTTTTTTGCAGGAAGTATTAGTAGCGGCATTGTCCCCGTGAATCAGGGGGCACGGCTGCCGGGAGATGGCTTAGACCGAAGCGCCAGTATTGATTCGCTACATGAAAAATACCTCGGAGCTCCGCTTTCTGCGACGTGCTGTGAATGCAAATCTCGTCGGTACACGCATACATAGCCCTGAATGAAATTATGAACCCAAATCGGCCTCCACCGGGAATGACGTAGGAATTACCCTTCCCACCTGCCGATACGTCGGAATCAAAGGGGGGTAACGATGACTCCCTTGCAATAACTCCCCGATGGTGATCTTGCAATCCAGAGTGAGCGGAGGCCGCGCTGTAGGCTTGTTTCCTGAATGAAAGTACGAACCCACAGGTTTCTACGCCGCATGTGACGTAGGTTGGCAATACTGTAACCCTCTTTAATCCTCGCCTTTATTGGCGGTGAGATGTTTGAGTGGCGCCCCCTGGCTCTGACGTCGGCTTAGGGATTCGCGCCGCTGTCGTCTGCTACACTCCGCTTGTGAGGGGCAACAGTGCCTGGGCTAGACATCGCCCGCTTCGTTTTTGTAGTGCGTTAAAAAGCGTATTTCTAGTGACTCAGTTATTTTGCCAGCTTCTGACGCATCTGAATAATTCTAAGCTGTATCCCCCACAAGTTTGCAACAAACGAAGAGATAGAGAACAACTTTCTTCAGAGTATCGGTCAGAAGATCGTGTGTAACTCGTCCTTTCTTGCTTATTCGCGAGGATCAGCGATCAGAGCTTCTCGATAAGTATTCAAAATGCGTAGGCTTCCCTGCAGTATTTTTTAGATGCTCCTATGAAGACTCAACAGTCTAATACTACGTACCAAGCAGCGGCCTCTACACGCTCATCGCACAGCAGGAACTAAAACGGCTTTCTTCTGTTTCTTTCGTTGTTGTCTTGTATCGGATTAATGTTTCTTGCTTTTTTTCTGCCCAACGCATTAATTTTTCTGCGCCGTCACCAACTTCTTATTAGGAGGTTTCTGGATGTTTGGGAGCCTCACAAAGGTCGTGTGGATATTTCCTTCATTTTGTATGGCATACATTCCCTTCTTCACAGATTGGCTTTCATTACGGCTGCGTGCAAGAAGGTGAATATCCGCAGCGTGCTTTGTTTATTCACATAAATATACAATAAGAAAGTTTGTGCTACGCCACCGCGATCGCGCCCTAAACAACGTGGTCCACACTACTCGAAGGCGGCTTTTGTGCTCCGAATTTCTGTCGTAATTATATCGTTATCATAACGAACTGACTCTCAACTCGAACAATGATGACATGTTTACGGTGTTGAAGGCATGATATATACGCTAAATAACGTAATAAATAGTATACCTGCATATATTACAAGACTCGAAACCGATCCAAGTAGCTCATTATTGCTTTACAACCCTTCCAGGCGCGAAGAACAAATCCTATTTGTTCTTCGAAAACAAAAGAAAATTACTTCTACTCTCTTGTCCTGGTCTGAGGACCTGGCCCACTAACCAGATCGATTTAATTGTTAAACAAAGTTTTCCCCTCCTCCTCTTACTCCTCCTCCTCCTCTTGAGTGCAGTTTTCCTATAACGCATATCCGAATATCGGGAAGATATGGCTGTGCAAAATGTTCCGAAATATCCCTCTAAGTTATAAAAAACATATATGTGTTACTATAAATTTAACGAAGACGTGACTCGTTTTGCTCAATAAACCTCCGTACTGGTTAGATGCCGGGTATAGAATCAGCACGCGCGTATATACACACTGGGTTATTTGGAACTCAACCTACAGTTTTTGCAGTCTATAGTGCATGTCGGCAAACTTTCATGCCTTTAAAACGTAAAGTGATGTGACAAACGCGTTCGAGCGTTCGGCAAAGTTGCAAAAACTGTTTTACCTTACATATGATTACCGGGAATCGTGATGCCTTCTGCCAAAGCCGACAGCCCTGAAGGCCTAGAATTTGTTTTGGTCTTCCATTTTCGCTGTTGTCGGTTATTAGCAGCTGACTGTTCCTTTTGTTCGAATGCTTACATGAGAAGCTAACGCCTAGCTCCAACTCTTCGCGCTCCGCACAGGCGCCGGCAATGTTTCTGCCGTAGCGGTATCCAAAACTATACTTTAATTGACACCATGAGCTAGTGTATGCGATTTTAAGCCTATTATTATGATAAAAAGTTACCCACACGCCAATTCTGGTGCGGACAAGCATCAGACGTTGACCGACCGCAAAGAAACAGCAGGGAGAGCGATCCTGAGTGAAGCAGACGACAAATGCGAGAATCCCTAAGCTGACGTCACGGAGGCGCGCTTCGCAGCGCCGCCTGTGTTCGCGCTCACCGCCAATATACGCGAGGCTTAAAGAGGGATCCAGCGTCAGACTGCACCCTGCCAGTAAATGGGAGTCCGCGGGGAGTAACTCTGACTCTCTTGCTTCACTGGCAAAAGTGTGGCAATAATTAACTCCCTATGGGCGAGGGTCCTTGTAATCCTGTGTGAGCGGAGGAGACCGGGTGTAACGTTTACCTTCTTTGCATTTCTTAACGTTTTTTTTTTCATTCTTTCACAGCAGCCTTAGATTGGAATAAAGATGTGAAACAAACGTGTTAAACAACAGCAACTACGGCAAACAACACGAAAAACCTTCCGGATGTCTCATCATCATCGTGCACCCTATAAACCCCCTACACACTATACGTACACCCCAACTCCCCGTATACGATGGGACACAGGTCCCGAGAGAGCCTGAAAACGGTGTTGGCCCGATTTCACCGAGACGACTCCCCTCGTAACCCGGCCACTAGGAGGCGCGGGTGCCGATATTACGGAGGATGGCCTTCCCGGTCATCCAAGATCTCCACGGGGTTCTCGCGGGGGAACGGCTAGCGAAATTTTATAACCTAGTAGGTACAAGCCCGTCGCTTCTTGTACGCACCCAGCGCCCCCTAATTGTTTGCGTATAACGCTCCTAAAGGTTTGAGCAAAACCCCGCAGCATGCTCGGCCTTAGTGGCCTAGTGCAGTGCTTCTCGAATGGCGGTTCCAGATGGCACTTCAGGGGACCGATAGGTCCTCCCCGAGCATCCCAATCATTTTTCCTTTTTGCCAAACGTTGCTGGAAATGGGAAAGGGTAGCTTCGCTCCATGACTTGTTCATTTAATTTCTCCGCGTAGCCCATGTTTTAACACTGGCTTTCTGTGCGACACGCCAGTTAAGCAAAAAAGCCAGACACACAAAACGCTGGGTAACTATTAACTGCAACCGCAAGTTGCTTGGCAATATAACACGGATAAGCGTAAAATTCAGACATAAAAAGCGCGCATTAAATAAGTATGTTGACGACTTCACCTGAAAGTGCAAATTGTTTGACATTATGACACGATCAACATTAGTACATCGTGCGGGAGGGGCGCAACGCGTAGAGGGGAGGGGAGGGAGAGGTGTGTATCGCTGTCAGAACACTCCCGGAAATTTTCTAATCGCCGTATCTCCACCCCCTTTCCGTCTTTTTTCCTCCATACTCACACGCCGAATCGACATATTAATATGTAAAAACGAAAACAAAAATCACGAGGATGAAATAAAAGCGACAGACATTGTTTGGGACAGGTTTTAGTTTTGTTTTTACAAGTGGCATATAAAACCCCCCGAAAAATCTTTCTGGCTACGCCACTCTCGAGGGGTCAAACATCACTTGCAAGACCGAAAGGGGTCTCCGGCTCACTCATCGTTTACAAACACCGGCCTAGTGGGTTAGACCAATTGTTTCAGTGGGAACGACCTGGGTTCGAGCCCTAGCAGTGCAATAAATAGAAAGACCCACGATTTTCTTTTCCTGCAAAATGTTCTCTCGGCTCGATTCTACGCATGCTTTTTTTTTTAATAAGGGTGGTTTGGCATCTTCTAGTTTAGTTTAGAGACGCGGCGCGGCATAACAGCGCGTTTAGTTAACGTCCTTAAATGGCGGGAAAAGCCTCCTCTTGCGGCCCAAGAAGAGGCGCTTTGTTGCGACATGGGGCTGATCAGAGGTACGACAAACTTATCGCAGATGGGACGAAGAGAGGGTGAGTTCATAATTGACTAAACACACTTGTTTGGAAAGATACTTCGGGGAGCGTGTTGCGCAAACCATGCCGGGGTATCCACTGAGGCCGGAAGTGGCGGGCAGGGGGCGAAACTAAGCCATCCGCTTCAAAGAATTTAACAATTAGGCAAGAAAGAAATTGGCATGATTTAACGGGATTTATAAGCAATGCGAGCAGTCAATCAGACTTACCGCTCAACTAGAAATCTGTAAACAGCCTATACTTTCCTTGAGAGTTACCACGCTAAACCTCTTGGTACGCAGTTATAATCTTGTTAATCTGGACTTCGCTTTACGAGGGGGCGCCTTAATGACCAGTAGCAAGACGAAAAAACGACAAGTGAACAAATCACGCCGCAAGTACGCCGCGGCCATCCAAAGTAATTCACATTAATTTATTTATTATAAATTCATTCACTTAAATTTATTCAACTGCAGAGGCGCTTGAAACATTCGGAAAGCGAGTGGGCTTAAAGGAGCCATGAAGAAAAAACACAAGTTTGGTTCATTCAAAAGATTGCCTCATTAGAATCATACTGACGCCAACTTTAACGTAAACTTCGCTCAAATAAGTTACATAATTAGGAAAAAAAGGGAATGGCCATGAGACCCACTAGCTCATTTCCCGCAACAGAACCTATGATGTCATACCAGCCAGCTCTGCGATTGGCGGAGGGCGGCGCAAGCAAACGCAAATTAGACAGAGCTTATAAGCTTGCCGAACGGCTATTCGTGCTTAAATTTCGGGCACATTCTTTTTAAAGCAGTAAGAATGGTGGGACAAACAGTGGAAACTACGAAAGCGTGTGTAAACATAGAAGTACCGATGCGTACTGCTGTTGGTACTGCGCGCACTATGCTTGGTTCAGCTGCACAGCACTGCGGGGCCTTGGGGTTGTCTCAGACGACACTTGCCGATTGACGCAAGCAACGGTGTCTTACGTGACCATATTTGTTGAGCGAGCACTATGTTTCACGAAACGATTATCTCCCTGAACAAAAACAAGCCAGGTTTAAATACGGTCAAAAACAAACCAAGGACCGAAAACGGCTTGCCACGGTATGGTGGCGCCATCTAGGTTCACTAACGGTAAACAAGGCTTCGCAATCGGCTGCAGAGCGGTCGGTTAGCGTGATGACATTGCAGACCACGAAAACGCAGGATTTAGCGGGAAAATCGAAATTTTAACTTAAACTAATTTCTCAGTGAATAAAGCATCGTTTGCATTCGGACAAGCGTTGGGGGCACTATAAAACACGAAATCTTTCGAATAACACAAACTTGTATTTTGTCTTCATGGCTCCTTTAAGGAAGCGCCAGCATTTCAAAGGGCAATGCCTTTGGGAGGGGGGGGGGGGGGGGGGGGGAGAGGTCGAACAGACCACCTGCACCTCCGGTGTGATCACCCTTTCATGATGGCCTGAGCTCGCAGGTTGCGCATTAATTTTTTTTTTTTTGGTTTGTTTTGCGTTTCCGTTTCGGCGCGTGGAGTGCCGATATAAAACCCCATTTTCTTGTGAACCGAGAAGGACTATTTCAATTTCGGAAGTCGCCGTGTAATTTTTGAAACCTGCAGTGTTGCCCGAATCGTCCGTCTGTACCAGAAACTTGTGCTACGAACGGCGATTCACTTCTCGGAAATGACAGAGATAATTCCCTCGTGGATATAGCACCGTCGTATTAGCGGTTAGCAAATCACTGAACGCGAGCGCGCTGATTTCGCCGGAAAGACCGCAAAATTCTCGGTCCTGCTTCATTCGCCTGTAAACTATCACCCGCGAACACCTCAATTCCAAAGTACAGATGTTTCGGGTCAGAGCAAAGCAAACTTCATGGGGCACTAAAGATCACTTCCGTTCAAGCCCCTGGAGACTTTTTAACGATTCTAGGCTTCCTGCTCGTTAAGGTTAACCCAAGTATAGCCGACAGACCGCGCATACTTCGCACATGTTTATATACGGTTAGCTTCAGAACAAGACAAAACGCGTCTCCTTCGGGACCCCTAACAAGAAGCATCCGTCGTTGTCAAGCGCTCGGCGGGACTCTGCCGACGCTGTGTCGAGTGACAGCGACTTGCACGCGTGACACATTCACAGTGCCAAGTGTTTACGCCGCGGCAGCCTCCCGTCCTTGCCGACCGCACGAGCGGCTTTTTCTTGAATAGGAAAAACAGCCGCGGCGGCGGGAGCTGAACACGCGCGCGCGTGCGAGCCGTGCAGCGAAGCGCCCCCAACGGGGCCAGCGGCGCGCTGCCCCCCTGGCGCCCGCGATGAGGCGGCAAAGCGTCGCGCAGGCGGGTATCACACGCCGCGGCAAAACGCCATATCCTCCCGACGCGGCGCTAAGGCCGGCGGCTGTTGACCCCCTCCCCCGAATCTCTTCGCGCTGCCATGTCCAGAAAGAGCGCGCTTGGACGAACGCCGCGTGCCCGGGAAGTCGCTTCATTCGACGCTCGTTACGTTAGCGGCGTCCGGCCGGTTTTTCTGCCCGGAAAAGGTCGAGCCGCTGTCGAGAAAGGGTTGCGGGGCAGGGGGTGGTAGACCGCGCGCGCCCACAGGTTGGGCTTCCCCGCACCGCTGAGCGCGCGGAGGGGCGAGCGTTGCGGAGAAGCAGACTCACCAGGCGGCCGCTGCTTCCTCGGCGGACGTGGGCTGGGGAGTGTGCGGCTGCTCGGGAGATGCGGCAGCGCGGCGCGGAGCGGCCGCCATCGCGGCCTCGGCGGCGGCGGGTTGCGGGCTGCCGTTGCCGCCGCCAGGGGCGCCACCCTCTGAGGCAGGGGCGGCCGCCACCACCGCCGCTGGCGCCACCGTCGCAGGAGCGCCGCCGCCTTCTGCCGCCACCGTCACTTTCGTCGATGGAGGAGAGACTCGACGGCCACTGGTGGAAACAAAAAAGAAGAGACGACAGTGTGAAAGGCACGTTAGGCTGTACAGCTCAACGGGCAACGACAGGGAAACAAAAAAAAATTGGCTGTACAAATACATCGTGTTATCAAAACGATGTTTTCTCCGCTGTGACTGCAGACTGAAGTGCAGGCTATTCATTAAAAAACAAGCAAAGAAAACGCGTCAGGCTGTTTACTGCACACGTGGATGAAACTTTTGGCATAGTTTCGTTATCATCTATAAATTCATCATCGATCAAAAAAGGATGGGGATTGTAGTCGTACGTTCTCAGAAAACGTGACACACAACACTGCTAGCACACTGCCATGGCTTGCAAATGAGTGGCGGGCGAACGCCGTGTTTCGATCACGTGGTCGCTGGAGGGTTTCCCGCTGGGCTCATGCTCGCTACATACGCCAAACAGCGTCGGTCACTCCCTTTCTCCTACCAAAATTTAAATGGAGTCGTGGCCGAGTGCATATGGCCACCCATTCTACAATCCACATTTATTTGTCATCATAAGTATATTCCCCCCCCCCCCCCTCCAAGGAAAACAAAAATTAGCAGTGCTTCGCTCGGCTATGCCAGGATATACGTAGCGCGAGTTAAGGTTCAGCTGGTTATTCTTAGCTTTCCTGGTTGTCTACGATTAGCTTGACTATCATGCTTATTGCTGCTTCAATGACACACACACACGGTATACGCATTATGTGACACATGTATATTCATCAAGCGGCTCCGGCGTAGCGTCACCAATCGCCCCAGAGTTAAGCTGGTTCCACAGGCGCACGACGGTGTTGCTGCGACGCACGAGCCATCGGTTCCATACCCGGCCACCCCTCGCGTGATCATCAAGTGTACCGGGCCGCCACGTGCCACGCTTGCGCAGCACGGCTCTCCAGGAGCCACGCGAAACTGCTCAACCTCGGCCAGTGTAGCTCACGCCCCCCCCCCCCCCAAAAAAAAAAAAAAACAGAAAAGAGAAAGAGGAACACATCGGAAAGACCTCGGACCAGCCGCGATGCCAAACCAAGCATGCTCCCTGTCGCACCCCCAGCTCCAACCCCCAAACCTGGACTTTACGGCTGATTTCCATGCGCAAGCACTGGAGGTCGTCAAGTCCAAGCACATGCTGTTATCGTAATGGCAAGAAACATGATGTAATAGCAAAAGAAATCACCTCCACTTGCACTACTAAAGCTAAAGCTTCCTAATGGGGCCAACGGCGTCCTGTCAAAATAACGCTTTCCCCCATGGTCCGGTTAGCCGACCTAAAAGCTTTGATGATCGAGATCCCCGGACACACTGCGCATGCGTGAAACCGGGCTTTCATAGTGCTAAGACGGCTACTGGAATATTGCAAAAAAGAACGCTTCTAGATAACACAATACACACATCTATCACGAGGAAGGAGAACAATAGTATACCTCTATCCTCTAAACCACGCATCGGTATAGATTCAGATCATTCGCAAATGCGTTTAGTAATTGCGCGAAAATTCGTCGCATGGGTTCGTTCTTCGTTTGCTATTTGGGTCTTAGAAGGTGTGATGATCGATTGGAGGCACTTTCCTTGGATTGCACGAAGCTTTCGCGCTTTTCTCAACTTTATTGAGGAAGAGGTGGTAAAGTTTTTGTAATGGTAGAATGCCTTAACTTCACCAATTACACACTTTTGTGCCAACACAATGCGCTACACGGTCGTTACTCTGAAATAGTCGGCAAGGAATGCGTACGCACTAAAAATGAATCGTTTTCCCCGGTACAACCTCCTCCGAAAAGCAGAGTGACACATAAGCTCGCACACTATAGGAGAGGATCCCAGAACCTCTTCTAGCCAAGTGGCGTCCGCTTCATGCGACAGGCTCCACCGCGCGACATGAAGCCACGGGGGAAAGCTAGCTTGCGGGTTTCATGACGACACGAAACACGGTCGAAATCTTCGAAGCCAAAAACCAGGGCGCAATCATCGCGGTTCCCAATGTGTGCAAACCTTTTCCAGGATGGCGACCGAACAATCACACTTTGGAACAGCTTAGGCTCAAACCGAAATGAGCGCAGGTGACGTGACACTAGTACCCTGTTGGCGGTACAAGCGCGAGAGGAGCGAATGACGTTTCGCACGCATGGATTGTCTTTACCAGCCCCGCGGTGAATTGTAAGGCGAGCAAACACTCCAAGCGCGAACAAAATCGGCCACCTTCGCAGTTGACATGCGAAGACAGAGGAAACAGCGAGCTGGTGGTCTTCCCTAGCTTTCACTCGGCTTTTCTTAGGCTTGTCCCTTTCTAAAGAGAGAAATCGTTAAATAGCGAAGCCTTTTACATGCAAACCGAGTTAAATAAAAATCCACAATCCACCCTCGTATCAAGTCCAAAATCTTGACTGCCAAATTCTGAAGCCAAAGTCCACTCCAACTCAGCCAAAGGCCAAGGCCAACTACAACGCTGCGAACCCAGAGCAAATGCTGCGGGCCCCGAATAAGATGATATTGCAATCGGATAGACGCCGGTTTCATAACGCGAGGAACCCACGTTCGACTCCAACCACGAGAAGCGTTTTTTAGGGGCGAAGTCCTTTAGGGGCTGGGGCTGTTGGTGTCTCTTGTCGTCGTCGTCGTAATCGTCTCAAGTAGTCACAGTACTAAAACACCGGGAATCTCGTTTACGCCTCGCGCTAGAACGTACCGCGTACTAAAAAAAAAAACACCTGGACGCTCGTTTACGCCTTGCGCTTCGTACTTCAAAGACGCTACCCTTTTACAGCAAAGCTGCGTACTTCTACCCCCCCCCCCCCCTTTCGGTTTCATCATCTCCGCGAGCAAAAGCGCCAAGGCGCCTACAATACACTTATACGCTCCGTGTTTTGCCCCTCCCCACGTTTCACGTTAGTGGAGATGGGACGGGATGTTTTTTTTCTTGAGGCTAGCACTCCCAACACCCGCTCGTGGGTTCCTTTCCCCCTCGCCACTTTCGCTCACACTTCTTGCCTAGCATTTCCCCCTCTCCACTTCACCAAGCGGAAATGTCTGTTAACGATCGGCACGGACAGAAGAAAGCTTAATCAACTCCGCTGTTAAAAAAATTATTAATCGGGGCACACGCGTGTTTGACGGCGAAAGCCTGGCAATACTTATTAACCTCTTCACTGCTACATCGTTCGTGGTGTGTCCTTGTTCTATTCGCATAGCACCAAGCTCAGGGGTCACGTGGCACGCACCAATCTTCAACTTCAGCGTTTCCGATTTACAGTTTTGTGAATCTTGGGTACTGCCACATGGGCATTGGGTATTTCGTCTTGGCTATGTGCCACGACCAAAGGAGCAGCAACAAAGACAACATTGATTGATTGATTGATTGTAGGGTTTAACGCATCGACACTACACAGGCGATGAGGCGCGCCGTAGAGGAAGGCTCCGGATTAATTTTGACCACCTGGGCATCTTTAACGTGCACCGAAATCTCGTACACACGGACGTTTCTGCTTTCCGCCTCCACCAGAAAAGCGGCCGCCGCGGCCGGGAATCGAACCCGCGACCTCGTGCTCGGTAGCACAGACAACAGTTTCAGTTCCACCGTTGGCAAAGTGTGGAGGCAGCGCATCGGGCTGCTAGTGTGGAGAAATCAGGCGGAGAATTATTCCGAGCAGGTGCGCTAACGAACACTAGTTACCCGAGTTGAAAAAAAAAAAAAAGAATGGTATGCAACCCACGCGTATACTTCCATTGCTATTTACGCTCGTATAAGCCGCTGCGCCAACACCACTTACGCTTAAGACACACGCAGCGTGTTTGTTTCCACGCGCGGCCGATACGCGCCGATCCCTCCGCACGAAACGTGCTTGGCATCTGATACCGGCCGTAAGAGGTTGAGTGATTTTGCGGACGCAGTGGAGAATGCCCGCAATGCAGACGCACGCATTCCTGCACTGCGCAACGTAAGCACCAGCTTGACGAAAAATCTGCGAGCTTTTAGGAATCCCAAGACGTGAACTGGCAGACCAAAGTCCCGGCGATCAACGCCTGCCACTTCGCGCTGTGGAACATTTTCTACCGCAGAATATTTTGTGTAACCCATTCTTTAAATAATCCTTAAGGCTGAAAGTTGGGCTAGTTGGTATTGACTTAGAGCCATTTTACCGACGAAAAAGAGACGGGGACCTAAAGAGAAGCAAACAGGACAATCGCTGGACTTCAACCCAAGCGAAGTCTAGACTTCAAGCAAAGCTGAAGTCTAGCGATTGTCCTGTTTGCGATTGTCCAAGCAAAGTCTAGACTTCAAGCGAAGCTGAAGTCTAGCGATTGTCCTGTTTGCATTTCTCTAGGTCCTCTTCTTTTATTCGCCGGTAAAATGGTTCTAAATGTAATCCTACCCTAGTTAAGGGTCGCAGCCGCTGGCCACCATCCGACTGGAGTAGCATACACTTATATGCACACACTCAAAAGTGGAGAATACAGCCGACCTCGAAAGCTCGACTGGTAAAGTATCGGACACCTTATCCCAAGGTTGTTTGGTTCGGCTACCACCGAGGGCGCATGTTTTTTTTTTCTACTGTATTCTTTTCTATAACAATTCAACATTGATGTTCTCGCTCTAAAAAAAGACGAACTTCTCTCTATAATTCCTCCTCGGGGTTCCCAACCGCTGGATTTCTTTTCAGCGTTAATTCAGAGAGCCCCCATTTCCAATTTAACATCCGTATATGCGTCTTCGTTTCCGGTTATCCCGCAAGGTCCCGTGGGCCTGGTTTACTTCAATTGTATTGGTCCTACGAGCGACTAACGAAAAATCTTTACGGGCGTTCCCAGGGCAGTTTCGCGATAGATAATGGAGGCAGTAAATAAGCTACACTCAGCAGAGACCATACAGAAGAAAAATAGCAAGGTAAATAATACGGGGAAAAAACAAGGCGGCGCTGTGATGACCTTAACCGGGGTGCATCTCCAGTAAATCAGCTACTACGGAGGCACCCCGTTTTAATCCGGGACTCAGTACTGTTCAGTTTGAGGCAAGAAGCACCCCAGTCAATACACTCAAGCGAAAACACTCAAAATGAAGAGCAAAGAAATAATCGCAGAGTTACAGCAAAAACTGGGCTTCACAAGCGAGACATATTGACGCACACAGCCGCAGTGACCTGAGCGCCACTTTGACATGGACTTTAACGCCCATAGAACAGTCTTCTGATTCGCATTCAGTTTGTAGGCCAACCCCCTGACGGCGCTCGCGCCATCGGTGTCTTTTGTTATTAACGCCATCAACGAGTTTTCTTTTTTTTTTTTTTTGCGAATAAATCCTCCTCGAAATTAATTATGGCTGATTATGTTCTTCCCAGCCGTGCTTCGTGAAGTTGACTTTCCCTCACAGTGCATCATAATGCAGTGAAGCACCCTTTACAGGCATTTGACGCATTTGTTACTGCGCACCACACTGCAGTCCCGAAAACCCTTGGTCGCCCTCCGGTAATACTTATCACTGTAAAAAATTCTTGAAATCAAGTGCCCGCCCTTCGTGCGCAGTAGCAGAACGGCTTGATAAAGTCTGGACTGGTGCAAAAGAGCCCAGAATTCGCCGAGTTGGTACAAATTCACGGTGTTGCCTGACCTTAGCCATCGCGCCAACACGGTGTGTACTTGTTTAACGTTCAGCCGTGGAGTGATATTGCGGCCGCCGTACACGTATTTTCTGGGTGGTGCAAACCCCAGATCAAAATGTGGTGGAACGGAGAAACAATGCGGAACGTTGTCGGAAGATAGAAAATTAACTGCATTCGATTGGCTTTCAGTGCGAACACCACAAAATGGAAATCGCAGAAAAACTACAACCATTTTCGGTTGCAAATTGCGTACAAATTAAATTGAAACGTTCAGGTGCACATTTATTTTAATTAGGTTGAGGAGTACAGCAGTTTATGACGCACGGCGTTAAGTGCTCAGGAAAGGGCGATACGCATGTAACAAAGAAAAAAGCAGTTAACGGCAGAGAAGAAGTGCGCCGTCCCTTAAGGGTGGCGTGTTTGGCTTTTTTTTTTTTTTTTTGTAAGGCGATAAGTTGTTGACGGTCAGTATGGAGCAAAACTGCGGCGCTGTCAGGAGACGCTATTCATTCAGATACGCACGACGGAACAAAGCGTCTTTGGGCTGTCTTACGATGTCACCACATCAGGGGAGACTAGAGAGCCGCTGTTCGCGAACAATCGACGATTCCGAGTAACCAATCGGGCTATGTATACCTTTCCAGCTAACCAGGAGTGCTGCAGGCAACGTGCACGTGTAAAGAAAGGTTACCTCTCACCGCGAGAACGCGCTAAACCCGGCACGTGCAGTCGTTCTCAGCGTGGCCGATAACGCCCGCTTGTATGCGCGTGATAATGCCGTCGAAACTAGTATAAGCCTAGCTTTAAAAATTCGCGTCGACTTTTTCATGCCATTAAAAGGTTACGTACATTGTATGTACTTTTTCAGCCGTGATCCAAAACGGAACTTGTAAGCGTTGCAGATCTGTGCGATATAAGGCTTTGGTAGGCAAAAAATACAAGCAAGAGCCAGCGAGAGACTGGCGAGGAAAACTTCGCAGCAAGCTCAAGCCGCCTTACAGCTCAGATAGGCCAAGATTTTTTACGCGAGATGTTAACTGAACGTCACGAGATGTAATAAAAGAGAACGTAAAGCCAAGCACAAGTATGTTTGGTAATTAGGTATAATGCATTTATGCAGGGTCCGAGGCGCTTCATCGAACACCGTTTCGTCGAACGCCGTTTCATCGAACGCATGTCCATTTCATCGAAGCCGTTTCATCGAACGCCGCTTCGTCGAAGTGACTTCACCCGTTTCATCGAATGCCGTTTGAAAGTATCGGGAACGGTATTGCTGCTAGAAAATTTCAAGCCATTTTAGTCATTAAGGGATGCATGAAGCACGAAATAATTTATAATAGAAAGGTCACAAAAAAGCGCTTTTTTTTAAGCCTTCAAACATTCGTCACTGCTGCTTTCTGCGGCGATTATCGGCAATGTGCCACAGAACGAACGCTACATTTTGGGTAACCTTTACAGAAGTTTCTCCTTATCACCCTTTTTTGGGGGGGGGTAACCATGTTTCTGCGAAGCATCTCGTAGTTGGATTAGCCAGAAGGCACGCATTTTCAGGATGCATTGAAAATTCAACAGGCCGGCAGTAATTTAAACGAAGTTTATTTTGCAAGGAAGAAATCAGTTGTACAAGTATTTAAATCGCATAGAAACGTACAAGAGCGCAGTCACTGTTTTACCTGACGAGCGATCGCCATCAAAAAGCCTTATACTGGCATGTTTCTTCCGTAGTTGGAGATGCGCTTCAGACCCGCCGCAGTGGCTGAGTGGCTAAGGCGTTTTGCTGCTGAGCACGAGGATGCGGGTTCGATTCCCGGCCGCGGCGGCCGCTTTTCTGATGGAGGCGAAAAGCAAAAACGCCCGTGTGTACGAGATTTCGGCGCAGGTTACAGATCGCCAGGTGGTCAACATTAATCCGGGGCGCTCCACTACGGCGCGCCCCATAGCCTGCGTTGCGTCGGCGCGTTAAACCATACAATCAATCAATCAATCAAATGCGCTTGAGGGCCTCTTTTTTGGCTAATACCGCCTTTCTCTGATATATGGCGGTTTCTGGCTTCAAAAAAGTTCTTCCAGCCAGTCGCCTCGAAGATTTTTGCCGCTGTTGCATGCGGCCGAGGAGCCGCCATAAGCCGGGATATGCGACTCCGAAAACTTTTGAAACACTGCTGCGCCAGTTTTCTACGGATTTATTTCTCCGTGGCAGCCCTTGTTGCCTTGAAGACTGAACCGGCAGGAGGTATAGGGGGAAACCGAGGCGGCGCGCGGACCAGTAGTTTACCAGGCAGCTGGCGGGAACTCCCCTTTCAGATTCTCGAAACCCTGAGAAGCTTTTTAGCAATGCACGAAGTAACTCTGGTCAATTGATTCAAGTAACCGTCAAATTCCAGGACGGGGTTGGAAGGGGTGGTAAGGCGAAAGCGCGGTAAGGCAAAAAACGTCGGACAGAGACCGAACAATTGGCGTCGCTTTCATAACGCATTTGCAGCCCAATCTTCTACACGCGCCTGTAAACATTTTAAGATAAAAAGAACAGCTGAATACGTACTCTAATACAAGATATAAACACAAAAGGCAGTCAGTCTGACGATAGTAGCCTGCGGTTAAAACCACAATCACTTATTTTTGTCCATGCACGCCAAAGGCCCTGCTCCACAGCGCACGTCATGACTCGGCGAAATGTCCTCGATGAAACGCCCTTCGACCAACAACGGCGTTCGACGAATCGTCTGAAACCCATTTATGTACTACTGGCTACAAGTTCCCGACGGCCTTTGGCGAGCTTTAGGACGGCGGAGAACAGAGTTTCAGGCAATGTCCCCAGAAAACAATTCAAAAACAAAGCAGGAGTGTCGCTCCACGCTAGCAAAATTTCCCAGTTTGGATCCTGCGCTACGCATTTCTGCGCCGACAAAATGCTTCGGAGGGTCCCGAAAGCGACGGCCGCGGTCTGCGATTCTCAAGGTGCACCAGTTACGGTAAGTTAATGAAGTGTATTTCCGAAAAGCCGCGCACAGGTTTAACAGATTTAACGGCCGCGCATGGCAGGTAACTGACCTTCACTGACGGCAAGTGGACTTCGTGAATGTTAAAATTTCGCAGTACTTTCAAATGAGCACATATACTTTGCCCTTTTGCTGTGCGTTTCAATATGTAGCACGCGCTTAACAAAAACGCATACACGCTCTACTTAGACAGTTAAAAACACGAGGCGAAAAAAAAAATTCCCGCTCCTTCCCGCGAGGGGAACACGAGTAAATGCAGAGCATTGGGGGTCGTTAACGCCGCGTAAAGTCGCGTTAGGGTGGGTAGTTGGGTCGTAGTTGCGTTGGTGTTGGTTTGGGGTAGAGAGAGGAGAGTAAAGTCGCGTTAGGGTGGAGCGAGCGTCAACCAAGGAAGGAAGGAGCAACCAGCGCGCGCAGTAGAGGGAGAGCAGTACGGGGGGGGAGAGCGCGCATGCGCAAGCAGCGCGCGCCCTTCCACGCCCCACCGCGCTGCTATCACGCACCTGTTACGCCGAGACCGCGACGGAGCGAACGGGCTGACTACTACGCATGCGCGCGCCAGCTGCTGTTGAGAGAGAGGAGGGAAGGAGGAGAGGCACACCTGCTGCGGACGCGGAGCTGTGGACGCCGTCCGACGCAGGAAGAGGCGAGTCTAAGAAATGCTCTGCATTTAAAAAAAAAAAAAAAAAAACGAGCGGGCAAGTGTGCTGCGCTAAGATATGCCGAGCATGCGAAACCGCAGACAGCTTGTTGCGCTGCCGCATCGTACGAAAGGTCAATACGCGGCAAAACACGAGTTCGGGCCCGACGAGCATAGCCACGCATCAGCGGAAAGTGTATTAGCCAAACCAGAGAAAAACGTCGATGTTGGGCGTACAAGCAAAATCGCAGCATACGTGCCAAGAAAGGGCAATGCATGCGTCAGCTCGCTGTCGATTTCATCAGCACGTATAGGCAGTCCCTCCCGCAGGTGAACAGGCTCGCAGAAGCGCATAAACTACCATGACTTGACACTTCACTGGTCCGTTCGAGTGATCAGAAAGGTTATGACATTTGGCAACGGACAAGAAAAAAAAAACACACCAACAAAACTTCTTAGTTCTTTTTACCAAATCAAGGGCAACCTTTTTGGTGCAGTTTAAATCTCGCTGCTGTTAATGACGAGAAAGCTTATGTGATGTGCTCACGCATGTCCCCATTACCGCCAACAGTACCCACAAAGTCCTGCCCCTAGTATCCGTAAAATCACGACAATGAACGAACGTGGGTTATTAGCTTATAGTACGTGTTCGCTTCCGTCCTGCCTTGATCGTGGACCTCTTTTCTTCATAGTAAATTCGCGAAAAGCTACATGGGCAAAGTGCACCGATGAATATTGATTCATTGCAAGGTTTAACAAGCCGACGCTACTCAGGCGATGAGGCGCACCGTAGTGGAGGGCTCCAGATTAATTTTGACCTCCTGGGGATCTTTAACGTGCTCCGAAATCTCAAACACACGGGCGTTTTTGCTTTTCGCTTTCATCAGAAAAACCGCCGCCACGGCCTGGACTCGAACACGCGTCCTTTTGCTCAGCAGCACAATTCGCCATAGCCACTCAGCCACCGCGGCGGGTGGGTTCAATGAATATGTGACCACTGCGTGAAAGGGACCACTCGAACACCACTCGAGTTTCCATAACGTCGGGTGGGTCATGGCGGTGGGTGGACACGACATGCATACTATACTACGCTGCAGCTTTCTCTCCGGGACTCCGACAGCAGCCCACTTCAGCAGAACTATACTAGCACACCAGTCTACATATACACTGGTCACAACGGCTGGGCAGGAGTGAGCGCC
Organism: Haemaphysalis longicornis; assembly: GCF_048455015.1. Classification (NCBI taxonomy): domain Eukaryota; kingdom Metazoa; phylum Arthropoda; class Arachnida; order Ixodida; family Ixodidae; genus Haemaphysalis; species Haemaphysalis longicornis. Next base: position 224,877,034 of record NW_027526361.1, read on the forward strand.
GTGGAAACGAGAACTGGAGTCAGGTGATCCGCTCCGTTGAAGCGTGCCGACAAACGAATCATCCCCTCTGGAAACCGAATGACAAACATTTCCGTTGCAGCGAAGAAAATTATGTATGCGCATAAACTATTATTCCTGGAATGTAAAAATTCACGTTACCTACTTCGTTAGTGTCAATTTATCCGTTGGCTGTGAATCGCGACAGACAACATGCTGACTACGCGCTCACCTCACGACAATGATGTTTAGGAGAAAAAGTTTCCCCCGTGCATTTAACTGAGCTTACGCGCTTCGAAGGCAAAATCCTGGGGGTTTATTCATCAGAGGCGTCTGCAGTGTTACATCGTTCAAAAGGACGTAGAATGGTGCTAGTTGGTGATGTTTCATATCGAATTGCGCTACGTTTATAAAGACAAATGGGACGCTAACAGCTATAGGACCGGGGTTTGCGCCTCATCCGAGTCTTGTTAGCGTCCCACTCGTCCTTGTATTCGTAGCGCAATTTCTTACATCGTGGCTGCGTCTTTCTTCGCGTAGAGTTCTTCGCCTTTTAACGCGAACCACTCCGACAGACAGACCGGCGATACTTCTTTCACGCAACAGTTTCCCTACAATCAGAGCTCGCCGTGATTGGCGTGCGGGTCTAGTCACGTGCCGTCGCGTTCACCCGTCACGCAATATAAAAAAAAAGCCGTTCCACTCAATGTGAAAGCTGTCACAAGTGCAGAGCAGTGATTCGCCATAATGGGCTGTAGCGCCGTTATTCGCCCACTGCTATCACCCAATGCAATTCAAATTTCCCGCCTTCACAGTGCTCGCGCGCCCCCTGCCTGAAACTGCGCCAGTGAGAGTTGTGTTCTTTTTGTGCTTGCTTTTCCCCCCGCACGTGCCAGCACTACAATGCCACTTTTTTTTTTTTCGCTTACTGTCGCAAAAACCAATCCGGCGAGCGTTCCTAACTAAATGAACGCGGGCGCTGGCGGCTAATTACGCATGTTTCGCCTCAAACGTACCTGCAGTTTCCTTTGCGCTAAACAACGGGGGGATGCAGGACAAGCGGCAGCGGTTCACGAGTTTCACACGGTTATGACTATTTAAACCGCTCGGCTTTCGAAGCCTCTGGGTTACGCCGCGACGACGGAACGCCGTGTGGCTCTACTTGGGTCCAGCGAGCGAGCTACGACGACAAAGGGCGGCCCTAAAGTTCCCCCATTGGCAACTTGCGGAGATGGCGTGGTGGTAAAACACTCGTCTCTTACCCTGGATAACACAGTTTGAATTTTAATACAAACAAATATGTTTTTTTTTTAAGGGAACGCTTCCCTAGTGGGGCCCCGATGGCGTACTGTGAAAAAAGTGATGCATTTTCCCATAGACCTGTTCGTCGACCGAGAAGCTCTGGTGAGATCTCTAGACACACGGCGCATGCGCGAGCCCGGGCTTCTATTGTCAATTTGTGCCAAAACGGTTACTTGAAAATCGCGAAGAAGAAATGGTTCTACATAAGACAATACGCGCATCGATCATAAAGAAGGAGCACAATTGCATACCTTTATCTCAAAAACCACGTACCGGTATGCATTTAGATGGTTCGTAGATGCGTTTAGTTCGTGCGCGAAAAATCGTCGCATGGGTTCGTTCTTGGTTCGCGATTTAAGTCTCTGAAGGTTTGAAGATCGATTGGACGCACTTTCAGCTTTTGCGCTTGGAAGGGATTGTAAATTTTTTTTTTTACTCTCTACTGCGGCAGCCATTCTCCGTGCCGTACAACAACAACAACAACAACAACAACCCCCGCAACAACGACGGCGGTTTATCGCACTACCCAGCACTAAAAGATTTTCGCCTTAAAAAAATGTCTTTCCTGTCGGGCTTCAACAAACACTCCAAACAATGCTGCGCAGTTACAGTGGTCTTGTGCCACCGCTTTTTTTTTTTTTTCTTACTGCCACATTCCGTCAGAGGGCGTCCAAACAAGGAGGAGGACCGGGAAAATACACTCATCGAGCAACGCACATGACGTAAGCGACTGTGCATACACACGCAGGAAGCTTGTATTTATTGCCCGTATCCTTTTCAAACGCTGGAGGTGAGACGTTCCTTCCACGCAATACACGTGCGCGCACGAGGAAAATGCCACGGGTATGTGCTGCGGCAATGGTATATCGACGCCGGCAACGAGCATGCAAACTAGACCGTAAGCGTGCAACGCTACCCGCGCTGTTGGTGTATTAACGATGCCCGTCACGCACCTCGGCGACTCTCACAGAGAGCCGAGATAGGAGGATTTGCGCCACAGCGCAATACATTCCCTTTGTGACACTACTTTTATGGCACTGTATGCCTCGGAAGCGCCAAAGATCGGAGATTTCGCGCGAGTCAACAACTAAAGACGTTCCACGTGCGGACTGGCGAGTAAAGCGCAACAAGATCACACGAAGGACGAACGAAGGATGGAACAGCGCAACACAGACGAAACGCAAGAATAAAGTGACAACCACAGCGCTCGTGGTTGTCACTTTCTTGTGTTTCGTCTGCGTTGCGATGTTCCCGTCCTCCTAATCATGAACCAACACGCCCAAGCCTTAACCCTTGCTATAGACGAAGAAAGACAACACATTACTCCCAACTGACACTTATTCTTAAAATATATATATACAGAAAACGGGCGCACATCAGCACGAAATTGCGTTCTACAGCGCATATAACCGTTCGTCGTATTGTCACGAAGACAAGGACGATGCAGTTGTCTTGAATGAGAAACACGTTTATTGGAGCGAACTTGTGCTCGCCTAACAACTCAAAAGAATACAGAGGCGGCGAAGCAGCGGTCAACAAAGTGACTTGCACAGGCGAGTGTCGTCGAATCGAATGCCCCGGCGTCCGCACTGCAGGCTTTTTATCTTTTGGCGCACGTGGTTCTCGAAACGTCGATTCGCATCGAGAACATAGTAGATCCAAGAAGATTATTCTGGGCTGTTCACGTTACATCGAAATGCTCTCCCTATCACAACAGATAACACATGCGGCACAGAAAGAAAGAATGGAACACGCGCTTCCCTTGGCGCAGAGATAACACAGACCGGCGCAGCCGGGCGGTAAAAGCAAAACACAAATAAACAAACCCAATGTATGGTTCGCGGCATTACCCCCCTCTAAGAGTGCATCGACCCGATGCTAACATAAGCGACAGTCCGAAAAATGAAAATAAAAGTTCGTCATCGTCCGTGGAAAGGTTTTAAGCGAACCACGTGGACGACTTGGACGTGGACGTGGACGTGGAGAAATATTACTGCACCGAAACCATGCGTGGCGCCTGGGACGGCTTCCTCAACTGCGCAGGGCAGGCGAAAAAAAAAACAAAAAAAAAACGGGGCGTGTCCTTTTATAATCCCCCTAGTGTGGTGTAGGGCCGCCCCTACACCTAGCGGCCGCTAGAGGGCGACGCTACTAAAATTGGGCAAAGGTATCCGTCCAGGTCTCAGTGAGGGAGCCATCCAGCTTCCAGAAGCCCTTGGCTTTAAGGTTAGCGGAAAAGTGAATTGGACAGCAGTAGAGGTTAGTGAAATGTTAGAATGTTGGTGGTAAGAAGAGCAGAGAACAATCTGGGAAGACATGCGAACAAAGAAGCCAGACTATACGCGGGAACAAGTTAAGAACGGCAATAGCTCGTGTACGGTATCACTCCGCTCAAGCGACGGACCCGGATATCAACGGGCGCGCACGTTTTGAAAGGAGATTACTCAAGTAGTTTGTTTGTCGTCACTGCAGTAGTTTATAAGCATGTCAAGTCCACAAAATCATCGAAACGGCTCGTACCGTGCTCAAAATATTCCCAGTAACGCACTACTTGCGCCGCGCGGAGTAACATCCGGCTGCGGTGATGAGGCACAGCGGCAACTTCCGTTGCCGTTCTTAAAGGGACACTGAAGTGATATGTAAACATTGCGGGATTACTTGCGCAAATTGTAGTCCGGAGTCCCCAGGCCATGTTACGACCACTCTGGGCGCGTTTACGCGATTTTATTTAGTAGAAAAATTAATTCGAAACTGCTGTCCTCCTCTCTTTACGCTCGCCCATTTTCTGTGGCGCTTTCGTGTGACGTCGGGAGGAGCCGAGCTCGCAATTGGGTGCGCTACTGCACGGCTCCCCGGCCTTCAGACAGAGTCAGTCGGCCCAGCGTTTCGTCCGCCGGCTGCCGACGGGTCGTCGCAATTCGTTCACTCAGTTGAAACGAAGCCAGGACACGTTTGTGAATGGAAGAATGGGCCTTTCTTTACTTGGTTAGTTTGTACACTGTATCTAGTTCCAAGTCAAGGTCGCTTCACACAAGCGCTGCACAAGCGCACATGCGACGCTTCGCTGACTGGTACGCCAGTAGGAAAATATAAGGCCTCTTGAAGGCGGGAGAAGAGTCAGCGAAGTCAATATAGGTACTAAGGAAATTATATCAACTGATATTTTTGCCGTACAGCGTAAAAATAGGGTGCGGGAAGCACTTTTTTGCGCTGGGCGAACAAGCACAGCGGTCAGCAGCACGACTACGCATCTGCGAACGCTTTTCCGTCTACGAAATGCAATTGCTAGACGTGAGCTATTGTGGAAACTAGGGGGACGCTTACTGCACGAGCGCAATACAACAAATAGTCACCTAAGCTGCTTGAAATGTCAAAACTAAATGAAAGTGTAAACTTGTTGTACAATATATACCTTATATTACCAAAGTCGGCGGAGCCCGTCCCGTGGCCGTGTGGTCTGGGGCGCTAGGTATGTTGCCGCAAGTGTTTTGCAAGTCACGAGTTCGAGTCCCCGCGGGTACGTGCTTTTTTTTTTTGTAAGTTAACTTTTTCGTTTTCTGCCGATGTTTTCTACATTGAATTCACCTTTTTTTGGGCCGCAACGTTCATGGCTCCACGAACTAGTTCACAGAACGCGCGCAGGCTGGCACTGGCGCGCTAGCGAGTTCACGTTGGCGTGCTGTTGCCATAAGCTCCGACTGCTTGCGGGCAGTGGGCACAGGCCATAATGAACAGACCCTTGGCCTGGTGCGAACACGCTTTTTACGGTACAGGCATGACTGAGGCAAGCTCCAAATATGGGGGAAAAGCGCATGACATTTGGGCGTCTGCGGGTACGCGGAGGGCGTCCATGCACTGCGTAGGCCTCGGCTAGTGAATGCTACGATTCCAAGCCGTCCTGGGAGGCTTATCTTTATGCATTTTTACAGCTGACAACATGGCAGAAGCGCGGTACGATGATTACTGAGTTATCGAGAATGCCCATCCAACAACGCCACCGGTTGTGTTTTACAGAACCGAAACCGAAACTTGTTTGGTTGCTCACCTTGGGCATCGTCCAATCATGGTGCCCGCTCCTCCCAACGTCACAGCTTTAGTTGGTGCGGCCGCCGCAAACCGCGCATGGTAGTTTTTCTTCTTTCGCGCTTTGTAAAATAATTACCGATTTGTCAACCGGATAAACGATGAAAAGTGTGCTAATTTGAGCCAGCCTACGCAGTGCAAGCAAAAACGGGAGCTTGACAAATTCACTTCAGTGTCCCTTTAAGTTGTAACCGAGTATAGCACAAAAATTTCATGAAGTTTTTTTGTTTAACTTTTTGGCGAGGTGATTGTACAGGCGCGTTACGACTAAGGTCGCTGTGCAACGCCACCCCGCTACAAAGGGGAAGCCGCTAAGCATTATTGGTAGAAACTGTGCATCATAGAAACTTAGGCGGCGCATCGTGTTGGAATGTGTTGGATGGGTACGCAGGCGGAGTAATCATACGGATGAGAATTTAGAACAGCGGGGGGAGAAAAAAGGGGGTGGGAGCGATGAGTTTAAAACAGGGAAGAGGGGGAGATGGGAGGGAGGAAGCAAATCTATTAGGTTAGCTGGGAGTGGGGCAAGTAAGCGTAATAAAAACAGGGAAGTCGGTTGCTGACAACCGACGCCCCGATTCAAAGGGAGAGCCACTAATCTTCATCATCATCAGCAGCAGCATCGCGAGTGTACCCATCCAGATCTGCACGAGAGAAATATTCGACTTCCAGAAGCGCTCGGATTTAAGGGTAGCACAGAGGGAGTTAACTTCAAGGCTGTCGAGGAGAATACAAAAAAGATTAGAATGTTAGTGGGCGAAAAGCAGAGGGGGGAACATCGCCTAGGTCGGCTACCACCTGCAACAGGAAAAAAGTATTTTGAGCCTGCCCTATGAGCAGCGCTGGAATCCTTTGGTAAGATGACACGTCATTACCCCGTCACAAAGGGGGTGCATTAGCAATCAATCAGTTGGGTCCATTACGTCACCGAAATTCCCGCGGTAGACGCCGGTGATTGGCTAAACACGCCGGCTGGAACATCGTTGGGTGAAATATTATGCTAAAACACACCCATGCCGTCTGCTGCCGTGGTAGCCTAAACGATAAGGCGAGAAGACTTCGGTTCGAATTCGAAGTGGTGCCGCTTTTCTTTTCTTTTTCTTGCGGTTGTCAGAATTTGACGAGTTTTGGCTCATTGGGCTATTGGTGGCGCATGGTTTACAGTGATGTTACTCCTACAATTATCGCGCGATCCACGTACAGGACTTCCGCCGGGTTGGGTTGGGTTTAATTTACGTTACGTTAGGTTAGGTTAGGCATCCACAAAAGTGAAGACAGCCGTGAGAAATTTCCCACGGTAATTCTCACGGCACCAGTGAGAAAAGAGACGCTCCCTTTAAACATTCCTTACATCGTAAAAACGACAGCTTCGAATCACATCTCCCACGAGGCAGCGGCAACGCAGGAACAATTAGTTCAGGCAGAATGTTTCGTTTTTGCGAAGAAATGGACAGAATTTCACTCGATTCGCGACCCGCACTTCCATACGACATCTCCTGCTCCAGGAGATCTCTTGAAAATTTTCCGTTGAGCACACAGCGTGCCCACAGGAACTTTTCGAAGAGAGGAAGCGATATACTTCCGCACCGTGCGCTTGCACCACACGGCAGACATCGTCGACACACCTTCCAATGTAAGTCGGCAAAACGGAAGCGCATTTGCGAAACTCTGTTTCAATTCGTCACCGTATCGTCACCGGAAAGCGCGTCTGTCAAAGCGCATGACGCCATAGAGTTTCTTACAATATACACTAGACAGGAATCTGGCGATAGCGTCTATGCGGCTCACATCAAGGCCGTCAGTGTCGTGATGGACCGACATTACATCATGCGCTCGCCTTAGTTTCATCATAGGCTTGGGTTGAAGCGTTATAGTGACCGCAAATTTAAACAAAATGTCAGAAAATTAGGTAAGTTGAAAATAAAACAGGCTGTTCCAAAAAAAAAAAAAAAAACAAGTAAAGCGTATTTTTGCCGGAACGGTTGTGCCTGCTATTCTGCGCGGTCAAGGTGGTAGTTACGAACACTTAACATTTTGGAGGGAAACTCACTATAGACTTATTTTATTAATTTTATCATTATTTTAAATAATCGTAAGTTTTTTGAAGAGTTTGTAAAGTTTTTTGAGCATGCCTATGAAAACGTCGCCTTCGGGTTGAACCGGTGCACCGACCATCAGCTACAGTTGAACAAAACTTGCTGCTGAGCGAGTTTGTTTATACTTGAAGGAAAAAGAAAACGTCGCGTTAAACAGTCGTGGACGATGACAAGATAGGACGGATATAGGCGCCCGAATCTGTCATCGAAGTACGTTTTGGTTTCTTTTTTTTCGTCAGGTACAAATTTGATTTGTTTGATTGTAGGGAATTAACGCGCCGACGCAACGCAGTCGACGAGGCGCGCCGTAGTGGACGGCTCCGGATTAATTCTGAGCACCTGCGGATCTTTAACGTGCGCCGAAATCTCGTACACACGGGCGTTTTTGCTTTTCGCCTCCATCAGAAAAGCGGCCGCCGATGCCAGGAATCGAACCCGGGACCTCGTGCTCAGCAGTGAAACGCCGTAGCCACTGAGCCACCGCGGCGGCGGGTAGCTACAAATTTCGCGGCGGCATATTACCCGCTCAGTCATACACGTCCTTCGACTACGGCACGACCAACGTCAGGTGCGATCACGCACTGCCTGCTGTTTCACCCAACACGGCTACCACAGAACAGGGACGATTTCGGCTTCCTCGTAGCTCGTAGGCGTGTTAACGCATAGCGAAGAAAGCAAATCCCAAAACCCGCTTAAGGATCCAATTGTCACAGTGCCAAGCCCAAGCCAGAAGCGGGGGTCTTCCCATAAACCCGCACGACGACATGCCTTACCAGGCGCAGTTTCCTCTCTGGTATACTTACTAAAAAACTCTACGCATGGTGCCTCTTCGTTCATACTTATATAAATATACATACACACCGGTCGCGCAGTCATCTCTATAGGTGACTGCGCGACCGCAACACTTCACAACTGAAAGCTATACCCGCGCTGTACCGGGTCGTCAAACGCGAGCTTAGCGGCACGAGATATCAGCGCAAACGCGGATAACGGCGCGCACGCGTGATGTCTGCACGCGAGAGGCTAGTGTCTGCAATGCGCGCGATAACCGCATGCAATGCGCACATGCGCGGGGTTTTTCCTTCTTTCTGCGTCGAAAGGCTGCACGCAGGGTATACACTCCGGCAGCACTTGCTGTCATGCACGCCCGCGTTCACAAGCACGGCCCATACTGTAAGACATGTCACCTGAACACACACAAAAAAGGCAAGTTTTCGCGGCCAAGGTACTCGGCAATTAAAGGACAACCAAGGAGTCGCAACCCTTTCACCGCGCAAAAGAGGCGTGGTACTGCACTGCGCTTGTTACAAGCAATCATTCTTGGTTTTGTTTTAGACTGAGCTTTAGGACATTCCTTCGAGCCACCCATGCACAACCTCCGGGGCAGGATGCAGCCGAAACGGCCGAAACGCCGGAGAAGATGCGTACCAACTTTTATAAAGATTTTTTTTTTTAAGAAGATGAAATTGGTTGTCTGTTCGACTAATCTCCCATTCGCGTTTTAAACACGCCGAATCTGCAATAGGGCTATACGACGGCGGCCGCATTACATGTTCTTAGTGCGGAATCCAACCCGATCGAACTATCCCTCTACGAATAAATGCCGACATTTGCGTAAGAAAGCATCTGCGTGGACGCCACCCAACGAACCAGCCCACTCCCGCCACAAGGAAAGCACGTGAAAGCTCTTTGACCTGAACCTACCAGGTCCCCATTAACCGCTCGGACGGCAAACTCTTTCTACCAGCAGCACAACCGTCGAGTTAAATGTGCACTGAGGGCCATTACGCTCAACTGCGGATGGCTCCGCTTCTGCGCGTGAGCGTGACCTCAGTCCGGAAAGACGCGGGAAATTCAAAGCGTAGAGAAGGAGAAAGGCGCTCACCGTACGGCTATGGCTGCACCCTCTTTGAAGACCTCGATGATGCGCAATGCCATGCCAGCGGCAACCGGCCCCCTGGGGATGGGGGCCTCGACATCGAGCCACTCCGAGCGCTGTTCGAGCTCGGTCATCCCGGCGGCCGCTCAGCGCCGCTTGCGTTGCGCGCGCAGCGCACACAGTTTGAACAACAGCGACCGCACTCACACTTGGACAGGCCGGGCACCGCCGATTACAAACAACGACAAAAGAAAAGTGCCGCGTAAGCCTGCGAGGGAAAGCCCCGGCCGGTAGCTAAGCAGCGGAGGTATAGAAGAAGGGTTCGAAATAGCCAATGAGCTAGACGAGAAGAAACAAAAGGGCCCTATTGTCTCACGCGGCTGCGCGGCGGGAGACCAGATGTCTTTTTGTTCAAGGTCCGAAACAGGGGCCCTGCCTGTAAAGAGGAGGCTACCTCTGGTGCGCGTCTTTAGGAGGGCAGCGCACGCGACGTTGGGCGCGCGCGTCTCTCTCGGCGTTAGCGCGGAGCGCTGAAGACAAAAGGCGAGACGGCGATATCGACGACGGCGTCGCGGGCGACGCGCCGGCGGGGCTGGCCGGCGGCAATTACCCGCCGAGACGACGGAAGTTCACCGACGCCGGCAAAGGGGGCTCGCCGCTGCCGCGAACGCGGTAGTAGGCGACGCCGCCGTAAGTGAATACGCGGCGACGGCCTTCCCGGATACTGCTGCTCCCGGTCTTACGCCGCTTCCCGAAAGGCGCGAATGAGGTGCGCTCGGGTTGGTAGACGTCGCGGGGCGCGGCGCGGAACAGCGGCGATGAAACTGGGCGGGACCGATGGCGACGTCGCGGTTCCCTTTCGGTCGCGCCTATACCCTACCCTCTCTTCCGAACAATCCCGTAGCCTCTCCAATTCAGCTACTTCCAGCTTTGCTTTTTGATTCCGCGTTAACGGCTAATAAGATAAATTGAAGATCCGTCGGTCGGTCTTTAAGTATGCCTGAACAGTTTATTCCTCACCAGCGGGAACTTCAAAAGTGGAACCGATGCGCACGCCTATTCCCGGCCGCAGAAGTGTGCGCAACGCGGCGTTTCTCACACATCGCTCGTACACCGTGCTAGCCGTGGTTTGCTCTCTAACGCTCTCAGTGGCCGCGTTAGCTCTCTTTAGCAGAAATGCTGGCAGCCTGTCGCTCCCTTTGTTGTCTACCGGTATGGGCAGTTCATCGCCGTAATTTCCATTCTTTTCCTCTTGCTACCTGGCAGCATACTCGTTTCTACAACACGTGCAAGCGGTGGATGGAGTCAGTGACTATAGCCGCGCTTCGACTGACGTCTCCCTGGCAACGTCGCTCTCTCTTCTCTCGAAGGCAGCTCTCTCCACGCGCTCTCTCTATTCCAGAGGTCTGTGGATTCTGTCGCTCGCTCTTCTGTTGCGGAACGACACGGACAGACGCGAAAATTTTGCCGACGCGCCCCATCTATTGCTCAAGAAATAAAATTTGAGAGAAATTGTTGTCACCATGCATTTACTTGCCGTTTACGCGAGCCCCACAGAGCCGAGCCGAACGTGTTTCGTCAACAAGGTCTACGCACTCTCACAAAGAAAGCAGCATTTTCAATAACGATAATAAAACATTTCCATAAGCAACTCGCCAAAATCACTTAAAGGGCACTTAAAGATATCAGAAAAAAAAAAAACGAAGTGAAAATGACGCGGTGCTACTACGCTTGTTATTCGTCTTTCCTGCAGATGTTGCCAGAAACAACGAATCCGTCCACTATACAATGTCGTGATAAACATCTGTAACAGTTTACGCGCACCAACAATGCATTGCACCTTATTTAATTACCAAACAGCGCTGGACCGAAGCACCTGGGGGTCCTGACCGCTACGCCGTGTAAAACCAATAATTAGTAGCACAGTCGAACCTACCTAGTTACAACAAAGTAGCATCGGTGCAGTAAATTAGTTCGTTACATCCGATATTTGTTGTAACAGTAAAAATCGGCTCTAACAAATCGACAGTCTGGCTCACGCAAAAATTTAGCCGATTTAGCTTTACACGAGGTAATCCTTAGCTGTCGCCTTTTGGCATTTCAAACCAAATGGACCGATATATTGGCAACGCGAAATTACAACAGAACAAAGTACGTTTGGCAAAACAGGCCTGCGTTCTAATTTATTTGAAGAAGGATGTGATGTTCGCCTGCGGCTATTCACAGCACTGCTGGATCAAGTTTTCCGCAGTGTCCACGCACGAAAGAGCCTTTTCTACTTTCGTAGTTTTACAAATTGTTATCTTCTATATTTTATATTTTGCTTTCTAAAACTAGCCTCGCTGAACAAAATATTTTTTCGTTATAGCCGATATCGCGCGCGGCTCTGGCGGTTTTCGTTTCGTTATATAAACAATAAGTGTCAGTGAAATAAAACGCGACCAATTTAGTTCGCTATAGCCGATAATTCGCTACATAGTGTTCGTTATAACGAGATTCGACTGTGCAGTTAATAATCCAGGTTTGATATTGAGTGATGTTGTCTAGACGGGGGGGGGGGGGGGGGGGCAGGGGGGGGGTTAAGGGGGCTTTGAAGTTAACCAGAGAACGGTAGGCCGTTTGGCCCTAGGAGCGCCTCGAAAAAGAACTAACGAAACAGTGCAGGGGGATATGCGCTGAGCGTCGTTTGAAGTTCGAGAAGCGCAGAGTAAGATGCGTTTTGACAGGAGGTTGAGAGCAATGGATCAACGTAGGTGGGCAGCTAAGGTTTTTAGGTACCCGTACTTGAAAAGCGTGGACACGCAGTTGTTAAGAAAGACTAGAAGGTTAAGGATGAAATACGGAAATAACAGTGGAGAATCCAAGACAGCCACGGTAACCAAAAAAGAGGCAAGGCAGATAGAAACGAATAAATGGAGAGAAATAAATGGAAGCTAAAACGTCTTTATTGATGTACAGGGCTGAGAAATTGGACACCAGAAAGGCAAATTTCTACAATTCCCAGTGCAGTGCTTTGCTTTTTGGGGATAGAGGCAAGTTGCTTGCGACCCAAGAGCTTTGTGAAGAAGTATTCATAAAATTATGGGGTACGCGTGGTCTGCGGAAAAGAAACAGAAACTATGCGGCACATAGTGTTAGAATGCGAGGGTATCCATCCAAATCTACATGAGGGAAATATTCAGTTTCCAGAAGCCCTGGGATTTAGGGGTAGCACAGAAGAAGTTAACTTCAAGGGTGTCGAGGCGACGAAAAGAAGATTAGAATGCTGGTGGACGAAAAACAGGCAGGGGGATATTGCCTGGGACAGTTACCAGCTGTAACAGGAAAAAAAGTTTTTTTTTTCTGCCTAATAAGTTGTTTGTGCCTGCCCTAAGCAGCGCTATAGTATTAAACCAATTGAGTATAAAACATGGGTATATTAGTCCTCTTTGCTAAGATGACACGTCATCACCCGCTACAAAGGGGAAACCAAATGCAATCGTCATAATCATCATCAGCGGAACGGGCGCGCACTGCCTTCCGTCATGATCAGAAACAGTAGCGGGGAAGGTGGCGGCGCCCACAGGATTCAATCTGGGTGCATGTGCACGCGTGTGAAGGTGCGGCCAATGACGGAAAAGAGGAGTGTGGACAAAGAACTAAAACCCTTCAGGAGGCAGTGGGCGCTTTCTACATAATCTCACTACGATATCGCGGTTGTTCTATAGTTCCTGGTTGTTTTCTGCTGGGGCACTGTAAAAAAAGGCTCCCAGCGGTAAACGGCGAACTCGCGTCAGCTTAGCGCTTGTGGCAGAAAAAAGAAATCGCAGTACCGTAAACGTTCGTTACAACGAAATCGCTTTATTCGATATTACGCTTTATTTTAAGTTTCGTAGAGTAAGCTATACACTGGAGGAGGTTGATCCGTTTCGCGTGGACCTTGAAGGGCCCTGCTTCGCAAGCGCGAGGAGCGTTGGATTGGATTGGACTGAATTATATTGGATTGGATTTGGATTGGCTTGAATTTGGATTGTATTAAATTGGATTGAACCAATCCGGTTGGAGTACGGGTGTGGAGAGAATTGGGTCTTCACATGCGCCGGTCTGCGCATTCCAGAGGAGCTATGTCATAGCCGCGGCAGACGCACTGGCGCCGGCGCGTTCCCATCTGTGCTCCTCCGTTGCGCAGATGCCAAGTCTGACGCTGCACCGGAGCCGCTTGATAGCCGTTTCGCGCGGCTCCTGGAGAGACGTGCTGCGCATGTGCGACGAGCAGTGACCGGGCTGGACTGGACTGGACCGGGCTGGATTGGATTGGACTGGATGGAATCGGATTGGATTGGAAATCGTTTCAGCAGTAAGCATGATAATCAGCTAATCCTATACAACCAGGATAGCTAAGAATAACCAGCTGAACCTTAGCTCACGCTGCGTATATCCTGGCATAGTCGAGCTAAGCCACTGCTAATTTTTTTCACGGTCCGAACTCTGGTGCAAGAAGTCCGCGCTTTGAACGACGTTAGTTTCTGTCCCTGGTAGTTCGTTATTTTGTTGTATTTATTATGCCGCTAGAATAAGTGACCGCACCCCCCCCCACCCCCCCGCCCAACCTGCCTGCAAAAATTTGGGGCAGGAACGAAATGTATAGAATTACCGGTTGTATAGTTCAGCAAGCACGTGAGTAGAACGGATGGATGGCGTTTGAATTAGCCACTGCCACTGGCTGGTGTTTTAGTTTTATTTTATGCAATGACGACTAGTTTTTTCTTCCATTACGTGGTCACGTGGTTCAAGGTGGCCAGACGCAAACCGAAGAAAATACACATGGCGCAGAATATTGCAGAGCAGAAAGATATCAAAAAACCAACGAAAAGAACACTTAGAAAAGCTCCGCAAGACAGCGCTAACATAAACACGCACCCGTATATGCCCCGCCACCCACGGGAGATGGATCGACGTGGCACAGAGAACGCCAATAACATGAGAACACATTTAAATGACATGAATTCCGAGACACGTGTTTAACAGTAACACAAACACTTCTCGATGCGCTTGTTTCGAAGTAGGAACAATGGGGTGTGCATCTGAAGAAGCGCATCGCTAATACATCCGCCCTTTCTGATAAGGCGAAAAATGGGGACGCAGCCGCGCTTCACGTTTGCGGAGCAAAAGAGAGAGAGACACGGATAGCGGAGCAGGGCATGCGTTGTGTGCGAAAGACAGCAGAGAAAAGGACGCGCTGACGACGCGTGTACACGCCCCTCCCCACCACCCAGTTGTGCCAGGCACACGCCTGCACGCTAACCACTATGGCCTTTGCGGCGCTCTGTGCTATTGAAGTTCGCTTGAAGACCCGTCCTGGTGACGCCATGGCAGACGTCACGAAACACACGATTTGGCAGGAAGAATGAAAATTTTAACTTAGATTGAATAATTTCTCAATATCGTTTGGTGACGGACAAGCAGCTGGGGCACCATAAAACACCAAATCTTTGGAACAAAACAAGCTTGTATTTTGTCTGCATGGCCCCTTTAAAGGTCCCTTGTGGGGTATTACATAAGGGTAGGGGGGGGGGGCGAAAAAAGGGCCCATCTCCCCGCGAGGGGGACTCGAGTAAATGCGTCGCATAAGGGGTGAGTGTATTGCGTTAACGTTTAGTGTTTGGGGAGTTGGTGGTAGTGAATGCGTTGTATCAGCAGCTTCTTGACGTAGTTTGAATGAGTCAAGGATATAAGGCGCGTTCGTAGCCTTCCATTCTGTGTCGGCTTTGTGGCGCAGTGGGTAGAGCACCATGTACCTTGCGTTCCGCCCGCAGGTAGTGAATGCGTTGTATCAGCAGCTTCTTGATGTAGTTTGAATGAGTCAAGGATATAAGGCGCGTTCGTAACCTTCCATTCTGTGTCAGTTTTGTGGCGCAGTGGGTAGAGCACCATGTACCTTGCGTTCCGCCCGCAGGGTCGTGGGATCGAAACCAGGCGCCGGTAAGTATTATTTTTTATATAGTGTAGGGGGAGGGGTGCGGACCTGTTGTTGAGAGCGAGGAGGGTAGCGTGATGCGGGAGAGGAGGAGTGGGGGAGAGGGCGCACCTGGAACGGCTGTTGCGGACGCCGAGGCACGCCAACGCCGGGTGACATCGTGAGTTAAAGAAATGCTCTGCATTTAAAACAATGGCGCAAAGTAACTACAACTGAAACTTCTTAACTTCACGCGCAAAGTTCGTTCTTTGGAGTAGCTGTTGAGTTTGGTACGTTTCTTAATGCGTCCAATGACTTGGCGCTTTGGAAGCAGCCACCGAATACTAACCAGGACCTGTCTGAAATTCGGCCCGGCGTGCCCACAGCAACCGTCAGTCAGAGCGACGACTTCGATAAGAGCGAGCCACCAAAAATAATGGCGGCGCCTGCAGGCGCATGCGCAGATAAGGGTCCAGGAAAATGTCCATTGAATCGAGCGCCACGTTCTAACAATCTCTGGATAGATTTGCTCGTCTGATTTGCGTGATTTGCTCGTCTGCCTGCCGTTTGTGTTTTGCTTTCAATGTGTGGCGATTTTTATGGGCGAAGAATCTACGAGCCTGTTGGCGTGTCCGGTCGTAGTCGTAATCGTCGTGTCATGTAGTCACGGTACTAAAACACAGGGAAACTCGTTTACGCCTCGCGTTGGAGCGCTTCGTGCTTCAAATCCAAGGGACTTCTACAGCAAATTTGTATACCTTTACCCCCCAACGGTTTCACCTCCGTTGGCAAAAAACGCCAAGGCGCCAAGAATACACTTATACACTGCATGTGTCGCCCCTAGATTTTACGTTAGGGGAGATGGCCCGGGATTTTTCATTGAGCAACCGAAGGAAAGCCGGCCAAGGAGCCGCTACACCGATCTAATGACATCATTCGAGCGCTCAAAGAACGCCAAGATCGGAAAAGAGAGAAAAATCCTTTCAGCAAGGTTCAAAATTATCTGACGGGCGTTGAGCAGGAGTTTTTCGGCTGAGGTAGTTGCGACCGCCTCCTCTAGGACTGGATGTGTGAGTACGTTCTGCAAGCATTTAGGATTTTGAAAAATATAGTTCGAAAAATTGTTGCAGGATCTGTTTAAAACGCGACGCGCCAATCTGAAAAACATGGTCGGGCCACTTGAATCCACCAAGACCAAGTTCCGTTTGCCAAACCGCCGTGTATGCGCCCCGCTCTGGTGAGTTCCTCCTGAAGACTCCTCTAGCAAAGGCCATTGCTCCAACTCGCTGATTATCCCCTGCCAACTGTTCTGTGAACCTTCTTCGGCCGCTTGTTTTGGAATGGGCATGCTTCAAACTCTCCGCGGGTGTTCGTCGTCGGTAACATGTGCCTCTCTGGACGGCCACGTCGAAGGCGTGTTCTACCTTTTCCCGTGCGAACGGGATTCCGTGACGAGACCCTCGCAGTGCAAGTGTTTAAATTTCTCCGAGAAGAAAAACTTCGGCCAGCACAGATAAGGGCCACTCGACGGAAGGATCTTTTGTCGGACCACATACTAACTAAAGTCCCTCCTCAACGAATAAAGTGAATTGGGTTGTAGCGTATAGCTTTGGTGCGACACACCCGCCGCGGTGGCTCAGTGAAAGGTGTTGCACTGCTGAGCCCAAGGACGCGGGTTCGATTTCGGCCACGGTGGCTCCTTTTCTGATGTAATCGAAGAGAGAGAGAGAGAGAGAGAGAGAGAGAGAGAGAGAGAGAGAGAGAGAGAGAGAGAGAGAGAGAGAGAGAGAGAGAGAGAGAGAGAGAGAGAGAGAGAGAGAGAGAGAGAGAAAACGTCCGCGTGTCGATATTTAGGCGCACGTCAAACATCCCTAGGTGTTCAAAATTAATCCGGAGCCCTCCACTACGGCGCGCCTCATGGCCCAGGTGTACTTTCGGAGCGTTAACAATAAATCAATCAATACTGGTTACGGCACGTCGTCATTGGCTAGCATTCCAGTAAAGTGAAATGCGCCGCAGTTCGAAACCTAATACGAACAAAGAAAAACGTTAGCCTTCGGCAGGAACGCCTATTCCATTCCAGGGTCGGTTATTACTATTCCAAACAGATGAGGCAAGTCACACCACTGCCCTTGCGTTTATTATGACCAGTTCGTCTCGTCTCCCCGTTTATTGTATACCCGCACTGCTCGCCATGGCTCCTCAACGGGCGGCCTCGCTGTCATATCGGAGAGTTTTAGCAGTCCGTCTGTTCCGTCGTGTACGTAGTTACCGTTTTTTTGATGAGCGAAAAAACAGCGCGAAGAACGGGACAAGGAAGGACAAACGGACGAAGCGCTGCTACACCGGACGCAGCGCTTCGTCCGTTTGTCCTTCCTTGTCCCGTTCTTCGCGCTGTTTTTTCGCTCATCAAAAAATGTACCAACCAGCCCAAATTTCCACCTTGTTGAAGTAGTTACCGTGTTGACCGGGACCCGACTGCGCCTGCGCGCGCGGAAGGGCGAGGAGGCGCACTCCATCGTGACGAATGCAGGGGCATGGCGACGGTGGGCCCACGGAACCAATTCCCCCTACCTCGACTAATGCGCAAGTGCCCAGACGGGTCCCGGTCAACGCGGTAACCACGTGCAACACGGAACATACGGAGCGCTAAAACTCTCTGGTATTGCGGAATATTCTCCTATTTCCGGAGTTATGTTTACCGGGATCCTGTTTGTAATCAACGTAGTGGTTTCCTCCAAACTCACTTCAGAGCCGCTACGCACTTCCAATTAGGCGGCGGAGTTTCCAACGCTATAAGAGACTCGTCCCCTGCAAAGAGGACAGGCCTCGCACGCCCCCTCACGTTAATGAGGTGCGCGGATGACACACCTTGTTGACGACAACACTCTAATTATGTCGCTCCTCAAATCCCGCCGCTCAGGCGGCATACTCGTCGACCACAATAGAACCGCTGCCAACCAACTTGATGACGTACCAGTGACGACGAGCGCGGCATCGTGATACCGATCGAATTCAAAACAGCGCTAATAGACGGGACGAGCTAGGGACGACATCACGCGGCGCTGTCTATTAGCGCTGCTTTCAATTCAGATAGTATGGATTAGCTAGCCTAAATCAGCGTCCCAATGTCGATCGAGCTTGGGCTGCTCGCATGGCGAGGAGCGGCTCGCGATGATTACTACGACTGCTATGGGGATGCTGTGATCGCGCGAAAAAACGGACGCTCCTTTTTTTTTTTTTCTTTCTCGAAGGCACGTTATTCAACTGTAAAAGGAGCGCAACTTTGGCAGCAAGCAATTAATCAGACCTTTCACTCTCTAAAGAAGGACGGAAGCTGTGGCGTGTTTTACATCGATCGACGCATCTACGCACGGAGCAAAACCCGTCTGTTTGTAATTTAAGATTGAACACACTTCCTAATTAATTATCCGAGGGAGTTACTTCGTTGAACTATAGAGTCGTATTCTAGGAGACAAACACGGGGCATGTCCGTTTCCCTCCCGTAGAAGCCCCTGTGTTGCCAACAGACGGGAGTTACACGATATTTACAACTTACGTAATTACGACGACAGAATGAAACACGGCATAATGTTTGAGTCGTCTTAGCAGCTAATTGTCGTGTTACCTGTCTCGGGATAGTGTTATTTAGGGACACTGTTCTTTGTTTCGGGATCAAAGTTACGGCCGTTTTCTGTAATTATACTCCTCCTCCGACAGACACGCATGTACTGACAGCATACGGGAACTCTGCAACGTTTGCTACTCCACCATGAACTAACAATGAAAAGTACAGGAAACTCGGCGTGATGACAGAGTCGTCTTAGCGACGAATTACAGTATTTTTTCAAGTTACCTACGTTAGGTTGCGAGCTACAAAAAAATTCGCGAGAAATTGGGGGTTTATCGCGTAGACGCGACGCATAGACGGACGGACATCGACTGCCCGCGGCGTGTTTAGAATCCCGCCAAGACGAAATCGAAGTGACCTTGAAAATTTGCTCGCATTGTAAGAAATTCGCCTTAAGCCGGTTTTTTTTTTTTTTTGCACCGTGGACGTTACAAGAGAGGAAAAGTTTCGTTCGTCTTAACCGGAGTCCGCTGTGTATACAGACATCTTCGCTGTAAAAAGGCCGCCAAGGCCAGCGGCTATGCGATCAACTTTAGGAGATGCCCCCGCACAGAGCACCTATCCGTGCGTCAAAAGTTCACTTGCACAGCGAACCGAACAGCAATCTTCGCTACGCAATGTCCGCGTGGCTCGTGTGCCAGCGAAGGTCGTCATCGCGGGAGGACTTGGCAGCCGGGGTGCCGCTTTTCCAAGACTGCTGCTTCATTATCGCCCCCGGCCGCTTCACTGACCTCCCGCAACGAAGGCGGCAATGCGCTCGGGGACCGACTTCGGTAACAGCGAGGGGGATGGGGGCGGAAATTTATTTCTGGCCGTCATCCGCTCCGTCGCCATCCTCTTCCGCAATGCCTCCATAGAAACGGCTCTCCACGGCCGGATCTCCGCGGGCTCTCATTAAGAACCTCGGATAGAAGTTCTCCAAGTTCTGTGGATGCTGAAATTGCTTCGGAGAAATGTTGGGAGCAGAGGATTCCTCCCCTTTTCTTCAAAGAACAAACTTCTTAGGCCACTGACGCTGTGACGTCAGTGATGTGTGACCCGACGCTGTGGCTCAGTGGCTATAAGGCGTCGTGCTGCTGAGCCCAAGGACGCGGGTTCAATTCCCGGCCGCGGTGGCTGCTCTTCAGATGGAGGCTGATGTAGAAAGCACCCGTGTGTCGAGATTTAGGCGCACGTTGCAAAAGATCCCCTCGGGTGTTCCAAGGTGAATCCGGAAACCTCCACTACGGCGCGCCTGATAGTCCCGATGCAGCTTCGGGCTTGTTAAACTTTTTGCTGTGTGTGTATACGTACGTGGGCTTCTTCGCAATCAGTACAGTTCATCGCACTGGATTGTTTTGCTACGGGGAGTGGAAAAAAAAAAAAATAAAGCACATGAGATGCAGTGAACGTAATAAGTTTTCACATTGAATCAGCAGTTGCGAATGATCCAACCGCGATAAGAGCCCACGGTATCACTACAGTGGCTAGAGTATCTCCCCAGTAAAAGCTAGGCGACCAGCTTCTCACTGAGCATGCGCCGTAACGCGGTGCCGGGCTGGTTTGGTACCCAGCTTTGGCGGCAACACTAACCCGCATTGACGTAAACGCGTTGGCAAAAAAAAAAAAAAAAGAGGGGGAGGGGGGAATCGAAGCCCCTTTATTAAAGGAGCCATGAAAAGAAAATACAACTTCGCTTAATTTGAAAGAACCATGATTCAGTATCTCACTCAGCTCCATTACAGCCACAAAAGATGTTTTTTTAACAAAAAAAAAGCAAGAAGTATTTAAAAACTTTCAAATTTTGCGCCAAAGTGACGTGTTATGAGCAAGAATGACGTCATACGGGCTAACGATAAAACAATTTTCAGTGCGTTAACTGCACGTTAGCATTCAAGTGATGCGGTCAAATCGAACTGGAGGCCCCATTGCAGACGTCCACTCATGTGTCGTCGCGACAGGTCAGTTAGGCGGCCGCCAATCACGCAAACAATTAAGGTTCCGTGACGTCATAGAAAAGTTGCGGGAAATTGGATAGGGGGTCGCGACTGCTTCACACGTTTTCTTTAATATCTCCGTTATTTGTTCGAAGATTGCGATGATATTGGTATCATTGTTATCGGGACTAAGCAGTCTTTCTAATAAACCCAACTTGTATTTTGTATTCATGGCGCCTTTAAGAGAAAGACGGTTAAAACGCGAAGCTTTCTCCCGTGCAACATGAGTCAAAGTCCAAAATCCAAACTACTTCGACCGTGTCGGAGTGGCGCAATCGGATAGACGTCGGACTCAAAACGCGAGGGACCTAGGTTTGAATCCGGTCACAAGAAGCGCTTTCTTCTATTCTTGAGGCGGCTGATGTGCCTTATGTGGAAAGCCCCTTGCGTAAATAGGCTTTCCTGCGGTGCGTTTTGGGCGTAACGACGGACGGCAGCCGTGAGGCTTAGCAAGCTTCGCTTTAAAAATCAGGCGTGCGAATTTTCGTTGGTTGAAGGCAAACTAACAACACGGTTTTGAAAATGCGCCGTCCGAACTAAGATACAGAACGCTTGCGCCAAACGGTATACGTTCAAAAAATTCAGTGTCAATTCCACTTAGAAGGACGTGTACCGACGCACGCACACACTATTGTTGCGCTTTCGCTTGTTCTTCAGACATCATGTGGCAGCACAGTGAGCAGACGATGGGGCCATGATGATGGCGATGACGATTAGTCGTGACGGACGCTGGTAGGGTGAAAATTACACAGGAATACATCTCATTTTATAATATAAACTTCACCTGTCCAGCGCTCCGTCGCAAATTTCCACGGGGCGTGCCGACAGCCAAAGTGCCTTCACGAAGGTGTGCGGAAGGCATACGCGACGGCGTTCTAATTTAGAAACGGTAGGCGTGGGAAAGCGAGGCTGCCGGTACCGGTCGCGGGTGCTCCATGAATGCAGTGAGCGCCGAGAAGTTGCCACACTCTGCCGTCGATGTTGTCATCCGTTCGTTGAACGTGCACCATGGTTCCAAGAGACGGCTTTTTTGCTAGCCTCACCTCGCAGAACGGCCAGCGATGAAACGTATGATAAGAATTCCCTCTCCTCAACCACAACCCGGGTTTGGATGAGGAAAGCGTAGAGTAAAGTAAGGCTAAAGTAAGGAGTAATGCTAATAGCAATTCGCAATGCGTCTTCCCGTAAGACGTGCTCGATCCTGCCCTGTGTTCTGCTTCGACAGCGTAGCGAACGGCTCAGAACGACGCACTGTTATGGCGAATTCCATTGGGCGAACAGGAGCAAGTGGAGCGAGCAGCCAGAGCAGCATACGGGAGTAACGGGGACGTGTGCTTTCGTTCCGCGAATGAAACATTCGCGCTGCTCCGGGAGCAGTGAAAAGAGGGGGAGGGCGAGATGTCAAGAGTCATGTGACCAAACGTTTCCCGCGTTCGCTTCCCGGAGCATTTCGCGCGCTTGCGATGTCCGCACGCAGTTATTCCTCGCCAGTTTTGCCAGATACGTGCCGGTGGTTTTGTGTCAGCCTTCCGCATGGCGACGAATGAAGAAGCCGAGCGGATGTTCATTTTCATGATAAAGGGGTCACCATCGTGTCTCCCAAAAATTAGCTGCGAACGATAACAGCGTCCGCCGTCTTTTCCAGATACGACTCTACCTTCGGTCGCTGCTCCGGCGGGGTGAACAGGTGCTCGAACATAAACGCATGCAATGTCAAATCGTCGTCGTCGTCGTCGTCGTCGTCGCTGCTGCTGCTGCTGTCCGATGATGAGCTTGCGCTTGAATCTGTGGTGCTTTCATCATCTAAAAGTAGCAGCAATTCCTTGACCAGACGGCCGCGCTTAGCTGCTGCCGTACGCACTGAGCGACTACGGCGGCTGCTGGATTCCGCCATTTTTCCTCCGCCAGCCGGGGATAAAACCAGAAGTGACGCAAAAGAGGTCATGTGACTTCCTTGGCGTTCCCTGATACTCCGCCGCTGGCGACGGAGCACCGAGAACTGCTCTCGGCTGCTCTCGGCGCCAAAAAAGTGCTCCTCATCGACCAATGAAACACAACGCCCCTGCTCCTGCCCGACCACTGGAAGACGCCAGAACTCGCGAGAGCACTTTGGGTGCAGTTAGAAGTGCTCCTGTTCACACAATGGAAAGCGCTATTAGAAAAAAGTAGGCCGGCGTTACACATGCCACGTGGCCCTGCTTTTGTAGCAAATATCCATGCAGCAAGCACTCATTATAACTAAGTCCTCTGGACGGAACATGCACTTTGTTATAAGCAGTACTACGTTAAACCCGGCGATAATTTGCTCTCCCGGCGCTGCAGTCGGGGCCATAAAAGAAGCTTCGAAATCACGTTATCACGAGAGCTAAGCGCGCGCGCGCACGCACGCACGCACGCACGCACACACGCTCACGCACACACACACACGCACGCACGCGCACACACACACACATACATTACATACATACATACATACATACATACATACATACATACATACATACATACATACATACATACATACATACATACAGTAAATACTCTACATGTAAACCGCAAAGAACAGTTGCACGCGAAGTAACCCCGCGGTTTGAATGATCAATTGATTCTCATAGCGAATGATCAACATCACGGCGAAAGAAAACTGCTCTATATACAGTGCTTCTGATTGTACGGTGGAAACAGGTTTGCGGTCGTTCTAGGTGCGTATAAGGAAGATTTTTCGCGTAGCGAATTTGCAAATGCTCCGAATTTTTCGTTCCTAACAATGATTTCACAACGCAGATATGTGACGACGCTATGCCCTCATGGAATTGAGAATATATAATGCGCCGCAATTTTGGATTCCAGGCCTTCTCTTATGTGCATGAACCCTCGATGTAACGGAATCGCTTTATTCGAATTGTCAAATAAAGCAAAAGAAACCTGTACATCTTATGTCTGTACTACGCAGCAGCGATTGATACACTTGAACGCTCACGTACAAATTCGCTTATGTATTTGCAATGTGGAACTCAATAGACAATTGATTCTAAGGCTTTCGGAAGGCCTTTGAAACGGCCGCGTAGAACAGGCATTAAGTACACCAATTACGCTCTCGTCCCTTTTCTGCAAATTCAGTTTCTCTCTCTGAAAGCGCAATAGACGGTTCGCTGATGCCCTTCTCATTTGCTTTTTTTTGTTTTTTATAAAGTACTCTTCGACAATTTCTCGCTTCAGCTTATCGCCGGCTCTGCGCAGGAATCTCGTCTGCTCTACCGTCGGAAGGCAATTGGCACCTTTTACAGTGTTCAGACATGCAGCCTCTAGTACTGCTTCCTATTCAGTCCGATTGTGTTCTCGCGCCCTGTGATTAAAGCAGCGACCTGTCTGACCGATGTAAACTTGGGAGAATGTCATGGGGACTTCGTACACGCACAATTCCTGGAAAAAGGGACCAGAACGTAATTCGTGACGTCGTGTGTGGTTAAATTGCAGTTTTTGTTTTCGAAACTTTAAACCCTTTTCACTTACACCGCGAACCAGCTCGCCCACATCAAGCTGTCGCTGTCTAACAGGGCGTGCGCGCACGCGCAACATAGCGAAGCATTATAATACATCACCCGCAAGGCACGCACACCGCAGGTGCGGTGTACAGGTTCCGTAAAAATTAATTGGAACACGGTCTTGTAAATTTATAGTAATTTATTCCGGAAACTGCCTGGATGCATTGGGGTGCGTTTAAAGGAGCCCTCCCTAATAGAAAAGGCTTCCCGTAAACCGGTAATGGCTGTCATAAAGCCAGTAAGATAAATATTTTGTGATATCCCCAAATTCTTGTTCCAGTTACTTATGATGCCACCTGTACACACGGCGAGCTGGTGTGAAGAAGTGACAACTGGGCTAGTTGGTAATGCATATGGGACATCTTGAAGGTAGCGCACTTAAACACGGACACTAGCGAAAGAAACTAGCGCTGTGGTTTGTCGGTTCTTTCGCTGGTGTGATCGATGGTTCCCGACTTGACGGCTGACACTTCCTCGCGCATCACGTTGAAAGCGCAGCGTTCGCCGCACCCGTCCTCGTTTATAATTGTCGCAGCTGCACCGACAGCCATTAGACGACAGGCTGGGCGAACGCGCTATCGGTCGATACTTATACACTGGCAGATCCGTGCCTCCGCGAAGGCACGCCGACGAAGAGGTCACGCGTAAACTCAAACGGTGCTACTGATATAGGGTCCGGGTTTCATTATCGGCCAAGAGGCCGCATTTATGCGAAGGTGGAACAGAATAAAATGTCCATGTCTGCTTCCCGTTAAGCCACACGGTATGGAATCTCTCCGGGGAAATAATCCTGAGTTGTGACCGTTTCAAAAATGTTTATTTATTTATTTATTAATTGATAATACCCTCAGGGTACATTAAAGTACACTGCAGAGGGGAGCGGCAAGATACAATAAATATACACGAAAGGTATACTAGGAAGCAGATGCAACATTAAAAAAAAATCGACAGCAAGAGAGAAAGTAAATAAGAAATAGAGAAGTGCATGATACATGAAGCAACTAAACCAGGTTTGACAATGCATTTTTGAATAGTATGGCGTCGGCTATGCTCGTTGGGGCGGCTGGTAGACGATTCCACTCATCGCTGGTTCTGGGAAAAAAGGACTGTTGATACGCTGATGTGTTACATGCAGCGAGACACGTTGACCTTTTGTGAATGATCGCGTCGAGATGATATGAATCGCGCAGGTTCAATCCAAAGGGAACGCAAAGAAGGATTGTGATAGAATATTTTGTGGAAGAGGAGAATTCGAGACTGCTTCCGGCGGGTAGCAAGCAATGGAAGATGTAAAGTCGCCTTTATGACAGTTACGCTATAGCTGTACGATGATAGTGAATTCAGCGCCCGTTTCAATCGTGACTGCGAGGCTTGTGCTGCGTCATACCTCATCCCCTGCCTTAATTAAGCCGATAGGGGCTAGCTTGAAACGGACACGAAATGGACAAAACTGGGAATTCGGCTCCAGTACACATTGCAAAATGTTAAGGTGAATTTTCACTGTCTGTAGATAACGCTGTCTGTAACTAACAGCACAAGAAAAACATCCCTTTAAAGGGTGTCATAAAGGACAAAACGACCCCCTGTAAAAGGACGTTTTCTTGTGTTTTTGCTAGGGCGTAAGGATGCTAGTTACAGGCAGTGAAAATTCCCCTTAAAGGTGCATTTTCCAATGCACTGCCCGGTATCATGCCTTTGCCCTTTGTCCTTGCTTAACAACAGGGGTACCTATGCCGAAACTAAAGGGCGACCTTACCTTAGTTTTGGCATAGGTACAGTAAACTAAAAGAGGCATAGCCGGCAGAGGCACGGCCGCTGGAGAGCGCACCTTTCATCCAGCGGCCGTGACTATGAACTGTGTATGAAGGGCTGTCTGCGCAACTGGATTGCATGGGGTATAATGTATGAAGTTTGTACATTGCCCTATCCAATCCAGTTGCCAATGCAGCCTTTATTCTTCGCTAGAGTTAACGAAACGGAGAAATTTGCACCTAAACGGGCATTTTGGCGCGCAATTTAAACGAATTTCGTGGTTTTGGCGCAGCTGTTGCACCCCTGAATGCATGGGACCGAAACCTTACATCAGCACACAATTCTGCAGCGACGAGTGTGTGCGTCGCCAAGTGATAATCATCCCTTCCAGCTCCACCACATTCCAAAGGCTCCGCTAGGAACTTTAATGGCTATATGTATGCAGTGAAGACGAAGGCTTTTAACGAAGAGGAAGCCGTCAGCGCCCGCTGCACCACGAACGCTTTGAATGAGAAGGGGTCAGATATGCGGTCCGTTTGATCCTCGTATATTCCCGTAAAATAAGGGGGACGCCAAAGTCGCCCATTCGTGAGTGCACTTTCGACAACAGGGGAATTGCCGACCTCGGACGTTTGCCTAGATATGGCGATCTAGCATGCACGTGCCCTTAGAGTTTTGGAAAACTATACAGCCGCCTCGTTCGCTTAGTAAAAGCGACTGCTGTAGAAAGGCGGTGGTTCCGGTTTCGAACCATATTCAATTTCTTTCAAATTCCAATTTTTCTGAGAAAGCAGCACGGCTTCCCTTCGTAACCGTGTGACTGCATTTCAGGCGGGTGTCAAATTTTCCGACCAGCGCCCACGCGTTCTGCCGGATCTGTTGTTTGGCCTGCTGTAATTTCTCGTGGAGGCTCCGGTACTGACGTTGCTGCAAATCATTCCCCTATGCGGCAGCAAATTGGACGAGTCTCCGTAAACTGTAAAGCTAGCTTTGCCGCAAAGCTTCCATTCACCGAGGAGGCATTTTGTCGACTACGAACGCCACGGCAGGGGAATAACCTTAGCATACAGAACACAGAACGATATTTATTTGTAGGTGCGCCGAAAATTTTCCTTTTAGCACCCGGAGCGCCTCAAGAGGGTAATATGGGACAGGGAAAGACAGCTTTACAAGTTAACAATTATGCACGCTAAGCCACGCTCGATGACGTGTTTATATGTGACGTGGTGGCCTCCTTCGGCGTAGACGTGCGTCGGAAGCGATTCCAAACCTCCCTATTGGTGTTTCCGTTGCCGACGTGCTTGCAAGCGAGACTCAACACATCGGAAGCGGCGTCACACCAACAAAGACGCTTCTCAGCGGAAGGCTGGGCAGCGCTGCGGTCGTCGCTTAAAAGATCGCAGGCGCATGGCGTAAGGGGCCGGGCGGGAGGCTGTACGGCAAACTACTTTTTTTCTAATTCCTAGACGCTAACCCAAATGTACGCAGGATATGCACGCCCACACTGTTTTCTACAAATGCGTCCGGTATCTAAGCCTAAAAATCCAAACCGCGGTACACTGTATAAGTCACCAAGAGCCGATTCGAATCCATCCATCGCAACCCTATATATACACAAAACTTTACAGGCGAGGAAACGTCTCAGACACGGATGATCCCTCCACGGTTACTTCTGTGTCTACGGGCGATCTGTGCCCAATTAGGAAGGTTAATTAGGACTTCATTAGGCTCATTAAGAAGCGCAGCCTAAACGCTATTTCTGACGGCCCCAAACAAGCTCGCAACTGCGTTCTCTCCGGCAAAGGATCTAGCGCTGTCCACGGGGTGACGCAGTCACTGCACGAAGGGCATGTGTGCGGCGTGTTCCACTCAGTCCCCTTCCGTCAAGGATAACTGGAAATTAAATCAGGGGAGAGAATTAAACGCACCCGACATCTATGGGCACCACTTCCTGCATAGGCAGCGACGTCTCGCCGCAAGTGACCGGTCGCGCCGGCGCGCGCTGCCCGAACGCGGATGTTATGGCGGCGGCCGGTTGTGGGAAGAGCGGATGTGGCGCACGTGCGCACCGGGGGCCAAAGACCCGTGGCCGCGCGACTTCCGACCCTGCGGGGTAACCCTCTCCCGCCTTTGTTTACGAAGGGCGCCCATTTCGCTTAGTTCGCTTTCCGCATTCGCCCAGTGCGAATCACTAAAAGCCATCTTCCAGCGACCCAAATTCAAACTTGCGGGGTTTAACGCGCCGATCGATCGAAGCTATACTCGGTGACAACTTAAGAACGGCACCAGAAGTTGCCGCTGTGCCTTATCACCGTAGCCGGATGTTTCTCCGCGCGGCGCAAGTACGGCGTTACTGGGAATATTTTGAACATGGCGTGAGCCGTTCCCGTGATTTTTTGGACTTAATATGCTTATAAACGACTCCAGTGAGGACAAACAAACTGCGTGAGACAAGGCAGACGATATCACGCATTCATAGCAAACCCCTTTCAAAACGCGCGCGCACTGACGTCACGGGTCCGGCGCTTTGGCGGAGAGATACACTACGTGAGGTGCTGCCGTTCTTGAGTTGTAACCGAGTATAGCTATGAGGCGCACCACGGTGGAGGGCTCCGGATTAGCTCTGACCGCGTGGGCATCTTAAACGCGCGCCGAAATATCGACACACGGGCGCTTTCGTTTTTCGCCTCCATATTTGAAAAGCGCCTTTTTCGCTGCCGCGGGATCGAACTCGCGTCCTCGGGCTCAGCAGAACAACGCCTTGGCAACTGAGCCACCGCGGAGGGTAGCCTTACGGTCTAAAAAATATTTTTCTTATATTTTAGTTTTGCACGAGGTTGCGCGTTCGATTCCCGGCCGCGGCGGCCGCTTTTCTGATGGAGGCGAAAAGCAAAAACGCCCGTGTGTACGAGATTTCGGCGCACGTTAAAGATCTCCAGGTGGTCAAAATTAATCCGGAGCCCTCCACTACGGCGCGCCTCATCGCCAGCGTTGCGTCGGCGCGTTAAACCCTACAATCAATCAATCAACCAATCAATCAATCAATCAATCAATCAATCAATCAATCAATCAATCAATCAATCAATCAATCAATCAATCAATCAATCAATTTTAGTTTTTCAACATTTCGTACCCGACCAGTTATCCCCATTTACGCTATTATAGCGACTACAGGTGGAATTTCCGCGATATCTGCCTTTTTTGTGAAAATGCAGGGCGTTACACGCCCCTGGCTGTTGGGGTACTCGGCAAAGAATGCTACGCATTAAAAAAAAAAACAATATCGCGGACTTCCACCTTACCTGGCGCTCCGTACGGTATTTCAAGCAGGCCTTTGGGGTAGGTGGTGCTGCGCGAACCTCAAAATTAGCAGCCCGCGCGGAAAATGGCACGAGCGCAAATGAAACGCACACGAACAGGAAAGCCGCTTGTCACAAACTGAAGCGTTTATTCGCGGAAAAAATCCAGAACGCACAACTGGCGAAAACTGATCGAGCGTTCTGGCGGCCGTGTGTGCGCTTTGTTTTATTTTGCGTGCTATTGCCATTTTCGCGCTAGCTAATGATGTCGAAGTTTGCCCGTATTCCGGCGCATAGCAGTACGCGCGTGAGTGCTTCGCCGGCGCCAGGCGCACGACCCTGACTATGAAATGACTTATAATCAGAATTTTATGGCAGACAGGACTTTCTTTTTGAAGCGAATATTTATGTGGCTATAGGCGACGCAAAAATCCCGCGGTCCTGTGTGCGCAGAAAATTACTCCGGGAAAACAAATGCGCATGCGCGAAAAAAAAAAAAAAACAGGTTCGAGATACTGGCAGGGTTTATAGATGACGTATTTACACTTTCGCATCTACCGACATTGGTAAGTGGGGAACGGCGAACCGGAGGGAGCTCACAGCAGAGCGAGCGCGCAGCGAGCTATATATACTGTATTTATTCGATTATAAGGCGGTCACGATTATAAGGCGAGGGTGCAGTTTCGACAGTAAAGAAATCGCCATGTATATAAGCACGCTGCGCTGATGCTTGCCTCGCAAGCACCAGCGCCGTTTTCTATATCCTGGCGGTTCGGGGGGTCATTTCTGTTGTAAAAGATGCCACGCATATATATAACGGGCTCGGTTCGTAGCATTCATATTACGTAAGTGTCGGCGCTCTGTCCCAGACACCAACAGCCGGGATTATCACGAGTCACGCACGGGAGCCCACACAAAGAAGGCATCTAAGGTAACGTCATGACAACAAGGCCGATGTTTAAGAGGCGCAGACGAAAATACGCTATACTCGGTGACAACTTGAGAACGGCACCAGAAGTTGCCGCTGTGCCTTATCACCGTAGCCGGGTGTGTCTCCGCGCGGCGCAAGTAGGGCGTTACTGGGAATATTTTGAACATGGCGTGAGCCGTTCCCGTGATTTTTTGGACTTAATATGCTTATAAACGACTCCAGTGACGACAAACAAACTGCGTGAGACAAGGCAGACGATATCACGCATTCATAGCAAACCCCTTTCATAACGCGCACGCACTGACGTCACCGGTCCGGCGCTTTGGCGGAGTGATACAATACATGAGGCGGTGCCGTTCTTGGGTTGTAACCGAGTATAGCTGCTGATATTTTAGCCGACCAGTCAGATCGCAGATAGTACAAATGGCGGGGAGGAACCGATGCATTCATCACGGCCGTCTTTCTTTACACCGTGTCTCAGTGTCAGCCCCATAGATTGTTGGCACGGCATGCTACAGGCAGTGGGTGATAACTGCTCGAGAAATCGCCGCTCCTTCATCGATGCCCTAGCGTGCGCTGCAGATACAACGGGTCGCTCTGCGTCCATCCTCTACTGGTAGCTCGCAACGGTCCTCCATGCAGGGCCGTTATCACCTGCGGCGTTCCCAGGAAATTACCTCGACGTGGCCAGGCCCCCTCGGCGTCCTTCGACACACCCCCCGAGTTGCTCGCGAAAGATGAAAGAACCGCACGCTCGAATACTTTACAAGGTGGCGTCCTTGCCGAATTCCCCGTTACGGGCAAGGCTGCAGCCATGCTTGCTTTATCAGGCGTGTGACGATGTTCTGTTCCACCTTTCTCCATCAATCTGTGCGCCCCTATTCTCGCATCGTCCAACTGTCCTCAGTTCCTGCCAACCGAGTACCCTTTATAACGACGGGGCATGACGGGAAGGTCTTCCCACCACAGCCCCACTTGCACTTATTTACCACAGACCCATCGACGAAGCGTTCGAGCGGTGGTTTGGGCTAATTGGTGCATACGAAATCAATTCGAAACAGCGCTGTATTAAACGACGGGACGAGGAACAGCGACGTGTGTTGTTCCTCGTCCGGTCTTTGAGCGCTGTTTTGAATTCAGTCACAAAGTGTTCCCTGCTCTTCGCCGGGACCTCTTGGGTGACAGCTTTCGAAAGGACGAAGTTAGCTAGGCTTAAAGGAGCCATGAAGAGAAAACAAAAGTTTGTTTTATTCGAAAGATTAGGTGTTTCATAGTACCCCAAGCGCTTTCCCGGAAGCAAATGATGCTTTATTCACTGAGAAATAAGGCAATTTAAGCCAAAATTTTAAATCTCCCGCTAAAATTGCACATTTGGTGACGTGAGCAATGGTGTCACACGGGCCGGTCCATGAAACAGATACTTAGTATGTCGACTCCATATAGCACCCACACGCGGGAGTCGACCGAGACGGCGGCCATTTTAAAAATGCTAGTAAAACCTAGTGCACCCGCAGCCCTAGTCATGGAATCGCCTGATCCGGAGAACAAAACTCTCGCCGAGGAGCTCGGGCTTGCATTTAACAACCTCACACCACTTGAACGCTCAACGCTTCTAAGTGCACGAGCGGCAAGAGTTGTGGGATACGCGGTGGACGGGAAAGCGACCATTCCGCGATAGCCACAACAGACGAACGCCCTGCCGTCGGCACCGCTGCCTCGTCAGCGCCGTCGCCACGGACGAATACAGACTGGTACGTATGTGCCGTATTTTTATTACGGTTAATAATAGTTCAACTTCAGTAGCAGTATCGCTTATGCCAGTTGGCCGGTGTCGTGTATGGAAAGCCGTTCGCGCGAGCTCTCTGCTTCGACCAGAAAGATACGAGCGTCAATGCGCGGTGTTTACGGCATTTTTCCTCCAAGGTCAGAGCGCCTCGAACCCGAAAATTCGTCTGCGCGACGGCGAGATGTCGAGCTCGGCCAGGCGGTTGTTTCGTACGCATTGGCGCACACGCTTGCGTGTTCGTTCGGAACTTCAACCGTTTACTCCACCGTTCTTTGTCATAAAAAGAATGTGCAGTATGTTTCACGGGCATTTAGCTCGTTATGCAAACTGTAAGCCCTGCCTAACATGCGTTTGCTTTTGCCGGCCTCCGCCAATCGCAGAGCTTAGCCCATGTGACGGCATAGGTTCTGTTGCGGGAAATGAGCTGGTGGGTCGCATGACCATTCCCGTTTTTCCTAATTATGTAGCTTATTTGAGCGAAGTTTGCGTTATAAGTGGTGTCGTTATGGTTCTAACGAGGCAATCTTTCGAATGAACCAAACTTGTGTTTTCTCTTCATGGCTCCTTTAAGAACTACGCGAACAAGAAGAGTGCAGCAAACGCACAGTATACCATAGACGAGGAACGTAGCGGGTGGTGAGGGGGCGAGGGTCAAGTGCCAGCACGTATGAGGAAAACGGTAGAGCTGGCGGTACACTGCACTCGTATCGATGGTTGTAATTTTGCTAGCACGACGAATGATTTACGCAGTATACGGCGTATTATTTACGAGAGGGTTCATAAAAACGAGCACAGTTACAGGCACTCCCGAGTGCGTGACTTCGAAGCGACGGGGTCCATGGTGTTGCTCAGGAAAATGGTCAAGTATCGCAAATGCCGGCCGATCAAAGCCGTTACAGACAGGCCGCTGCAGTCGGGACAATGGATTTCCTCCCATTCACTCCCCGCTAATCCAGATACAAACACAGGTGGACGGCGGCTGCGCGCAGTCGCAGTGCACGCGTGTCACGGTCAACACTTTGTCAGTGCCACGCGTTGTCGAGGACGACAGACGCGCAGCTGCAGGTGCTGCAGCATACTGCACAAGTGCGCTCACAAACAGAGGTCGACGGAAAGGATCGTTTTCCTGCTGTGTGTGCGTGTATATATACATATATCATACATATACAGTACGGAAACAAAAAAAAATTAAAAGTTTACTGACGTTTCAGGAAGACGGGAAGTACTCTTCGTAAAACGTCAGTAAACATTTATTTTTTTTTGTTTTTCTCGTGTGTCTCTAAATGAGGGGGAGGAGCTCGTTGAAGGGAGACAAAAAGAAGGGGCAACAGTCAAGAACGCCAAGGAAGGCAAAGGGGAAACGGTGGTCCATCATTTATTCCTTTTGAAATAGATACAGTTCTGAAGTGTTAGAGAGATGGAAAGAAAATGGAGAAAAACGTGCTCGCCGGTTGGGGACCGAACCCACTACATGCAAAATACCGTTCTGCTGCGATACCAACTACGGTACCGGAGAGGCTGTGCTCCCCTCGAATTTCTTGGCTATTTATGTTAAGGTAATTGATACCTACACTTGGGGGAGGTAGCCAGCTCCACTCCGACAACTCAGAGTTAAAGGGAACCTTCATTTTAACCCCCCGGCCCCGACTCGAGCGTCTACGACGTGTCGGGAGCGCTCCACCAACGCTGAACTCTATTAAGTTACCTATGGCACCAAGACTGCCAGAACAGAGGCCCCCATTATGCATGCAATGAATCAGAATTGGAAATCCGGGACTCGTTTAATGAAGACGGGAAGAAAGGGCAGCAGTCAAGAGCGCCACGGAAGGCAATAGGGAACAGGCGGTGCGTCATTTATTTTCCTTGACTAATAATAATAAAGGTGAATAAATAAAAGAGAATAAATGACCAACCACCTGTTCCCCTTAGCCTTCCCTGGCGCTCTTGAATGCTGACTCGGGTTGGGCGTCGGCTAAAAACTTTAGCTCGATTAATTCGGCTGGATTTAATCGGTTAATGAATCGATTAATTGGTTGCGTTGGTTTAAGAAGAAAAAATGACCAAAAATAATATTGTAGTAACATTAATAATACCATATAATAAAACATAAGATCAATTTGCTCGTCGGCCTGTTCCTAGACATTCCGGATGAGGTAAGTAGGTCATCATCGCGTAACTCATGCCGACGAGACGCTTATTACCGCGTTCGTCGGTCACACTTTTCTATAGAATTAGAATTATCAGCACACGCCGTAATTGCAGGAGGCGCCGAATAATCGTGGTTTACTTGCTACAGAAATATTTTATACAACGCCCAAACGGTGTAATCCCATCATATATGAATCCCGTTTAGGCGCCCAGCACAACTTCTGGAAAAAAAGGGTTTTGATAGGATAGAGGCGCCTCTGTCCTATCAAAATCCTTTTTTTCCTGAAGTTGTGCTTGGCGCTTAGACCTGATTCATATGATGGCATACCAACTAGTTTGCATCGACACATTGATTCGGTATAATCCCCACTCGCTGGTTTTTGTACCTTGTATATTTGTGTTTTTTTATTCGAAAGTTCGCCCTGTGGCGCAAGCATACAGGAGTTCAGAGGTACACGAACAAGCTCACTTCGTGTGTTAAGTCCATGTTAAGTCCAACGTCCCAGGGGTTAAAAAAGAAGGTCCCCGTCACCCCGTGTTGTCAGAGTGGTGCTTGCTACCCCCAGATAGTTGTGCTAAACATAAACACCTCACGAAGTGATTGAGAACACAGTCACCCAAGCAGCCTAATCGTTAAGGCATCCGAGATTTAATCGGAAGGCGTGGGTTCGGTCCCCACTCTCCCACGATTTCCACCCAAGCGGGGAAATGTCCGCGAACAGAACGCGTCTTTGTCGGGAAAACCGGGTAGGGAGAAGGGGCATGGCGCTGGACTGGGGAAGAGGGCGTGGCGCGGCAGCAGCCGTGGCGCAGGAGAGGGAGGGAGAAGGTGTGGCGTCGAACGCGACACAGACGCTCCCACCGCAAATCGCGTGCGTATCGCGGCCTGCAAGGCACTTTCGTGCGCTTCTTTGGCCGGTCAATCGTGTTTCGTTGCGTAAATAGAGATTTTTAGCAGTTCGTCCGTTCCGTCACGTACGTAGCTAGCCTGCTGACCGGGACCCGTTTGGGCATTCCGGCATTCGTCACGGTAGGGGAATTAGTTCCGCTGGCCTTCCTTCG
This sequence comes from Haemaphysalis longicornis, assembly GCF_048455015.1. NCBI lineage: Eukaryota > Metazoa > Arthropoda > Arachnida > Ixodida > Ixodidae > Haemaphysalis > Haemaphysalis longicornis. The sequence continues at coordinate 224,912,456 of NW_027526361.1, forward strand.
CCATGTCCGCGCTTCCTCGCCCTTCCTCCTCACCCTTCCGCGCGCGCAGGCGCAGACCGGTCCCGGTAAACCCGGTAGCAACGTAATGAACGGAACGGACGGACTGCTAAAACTCTCTAATGTGTGCAACCCAACGAAACCGAAACAGCTTCTCTGCGTGAACCGAGAGTACATGAATGGTTCGGTTCACCTATTTTGTGACGCTAAGCATGCCAAACTTCGTGCGTCAAACATATGTGCTGTTACGTACGCTGGCTCTTTTTTTCTAGTTTACAATTTCACAAAAGAGATGCGCTCAATGTATTGATGTTTGCGCTCGAGCGAAAGTGAACTCGCTGCGAGATGCTGCGTTCTGCCACTACCTTTGGTATTCTAAAACATCATTCCATGGACGGCATTAAAGAAAGTAAACATTACTTGGTTGCCCTTTCGAACTAGATCACGGGATGCTGAATTATTCCTGCATTCCCCCCCCCCCTTCACTCCTGCTTTCCGGGCTTCACTCGACTGTTGACGGAAATCGGTGTTTTTTGAGCACGGATTTAAAAGCACTCAGATTACCCGTGTGGGGCCATGGGTTAACAAAATACCGTGGCCCATGGGTACAAGTGGCAGTTATGAGCTGTATGTTTGTATTACCACGTTTTTTTTTCTATTTAGTAATAATCATGAAAGTGGGCTGGTGCCCCGTATTATAAACAATTGCTTATACCTGCGCATGTTTCGAAAGAGGGCACTTGAACCTTTGGTCGCGCACACTTATGAGGCCGAAATATTTACTTAAATGCCAAAGAATGCTTATTTAAGCGATGATAAGTGAACGCCCTCTGTGTGCAAACAAATGGAAGCAGCCACAACAGCCGAATGGAATACTTTACCCTTTAATACGGTTGACTGCCCCGCTGTACTTGCATTCCTAAAAAAAACTCTGACAATCTTTTTTTTCTTTCTGTTTCTACTATGGTAAAAATATTTCACATTTCTGCATTACGTTGTGTTGCAATGAGAACGACGTGTCCCCGCTTTTTTATTATCTGTATAAGTTTCTCACTCCAAAGTCTTATACTCAGCTTTTGTGTACATGCAAGTGCGTGTATACATATACAAACATTGTATAGTATACTTTGCTATTGCTCGTTTGATTTCCAATTGAGCTGTCTTTCTCCACGTTGCCATGCGGTGAATGTTCCTGATATCCCATACATGTTCACCCACTTTCGCTTAAAGCCTGGCACTCGGGATAGCAGTATGTAAACAAATAAATAAGCGTGAAAAAATTCCCCGACTGAAATCTATCTTACACGCCAACTTCTCGACTGCAGCTCTTTTCTATCCCTTTCATTTTTTGTTTTGCTAGCTAACAACACACCATTTGCCATACGAGGCATCTCTCCCATTCGCAGTTATGTGAAGGACCCGACATTCTGGCTAGCAGCAGCTCCCACCGCCCGATGGGAGCCCCAGGTAGCAGTCGTCGCCATAACCGACGAGTGCAGACGAGCAGATGCGTCACCGCGCAACCGAAACCCACAATCGCGAGTGTCGAGGAGAGAACGCGAGGGAGGCACAGCTGCGCAGTCAGCTCAAGTGTTTCCTCTCACAGACACCGGCAACGCCGAGGCATACGGCGGAATCGCACAATGAATCGAAAGCATCGTCGTCAGAGCAACACTACCTAAACTGAGGAGATCTGAGAGAGTTGAGGCACGATCAGAACTTCTAGCCGTCATATTCAGTGAAAATAATTCAACCAGGTCACCGGTTCACTTCCCGGCCGCGGCGGCCGCCTTTCTGATGGATGCGAAACGCAAAAACGCCCGTGTGTACGAGCTCTCGGCGCACGTTAAAGATCCTCATGGTGGTAAAAATTAATCCGGAGCCCACAGCGCGCCTCATCGCCTGCGTTGCGTCGCCCCGTTAAACCCTACAATCAATCAATCAATCAATCAATCAATCAATCAATCAATCAATCAATCAATCAATCAATCAATCAATCAATCAATCAATCAATCAATCAATCAATCAATCAATCAATCAATTAACCAATCAATCAATCAATAAATAAATAAATAAATCAATAAATAAATAAATACATAAATAAATCAATCAATCAATCAATCAATCAATCGAAAATATTTCAACCATGCAAGGAGGCTCGAATTTAAATATTTTAGAATGGCGCACTCCAGGATACCGACTCGTACACTTTGTAATTACTAATACAGCCGTAGGAATTGCTTCGGAACATGACCGTGTTGATGCTCAGCCACTGTAAGTCTACGACCGCAGAACGTAATCTGGCGAAAGTGGTCACCGTATATACTGCACAAGGCGCAAACCTCTCAATACTCCAACGAAGAAGTTTCGTTTATGACAGAAGGGAAGTTTGTCTCTTACGAAAGACGTAAACTAGGACGTAAAAAAATAAATAAATAAATGGTATTTATTTATTTAAAATATTTTTTTGATTTTTTAAATATTATTAAAAAATGGTATTTAAAAAAATAAAATAAAAGCACGGGCGATCATTCGGATTGAGGCAGAGTGGTTTGCGCTGGCAGTTCGGATCGGGTTCTGTAACAGATTTGTGTTATACTCAATTCCCTTATCCCTCCTTCCAGACTCCTCACCGCTCTGTCCTTTCGTCCACTGTCGGCAATGTTTCAGAGTGACAAAGACGACGCTGCCGGTTTTTTTTGTCGAAAGTACACCACTATGCTGACCGCAATACAAGGAATACGACTTGCAACATTCCCAACCACACTATCTGAATACCGAACGGGCTAGCACTACTAAGCACGACATCCGCTTTTTCCCCACCCAGCTTATCGAATACCCCGTTTCTTAAAGGAGCCACGAAGACAAAATACAAGTTGGGTTTATTAGAAAGACTGCTTAGTCCCGGTAGCAATGATACCAATATCATCGCAATCTTCGAACAAATAACGGAGATATTAAAGAAAACGAGTGAAGCAGTCGCGACCCCCGCGGCAATTTCCCGCTACTTTTCTATGCCGTCACGGAACCTTGTTTGTGCTATCGGCGCCCGCTTAACTGACCTGTCGCGACGACACCTGACTGGACGTCTGTAATTTGGCCTCTAGTTCCATTTGACTTCATCACTTGAATGCTAACGTGCAGTTGACGCACTGGAAATTATGTTTTCTTGTTGGCCCGTATGACGTCATTCTTGCTCATAACACGTCACCGAGGCGCAAAATTTGAAAGTTTTCAAATACTTCTTGCTTTTTTTTTTTGTTAAAAAAACATATTTTGTAGTTGTAATGGAGCTGAGTGAGATATGGAGTCCTAGTTCTTTCAAATTACACGAAGTTGTATTTTCTCTTCATGGCTCCTTTAAGCAAGTTATCGCTGCACTAGACGAAACAAGAGAGAAAGAGAGAACGCGGGATACAATAACGTGCGCTTTACTTGAACAAAATGTAAAGTTGGAAGCACACAACACCTTGACGAGGCCGATGAACTTTACAACAGACTGATTTAACAAAAAGAAGTGTGGTCAACGTACTAGACTCAGAAGAGTACAAAAATAAAAAAAAGGACACACGCTTACACACTGCAGAAAATAAACGTCACTGTGAATAAATAGATGAGAGATGATATATCTATACAAGCGCAACTCTAACAAATCCATTATAATTCCGGAACACGACGTAGATATCACAGTGCAGAACGAATGGCGTATAGGACTCCTATTTGCTATCCGTATAATTTAAAACATTTACGATACTGAGGCTATCGCCAGCGAAAGCCATTTCAAAGCTGCATCTGTGCTAGCAAGCGATTAACAAACGCTATAGTACCACCGGCCAAAACCCGCTGAAAGCTGCGTCAGCGCACTTGCAAAATGACTCAAGGAACATAACTCAAAGATGTTACAGATGGCTCAATTGTATACTCGGCTACAAGTTAAGAACGGCAATAGCTCATGTTCAAGGCGGAAATTTGGGCTAGTCGGAATACGTTCATCTTGCACAGCGTAAAAGTACGGGGCACTAGTAATTAAGTAAAGGACACCACAAACAACGTTCGCGGTGTCCACTACTTACTAGTGCCCCGTTCTTTTACGCTGTGCAAGATAAATAGCTCATGTAGTGTGTCACTACGCCGACGCGACGGACCCGGATTCGCGTTTTGAAACGAGATTGCACCCATTGCGTGACATCGTCTTTTTTACAACACTTAGTATTTTTGCAATCGCTGCAGGAACTTAAAGGCAGATTAAGTGCGAGAAATCACGCAAACGACTCGTGTCACGTTCAAAATACTCGCAGTATTTGCGCCGCGCGGAGTAACACCTGGCTGCGCGCGGTGATGAGGCGCATGGGCAAATTCCGTTGTAGCTCTTAAGTTGTCCTCGAGTATAACAGGTGATCTTTCCGGTACCACAGTTTTCCTCTCGCAACCCAAGACTCTTACCAGCTATTAAACAGCGCCTTGGGTGCTTTTCTTCGACGTCAGAGAACTGACGGCGACCGGCCACCTTTGCGGCTCGAAATTCGGCGTTTATTTACTTCTCTTTTTGCCGCGACAGCTGTGCTGCTTCTCCGCCACCGCGGCGCACGGAGCATGCGCAGCCGAAAGCAGCGGGAAAGGGTGTGAACATCGCGATGCGCCGCTGCGGTTGAGCAAGCGGTTCCGAACAGGGACCCGTCGTAGCTAAAACAGCAATCGGAGGAAACAGCGGCGCACCTCCGCCGTCCCCATCAGTTTACTTAGTGCGCGTAACGAGGAGACAGACCACGTCAGCTGCAACGTCACCTGCAGTGAAAGGGCGCGGATGATATTGCGCTAACTGAGAAAGATTCTCGCCGAACCCGAGGCGGAGTACGGGACCGGAAGGACGCACAGATATATGAGCAAGACGTACAAACGCAGCCCAATGTAGCATCAGGTACGTTGTCGCGGGCAGGCGGGGGGCAGCTACTAGAGAGTTTTAGCTGACCGTCTTTCACGGTCCGCTCCGCTCCGATAGCGAACGGGAGCGCCATGGCATTGCGCATGCGTGGCGCGCTCGGCCGCGAACGGCATTGGCTCCGGTTGTGCTGAGCGTGCCGCCGATACAGGAGCGGACCGTCGAAAACAGTTAGCTAAAACTCTCTACTGTAGCCGTCGGTGAGCTACCGCAACGCTTGTCGTAACCTGCATTTATTTTTAAATTGACAAAGCTGTCGGCAACCGCGCGCGCGGGAAATTACGAGAATGCAGATTTTTTTTCCGCGTCACGTTCAGAAATAAGTGCGGGAGCAGTGTTTTTTTTTAATTCTTGTTAATTGCTTCACACCTTTAAAGAGAAGGTTGCTATGTATATTCTCCAAATGCAGCGGTAAACACTAAATGGGGTTACACCAAGAAAACTAACTATTCGTGGGCAATTATTGGAGCCAGTTCGAAAATTGTGACTCCGTAGTTGTGGTACAGTGCGTGTGTTAATTGTATGGAGGAATGTGCAAACACGCGAGATGCCGACTATGACACTTTGCTGTTCCGCACCGAACGTGATTGATTGATTGTGTGGTTTTATACGCGCCGACGCTACACAGGCGATGAGACGCAGCGTAGCGTAGGGCTTCGGATTAATTTTGACCACCTGGGGATCTTTAACGCGCGCCGAAACCTCAAACACACGGCGTTTTCGCTTTCCGCCTCCATCAAAAAAGCGGCCACCGCGGTGGAAATCGAACCCGCGTCCTTGGGCTCAGCAGCACTCCGCACCGAACGCAAACGAGTACGTCATACACGCGTAACGTGCTAGCTTAGATCAACTTTTAGAAGCCCAGTCTCGAATACAAGGGTACACGCAGACGGTTGCAAATAGCCACAAAACCAAACGCGTCACACATACAGAACCGGGACATCCAAAAGGACGGTACCGACCCGGTCCTGACAGGCCTGGGTTACTGCCACGTCTATATTGCGACTACACGGCCGTGAACTGCTAGCGAAAAGTCATCGCAACTAATGTACCGCAATCGCGCGGCAGCCTCATTGAATTTCAACTCCTGATGGCCGCCTGCCAGTCAGCGCTATGCATGATGGGATAGAGTGGTTGGCCGAAACGATATCGCTTAATGCGACACCAACAGCTGCGCTGTAAATATATTAATGGTATCTGTAAGAAAATGAAGAGACGTACAGGTTGAAGTTATTTGCGTCGTTAGAACACGGGTGTTACGTTAATGAAACTACCTGAGCGGCGCCTGTTCATGAAGCCGCGAGTAACGTCACTGATATCTGAATTACCTCGGCTAATTCACCAGCCTTCATATATAGTGGAACTTTGTTCAGAAAGACTTTTAACAAACATCAAATTAAATATTTTACCAGTCGCAGGTGGGTACAGCACTACAAGAAAACCGTAGTTTCATTTTGTTGACATTATTTTTTACCAATTTACTGCGCGAAATTCTGAAATTAGAACACATTTGCAACAGTTTTCAATAGGTAGAAACAACACATACAAGCCTGTATTATTTGCAACCGTCATAATCTAACGTACAACTACCACGGTAGTACAAGAGTAGCCATCATTATGACAAAGCACGAAAGGTAATCGGTTCAGAAAATACGATAGGCTATCGTGCTTTCTCGTGCAGGATGGGCGTTGAAATGCAGAACAGCGCTAGGCGATTTCTTTCGAAGATCAATTCAATGTGGCAAGGTAACTATTACGACATTCGTTTTCCAAAGAATCGCTATCAGCATATCTGCACGACAGCGACACTTTAGCGCTTATCGACCCAAGGTCCCCGCGCTTATCTCTTCAAAGCAATGAATACCCTTCTGCTCGACAGCCCTGCCGACAAGCTTTCGATTTGATTAGATTACGAGGCTGAACGCGCCGACGCAACGCAAGCGATGAGGCGCGCCGTAGTCAAGGGCTCCGGATTAATTTTGAACACCTGAGGATCTTTAACGTACGCCGAAATATCGAACAGACGGAAGTTTTCGCTTTTCGCCTTCACCACAAAAGCTGCCACCGCGGTCGGTAATCGAACCCACGTCCTTGATCAAGCTCAGCAGCGCAACGCCTTAGCCACTGAGCCACCGCAAGGCCATCCCGACAAGCTCGTTTCTTTTGAAAATTTTAAACGTGAAAATGAGCTTTCGTCGCGAAAATTGCCCGAAAATATTATTTCACAGCACGGATTTCGCTGCGCTCAGCACAAGCAACAAAATTAACAGCGTTTACGAGAGAATATATCGAAAGCTCGCCTTTAAAACTAATAAATGGCAAGTTTTATGCGACAGTTGATAAATAAATGCTTACTGATAACACAATATATCTCAACTGATCTGCAGTTCCGTTGTATCTTCTTGGTTCCCCTATACCCACCTTTCATTACAGCGGAACTTGACTTATACAATGAACAGGTCGCCAGAAATGATGACCGCCGTTCTTCTGTACACAGCTGCGCGCGCTGAACCCTGAAGCAATTTGAAGCCCAATTTGCCGGCTAGATTGCAGTTTTGCTGCTTCCGCCAGCACAACCAATCTCTACAACTATCAAGTTACTATCTGTGATGCTCCCAAGCTCGTTCCTATCTATAATGTCGAACATTTGCCATAGGCTCGAACGTCGTTTGTCTTCCTCGTCTTCAGTCTATCAGTTTAACCACTTGACAGCCGGTTTAGGTACACAATCATTTCGCAGATATGCCACCAAACCTACACCCATAAGCACTTGCTTCATCCTCTGTTCAAGCATGCGGTTATCTACCTCGGTGAAAATGCAGGGTCAGCCAACGGGTCTTCGCGCCGCAAATGGGCAGTGCAAGCATTAACTTTCGGTGAGGGCGGCACCCATAGGTTAAAGCGACGGCTTTTAATAGTAGAAGCCCGTTGCCTTGCTTTTGAGCCAAGAATTCCTTCAGCGTAAGCAGACGACTACCAGGGGTGCGTATCCTGCCAACAACTCTTGCGCATGAGCAGCGTCTGCAATGCAAGGTTCTTCCACTGCGTGCAATACGAGGTCATCTCCCCCGCCCCGAGCTACTGCGCACGTGTAAAGTTACTTAATTGCAGAATAGCTGCATACCTTTAAACCACCGGATGCTCCCAGTATACGCGCACGTATACACCACTATGGTATAGCAAGAAAGTCCGCTGAAGTGCTTGTTGTCAGGTAAAAACACATGACGCTTTTTATATTGGCGCGACAAACATTTGGACAACTGCACCTTATTAATAAAATTGAACAAGAGAATAAGCAGCCTTTCCTAGACATCTCAAAGAAAAACATTGCGGGTTTAACGCGCCGAAGCTATACGCCTCGGCTAAGAGGCGAGTCGTAGTGGATGGCACCGGATTAATTTTAACTCCCTGTGGATCGTTAAGGCGCGCCGATATCTCGGCACACTGGGGTTTTCGCTTTTCGCCACCACCAGAAAAGCGGCGGGCCGGAGACAGGATCGAACCCGAGCCCTCGGGCTCACCAGCAGAACGCCTTAGACACTGAGCCACCGTGGCGGGTGGGTTGTTCAATATTACCTATAGCTATTTTTCAGCGAGTGGTAAGCGAATATATCTACTCAGGCCAGGTAGTGACCCGGGATCCCAACCATGAGGCAGAGATAATTAGAAGGATAAGAATGGGGTGGAGTGCATACGGGATACATTCCCAGATAATGAATGACAGCCTACCATTGTCCCCGAAGAGGAAAGTGTATGACAGCTGCATCTTACCGGTGCTCACCTACAGGGCAGAAACTTGGAGGCTCACTAAGAGGGTTCAACTTAAATTGAGGACGACTCAGCGAGCAACGGAACGGAATGTGATAGGTGTATAACATTAAGGGACAAGAACTGAGCGGAGTGGGTCAGGGAACAAACGCGTGTTAAGGACATATTAGTAGAAATTAAGAAGAAGAAATGGACGTGGGCAGGGCATGTAATGCGAAGGCAAGATAACGGTTGGTCATTAAGGGCAACACAGTGGATCTCTAGAGAAGGCAAGCGTGGCAGGGGGCGGCAGAAAGTTAGATGCGCAGATGAGCTCAAGAAATTTGCGGGGATAAATTGGACGCAGTTAGCACAGGACCGGGATAATTGGAGATCTATGGGAGATGCCCCTGCCCTGCAGTGGGCCTATAGACAGTCTGACGATGGTGATGCTTTTTCAAGATATCATATCCCACCCCCGTCGGCATTATGTTAGTATAGGATCGATTTTCAGTGAAAATGCCAGTGCACTATTACAGTACGGTCGACTGCCCACAGGACGCGGCCACTGCGACAACGGAGGTGGACGTTACCAGCTACGCCACGGCCAGGGAGTCTCTTTTCGGGCGAGCTGGACTCCATCTTTTTGAGCGAGAAAGATGCAAAAAAGACGAAAAAAAAAAATGTACGAGCGACGATTCTCAGCGCCCCGCGCTCGTTTTGCTCGTTTCTTCTCAACCCAGCAGGGCTGGGAAATGCGCGCTTAGGAAAAAAAAACAAACAATGCGGCCGGAAACAAAGAAAGAAAGAGCTCGAATAGACAGGAACCACACATTTCGAGGGGCCCCCGAAGCCCGAAAAACAACCCTCCGCAGCATAGCTCCGATTTCCGGGTACTATTTGTAACGGAGGTATACATATACGCCGGAACCAGCTGAAAACAATCGTCCCCAAACAACAGCTGGACGCGAAAGATCCTCATTTATCGCGGGTGCCCGATTCGACATGACTGCACAGCCAAACGAACACAGGAATCGCGGCGCAGTTGCGCGCGATGAATTTTCAAGAGCAAGGGCCAAATTGCCCACATTGCGAGGGCCCTCAAGTATACACACCCAATTTGCTCGCACGTGCACGCAGACCAAATAGAACATCAGTACTTTCTGGTCCCGTATATGAACAAGCTTCGGCGCGCTTCGCCGGGGCTATTTCGGACAAAAAAGATATATCCTTGAGTAGGGTCGCGTTTCCTACTCCCTTTTCCCTTAGTTTCGTTTCTTTTTTTTTTCATTCCTAATACCGTACTTCTGTCGACTGTCTACAAAGAATCTATTGTTGCGTTAAGATTTGGCGAACACTCAGTACTGACAGTCAAAGGTCGCCGCACACAAGCTATAGTGCGTCAAAAGCCCCGCTCCACTACGTTCCTGACAACACGTAAAATTGCTGCTAATATTTTTTACGTTTGACTGCGGGAATATTTCCGGAAAAGACGGAGTGATGGATGAGCCCTCGAATGTGTACTCAGCGACTCCAAGAACCGCCCAGCCGTCTGCCGAAAAGCGGCACTCGCGTTCACTGGAGAGTTACGGCCGAACGGGTTTCTCCTTTACACCCACAGTACCCAATAACACCCTTTTTACACCCTTTACTTACACCTTACACCCACGGTAGCCCCTGCTCGTTCACCCAAGCGCCTCGAGCCGCAGCGGAACGCATCCACCGCCGTTGTTGCCGCACACCGCGAAACTGCGAATGTCCTGGTCTGATGCATCGCTTTCCGGTTGTAGCTCGATCGATCGAGACATGCGCGCAGACTTCCTCCTTTCGTCGTTAACGGGGCCCGAGTGATGGACGCCGAGGAAAGACCGCTCACAGGCCGAGGGGACCCTTATCTTCCAGGTAAACGGCCAAAATTTAAGTAGAAACCTGTATTCCAAAAAATGAAAAATAAAAAGCGCGATGTTATGATTTTCCAGCGCAACGAGACGAACAACGGCACCACTGGCTTGGTACAGGTGTCCGTTTGCTCGTCTGTTTGTCGGCATATCTGCGACGTGGCGGCGCCCATATTCCCTTGAAATATCCCTGAGTATATAATTAAAAAGTTTGCAAAACAATGAAAACCTACTTCTTTTACTTCCACTCTCCAGTCCACGCCCCCTCTTTTTGTGCTGCAAGTGCCTCATTCCATGCCCAATTTCTGAACGCACGATTTGGTGGTGTGGGCTGCGGTGACACAACAGGGAGTCCACGTGGAAGCATCAAACGAATTGCGAGCGCGTATATGCTTGTCTAATGTGCGGGAGGGGTCAAGATGGTGGCCACGGCCTAGCCGCTTACGTCACGTCTCCCTGTCCTGTGCATTCGTCACGTCTCCCTGTCCTGTGCATTCCAAAATGGCGTGTTACCCCCTCTCCGTTTACCCAACCCTCCCACTACCTGGCTGGAGGTGACCGGGAGCTCCTCACCCGAGCTACAGCTCCTGACCCCCACTAGGGCTCAAGGTTACCTGGCGCGCCTTCCCCACCTAAGGGACACTAGCTAGGACTAAGCCCCGCCAGGAATAAAAGTTTTTCCCTCTCTCTCTTTTCCTGTCCTGTGTACCCCAGCGCTGCGGCTTTCCGGCCGCTGGATGGCAAGACCATGAGCGACGGCTCGATGATGGGGGCCCGTTACTTGTTCACTCCGCATTTCAGCGAGCGCACTGTCGTGAAGCCCTCGATCCGTTTGTTCTTTTCTCAATTATCGAGAAAGCCATGTTAGTGTGTGTTTGGAGGGCGGCTTGGACGGAAAACAGGCTGCCAAGCTCCAGCACCTAATTAACTAATGAACACTGCCGACAGCTCATTTATCGTTCTTATTTACATTGTTTCGCGTTGTTGTGTGGGCGTGTGTTTTTTTTTATGCCGGCCGGGTGGTCATTTCGTGTGAGAGGCGCGGGAGGCAGCCGTGGGAGTCTTTCTCTTACTCGTCTTTGTGCATATATCCTAGCGAGTACGTAGAGCAGGGGACCGAGAGGCGCCAGTCGCCACAATATTGGTCAAGAGCGATTGCCCCCTTGGAGGAAGTTTCTCCTGTAAAACCGGCGGAATGCCTCTTCCTAGTTTACGACTGTACATGCAGCTAGAATTGGTTTGTTGTGACTAATCAGCGGTCTAGTGTGGGCTAATCGGTACGCCCTCCTCACCCTCTGTTGTGACGTCCCTTTGGGAGGCGGAGACTTTGCGATAAAACAGACGTGTTTGGTAGTATTTGGAAGGGGAGGGGGGCAGACGCTCGCGAACGCGAACAAAACCAGACCCGAGGCACACGCTGACAGCAGGCGCCAGGAGACGCCGGGGGGCCCTGGCGAGTCAGAAATGTTCAGCGAAGTGTATTTGAGCATTTTTGTTTCAGTTTCAATGTATAAATAGTGTAACATTTCAAAACCGTATGCCTTGAAATGTAAGCGAATGTCAACGCCAGTAAATTAAACAAGTTAACCCCAGAACCTCAAGACACCTCGAGCACTTCATCGCCGAACTCAAGGTACTATACGGTAGCCTACACTGCAGTCGCTACAGCACCTTTACCGGGGCAGCGAATTAGGCGGCGCGTGACCTCAGCAACAAAACTGTTTGGAAGTGGCAGCCTTTGGATAAACACACGTTTCCGAAGCTGCACGGCATCAAGAACAGTTGTAGCTGCAATGGAGCCACAACTGGAGTTTCTCTCGGCCTGTAATGGTCAGCTGCAGGGGCCGCAGGACCGGTCGAAGCGCCTGCATGCTTCCCCGCAAGGTGCCCCACACGATCCGCCGGCAAGAAACGGCAGCGCCCGGGATGATTGCCTCCATGACGAGGGGTGTAACGACCCATTGTCTTCACTGGGTCGGCGAGAAGAAAGCACTCGACGACCGCCGCCGTCGCGCGACTGCTTTGCCCACTCCGTTCAATTGCATTTTCCAAGAGAGAAGAGAGAGATACGGGCGACACTTGTAGCGGCTGCCTGGATCGCGCAACGTTGTGGCCAGCTGTGCAGTGTTCGTGGCAGCAGAGTAGTCGGAACGCGGGCCCACGACCTGAGCTGACGGGCAGGCCGATAAGCTATCGCCCCGCCGCGCGACCGACGGATAAGCGTTTCTCGAGGGGCTCCCTTTGTGGCCCCAGTGTTTCTTCCCCGGGCGACGTGTTGGCCGAAGGGAAACTTTAGAGCGAGTTTACTCTTTATCGGGCACTCGGGAGGCTTTTCAGACTGCTCACTATCAGGCTAGGACTGCATACAAAAATCTTCGCGTGATACGACCTTAAAGGGACACGCTGACTGCTTCTTGTCGGTCGCCCAGCCATTCACCAGTCCGCACTTTAGCGACAAGCGTTTAACGGTAGTGGCAGTCGACACTGATAGTATTCACACGGCGTACATGTTTTTACTGTGTTAGCAAGATAGCGCGGCGAGTTTGCAAAATTGAAGGACAATAAATCGTTCAAACGAGAAAGTAATAATTGGAGCGCGTTGAAAATAAAGTTTTTCTACAAAGTACTTTACTTTAAGCAATACGTCGAGCCCCGTGTGCGTTGTACTTTGTTCTCCATAAACGCCGTTGCATTTGAGATGTGCCTGTTTTTTTTTTTTTTTGTTTTTTTTTTTTTTTTTCATGTTCTTGGCCGTCAAAATAAGCAGCACAGCCCCGGGGCGTCTTCTCTACCGTGCAAATGTTCTAACCAGTAGCGTCTACTCAGCGTCTACTCAGGGAACCTCACCGAAGTAACTGGACTACCAGATATATTTCCGTTCCACTGGGCTGCCCACATCCCCAAAACAAAACACGGCTAACCAAAGGAGTGCACGAAACTGTTGCGTCTTGCCGGCAGGCGGTGTCCACGTGAACGGCAGCGGGAGCGGCTGTGTCGCCTTCGGCGCCACACTCTCTCTTTCACTCCCGAGTTGCCGCTGTTGTTGCGCCGCGACCTCTCCCTCCCCTCTCTCGACGGGTGCGGCGCAGACAACCTCCTTGGGCGCAGATCGCCAACGCCACACCCCGCCCCGCACCTCGGCTGCTACCGCGCCGCGTTGCTCTCTCTCTCCATGGCTCGAATGCAACGCCGATGCCACGCCCTCCACGCGACTCGCTTAACCGAATCAGGGGCGAAGCCCCTTAGAAACTGGGGTTGCTGGCGTCTCCTGTCGTCGTCGTAATCGTAGTATCACGGTACTAAACACGGTACTAAACACCGGTACGGTACTAAACACCGTCACGGTACTAAACACCGGGCCACTCGTTTACGCCTCGCGCTGGGGAGCTTCGTGCTTCAAAGACAAGATACTTTTACAGCAAAGCTTTATACCTCTACCACTCCCCCCCAAACAACTGTTTCATCTCCGTTGGCAAAAGCGCCAGGAGCCAAGAATACACTCATACACTGCATGCTTCGCTCCTCCCCAGGTTTCCCGTTAGTGGAGATGGCCCGAGATTTTTTTTTTTTTTGTTCGCGGACACAATCTCCGGCTAGGATACTCCCCCTAGAAACACATATGCAGGATGCATACAGGCGCTAGAAGTAAGCAGCCTGGCTGTTTGAGATCGCTTTGCCGGGTGATCTGCGGCAAGTTTTGAGTGGTCTTGAAGCTGTCTAGGCGGACTTCATACGACTGCCTAAATTGCTCTCTTTCGCATGGCGCTATAAGGAAGTACTACAATGCTTGATGGTTTTCTAAAGAGCACTACATCATCCCGCCAATCCTTTTCATACCCGAGCGCCCGGGTGTCGCTGTTCACGACTGTACGCGGAAAAATTCGCACAAATACCATCTTTCGTAACACCGAATACGGGGGATCGTACAAAAGAAATTTGGGCGTTACAGGTCAAAGAATCAAAGCATGACGACCTTGTAAACTGAAAAACGTTTCTCGATACTTCGGTCACTTCAGCTCCGACAGCGGCTGTACACGAGGAACCAATTATTAATATTGCCTCATCACGACACGTTTCACAAGCCGCTGCGCATGGCCGCTGTAGGTATAGCCGCAGGTCCGAAACCGGGTTCTTCGATAGTTTGAATCATCTCTTTTATTTATTTAGCTCTTGCTCGAAAGCTGGAATTCAAGTATTTTCAAGTCGCCCCCAACGCGGCTCTGGCTTAACCTTCCGTACTGAACCCGTTTGATCCGAATTTGCTGACGAAATATAATGCGGATAACCATGTTTGACGCGTTTCGATGGTCATTGGAAACTCGCAATGTTCGGGTTTTTACGCCTATCGCCGCAGTGGCGTCGGACAGGGAACACAGTAACCCAGAACAATAACCTATTCTCTTTTCGAAATTGGAGGAAGATTTTCCTCCTTTCACACAAACAATAAACAATGGGACAACCTTTCCTTTTTTTTTATTAATTGCCTTCCGGGAAGAAACGCGCGCAGCAAAAATGGCCGTATCTTCGACGTCTAAGCGGAGTCTTCTGTCACTATGTGCTATGAAAGAACTGCTGGTAAGGTGTCACAAGATCGCGACAGCGTCATTACGCCGTTCAAGTTCAGAGGCGCCGGTATCACAGCTGAAGACTCGCAAGAAGTTAACGGATTTAACAACACACAGTTACCTGTACATCGCCGCGACAACAACCACTACGCCTTATCTCTACTACGGCTGAGCACGTAAGCGCCTCTAAGCCGTAAATAATGAGAATAAGAACGCCTGAACAGATGTATACACAACATAAAAAAACGAGTAGAAATAATTGCTTCCTCTCGGGCTTCCGTGCAGGTGATATTTTGGCGTCTCTGAATACATTTGTATATATAGTAAAACTTCAGTACAATGAACTTCGCTTGGGCAAGCATTTCAGATATAACGAACTGCGTTGAAGTTCAACGGCCAACAAGCATTACAACAAATATTTCAGGTGAAGAAATATATATATATATATATATATATATATATATATATATATATATATATATATATATGAAATGGGGGCTCGTTGTAATAAGACAGAAATAATGGTTGGCAGTCAAGAAAACCTCGGAAAGCAAAGGGGAGGATGTGGTAGGTCATTGAAACAGATAAAGAATTTGGAAAGAAAGGAAGTGGAGAAAAAATGCCCGCCAGGTGGGATCCGCAACCACAACCTCCAGAATACCAGAATTCCACCCCTATTATATATATATATATATATATATATATATATATATATATATATATATATATAGATAGATCACAAGCTGCATGCAGCACTGTGGAGGCTACATTGTTGTCAATAGAGCGTCCACTAAGGGCGGCTAACTCGCCGTGAATTAAGGGGGCAATGAAAGGACATTTCCGTCTACTCTCTCGGCAGATGGAACCACAAGGCCCCGGCGCCTATTCTCTCTTCCCTTCGCGGCGAGTTAGGACCCCTGCTAGTTAGGTGCGCGCTCTGTTAGCAACAATGTAGCCTTCACAGTGCTGCAAGCAGCTTGTGGTATGAACTGTAATTTTTCCCGCGTTGCTTTCATAAACGCCGCTCGAATTTTACCGCGAAGCGGTGTATAGCTTCACTCCGGCGGTGGTCAATGTCCCCCCATCTACGCATCGCGTCGGCACTAAAAAATTTAGTATCCAGTTTCCCGCTATAATGCTCTGTAGCTCTGAATACAATGGATGTATCTTGGGAAAAATCACGCTAGATTTCGCCGCTCACCCGACTCCGTCCTTACGCCGCGTTCCATTTACTTGTCGCAATTAGTTTACCGTGAATTTGTGAACGTTACAGAATTCGCGAGTGCTGTCGATGTATAACCGTCTGCAGAGGGAGCATAGTTACAGAAAACGGCTGTAACTCTCCTTATATCGAAACTGTCCCGAAACAAATTGTATACGGCAATTAGCTGCTGAGACGACTCTAACATAACGCCGAGTTTAACCCACTTTTCGTATTCACGTAGTTCACAGCTGATGGTGTAAACGTTGCAGAATTCCCGCCTGCTGTCAGTACACGTGAAAGAAGCGTACAGCCCAATGCTGGTCCGCTGGTATAAAACTCTAGTCCTTCCTAGTTTCATTCAGCTTATCAGCTGGAAGGTATGCTTAATCAATTGCAATTACAAACAAATGCGTTTCGTTTCGTGCACTTTTTGGACTACGGCCCCGGTCATCACATATCGTCGCTCGAGCTTTGCCGCCCGTCCACTTTCCGAGTGGAATTAAGGGCTGATGTAATTTTTACGCAGAATTTTAACTTCGGATAGCGCGTGCGGTGATACATGTCGGCCCGTTGGTCGAAGCAAATGCTTCCACGGACATACACGCTGCATTTGCATCGTCGTTGAAACGTATCCAGACGACCTGATGTTGGCGCCTCCATCAGAGGCCCTAATTAAGTGCTTGACGTTGATAATTGTGTCTTCGAAAACCTCTGCCGCGCGTTGATCTATACTCGCCCAAGTTTTACTCCAGCGAACGTTTTCGTTGGTCCCTGTACTTCACATACAGAAAGGAAAGCCGGCAGTCCGTATAGCAGGCTTAAAAAAAGCGTAGGGAAAGTAGTCTCTTTCGGAACGAAGATAAACATTTTTTTTTAAGTCAGGAAAGAAAATGGAGAAAAATACTCGCCCAGTGTGAAGGCCTTACCAACTTGAACGCGCAAAGCCCGTTGTACATTGTGCGAATTTACCTGCGAATTCGCTGCTGCGCCGCCGCTCCTGCGGCAAAACGACCTATTTTGTAGCTGTGACAATAAGTCGTTTTGCCGCACGAACA
The DNA here is from genome assembly GCF_048455015.1 of Haemaphysalis longicornis. NCBI lineage: Eukaryota > Metazoa > Arthropoda > Arachnida > Ixodida > Ixodidae > Haemaphysalis > Haemaphysalis longicornis. The sequence goes on from NW_027526361.1 coordinate 224,929,861, forward strand.
GAACAGCGCCGCAGCAGCGAATTCGCGGGTAAATTCGCACCACGTAGGCTTAACTTGAAGGTCCCTGGTTCCGTCCCCCTCAACCTGCAGGCGCGAATTTTTCTTCACTTTCGTCGCGAAGCCATTCAAGCTTAAACACACCCAGTCAACACATATGAGCTGTCGCGCTCACCGATGTCGATCTCCGCACCAAGCAGCCCGAAGCACTCAGCGTCGTCTACGCGGGTATTCCGTTCCGTTAAAAACGTGATAGCCTTGACGCCACCCTGCACACAGTTGTGCGTCGGTCCATTATAAAAAGGGCGCGCGTGACGTATCCCGCCACCTGACGTATTAGGTGCACAAGCACCGCACCGTTTGTCTACACTTCCGAGACCCAAACCCGCCTCCATTGTGCGGGAACATCCGCAAGACCAAGCCTTGGTGCCTACATAATCGCGCACGATATATACGCAAATATAGCGAGGACTGGTGTCCTTAGCGCACGGCCGATTGTTGACAAACTCCGCCTATCTCAGCGACGAACAGAGCGGTAGTGCCGGACGCACCAGGACACAAAGGATGGGAACTTGACCGATCGGAACAAGATGAGGGGTTCTACAATGTTTGCGCAAGGGGAACGGCGATATCGCCGCTATTGTCCGGCGACTGTGTAGGCTTACCACACACTTCGCACAATTATGCAGAACATTAGGATTGCGCGCATACATGGCGATGGAAATGCCTCGGGCTGCTCTGTGCACACATCGCAAACTGCTGCCCGTAGCGGCGAAGAACCCCAGATCAAGCCGTGTGCTTTTACTGAAACAATGGAGCATCACCGTTCTTGCCTCAGCATGGACTCTGTACTGAGGTGCGCTTGTCTTGCGTAATGAACTTTTAATATTGATCGACTCGCGTTTTCTTACTTTTACCTGTCCTTTCATGGCCCCCCACGCCTGTATACGTCTTCAAATACTTCAATTTCACGCCGAGCGTAATGTATTCGGCGCTCTTTGGCCACGATGACCTTGCGCCATAAAAACGTCGTCATCATCATCATAATCACCACCACCATCGAAGCCTGGACCCGCCGATTTTTAATGCGAAATCGTATTACCGGCGCCACTTTGTTTGTCGGCACGCATCTATTTCGACCACCCGCCGGCGGCCGGCGTATACGTGGCAGCGTGCGACAGCTCGATGTATACGCGAGATTAACGAACACTATATGCACGCCAACACGATAAAGACCAAGACGAGGTCGTGGGACAAATCAACCGCTCTTCCTACAGGCGACCACGCCCTTTTCCTCGGTTGCAGCCACGGTTTCAATTCAACTTGCAGGTGCACAAATGAAGATGAACAAACATGTGCCGCCGATTCGCCGTAGACTTCGGTTTCGAGGCTATGAGAACACTTATTGGAAGAAACGACAACACGATCAGATCTCCTCGGTGCCGCAGTGAATGTGAATTTCCAACGCACACTTATGCGCAAGCGCAGTCATGTATGCGACCCCGTCTGTCGCCTGAGGCGCGGCAAAGAGCAAAGGTGGCGTCGCAAAGACGCGAGCGTGGGAGAGGGGGAAGGCCCTATACACAAGAGGCTTATATGCACTCAGGAGCTCGATCGCTTCACTCTGTTCAGTCTATACTGTTTTCAAGGCAAAAATAGGAAACAACTGCGTCCAGCTATCGAAATTAAAACGAATTTTAACACGAAAGTTTTATTCCGGGATACAAAAACATTTGAGTGACGTCATATCCGTCACGGAAGTCACGCCAGTACAACGAAGCAAGCGGCCTGTAAAGGGTGCACCCCTGCACGCAGGGCCTTCTTGCGGGGAAGCAACCTTTAGAACCAAAGAGTAATACCCCTGCTACACTAGCGTCCGAATGTCATTTGAACCAAATGTCATTTGACTCAAATGTGCTGCTACACTAGGTTTTGAAATGCCATTCTGCTCAATGACATTCGAACCAAATGAGCTCCGAGAGAGACATTTGGGATTTCAAATGCCATTTCTAGCACTCTCGCACGCAGCATCTTCAATCGGCAATAAAAAATACTTCCGTACGTAAAACAAACAACGCTATTTTGTTTGTAAACTTTGTTCACTGTTGATTTATTTAAAATATGAAATAACCATATTTAATTTTCATACTCTCAAAACCAGTGCGTCAGTCGCAAAAAGAAAATAAAACTACGCAAGACAGCCACCACATTAAAGTCAAAACTGGTGCCTCTTCAAATTTGATATCATTTTACTGCCTCAGACTGCTCCTAAATTTGATTGTTGTATTATTGTACGAAAACGGAACGGGGCGACAACAATGCCACTACAGCAAGGCTAGCAATTGTGAAAGCTTTCAAATGCCATCGAAATTGTAGTGTAGCACGGCGGACGCTGAATGGCATTCGAAGCACCCCATTTGAGTCAAATGATATTTGGTTCAAATGACATTCGGACCCCAGTGTAGCCGGGGTATAAGTTATACTTATGGTTGTTCGTTTTCGGGTTTTATATTTTAACACCAGAGTGTTTTATGCCAGAATACACCAAGATTCCAGAATACACCGTACGCTATGACGTGTCTTTCTCGCTCCGAGCAATAAGTGTTGCCACGACTACGGCGAACTTTTTTTTTGCCAATTTTGGCCTATCTACCAAGTGGGTATGCTTAGCTTGCAAACGCGTGCGCCGTTGACGCTGGGAGGTGGCCGCGAGGTACGCACACACGAGCGCTCGGCATTTTCTTGGTTTTTCTGAACGTCCAGGCGGTCACCGCGAGGCCCGCGTGCACGTGCGCGCGCTAGGCAATTTCTGGATATTTTTAACTGCGGACACGAAAAATTACGATTTGCTAAAGAGCTTGGCTCGTAAAACAAGACCCACATTTAGGCTCCAAACGCACGGGATACGTCAGGATAGGAGAAGAGAGAAGCGCGATGGCTGCCACCCGAGCCGTGTCGCGTCCTGGCAGTCGTTGTGGTCCGACGCGCACGTGACAACACAAGATGTGACAGCGCGCGGAGGCCGGAAGAAAGAAAGACAGGGCAAACACTGGGCGCCACACTTGACTGCTCGGCTGGGCACGTGCTTGTCCAAGGAAGCAGAGGCGGCGGAGCTTTGCAAGCAGACCCCCGTCTCAGCTGGGACGCACCGGTGGAGTCGTCACCGCAGTTTAAATGACGGCACAAATTTTAACAGCAGGGCTGCTTAAGCCTTTAGTTCCGTTGTCGAGCGTTACCAGAAAAAAATACCGTGGCAAGAGCGCGTGAGCGTGCGCCTCGTGAGGAGCACCCGGCGTCGTCCGGGCTTGCACGTGGGTTTGTGACGCGTGAGGAGCCCGCAAAAAATTGCAAGAAAAATACCTCGTGAAGAGCGCAAGGCGTAATCCAGCTCGACCTTCGAGAACGTAGAGTTTCATACAAATAATATGAAACTCTATGTTCGAGAACACTCTGTCCACCGTTCGTGGCGTGATTTCTCGCGTGCTCTTCTTCTCGCCAGTTCACGTGCGTTTGCGCCGGAAGTGGGGAGCACAGACGCCGAGTTCGCAAAGTCAGTTGCCGCGGGTTCTAGCGCGTGCTAACGCTGTAAACTTTGGGAGAGATGAAAAAGCCTGCGGACGAAACGATCCGAGCCTGCCAGTCATGGAGAACTTTCAGCGGCAAGTTCGGAAACCCGTGTGAGGTGAAACAACTGGGTCTACAACGAAGGGAGAGAGGGGCCGCCAGCTCTGCTGTTTCTCCAGCCTTCCTCCACAAGTGCAAGCATGCGGCGATTTTTTTAGAAGGAAGTGGATAATAATCATTGAAACCTGCGCGGACCACCTCACACTAATTTATTTGATTATTCAACAAATTGCTTAATAACTTGTTAACCAGCGAATTTAACCAATCAATTGTTTGTTTTTTTAATAATCAAAGGGCACACGCACAGACCAAGTGCGTCATTTCCCAACACGACTCCACTGTCCGAGTATGCGAACACCCTTTATAATAATAGTCTTGCAAGCGCAACATCTACAGGGATGGGGTGTGTCAATCCCCAGAAAACCAAGCCCCTCTACATTCCTTGACATATGCGCACTCCAGTGGAATATATATATATATATATATATATATATATATATATATATATATATATATCAGGGTGTCGAACCGAAAAAAATACTGGTTCGGTTACGGTTCGGGTTCGGGTGAAATCATTTCGTTCCGGTTCAGTTCCGGTTCGACAAAGTCACGTACCGAACCGGTTCGCGAACCGGTTCGGGAGCTTGAACCGGTTCGCGAACCGGTTCGGTGAGTTGAATTATCACTGAAATTAGAAAAAAAAAACATTTAATAGTTTCGAACGACCGTCAAATCAAAACACAAACTAACATTCAAAATGCTGCTGGTCCCCAAAGGCAGTGGCGCAATTGCAAAGGAAACGTTAAACAATTACGAGATATTAGGAAAACACATGAAGTGGCGACGATTTACCACCTTCTTTATCACTCAGCCTTTATGTTGTCCTAGCAACTATTCATAAAGCCAACGCCAAGAGATATGATGGTGGGATATATTTTCTGTCCTTTCCTTTTTTTGTTGAAATCGCAATTGTCGCTATGCAATCGTCCATTACGCTAACCTTGAAGTCTTAAATTTAGTCCTGCGTGCTGGCGTGTTCAAATACCAGCGCTTAATACCAATGGCGCACATTTTTTATAGTTGTAACAAAACAGAAGAATTCTACAACAGGCACATAAATACTACCAATGAATTAGAATATTTGGTCTCCCTGAATAATTTGTTAGCTGTCACTTTATCGATTGTGTTAGCCACACTTTTGTTAAAAGTAAGCTCAGTGAACGCTCAGTCACTGCATTATTGCTCTGACCACTGCAATTACTTTTGCGATACCGAAAGTGTGCATTACAATCAGTATGTCATCGTACCGCCTGAACCCCTACCATCGTTCCGTGTGCTAAATTGCGGAATCTTATAACAGATAATGCGGTTACAAAATGAAAGGGAAATTTGACACGTGCAGCATGAGATGGGACTTTTTGGGTAGACGCTCTTTAATTCGTCCACAGCAGTACTCCCCTCCGGAACGAGTAGCAGTAGAAGCAATGTAGCGAGTTGGGCAAACGGCTTAGCAAACGGCTTAGCCACTGAGCAACTCCTGCGGTCACACTTGTCAAGTATTAATAATTTGCAGGTGTCGGACCTTTTAAACATATTATGAAATGCAAAAAGTTTGCACACATCGGGTGTGAGCTTTCGCTGTTGCGCAGTGGAGCACTCCTGCAGCCTGATTGCTCCAATGAAGTCGCAGCTAGGGAAGGGCACAGTCGTTTTATATCCCCTGCAAGCTGCCGAGAATGACATTTCGTTTGGTCAGCTTGCACTACGCTCGTGCTTCCAGCAGCAACAGACCAATTCTACATTGGTGCTCATTCATTTCCCCTGTTGTTACATAGAGCGTGATAGTGTTCAATTGTCTGGAGGGGAAAGTGCGCGAGCAAGTACGAAGTTGATGGTACGTGAAAGAAAAAAAGACCTGAATTGCATTGACTGTGCAATATCAACAACAAAAGGTCGAACCGTTTCGGCATGAACCGGTAACCGTTATTTCTTTTTCCGGTTCAGTTCCGGTTCGGGTTCAGCGTGCTCAAAAAATAACGGTTCGGGTTCTGGTTCAGTTCCGGAAAAAATACCGGTTCGGTTCCGGTTTTCGGTTCGGTTCGGTTCCGGTTCGACACCCTGATATATATATATATATATATATATATATATATATATATATATATATATATATATATATATATATATATATATATATATATATATATATATATATATATATATATATATATAGGAAATGAGGGGCTCGTTGAAAATAACACAGAAATAAGGGTTGGCAGTCGAGAAAACCTCGGAAAGCAAAGGGGAGGATGTGGTAGATCATTGAAACAGATTAAGAATTTGGAAAGAAAGAAAGAAAGTGAAGAAAAAATGCCCGCCAGGTGGGATCCGAACCAGGTGGGATTCGCTACATGCATAGCGAGGGCCTCTGTTCTGGCAGTCTTGTTGCCAAAGGGAGCTTAAGAGGGTTCAAAGCTGGTCGACCACTCTGGACATGTCGTAGACACTCGAGTCACGACCCGGGGGTTAAAAAAGAAGGTCCCCTTCACCCCGATTAGTCCGAATGGCGCTGGCTACCACCCCCAAGCATAGGAAACAAACATACCTAACATAAATACCCCAGAAAGTGAATGGGAAAATCGCCCCGCCGGTAGCGTAGTGGTTATCGCACCAGACCGGTATTCTGGAGGTCGTGGGTTCGGATCCCACCTGGCGGGCATTTTTTCTTCACTTTCTTTCTTTCTTTCCAAATTCTTAATCTGTTTCAATGATCTACCACATCCTCCCCTTTGCTTTCCGAGGTTTTCTCGACTGCCAACCCTTATTTCTGTGTTATTTTCAACGAGCCCCTCATTTCCTATTCTGATTCGCTACATGCATAGCGAGGGCCTCTGTTCTGGCAGTCTTGTTGCCAAAGGGAGCTTAAGAGGGTTCAAAGCTGGTCGACCACTCTGGACATGTCGTAGACACTCGAGTCACGACCCGGGGGTTAAAAAAGAAGGTCCCCTTCACCCCGATTAGTCCGAATGGCGCTGGCTACCACCCCCAAGCATAGGAAACAAACATACCTAACATAAATACCCCAGAAAGTGAATGGGAAAATCGCCCCGCCGGTAGCGTAGTGGTTATCGCACCAGACCGGTATTCTGGAGGTCGTGGGTTCGGATCCCACCTGGCGGGCATTTTTTCTTCACTTTCTTTCTTTCTTTCCAAATTCTTAATCTGTTTCAATGATCTACCACATCCTCCCCTTTGCTTTCCGAGGTTTTCTCGACTGCCAACCCTTATTTCTGTGTTATTTTCAACGAGCCCCTCATTTCCTATTCTGATTCGCTACATGCATAGCGAGGGCCTCTGTTCTGGCAGTCTTGTTGCCAAAGGGAGCTTAAGAGGGTTCAAAGCTGGTCGACCACTCTGGACATGTCGTAGACACTCGAGTCACGACCCGGGGGTTAAAAAAGAAGGTCCCCTTCACCCCGATTAGTCCGAATGGCGCTGGCTACCACCCCCAAGCATAGGAAACAAACATACCTAACATAAATACCCCAGAAAGTGAATGGGAAAATCGCCCCGCCGGTAGCGTAGTGGTTATCGCACCAGACCGGTATTCTGGAGGTCGTGGGTTCGGATCCCACCTGGCGGGCATTTTTTCTTCACTTTCTTTCTTTCTTTCCAAATTCTTAATCTGTTTCAATGATCTACCACATCCTCCCCTTTGCTTTCCGAGGTTTTCTCGACTGCCAACCCTTATTTCTGTGTTATTTTCAACGAGCCCCTCATTTCCTATTCTGATTCGCTACATGCATAGCGAGGGCCTCTGTTCTGGCAGTCTTGTTGCCAAAGGGAGCTTAAGAGGGTTCAAAGCTGGTCGACCACTCTGGACATGTCGTAGACACTCGAGTCACGACCCGGGGGTTAAAAAAGAAGGTCCCCTTCACCCCGATTAGTCCGAATGGCGCTGGCTACCACCCCCAAGCATAGGAAACAAACATACCTAACATAAATACCCCAGAAAGTGAATGGGAAAATCGCCCCGCCGGTAGCGTAGTGGTATCGCACCAGACCGGTATTCTGGAGGTCGTGGGTTCGGATCCCACCTGGCGGGCATTTTTTCTTCACTTTCTTTCTTTCTTTCCAAATTCTTAATCTGTTTCAATGATCTACCACATCCTCCCCTTTGCTTTCCGAGGTTTTCTCGACTGCCAACCCTTATTTCTGTGTTATTTTCAACGAGCCCCTCATTTCCTATTCTGATTCGCTACATGCATAGCGAGGGCCTCTGTTCTGGCAGTCTTGTTGCCAAAGGGAGCTTAAGAGGGTTCAAAGCTGGTCGACCACTCTGGACATGTCGTAGACACTCGAGTCACGACCCGGGGGTTAAAAAAGAAGGTCCCCTTCACCCCGATTAGTCCGAATGGCGCTGGCTACCACCCCCAAGCATAGGAAACAAACATACCTAACATAAATACCCCAGAAAGTGAATGGGAAAATCGCCCCGCCGGTAGCGTAGTGGTTATCGCACCAGACCGGTATTCTGGAGGTCGTGGGTTCGGATCCCACCTGGCGGGCATTTTTTCTTCACTTTCTTTCTTTCTTTCCAAATTCTTAATCTGTTTCAATGATCTACCACATCCTCCCCTTTGCTTTCCGAGGTTTTCTCGACTGCCAACCCTTATTTCTGTGTTATATATATATATATATATATATATATATATATATATATATATATATATATATATATATATATATATACACAGGGTGTCCCAGCTATCATGCACCAAGATTTAAAAAAAGAGTAAAGGCGTAACTCGAAGAAAACCTAGTGCATAATGTTCGCAGTACTGTGAAGAAGCGGAGAGTAATTTTTTCGTTAATGAGACTTAATTAATTAAGTGTAATTAAATATCTAACTCGAAAAATACTGTCCTAATCCCTAAAGTGTCAATGAGGCACTTGTAGGTAACCATGAGGGGCATCTAACTGCGCTATTTTCAGCAACGAACTAATTGCGTACTCATTTATTCTGACTGATAAAGGAAACCCGCGAAATATGAAAAATACCACGTGACGACGCTTACGCGCGCATTGTGAAGCAGCGTCCCCAAACAAAGCTGATTGAAAGCAACTGCTTTGCGTGTTACCCGCCCGAAGAGACAGCGCATCACCTTGATAATAGCATGCATGGAAGGAGCAGCAGCAGCAAGATTCGCGGGACGCGTGTGCAGATAAGGAACAAACTCGGTCGCGATTTCTTCTTTCTTTCTTTTATCTATTTCATTCTGGCTAACTCAGAGGCAGCCTGTTTGAGGGCGTTGCTTTACGGTGCGCGCGGAGGCGCCGTCACGTGGTATTTTTCATATTTCGCGGGTTTTCTTTATCAGTCAGAATAAATGTGTACGCAATTAGTTCATCGCTGAAAATACCGCAGTTAGATGCCCCTCGTGGTTACCTACAAGTGCCTCATTGACACTTTAGTGATTAGGACAGTATTTCTCGAGTTAGATAATTAATTACAATTAGTTAATTAAGTCTCATTAACGAAAAAATTACTCTCCGCTTCTTCACAGTACTGCGAACATTATGCACTAGGTTTTCTTCGAGTTACGCCTTTACTCTTTTTTTAAATCTTGGTGCATGATAGCTGGGACACCCTGTATATATATATATATATATATATATATATATATATATATATATATATATATATATATATATATATATATGTATATATATATACATATATATAGTGCTTTTTGATAACGCTGGCGATGCTAAGCCGGATAAAAAAACGCTTAGCTCGCTGCAGCCCTTCAGGTGTTCGCCAAGGGGATTTTCGCAACACACGGCCTTGCCCTTGAGCTACTCCGCGGAGAACGGGTTTGCACGACTTCCCTTTCTACCGGCACAGCCTCGCTGATGTGGAGTACAAATGCGGCGACAAAGGTCTACGGGACGCCGGACCTGCAGCTACAGACGTTAATTAATCCGCAAACTGGTGGCGTACGATTGCTAAACCAGCAAGGAAAAAATGGAGACAGCTGATGGCTGACAGCGTAGACATGTCAATCAGACGTACGTGTGTGAATTTGGGGGGTATGCACATATCGACGTAGCATTTTTATTCTATGAACCCAAATGAAACACTATACCACGCTCAGGTTTTGCAAGAGTCGCTACAAAACTATAAAAGTGGGCGACCAAGCTATGCGAGATGGAGGCACACGATACGGTCGAACCCGCCGCGGTGGCTCAGTGGCTAAGGCGTTGCGCTGCTGAGCACGAGGTCGCGGGTTCGATTCCCGGCCGCGGCGGCCGCTTTTCTGATGGAGGCGAAAAGCAAAAACGCCCGTGTGTACGAGATTTCGGCGCACGATAAAGATCCCCAGGTGGTCAAAATTAATCCGGAGCCCTCCACTACGGCGAGCCTCATCGCCTGCGTTGCGTCGGCGCGTTAAACCCCACAATCAATCAATCAACGATACGGTCGATCTGTTCAGCCCTCTAAGTAAGGCGGTTCTGTGCACATTAACTCGGAACCAGGCGTTTTTGAACACAAGAAATTATCATACGCCACTTTTTTTCTCTCTCTCTATCACAGATCTATGAGCTCTTCCTTACCTCGTTTTAACTATACACTGTGCTAAGACTCTAATCATCCGCCCTTGTTCTGCGCAACAAACTATGAGTGCACGAATTATGTCAATTTCTACTGCCCCGCCATTCACAGGCGTCTTTTACTACCGACTATATGTATGCCTTTGTTAAGGGCACTAACAGGCCGACATGAGGATGATAATGCCCCGCTCGCAGCAAAAGTGTGTTTGTATACTGAGCTCGATCACGATGATGAACAACTTTATTTGGCACAAAACTAAGAAAGGGAGGACAAAGAGTGGGAGATGGAAACGCCTCTCCTCCTTAGACGGCGGCCGGCCCGTAGCCCTTGACTATTTGTACGAGCAAGCTTTTAAGTTTCACGTCGAAGCTGAGCAGGCATGTCTCACAGGCGATCTAAGTGTGGATGGTTTAGAAGAACATTTCCACATATTATGACTAAGGGATGCACGGTTCTCGCTCTATTTGCACGATTCTTTAACTTGGTATACCTCGTGACGGATCGTGAGGACACACTCCACGGCTGGTATCCCCAAAACGTAGATCAGTAGCAAGATATCCTGCTCCCATGGCGCAAGCGACGAGCGGATCGTATACCCGCGAGAGACAGGGGCAGATGAGTAAACGGAGTAAAACGACACCCCTCGTAAGGGGTATAAATCACTCCTCGCGAGTGTCGTGTGTCAACGCGACGGGCGCATCCAGGTGAAATGTGCGGGTGTACGATTACGCGCCTATGAATATACAAACCATCGAATATCGTCGCTTGTTCTTACCAGTCACCTCGAAATTGGATTAAGACCCGATTTTTTACGATACTATGTTTCATAGAGTATGACAGTGTAATTTACTTGCACTAATTTCTTGGCTTACACAACGACATAGTAAACTTGTCAGAAGCTTTAAACTTCTCCAAGCATTACAGGTACGTTATAGTAAACATTGCTGCAGCAATGTCTATACAGTTTAACATCGTTATAACAAACATTGATATAGCGAATTATCTGCTACGGTGAACTAAATACGAGCTTAGGTTGCTCACGCTTTATTGCAGTGACACTTTTTATAACAAAAACGAAACCATAAGAGCTGCGCCCGAAGTCGGCTCTAAAGAAGAAATTTTTTGTTCGCGCGAGGCTGCAAACTCGAAAGCTAGCGCCGCAGACGAAGATTCCATACTAAATAAATAAGAATACAGAACTGTAATGTCAAACAAACGAGATTTATTGTGTAGTAATTTCACGTTCTCATGTACCGGTCCATTTAGTTTGAAATGCCATTAGGAGACAGGTAAGGATTCCCTCGTTTAGGGGGGGTTCGAAGAATAGGATAATGAGTTTTTGTTTGAGCAAGCCAGATTGCCGATAAGAGTCGATTTTCCCCTCTACGGTTACAACGAATATCGGATATAACGAACTAATTTACTGCCACGATACTACTTCGCTACAACGAGGTTCGGCTGTACTCAGTCCCCTCACTCATACAGCTGAGCAGCACAGCCACGAATTTCCTCCTCCGGTTCAGCCCCTGATCGTCCCTATAAACCCCTCTCGTCCGCGCACTCCGCAGAAATGAATACATGAAGTTGGCAGTAATCCAGCCGCCGGTCCTCGGATTTAAACGCCTCCCGCGGAGCCAACTTCTGTGACCCGCAGGATGGCACGTGTAGCATGAACCGCAGCACGCAGGGCTTGTCATAAACAGCGCTTGCAGCGGCCCCACTGTCTAGCAACCTCGACATTGCAACGTCCAAAACTGCGGGTCGGTTTTCCTCCTTTTGAGGATGAATGGTTAGAGCGCGGAATATGACGACACAGCCGTATTCCTTCACGCATGCGCACAAGGGGGGTTCACCGACCTCCTGGGGATGACATACCCCGATCGATCAATCGACGCTGAATGGAGATGAATCTTAGTTGGCGCTGTCGACTCCCGTTAATACGAAGTACACGGGGACCGCGAAACACTTCAAATGAACCGAACTTTCAATTAAACAAAAAGCACAACAGCAGCATTGTAATTAGACCGCAGCACGTTTCCCTTCGTGACTTCGTTTGGAATCTAGACTTTCGCCGCCAAGTCGAGCGTACCACACGGGTTGCCGTGATAGTTGAGACTTATCACTAAAAGCGAAGCTGAATCGTCGAAACTGCTTACACGGCGCTCTGCTCAATAAAGAAGGTTGCGAGCCTCAAAACAGGGAGATGTGTACTCTCACGCGAGTGTCAACTGGCCTGCTGCTCCGTCAACTGTGCGCTGCGTCAGTTGCGACGGCGCCGCCATAGTAGAAAGCTCTGCGCTGTTTTTTCGTTTAAAAACTTTCAATTTCATCCAGAAAGCATGGTCGCCTCGATCTTCTTTTTTTTTTATCTTCCAATTTCGATTGCATGTAAAATTTCTGGGACCCTCGCATCCCTTCCAATTAACCGAAAATTCCCATTAAGCGACTTCGAATTATTGAGAGTCGACCGTATTTGTCAATTGTCTAACCTTTTACCGCGATTCCAGTCATCCTCTTGCCACTAACGTTTGCCAGGCTCGGTACCTACGGATTGAAGTTCACTTTGTGCATCGAAGCCTATGATAAGTTGTAGTAAGCACCTCCTTATAAAGAAGTCCGCGAAATACCACAAAAAAAAACTTCGTTACAAGCGATACTTTGTCAAAAGTGGACATTGGATCTCAGCGCACAGCAGTGGAGACAATGAAAAACTTCGAATAAAGCAGGATTTCGTTATGGCCATGCATAGCATTCGAATATAAAATGTGATTTCTCTTCTGGCGTGAGCTTGCTGCAATCGTTTGACAACCAATTGCAACTCGATGAGCTGGGTCACTTTGTTGAAGATAGAAAACACCGCCTCCTCCTGGCTATACCTGGATATCCTTGAGATACCTCCTTTTTGTTCGTATTCAAAGCTGATTTCAAGTATGTTCCGAAACTCTGTTTGTAAGGCTGGATTCCACAACGACCGCAAATTGCTTCATTATTCACAGTTTCTTGTTTTGTTCGGGTGTTTTCCACGCCGGTCACGAGCGCAGCACACCCTGGCTTTCGGGTTTCATGACAGAGCGCACGCAACGGCATTGAAACACCGGCGCGCACGAAGTTTCACCACTTTCGTCACATATGTTCGCTGAAATGCGTGCCGAATTGAGCCCGAAAACATGTTGATAATTTCGCACTGGTCTTTTAAACAACACCTCGCTCCTCCGCAAGAACACGATCGTCTCCAGCGAATTAACTACCGCCCCTCGAGGTTCAGACGAAGTTGTTACATTCCGACCTGTGTTCAAACACGCAGTTGGCACGCGGCCCAAGGTAACCCCTGGCCAACGCGCTTCTTTGCGGGGGCAACAAAAGCAAGCCTGGTGTTTGATTTACGACGAAAATGCACCAAACATCAGCACTGCCGCCACTACCGTTGGTCAGCACTGTGACCGGCGGGTTTCGCCGTTATCGCCGCGACTTCGATAGCGGTCGACTGTCTCACGGACCCTTCCGAACACAGTGTATGCTCCGATGGAAGGGCACGAAAAACCAGCCACGCCATAGCTTAGCCAGACAGACGCGTCGAACTGGGCCGTCCGCGCGACTGCTTGTAAGCCAAGGACGTGAGCGACCGGTCAGCTGGCGGCCGTTCGCGGAGCCCGCGTGCGCCCTTGGCAGCCGTCGCACGTGCGCTGACGATCGACGTCGTCCCAGCTGCCGCTGCCGCAGCTCACCGCGGCTCGTTCACCCCAGCCGCGGTCGCGGTACTTGGAAGCCGTTGTACCCCCGACACGGGTGCCGAACACTCACGTTTCCTGCGCGATGCGCTTGAGAGGGTGGCCGCCACTGCCGCTGCTGCTGCTGCTCTCGGATGACCGGTCGCCGCCGCCTCCTCGGGGAGCCATCACTTCGGCCGCAGACATGGCCCCGTCGCCGATCACAAGCCGCTCATGATCGCCGCACGACACACTGTGGAAAACAATCAGCTCCGAAGCGAGTGACCGCGGTCCGAACAGGCACCGCGATTCAGACTTCGCTGGATGATAGACGTACCGCTTGCCACAACGCTAGCCGCGCAGCGAGTGCTCGAATGGCAAATTCAAATTCCCCATACTAGGGAAAATAAATCCCTGTGTTAGTCGGGCTCGCGCATTCAGTCTGCTGCGACTTCGTTTGTCTGATTGTGTCGATGCTCCTCAATTTGCTGGACCGAGGTAGCAGAATAGTAACACTGTTTGAGCCAAAACTATCTCGTGACAGCTAAAACAATAAAAAAAAACTTAACGGCAAGTATTTAACGATTGGACGGGAAGGACTGGTCTTTGATTCATGTGTAGCTGTTCTCCCTCAGCCTGTTATACCGTTATTTTCACCACGAAATGACACGCTCCGAAACGGTATTAGGAAGCCTTGTAACTTCCTTGGTTCCGCTCTGATGACGTGACAATGCCCTTCTAACAATTGTACTTTCTTTCTCTCGCTCTCTCCCGTCTGCTTCAAATCCTAGGGAATGCAAGGCTACTCTAGGGACATTATTATTCGAAAAAAAAATGAATGAATAGTGTTCCTCCATGGAATAGTGTACGTGATAGCCTCTATTACTTTAGGAATAAGCTGAGCTTAGCAATAAACTGTTTTTTTAATCAAATTTGGAGAAAAAAAAGTATTAGCTTACACTTTCAAATTAGTTTTCTTTTGTATTTTGATCAACACTTATTTCATATAATTTATTGTTGCTTTTATTTTTTGAAGCTAAGTAGTTTTTAACTTATTTTGAAGGCTTTTTGTTATTGTTTTTGGCAGGACTCTAATTCGCCAGGAATAGCCATTTATCTATTTCATGTCGGGTACACTGGTTGAAACAGGGTGCGAATTACTGGAATTTGCGGCGGTTGATGGTAGCTTTTAGTTGCTACTTTTATTTTGTGCTAGCCCGTCACAATTTTCGCATAGCAAACTGTATGAAATAGCTCCTTAATATACGTTCACTGGCGCGTGTGTTCAAGAATCCTCGCAATGAATTCATCGTTGAAGCAGGCTGCCAGCGTCGCCCTATCACAAATCCGTTGTCTCTCCACAACGGGACCATGTGCAGGGAAGAGGAACTTCCGCAAGTTTCCAGTCCATAACATCCGAGGGACGTTCAGTGACCGTGCGCGCAAAGATCGGGTGATTGAGAGTGAGTCTCTCTGTTCCGTCCCGTCCTGCGTCTCCACTGCGTGGCTTGCCAGAGTTTGTATTCGGGGTCAACTCTGTGTCGCCCTTGAAGACTAGAACGTCGCACGCTGTGTGGGAGAATGAGTTGCACTGCGTAGCACGAGTGTTGTATTCGTAGGGCGTAGACTGCGCACCCAATCGCATTGTGGCACTCACTCTTACAACCGAGCCATTGCAACTTCGAAACGCCTGAACTTGTAGAACGAGTAACGGAGCTCAGTTCAAGCGGTGACTACCCGTGCTACACGAGCGTTTCGAAGTCTTTGAGTCGAATGTCATTTGACTGAAATGACACCTTTGAGCTGTCACAAGACGTTTCTCAAAGGCCTTTGGTTGAAATGTCCTTTGATTCAAAAGAGCACCACCTTTGAGGTTCTCAAAGGCCTCTGAAACTTAAACGGTCGTACTCTCTGGCGCTGTTTCTGTATGCACTAATTACAAAACAATTATTTGCGAGTAAAACAAGGTGTTGAAGTGCACGATCTTCATAATTTTTAACTTGTTTTTGTTTTCTATCACTCGTTGTACGATTACAAGGTAACTTGGTACTCTCAAACACCGGCCGTGAAAAATGAATAAATAAATAAATAAAATACTGGCTGTTAGTGCATGATTTGTGTGCTTGTAGTTGCCTATTTTACCTATAAAATTGTTTTTTTTTTTTGTTACAGAACAAAACAAGGCAGCAGTAGCGACACAAAAACATGACACGCGAATGCAGAAACTTTCAACTGCCCTTGAGAATTGTCGTGTATATCGACAGAGGTCATTCCAGTTCGAATGGCATTTGAAATTTTGAAGACCATTCGGCTCAAATTTCCTTTCAAACGCTCGTGTAGCACAGGTACACTTGCAGTATGTGTTCAAATGCTAGTCGCTTTGATCGCCCACAGAAGCCCTACTGAGTGTGTTTGGGTTATAGGGTTTTACCGTAACGTTCCTAATAGCTGCACTGTTTTGCTGACACAGAGGGAATTCGAAGAAGCAGTTAAGTGTGTCTTTAGGTGCATACTCCAGGCTGGTTGAATCTGGAGCATCTGTGCGCTGTGCCAGTATCCCTGTCAGCGCTCACATTAATGCAAAGCCTTTTCACCTCAAAAAGTGGTGCATCTCGTGTGCACCTTTCGTTGGGCTCTGCCGTAGAATGGCAGTGCTTCGTTGTGAACAGTTACGTAAGTGTTTCTTGCGCGAACACCTGAGGCAGTACTCGCTTGATTGATCACCTCAAAGGCAACAGTGTGGGACTGAACAAGCACCCATAGTCCAAACCGGCAGTTAATGTGCCAGAAAAGGCTATGTGGGGTTCAGACATAATTGCGATTAAAATATCCTTTTATCGTAGTACAGGATGTGTTATTGTCTTCAAGCCAAAATTTGTGTGTATGTATGTATGTTTGAATGCACATACATCCAAGCTCTTTACTCGCTGTCCAATGATTGCTACTAACTGACGGGAAGAGTCGTATGTCAAGTGAGGTCTTGCTCCTTATAAAAGAGAGTTCCAGGTCATCCGGGGTGACAGTATTGAATGAGCAGACATCACAGTAGAGTGACGCACCCCTGTGTCTCTTGAAACGACGGTGTCGTGATCTACCTGATCATGAGGAAGGGATGTGGCCTCTGGTGGAATAGAATCATGATTGGTGTCTGTGAAATGGGCTGTTGTCGGTCACTCACGCTAATGAGGAATGTATGCTTTCGTATGAACACAGCATTTGTCGTCACGCTGAAACACCGAGGGTAGCTACTTTGGATAAGCCCGCAGGGTGCAAAGCTGCCCTATGTACAGTCTTTGTCAAAATTCTCTAGGCCATAGGCCACAAAAACATCAAAATACAAGGTTACCCCTCAAGTGGGGCCAAAACATTTTATGCCAAAGCCAAAAAAAAAGAAAAGCGAAGACACCTTTCTTTCTTACTGTCATGAAATTGTTTAGTCACAGTTAAACATGAAGCTTGCATTTTCATTTCTGTTTGGCTTGTCCTAGAAAATTTCAACGAAGGCTATATGTGCACTTTTCGCAGCAGGTGAATCAAACTAGCTGGCTTAACACGGCTGCTCTGTTTGTTCAGTCAAGGTTGTGCATCCGCGCTCGATTTGTGTGCTTCGCAATCAGAGTGAGCCGCGGTTGTCTGATGCTGAGACGTGCGTGCAGCGTACGGTCTGCGGCCTCCCCGTGTGGCTCCAAGGGGACCCCCGATTCCCGAGATGATCCCCGAGCTGGTGGTGCCTGACCTGACTGACTGCCAGGTGAGCCCCCCGGTCGTCTGGAGTGTGAAGGGACGAATGCGGGAAGAAAGTCTAACACCTATTCAAAGGTTATTGAGACGAAAGCCCCAAGTTCCCCACCGTGCAGAGAAAGAAACAAAACAATGTTGTTGTCATTATCTGGTACAGTACCAGTCCGGCATCATACCTTACCGGTCTGGTACCAGTACGTTACCCGGTATGTTATCCCCTGTGAAGAGTAAAAAAAGTTAGAAAAGCATATTTGAGTTCATGTGGGAATCGAACCCCAATCTCCAGAGTAGGAGCCAAGTGTGTTACCACCATGGCAGCTCAGCATGTTGCCAATGCTAGAACAAGGGTCGGCATAGTGTGCAGAGTGCTGTCAAGTGAGCTTGAGTGTACATGAGAAGCCATGGAGAACTTTGTTTCTTGGGCAGCTGTGGTGTACAGTGACGCCAGTCTGCCTTTCGAAGTAATTTCCCCCAAAAGACAAAGAAGAAAACCGAAAGAAGGCGGGCAAACATGATGTAGAAATCTGATCCGTATCCCCAGGGGAAGCCGTAAGGCACTCAGAACACATAAGCAGACCTAGATGCCCTGGGGAATCGGTCACGGGAGTAGCTCTGCTAATGTCCTCCTATAGCCAATGCCCTCCTTTCTGTGGGAGGTTGGTGCCTAGGGCATTGCTGAAATGGTGAAAATATGGGAACCTTTGCTGCTCCGTTTGGTACTGTCACTCGAGACCCGTAGTTTGAGTGCGTTATTAGTCTGCCATTGCAATGCCATCGTCGCATCTCACTACTCTGGTGTCATCACTCTGCGGATACCCGCTGTGGTAGTTCAGCGGCTAAGGCGTTGTGCTTGGGACATGAGGGTATAGGTTCCATCCTGACTACGGGGGCTGCTTTTCTGATGGGGGAGGAAAACAGAAACGCCCATCTGTCGGTATTGAAGCGCTCATTAAAGACCCCGTTTGCGTAGATTCCCTCATGCTGCACACCTCGTTACCCTGGTCTAGGTTAGGCATGTAATCCCCCAATTTATTTTTTTGACCCGTCTTCAAAAGAGAAGTCTAGGCAATGGTACGCGCGAGACAAGTAAAACTTAAGGGCAACATAGGAAGAAGATATCTATATTAAGGATGTATCAGGCTTCGATGTCGTTGCATATATTTTGTGCAGTGATGAATTTCCTCATTAAAACGCCTCCTTCGTGTTTGTTTATCTTTTGTGCTTCATTTTGTCCCGTAATATGTTCGGAGCTCTTTTATCGAAAATTCCTATCTGTATCGTCATCAGCAGCAGCCGCAGCCTGTTGAAGTCCACTGCAGGACGAAGGCGGCCTCCCCCAGTGGCCTCCAGCCACTCCTGTCCTGGGCTGATCGACTCCTATCCCTGCCTCTGAATTTCCTTATTTCGTCTTTCAGTGTGTCATTTTGTCGCACTACATGGCCAGCCCAAGTCCCTGTCTTTTTTAAAGCGAAGATCTAGGGTTCTCACCGATGCCGCTGTACGCCATTGCGCCCTGCAGGAAAGCCAGCTTTCTCTGACGATGATGATGAATGATTGGGGGTGAAGGGAAAAAAGAAAACGCTTCCCGTCACCGGAACTGAACCTGGGTCTCTCACATTATAAAGCAGGCGTCTATCTGATTACTCCATTTCGACATGCTCCAAGTGAACGCCAAGCAGCAGGTACCGATTTGCGCCATACACCCCAAGCCCAGACGTTAGGCCGTATACGGAGTGCAGTGCCTGCCCGAGAGTTGCCGTGGGTATTCGAGAAAAGTTGTGCGTACCTCCAGAATAGCACGTACTCGCAGTGTGGGATTGGCTAAACAAAGAATCCACTGCGAGAAATCTCCACGTTTAACCATTGTAGTCATTAGACGGAGGGGTGCATGATTTCTTTATATGAAACTCCCGTGACTGACCAGTGCAACCATGGGGATCAGCTTGTTTTGTATTACTGAACAGAAGGTCGGCAAGAGAGAGAAAGGCGCCTGACTTTATTCGAACCGGAATACAGTGTGATGATAACTGGTGCACCAGTAGCGTAGTAACACAAAGGTTAGCGATCGAATGCGCTTGTTAGCTGACAGACTGTGGCTGATTTATATACAGCGTTGCATGTTCACTGTGGAGATGTATTGGCTGGGACGTAACTGCTGCACTACTCACCCAGTGTTTGCCGACTTTGTCCTTTGCCTCTTGTGTTGTTTAACCTTTGCTCTGCTGTTGATTGCAAGTCCCAAAGGGGCGTATGTGCATCTTTCTCCTTGCTGCCATTGGCACATTTGGATTGTAGCCTTCAGTGCTTACGGAGGATGCTCCCTTAGAGTTTTAAGTTCCCTTTTTTTGATAAAATATGCTCTTGGCAAGTGGCTTCATACTTTAAAAAGAAGTGCCACAAAGGAAAGGGTGAGAGATGTGGATGGGACTGGTGCTCAGTTGAAACTAATTTCGTTCAGAAAAACCATACAGTATGCTTACTGGCCAAAGGCAGGGCAGAAAAATTCGTGGGTAATCCTGAATTTCCGCAATTGCTCTTGCCATGGTGGGTTCTTGATGTTGTTTGCCATGTAGGGTAAAAGAGTGTGCCGCAAACTGACGGACTCGCATTTGCCCCGCTACCCTCGCCCGCAGCTGCGGCCGTACGTGTCGTACCGTGCCCCCGAAGTGACCCAGGGCCCCTTCACGGCAAGGGACCTGTTCGATGCCTGCTACTCGGAAGCCATTGCCAAGGACTTCCAGGCCAAAGAACATGCCAACAGCATCAGGTAGTACCGGTGTCAGCGGCGTCTGCCGGGAATTTCGGGGGGAGAGAAAATTTTACCGTGGTTAAATGAAGTTTGTCGAGCGATAGTGCATCTGTGTCTCAGCGAGAGAGCAATGCACATAGTGCAATAGCGCGTTTGTGCCTCAGCGCGTGTAGAGCGCCGTGAACGCACACACAATTGCACCACACCGCTGCTTGGCGCAGTCGACGATGTAGGCAGTAGCTCACAATGAACGTCAATGCGCCCCCTTGTGTGATTTTCCGGTGGCACGCGCCCGGACTCTTCCTCCTAGTCCACTTTCTACACCTCTCACTTTGGAACAAATAAGTGCTTAGACAATTTTACTGCATAAGCACACGAGGTGCTGGCTTGACCTTGTCTGAGCTTGAAGGTCAGGTTGACCCTACCGCGAACGATCCATTTTCTGGGTGTGTACCTGGATTAATAGAGCTTTTGTCCTAAAAGCAAGAGCAATCAGGCTATGGGAACGTCCTCTACTTTGCATGAGAGGAGGGTGAGAATTTTTTTTTTTTTTTTACTGCTTCGCAGCAGCACTCTGTTTCAGGATGTACGACGTCTCAATTGTTTGTCTCTGTGAACAGGACTTCTTAGCATTGCACAAGACTAACAAAAACTTTCAGAGGTCCCTTCGTGGTTTGCTTGAGTAGGTCCGGATTTATAACAGAGTACAGCTGGAGGGAAGTAACGGCTTTGGGTTCCAGCAGGTACGTTTTGCAGCGCTGTCACCAGTAATTTTTCTTTTTGCTTTGGAAGAGGCAAATTAATATGACCAACAGACCTTTGTCATTCCAAAACAGCATTAGCAGTGGGGCAAGAAGTGAGAGCACACTGCACTGACTAGCAATGGAAAGTTTATTTCACAGGCTTGTGTAATATACTGAGGCAGGGCGGAAGCAAAAAAGATGAAAGCGCGAAATATAAAACACTGCATGTTGCAGGGAACATTGGGGGCGGGGGGGGGGGGGGGGGGGGGTTGCACTAAAAGCAGTCACATGCAGCTAAATCAAGGGGTAAAGTCGCCCTATGCCCTAATATTACGTGGGCAATAGATGGGGCATATTGGCAAAATTTTTGTATCTTCCTGTGTCACTCTGTAACGAAGTTTTACATTGGTGAAGGCATCCCTTAACCAACCTCCGTTGCCTCCATCATCTAGTGGTAGCGTGGTGGATGAGCGGCAGGCAGATGAGCTGCCTCGTTTCCAGACAATGAAGAGCCGGGAGGAGAACTTAACCATTTAATGCATGGAAATATGAGAGTAGCGATGATACAGTAACAGCAGCCCACTGTCAAGCTTACAAGAAGACTCGGACGTAGCAGCGTTTTTTACAAGAGCTTGAAGCGATCTCTTCTGGGTCACTGAAAGGGCGATATTTATAACCAGAGTCTCCCCAACGGCCAGCAGCCTTTCAGCGCTTTGCGCACCACCGTAAGAAAGTAACATCCTCGACGGATCTTGTAATAGCTGTCATCCGTAGCCGGCCGACGGCATCCGGATCCGGCCGGTTTGCAACCGCCGCAGGGTGAATCATCGGCTCGAGGGCTTGTGTGATAAAGGGGCTCCGTCGTGTCGACACCGTTATGATGTGCTGGCTTCACCACAATACACATGAAACTTCTTGGCCACCCACACCGGCATGCCACGCACGCACACAGTGGCGGGGAATTGCACCGAATTGTAGCAGAAGCAAATGACAGAAAACGCTGACCAATGGAGCGGGAAGAGTGGGTAGAGAGAGTTGCCTTTGAGAGTGGAGAGAGTGAGTGACGTTGCCCGGGAGGCATCAGTTGCAGTGTGGCTGGGTCTCTGCCAACACGCCGATTCAGTCATGCGATGTTGCGATGGGTCTCATGACTCCTGCCACAGCTTGTGCGGGTTGTAGAAGAGAGTGTGCAGCCAGGGGAGGGTAGCAAAAGTGGAAGGAATGGGACGGACAGCGATGAACTGCCGGTACTGGTGGACAGCAAAAGGAGTGACAGGGCAGCCAATACTGCTGCAAAAGCGAGCAGATGGGACCACCGAAGTGGTTTGGGTGCTAAACACGATTGATACGGTGTACGGAGGGGCAACATACTTGTCTATAATACAGTTTTTATATTTCCAGCCTTGTCCTGCCTTGCCTGGGAAGGGTTTTGAAGAGAGCTACTGTGGCATTCTGAAGTCTAAGTGCACTCCTGTGGTCCCCAACATTTTTGTAAAGAGGCAGTTTTAAAATGTAACTAGTTGAAGTTAAACTTGCCGTTGTAAACAAGTGTGACGGGCACTGTACAAGGGGTGTGCAAGAAATGCTGCAGTGTAGGAATTTTGAAGCCAGAGCAAGGCGGGTGCATTGGGCGTAGCCTCAAGTTTACGAGGAAGACAGACAAAATGTTCACGCATTCTGTAGATCCACCAATGTATCTTCAGATTATTCTTTTTTTTTTTTTTTTTTCAAGTTTATAGACGCATGCTTACAAAAGTGTCTCCTGTTTTATGTAAAACGTCACGTATTTATCACTCACACTGCCCTTTGTACACATTTGCAGCTTGCGTGTTTTGAAGATAAGTGAGCAACTGTACTCTGCTTGGGCCAGTTTTGAGGGAGCTTACATGCTCAAGCAAACGATCGTTTAAGCAACGCCCTACCTCACCTGCATGGGTCTTTCACACTGGTGTGCAGATTGTTGTACACAACACCACACTGGCAGCAAAAACAAAGGGTTCTGTGTGGTTTTTCGCACAAATGGTGCCTCTCGGCTTTTCAGGGTTCATGTGTTGGCCAGGACCGCAAAGTTTTTCGGCGCAGTGAACAACACGCAGGAGCTGGCATCATGCCGCCTTTTTGAGCATGTGGGACAACCTTTGTACATACTGAATAACAGCTGTGGAAACAGGATTTCGTAGTTGACTCGCTGGCATTTGCCTTTGTGAAGTTCACTGAGCGAAGCCTCTGCCAAGTCATTTAGCGAGGCATAAAAAAAAAAACCTGCCGATCAGAGCTGCTGGAATTACAACACGAAACTCGAATTACAAGGAAGGCTTTTTTCAAAGCATTTCTTAAAACGGCCAGGGAAATGTTCCGTTTCATGATTTCCGAGTGTGCGGTTGTTAATGGAAGCAGGCGCATGCTGCTTCCAACACACATGGGTTGGGTAAAAAATGTGAAGTAGGTCCAAAAACCGAAGTTGCTAGCAGCATCAGACCGGCAAAGGCAGACTTAAAGGCATGCAAAAAAAAACTGGCCAAGCTTGCGCTAAGTCGTGCAAGGCTTGAACCATAGCAAAGCTGGGATTTCTTTCTATGTAAGCACTGAAGGACACACCACCACGCATTGCATTAGGTTTGAAATTGTTTATTTACATGTTTCGTCGTCGCTATCCGCTGTGGTAGTAATAGTCATCGTCATATCGATCTATATCGTCGTCTCCGTCATGCACAACTGGCGAGCCCGGATCGTTTTGTCCGTAGGCTTTCACATTTCTTCAAAGTGGAGCGCGTTAGCACATGCTGGAACCAGCAGCAACTGGCTTCACGAACTGTGCATCTGTAGCGCGAGGTGTCTTGTGCTCCCCCGTTGAAGCGCGGATGCATGTGAACTGTTTTCTTGCTATTTTTCACGAGCGTTACGCACTAGCCTGGATGATGCAGAGCACTCCTTGTAAGGCGCATGCTCAAAAATGTGGTAAACGGCAGAAGTAACTGTGGCCAGGTTTTTTGGTGATGCCGCACACATTGCAGCCAGCAGCAACAGCTCTGCTGTTAAAAAATGAAATGGGTTGCATTTTCTCATTGACATCCCTTTGTGCATGCACTCCATAATAATAGAAAAAAGAAGTAGCAAAAGACTCGCACATTCTTGGTGACAAAGGACGACCTCAAGCTTCCTGGGATGGCATGCCAACTGTAGGTCACCTATAATAGGTGTCGGGCTATAAACTCCCCAACTTCTCTCCCCTCCTTTGAACAAAAAACTCACTCTTGAATTGTACGAGCAAAATATGGAGGTATAGGTTTAGAAGACCGAAGAAAGTGCCAGTGGACATTCTGCAGGCATTCTCAATGTGTTTGGGTCTGTAGCAGTCTATTCCCTCAGTGTTGACTTCCGTGAGCACGGTGTGTAATAGAAAATAGCAGACATTCTCAGCACCTTTAAAGGAACCCTGCTACGCTTCTCGTGCAGGTACTTTTCTGGCCCTAGATCAGTTCTTCGTGTCGTTCAGATACAGACGCAGAAATAATTATCAGGATCGGTGAACAAATAAGAAAGTTATCCAATATCTAATGTCTACAAATACAAGCAAATGCGGCACTGGCTACTTCACGCCTGAAGCCTCCGGGCATGACAATGCAATGCGGGGACCCTACGCACCCTACGATTGGCTTAGCTTCCAATATTTTGTATATGCCATTGTATCGACCAAGTGAGCCTGCATTTTTTTTTTTTTCTTAAAAGAAGCATAAAACTTTAACCACGGATAGTAACAAGTGCGTACACTACTCCCCGCTTCGAGCGCTTGTGTACCCTTTCAAGCCGTGTTGCGATGAGGCACTTTCTATGCTCTCAGCATCGCCCGATGCCTGGCGTCTGTGCGCTTCGCTAAAGTGCATGTCAAATTGTCTGTCTGTGTTCCATATGACGATGTCTATGGTGGCCGGATATCAGTGTCAATGCCAGGAGCGGCACTGTTGGTGAGCTTTGCGAAGTGGACGGCAGACTCGGTGTTTACAGTCCGGCTTGAGCGTCTAGACGTTCAGGGACGTGCGCTCGCACAGGAAGCGCCATTCCGTTCACCGAAAAGCAGACACACCGTGTTCTTTTCTGTAGCAGCAATCGGCTGCCATGGGACAAATGCAACCAAGCTATTACCCGCCGCGGTGGCTCAGTGGCTAAGGTGTTGCGCTGCTGAGCACGAGGTCGCAGGTGTGATTCCCGACCGCGGCGGCCGCTTTTCTGATGGAGGCGAAAAGCAAAAACGCCCGTGTGTACAAGATATCGGCGCACGTTAAAGATCCCCAGGTGGTCAAATTTAATGCGGAGCCCTCCACTACGGCGCGCCTCATCGCCTGCGTTGCGTTGGTGCGTTAAACCCTACAATCAATCAATCAAAACCAAGCTATTTTTGTTGGAAAGCTGTTACCAAAGACAACTGCAATTCTATAGTGGGGCCTGCTTTGGTAATATCATGACCATGCGATGGCTTTTTATGAGTTAAACAAGGGAGTTCCCTCCTTCATTTCTTGTAGCATCAGCATGACGGGGCTCATCTGCAAGATCAGTTTGGGATGAACAAACGTTATCATAGCCAGAATGTCTGAAAAACGACCAGAACTACGTCACACATAGATAGTTGACGCCCAGGCATTGCATGCCAAGTGCTCGCACCTTTCCCACTGCTGGAATGGCTGAGTGGTTAGCACATCAGACTTTGCTTTTTAAGGTCGATAGCTCGACCCCACAGAAGCTTAGTTTCTTTTTTTTTTTTTTTGCATCATTTCACAAGTTTTTTTTTTTTTTTTTAAAGCAGTATATGCAACTGTTTCTTGCCCTTCTGTGAATCTACAAATGGCGATCACATCAAGCCTCAGTGGCAAGGTGGCGCAGAATCACCCAGGGCATTCTTCATGGTTGCTCTTGTTAAGAACAGTGTCACTGTTAACCAAACATAGCTCGAACAGTATGGTAGAGTTCAGAAAAGTAAGCCTAGAACACACATCAACGCAGCGACAGGCAGGCGACTTCGGCGGTCTCCACTTTCTACTTGTTGGCGCTGTATCGGCGCGGTTGTCACGGCGCCGCCGAACAACACCGTCAAGAAGTCTGGAAAGGAGCTTCCCAGGACAGACAACCGTGGCTTTGAAACTTCCGGGGTGTGGTGTTTTTCGCTGCCCTCATTTGTCCCGTAATGCATCGTCATCGGGGAGAGTATGAAGCGCGCAGCAAGCCTAGAACACACATCAACGCAGCGACAGGCAGGCGACTTCGGCGGTCTCCACTTTCTACTTGTTGGCGCTGTATCGGCGCGGTTGTCACGGCGCCGCCGAACAACACCGTCAAGAAGTCTGGAAAGGAGCTTCCCAGGACAGACAACCGTGGCTTTGAAACTTCCGGGGTGTGGTGTTTTTCGCTGCCCTCATTTGTCCCGTAATGCATCGTCATCGGGGAGAGTATGAAGCGCGCAGCAGTCCCCTGTTTTTTGAGAAAGAGCAACCTTGCATATGCTTGTATTTATAAATTTAATAATGGAATAACTTGCTCATTTCTGCACGGATCTGGATCATTCTTTTTGCGTCTATCTCTGCGTGACACGAAGAACAGATGTAAAGCCTGAAAAGTACCTCAATGAAAGCATTGCAAGGGTCCTTTAATGGAAACACAAGTTCCCAATGCATCACTCTTTTCATATCGAGCCAACTACTTCCATGTGCATTATACTAATTACATGAATGATAAAAATGTCATGTATTTATTACTTTGTGAAAAACTGTCGACAAGAGTCCCCCTTAATTACTTGCTTGTGGCATTGCCTTCTTGTAATATCTCAAGTATTATTTCATAACCCATGCACTCCATAAAAAGACAGTACCTTGTGTGATATACAGTGGAATCTTGTTGATACGAGAGAGAGAGAGAGAATAAACGTTTATTTAAATCAACAGGGAGGGATTGTACTGAAGCTTGAAGGAGGCGTCCTCAGTCCAGGATGCCTTGAGCGCGGGCAGCATCGACAGCCCTTTGAGCCAGCCGAAGCTGGTCGTCCAGGCTGGTGCTCGTCAAGGCGCTCTCCCAAAGCTCGACAGTGGAAAGTTGCAGGTTGGGAGGAATCAGTGGAGATTGGTCACATCCTCCGACCATATGGCGTAGCGTTCCGGGTTCTCCGCAAAATCGGCAAAGCGGGGACTTCTGTCGGTCGAAAAGGTGAAGCCGGATAGGATGGGGGAATGTATTAGTCTGGAGAGCACGTAAATGACGTTCGTGCTCTCGGGGTAGAGATTTATGGGGGGGAGCGAGTGTCTGACGCGACAGCCTGTAGTGCTGCGTGATCTCTGCGTAAGATGTCAAGGGCTGCATGCGCTCGGGTTCGGCAACGCTGCTCTCGGCGCCCGCTCGGTGGGTCAATTCTCGAGCGATGGCGTCCGCCGCCTCATTTCCAGGGATGCCGTGATGTGCGGGAGCCCATACAATCCTGATTAGCCTCTTCAGGGGCTGCTGCTGAATGATGCGTAGAGTTGTTGTGTGAAGGCGTCCCCTAGCGAAATTCCGACAAGCCTGCTGCGAGTCGGTGACAATGACCGCTGCATTAGTTTGTACGACGGCGAGGGCGATTGCTACTTCCTCTGCTTGTATAGTATTGTCGCCGGCAAGCGAGAGGCTGCTACGGGGCTTGTTTTCGACGACTACGGTGGAAACCGCCGCGGACCTACCCGGATAAGACGCCGCGTCCGTATACGCTGTTGTTGGTTGATTGCCATAGATCTTGTATATGGCTTTTGCTCTGGCTTCCCTCCTGTCGACGTGGTACACGGGGTGCATATTACGGGGCAGGGGGTTTACCGTGATGTTCTTACGGACTTCGTGCGGTAGGTTTCCCGTGAGTGCAGGCGGGTGGTCGAGTGGAGCCGAGAGCCTCAGGCGTGAGAGGATCGCCCTCCCCGTTTCCGTAACCCCCAGCCTCGCTCTTTGGTTGGTTAGATGAGCCTCAATTAGCTCCTCGGCAGTGTTGTGAATGTCGAGCCGAAGAAGTCTTTCGGTGGAGGTGGAGACCGGAAGTCCAAGGGCTTGTTTATAGGCCTTGCGGATCATCGTGTTGACCTTCTGTGTCTCGGTGATGTTGAGCAGAGCGTATGGCAACACGTATATCATCCTCGACACGACAAAGGCCTGGACGAGCCGAAGCAAGTCCACCTCTCCCATGCCACGGGTTTTCGTGGCAATCCGGCGTATCATGTGAGTCACCTGATCCGTCATTGTCTTGAGTTTGGCAATGAGTAATGAGTTGGTCTTGTTTGCTTGAAAGGTCATTCCGAGAATCTTTATATGCTGTGATGGAGTGATGGTGTGGCCATCCAACTTGAGGCAGATGGTGGGTGTGCCTGGGACATGTTTCTGGTGTGGCGAAACGACTAGCAACTCCGATTTTTGCGGAGCGCAGCAGAGGCCGCAAGACTTCGCATATTCGCTTACCACATCCGCTGCTTCTTGCAAGCGATCCTGCATTGCCCCAATTGACCCCGTGGACGTCCAGATGGTAATGTCATCCGCCCTAATACGTTTTTCTTTTCGTTCTTGGCCAACGTCCAATAGAATTAATGCATTTTCATGCGTTTATTACGATCACGTTTTTGCCGAAGATTGGATAATACGATCGCGAAAGCAGATCTCAACCGATTCGCTCAAACCGCATTCCAACAAGCCACGACCTGCACGTTGCAGAGACCCCGAGGGAGCGGAAGCACCAGTTCTGCGGGAAATACGTTACTGCAGCGCGTGGCCGTTCCGTGCAAGGCTGATGATAAGTCAGGTGATGCGCTCCGCCATGTAGCAAATCGTATCATAATCAAGGAAGAAGGCGTGCAATGCTCATGGCAGGCGCGACTTCCCTTCCTGACTTCTCCCATTGACCATGCGCAGTGATTTGTTCTCTTTTTGCCTTGTTGCTCACTGACGTGTTTCCGGGCTTGTGACAGCGTCAAAGAAATGCAAGGCGCAAGTGGAAATTGTGCGCCAACTCAATTGTACACCAATTCAAAGGAAGCGCGTGGAACGGGTAGACGAGCTTACTTTGCTAGTGTCAATGCCCAACACTATTGTATGTCAGCAAGAGTAACTCCTAAAAAAGATGCAAATTTTTGGACATGGTTTAAAACAAACACGAGTTGCGAAGCATGAGTAAAAGGAAAACATCCTGCTTACATGGTTCAAGGAAGTTAGAGCGACAGGAGTGAACTTCAAGGGGTCAGTTTTACGCGAAGCAGTTGAAAACATTGCACTATCCTCAGGTATTCAAAACTTCCAAGAATCCGGAGGCTGCCTTCACCGATTTACGGCACGACGCGGATTGTCCTACAAGGCAGTGTCTGGCAAAGCAACAAATACTGGCAGCTTCTTTTTAAACGTTTTAGAAGAATTTACTCCTAGAAATTTAGAAGAAGAAAGGGCAGCCCAAATTGAGCAGTTACGTCAATGTTGCTCCGTAAAAGTGAGTTGCTGACAGAGCGTGCGTATTTTTCTTCTTTTTTTTAAACCTATTTGGGTAATGCGATTTTCCGATAATACGTTTTATTTTCCGGTTCCTGTAAAAAAAAACGTACATACGAGATTTCACTGTACACTGCGTGGTGTACTTCTTAGCAGTGTATCAGAAATCCCTTTCAATGTGCATGTAGCTTACTGCTTCTGTTCGTTATTTTTGACAATTCACAGTTACCGTTGGGCTATAAAGCTTTACTGAAAGTGGTCACTCAAAATGGAAGAAAAGCTCTAACACAAAACTTCACGAAACAGCGCTATTCAGGGATTGCTCCGCTTGCTCACAGGCATAAGATTGGCACATTGCCCTTGTCACTTGCTTTTCACTGGAGAAATAAAGTTTAAAGGTAGGAGGGCGGGGAAGTCTAGTAGCTGAAGTCAGTTGAGCCCAAGTCGATTACAGAAACGTTCCTGCTTGGTGGTCCTCTTGGGGCAAAAACAAAAACAAAAAACAAGAAAAAAGGGGTGACCCAAAGGTTCCCAAAGGTTTTGCTTTTTTTTTTTTATCAGAATGGTCGCTGTATGCTCACGTTTGCGCTTTCATTTCATTTGAATAGTGGAGCTATTGTTGTTGGCCGTAATGTGCGCGATGTCATAAAAAAATCTCTACGTCATAGTTACCGTATTTACTCGATTCTAAGCACCCCCTTTTTTTCAAGGTCCCGGTACTCAAAGTGAGGGGGGGCTTAGATTCAAAAAATCCAAAAACCCACCTCCTTTCGGCGGCAATATTTCGACAAAATTGGCATGGGAAGTAACATTTTATTTGACATTTACGAAAAGAAAACTAAAGGGTAACCACATGGACCCTTTTAGACAGCGAACCCACCGTTTGGGTCCGATAGTCCCTCACTCGCTCTCCCCATCGCTCTCACTTGAGTCCATGGCACTACGCGAGCCGCCACTCTCTGTGTCCCACAGCAAATCGTTCTCCATTCCACCCATGGTGTTTGTGATAGAACACTTCTTGAACGACTTCGTGATGGTGTCCACTTCAATTCGCTTCCACGCATTGGAAATCCAGGTTGCTATCATCGACGGGGACGCTTTCTGAAACTTTCCCGTTGGCGTCTTCTTCCGGTCGGGGTCCCGCACCCACTCTTCCTACTCCTGGCGAAGGTACGCCTTAAACGGTTTATTCACCGAGACATCCAGGGGTTGCAACACTGGCGTCATTCCACCTGGAATGACGACTTGGAATCGTCATTCGTCACTCCAAGTCGTCACTCCAAGTCGTCATTCGTCACTCTGTTGCGCCTCCCTCGCCATCTCTCCCCTACGTCCGTTCAAAGAGCAGCTGATAAAAGTTGGCGCGCGCGAACGCCGAAAATCAGCCGTAGTCGCCTTTTTCCGTGCCCATTTTATTCACACTCAGAACTACTTGCTAGTGGCCTCTTTGATGCCCGAACTAGATACTAGTGGCATCTTTGGAGCAAGCGCGCTTGGCGGCATTGGCTATGCGTGCGTCCTTGAAAACAAAGGGGTGCCTAGATTCGCAGGCAAACTTTTTTTTCTGAATTTTTTCCCCCGTACGCCCGACGACTTCTGAAGAACATGTCCAACACGTCAGAAACAACCCCCAAATTTTACAGAAGATTACAGAATTCGGTCTCAAAACAGGTCTCTATAAAGTAGTATGATGGCGGATCGTTCACCCTCTCTCTAGATGTACCCCCAAACACACCCCTTGTGGCTCCTGAACGGCTCCTTTTGGATACCCCAATCATGGTCGTAGTAGAGTGCCCTCGTCACAACTTCACCTGTGCATATCGTGCTAAGTGAACGCTCACAGTGCAGTGCAGACTTTATATGAACAATCTTCCCCTCCCCTTTTCCCCGTCCCCCACACCAGGGCCTATTGGCCTCCTCCTGTAATAAAGTCATCCATTCCATTCCCCAATGTTAGGGGGGGGGGGGGGGTGCTTAGAATCGCGAAAATACGGTACTCCTGCATTCACCAGGAATGTGAGCACGTGTTTTATGAGGAGCACACGGCGTCGTTAGGCTTGCGTGTGGCGCTCACAAAAAATAGAAAGACAACAGTTCACGTGCGTCCACGCTTCAAGGGAGGAGCACAGGACACCTCGCGCAACAGACGCCCGGTTCGCAAAGCCGGTTGCCACTGCTTCTAGCTCGTGCTGACGAGTTCCACTTTGGGAGAAATGTGAAAGCCTGCGGACAAAATCAGTCATGCATGGGGAAGATGACGATATAGATGGATATGACGATGACCACTACTACCGCAGTGGAACTGGAAAGCGACGATGGAACATGTAAATAAACAATTTCAAACCTAATGCAATGCGTGGTGGTGCGTCCTTCAGTGCTTACATAGAAAAAAATCATCCAGCATCGCTGTGGTTCAAGCTTGGGCGACTTAGTGCAAGCTTCACCAATTTTTATTGCATTCCTTCCTACCTTCCTTCCTTCCTTCCTTTGTACACCTCCCAATCTTTTTGTACACCATTGTGCACCTCCCCGGACTAGAAGAAGAATGTGAGAGTGAGAGATTAGGCAAGATCCTGTGTGAGCCTCGGTAGTGCTGACAACAGCTCTCCCTTATGATAATAGCATTCCACTTGAGCATGCGACGCTGCACTAGGACCAATGAGGCTGTCGGGGTTCAATGGCGCAGTGTTGGTCGGAAGGAAGCTTGTTCCGTCAAACGGAATTGCATATTGCACGTCCTTCCCGATCATTGGAATTGAGTCAACCCTGCCGCAGAGGGAGGGAGGGAGGGAGGGAGGGAGGGAGGAGAGAGAGAGAGAGAGAGAGAGAGAGAGAGAGAGAGAGAGAGAGAGAGAGAGAGAGAGAGAGAGAGAGAGAGAGAGAGAGAGAGTTTTTTTTCAAGATAGCTAGAAGGGGAAGGGGTAAAAGTACCCTGACCCTTGTTTCAGTCATCGGCCAGGAGTGCTTGGCGTCTGGTGGCTTCTCCAGTTTCTTGGATCACAAGTTGCTGTAGTAGTTCTTGGGACACTGCCATGGAAAAGCTGGCTCTGCTGCACTACCTGCAAGCTTTCGAGCTTCCCCACACGGCATGCTCCCGCGGGTTGGCTTTGTTACACGACGCTGAAGCTATGCAAGAAAGCCGAGTGCGAGTGTAGCGCGAATCAACTGTATGCTAACTCTGGTTAGCTGGAGTGGAACACTACTTGAGTAAAATTGATAAGCCAAAAGGAAGTTTGCAATGATATCGTGGCATGAGGTAGGAAGTGCTATTACTTGTTGGCTAGAAGTAAGGGCCGTACCATCCACTACCATGCCTGACGTCTTTAATGAGTGGAGGGACCAGTCGTATACTTCATGTTGAGGCACGCGCACTTCTTCATGGCACCGTATGCCAAATTGTTGTGCACAAAAACTGGTGGCTGCTACTGTGGTTTCATGCCGGCGTTGTAACCGAGTGAACGATGGGAAGAAAGAACACTGAAAGAAAATGGAGGTGGAGAGAGCCGCGAAATTGTGAGGGGAACGGCCGTTTGTGGGGGCAGCGCGAGACGCTCCTCTGAAAGTGTGAGGGGTAGGGCATTTGCCAAACCCGTGCCAGCCAAGTGTGGGAGAACCGCCTTTGGCAACTAGTGGCGCCCAAGAAAGGAAACGGAAAACCAGGCATCCATGAAAGCAAGCATCTCGTTCTTTCGAGTTCTTTGTCCTGCACGTTTATCGGTCGTTCGGGTCCTCCGTCTTCGTTCTCAATGCGTGGTCATCTGAACCGCGTGACATTGGCGCAATAGGTTCAAACACTATTTACAGTACATGCCTGGAAGCGCTGACGTGCTGCGAGATTACAGAAGAGTAGCGCACGCCACTGTGCGTTCACTGATCACGCGATCGCTTCCTGAGACACAGCAGCTATGTGCCACGACCGAGATGACTGCAGTTTGCGCCGTGTGCAAAATTTCGCCTTAGGGAGTGCTAATCGTCAGGTATTTTTTTCCTATCACTGCTTTCCCAGGTTGTCTTAATCCTTCATTTTTAGTTCTTTGTACCCCTTCCTTATCGAGGACTAGTACATGAACACTCAGCTGTCTTAACTCACTCCTGACATTTATTTTTGTAGCCATGCTTTTGAAACCCTGTATACATGAAAATGAAGATATTCCCATTTAAAAATATTCGGTTCAATTCACAGTCACTTTTTCTATTGCTATTTGATTTGCCGTCCCAGAATTGCTAGTCGTACACCTCTACTGATGTCTCATTTGCAGAGTTTTTTGATAAGCGAAACAGTCTCTTTTGCGCTAGAAAGGACCTCTATGCCACCAGCAGTGTTGCTTTTACCTTCGTTTGCTACACTTTACGCTGGTTCCACTGCATTCGCGCTGGATTTCCTCACAAAGTGTAACATATGCAAGTAAAAAAAATCAATGTATGCAGTCATAAAAATGATACACTTCCAGTCCTGCAGACCTTTGGCTGTCCCACTGCGTCGCATTATCGTTTTCATCTTTGAGGCCCTGCAACTCAGGTTTGGGTCGAAGCATGCAGTGGGCACGGGAGGGGGATTGAAGTGTGTAGAGGGCAGGGGATTGGTCGTTAGGAGTCTCCAGACGACAGAGCTACTCAATATACACCAGAAGCGAAACTGCCCACAGGCCCCCTGTATCAGAAACCAGTCCACAGTTGGCGCCCGTGTGCCGGGGGGGCAAGCACAGGGCAAGTTGAGTAGCCCTCCATCTGTTGAGAAAAAATTGGCCGCGTATCTGCTCCTTTCGTTGCAAATGTCGATAAAAGACGATAGTCGACTGGCACCCCGGGCAAGTAAATGCCTACCTTCTCTCTTTCTGCTCACCTCTTACGCTGTTCCTCTCCCGTCTCGCTCCTCCCAAGATAAACACGCTAGAGGTTTGCTCAAGTCTATTTAAATTTACCGCGTTATACTGCTCCAAGTCTAGTGCCTCAATGCCAGCGCTGCCGTACGGCGGTGAAGCACGTTAATCGAGGCACCCTAATACAGTGTTTATAGAACCACATTGTCCTGCTCCGCGTGTGTTCCAAGTGGAACGTGGAACCTATCTAGTAAAACCTTTCGTAACTGTTGCCGTTTGATTTCTTAAAATTTTGCCAGAAGCTATGGTGGCGTGGGCGACAGCGGGCGGCAGAGTGAATTTTTTTCAACAGTGAGTCTATCGCAAAAATCAATCTACCATGAATTTTTTTAATAAAGGAGCAGTGCAAATATTACTTTTGTAAGGATTTTATGCCCTGCATTTGTGTGTTCAACAAAGTTGACAAGTATGAACATTGCCTCCGGACTTAGACGTTTAGATTTGGCAGTGGGCATTGTGCAGGTCCGGTTTCCCTTTGGCAGGGCGGCTGAATGGAGTGACAGACATACAGGTATACAGACAGACAGACCAAACTTTTCGCATTCAGGTAGCTCAAGAAAGTCTCTACTTGAAAAAGGCGCTAAAAAATACACAACACGAGCACGAAGAAGGACGGGACGGATGCGCATCCGTCCCGTCCTTCTTCGTGCTCGTGTTGTGTATTTTTTAGCGCCTTTTTCAAGTAGAGACATGCACCAACTAGCCCAACAACGTACTTTACTGAAGCTCAAGAAAGAATGTCTCATATGCTCTTTAAAAGTTGAGGTTGTACTGAAGCGCTCGTGGCCGCTGCCGTGAATCAAAAGAAAAACCATGGAAATATAAGCAAGTGCCTAATTCAATGTTTTCTAATTTGAAAAGCAAGGTTCAGTTTATGAAGTTGTGTTGATAAGTGAATGTCTAGCAAAGTTCAATTCTTGTCCCCTATCGGGGTGCTGCACCAATGCACTTTTCCCTCAGCTTCAAAGAAGCTCAAATGCTTGCTCAGCCCAGATTGTGAAGCGGAGTTTCAAAACTGATGTATATCAAAGAACTGTGGTCAAAAAGTGTTTCTATTAAGCGTGTTGTGTGTGGTCTCGCATCATGGTTAGATTATGATCACGCTAGGTTGTGGTGGGAGTGGAGTTGAGGTGAGACAGGGAAGATGGAAAGTACCTGCTTCCCCCACCATGTGTGTGGAATGTAAGAAGGGGCTGTGAGGATGTGGGTGGGAATGTGTACTCTCACTTACAGGGGTGTTTCACATTATGTGAGGTGGACAAGAACTTCGG
The DNA here is from genome assembly GCF_048455015.1 of Haemaphysalis longicornis. NCBI lineage: Eukaryota > Metazoa > Arthropoda > Arachnida > Ixodida > Ixodidae > Haemaphysalis > Haemaphysalis longicornis. Next base: position 224,965,661 of record NW_027526361.1, read on the forward strand.
GTAGACTAATTTTCTGCCATTATCTATGGGCGGGTCATCTCGATGCATTCTGTAATTGTTTATTAAGGGGGGAGGCGGAGATCAAGTCACGGAAATCGCCGAAAAAAATTAATTTTTGGAAACTGCCTGCTTCGGCTTCCAGAACGTTTATTCTATGCTGTATTAAAATATCGTGCTGAAAAACAGCCTCTAAAGGCGCTAAAAAAATTATGTTGTCAGCGGAGGCGGGAGCGAAACCGATCGCAGTGACCGAAAAACACCCATTGACGCGATGCCACATAAGATCAAAGGGAAAAAGCCCAAGAGATACTTCTCTAGCAAGAACAGCAAGGGCTATGTGTCCGCTGCCTTTTGAGGTACATGAAGTGCTCCGCAAACTTTGAGAGCCGTTTTCTGAAAAGCTTGTTTCGCACAGACAGCTCAACAATATGCCAACCTAAAAAATGTAGTATGTGGCAAGTCGTCTAGTTATGTGGTCAGCTAGGTAAGTGCTTTTGCATAAACAAATGTGTAATTTTGCTAGAGTAGTAGCTTTGGTCTATCCTTTTATGTATAAAATATGCAGGCAACACGCCCGCATCTATGTATCGTTTATTCGTCCATGGAAAGGGAGGTGTGGGTTATAACAGGCGCGGGTTATGCGTGCGAAAATACAGTATGCATCGAGGCTTCTCAATTCGGCTTGTTTTTTTGGAGGGGCACCTCACAGGTTTACAGTTGACCGAATTTCAGCTGAAGTGGCTCGTTAAATTATGGCTACATATAATCTGTTCCATATTTTTCAGTTAGGAACGAGATGTGTGCTTTTCATTCTTCGTGTTGTTCAAAAGACATGTCCTCAGCAACTAAGTCGTTGTGCTGCAGAGCCCAAAGATATGTGGGTTCAATCCAGGCTGTGGCGGCAACTTTTCATATGGATGTAAAAAGTGGAAACACCCGTGCGTAAAGATTCTGGCACCCCTTAGAGATCTCCAGGTGGTTGGGAGTGATCCGGAGCCTTTTACTATGGCATGCCTGTAATTCCAGGTGTAGCTTTGATGAAACTCCGCAATCAATCAATCAAGAGACGTTTCACGGTTGATATCAGATAGATGCTCATTAACAATGGCTTAGCTCTTGTGAGTTTTTGAACCAGAAGGAAGAAAGAGGTGCCTCCAGACTCATGCGCATTTCTTCCTGCATTAGTTGAGCATGGTACTTGAGTGGGAGGGTACCGAATTTGGCCTCAAGCTTAGGTGCGGTGCTACCCGCTAAGTGTTGTGCGCTCTTTGTTGCAGGCACCTGGAGGCACAGCCCAGCCCTGAAGAAGCCCGCCTGCGCGCTCGCCAGACTGGCAGCGACATCTTCCCGCCAGAGTGGCGGGCTCGCAAAATGGAGGACGAGCCGCAGTAGCCGCCTGCCCGCTGCCAGATTGACAGGCATAGGTTTATTTAGTCTTGCGTTTATTAAACTGTTAGCACTTACTAAGCCTTGTGGTGTGATTTTGGCTGCTGAGTGGAGTTTCAGTCATTGTGGACTGGGGACTTAAGAAACGTGTGCCTTTTTACTCGAAAGGACGCAAACATATGGCTATTGTCTTCACCGTCAAAGCACATGCTTCCAGGTGCAGCTCTCTTAAAGACATTCTCGTTAGAGCGTTCCCCTGATCTACAATCCAGTGGAGTCCGCCTTTTGTTTGCCTTCTTGCATTTTCCAGTGAAGCTGTATATTTCTACCCATTAACGGTTTCATCTATGTGGGCAAAAACGCCAAGGTGCCAAGGCCTAAGACACCGAGCGCATGTGCCTGGCTATTAAGGCATACGACATAAAGCGTGGAATTCATTTAAGGAAACCACAAAACAAGCATTGAAACCGCATTATGGATGATAAGGCACCTGTGAACAATGCCCCCCCCATGTGGTCCTGGTAAAGATTGTTTGCAGACTATCTGTAATGGCTAGGCAGTACTCGTGTGACTAAATACAGCAGTTCTTGCCCAAGACACCGAGTGCATGCGTCGGGTTAGGCAGAACCCAGCATTTGCCGCCAGACACTCATTCCCTCTGACCCGCATTCGGAACGACGTCAGTCGAGCGCAGTCGCATAGCAGGGAGGGCAAGCTAAGCCTACCAGAGTTGATGACCGACTGTAACCCATAAATCACAAAATGGCGGCGCCGATGAACCATCGCACTGTAAACAAATGCCACGCAATGCGAGCTCACCAATGAACATGGCGGCGGCACAGAACAGTAGGAGAAAAGAGTGCCGATACTCTTATACCCTCCTCCATTACCATTTCTAGTGGTTTACAACAGCTTTGCTGGACATCCACTTTTGCAGGCGGGATGGCAACCATTTCTTTTCTTCCACCGTAACCTGTGGACACTCGCTTGTTGCTTGTCTCATATGCTCCTTTTGCGTTTGCTTTTATGCGGTAACTTGTGGAGACGTGGACATAGTTGAAATTCGTCATGCCTGGGAGGTGCACTTTTCAGCAGTCGTGGCTGCTCAAGGACCCGTACAAATACAGGGCTTCGCCAGACCCAAAGAAACGCAAACAATGCTGAAAAATGACATTTCGTCAATGGGAGAGCTTGCGCTATAAAGACATGGCAACGTGAAGACAGCAGGTCGTGCTGTGCTTGAGTGCCCGACACGTCCAAGCAGTCCCAGCAGAGTCGTCGTGAGCAAAGGGCATGAGTTGGTGACAGATGCCGCGATTTTGTAAATGTTCAATGTGGTAACGTCTCGCTCCTCCCATTGGTTGTTGTCGCACAAGAATTACCTCTTTAATAAAATGTTCTCAAATAGCAAAGTTTCAAGGGCTATTCGTTGTAGAGCGATACAGTGTGCTTACATGGCATGCCATAGCCTCGGGCTATTTTAGGCGCAGAGCACTTTAGGGTCGCGCCTTGTCGTCGTAACTCTCTCCTCGCTGGACCCCGGTAGAGCTGGCATTCCGTCGTAGCCGCTGTCGTCGCGGCGTAACCCAGAGGCTTCAAAGCCAAGCAGTTTATATAGTCATAAGCGTTTGAAACACACAAACCGCTGGTGCTTGTCCTACATCTCCCCGTTGTTTAGCGCAAAGAAGAGTATAGGTTCATTTGAGGCAAAATGTGTGTAATTGACCGGCAGCGCCCGCATTCATTTAGTTAGGAACGCCCGTTGGGTTTGTTATTATGATAGTAAACGAAAAAAAGTGGCAGTGCAATGCCAGCACGTGCGGGAGAAAAAGCAAGCACAAAAAGGGCAGAACTCCCACTGGCACAGTTTTAGGCAGGGGGCGTGCAAGCACTGAGAAGGCGGGAAATTTGTATTGGATTGGGTGGTAGCAGTGAGCGGATAACGGCACTACAGCCCGTTATGGCCAATCACTGCTCTGCACTTCCAACAGCTTTCACATTGAGTGGAACGGCTTTAATTTTTTTCTTTCAATCGTGCAGTGGGAGATTGAAAAATGTGACTGTTACGGCGTCCTGTTTTACGGGTCTGCTTTGATTACTTAGATTGAAGCAAATAGATATTCCAAAATCTGAAGTCTCAGAAAAACAGCATCTTGCAAGCAAGGCTGCTGAAAGACATTGTCGAGGGGGAGATTGACAACATGAGAAAAACAAAGGCAAAGCTTGCGGAACAGTTTTGATTTGATGTTTGAAGCTGATAAATTTGGTGACAAAGCAGAAGGTGCAGGCGACATCACCTGCATCAAAGAGCTTGAGAAGAACAGCTAAAACAAAGAATAAAGCTTGGGGAACTTCCATGAACTCATAGCAGCTATATTTGAGGATTGTGCGCTAGTGTTCTTATATATTGTGCAATGGAGAACTTTTTCAGTGTGTTGAAAAAGTTGTAAATTATTCCAGATAAAACATTAGAAGGAATCATCGAAAATGTATTTTCAGGTTCTTGAAAGACCTTGAAAACCCTTTATTTCTTGCCTTGAAGCCTCTGTGAACCTTGTGTACGCGGCGCTTCCGCTGGATGACGCCACCGAGCCAGCCGAGCTGCTCCAGGTGCGATCGTGTAACGTGAGCAGGCGAGCGGAAGCCGTGCCCGCGCACCGCCGCCTCAGAGAGCAAGAAGAGGGCTCCCCGATGGGCCGTGCGAGCCACCGTTGTAAAGAGAATCAGTTAAATAAAAACGAGTTGTTTCAGTTCAGCCAACGGCTCTCAATAATAGATAACACTTGAGGCAGGCTAGTAATCATATATTCGAGGAAATGGAAGGCGAGTTACATGTGTGAACACACTGGTATGGGAAATAACAAAAAACCTTGCCACTAACGGTGTCAAAGAAACAAAAAATACAAACTACGTATCTGAAGCAGTCAAAAAATGTTTTCATTTATCTGATGTGCATAGGACAGCCGTAATATTTCGCCCAGATGTTTTGCGGCCACCTAATAAGGAGTGCTTTTTTATTTATTCACCATGTTCTAAATGTGTTTGATATATTCATAAAGTGTGTGAGGGACTTAGAGAAGCTGTGAACAGGGATCGCACAGGTCCTTGAAAACCTTGAAAACCCTTGAATTTAGACGTGTGAATTTCAAGGCCTGGAAAGTCCTGGAATTTTTAAAGGGTCCTTGAAAACCCTTTATTTTTCTGGAGAGAACCAATGGCCGTATCTTTTCACAAGAATTTAACGTGTTTGTCGTAAATTTTAGGTGTTAAAAATGTAAAGAAACATTGTAACAATCAAGTTTCAGTGTATTGCGTGAAATTACGAGTTGTGGATTCTCATTATTACGAGGCAACATTGGGAGCAGCACTCCTCAATAGAATTCATGTCATGATACAATCCCGTGAAAGCCGGCTTCTGTTCTCTATCTTGCATGTTCCATCTAGTCTGTGGACGGCCTTTCATTGCATGTTTGCTGTGCCTCATATGCTCCATCGGCGTTTGCTTTTACGTGGAAATGGTGGACGTGTACATAGTTCATCCGGCCTTGCAGCAACACTTGCTGAGTTAATTTTAGCTGGTATTTTTGCTGACAAAGCAGGAGATGCAGGCAACATTAACTAAGGTTTGAAATCAAACAGCCTAAGCAAAACACCAAGAAAAAAGAAAAACCTCTAAATACAAACTATGAAATAAAAAATAAAGCTGGGACAGCATTCATGAACCCATAGTGCCTATCTGAATGTGCAGTAATGTTCTTAGTTTTTGGGCAATAACAGAATTTTGCATTGTGTTGAAAAAGTTATAAATAATCCCAGATAAAACATACGCTGGGAACCTTGAAAATGTGTTTTCTGGTCCTTGAAAGTCCTTGAAAACCCTTGAATTTTTGCTTTTGAAGTCCGTACGAACCCTGTGTGAAGCGAAATTTGCGTTTGAGGTTTTGCAAGGTGGCCATGTCGAGTAACAGTCGCACCAATCTCGACACAAACTTCAATGCTCAACGAAAAAGCACCGGATTAACAGCCACTGTGTCGATTTCTCAAATTTCATCTGATTGGCAGTGACAACAGCTACTACAGAAAATAACAGAGCTTAGTCATGCCACTTGATTTCTAGCACGAAGTTAGCACAATGCTTACTCTGTTACTGTTGTCAATATTTCCCTGGTGAAATAACTTCTGACGTTGTGCATTGTAAAATTTCAAAGTTTGTCAACATTTATTTAGATGTGCAGATATTCAAAACTAAAAATACTTCACGTACAATGGTTGTGCTGCAACTAGATTTGCAGCAAGTTTTTACCATTCGAGGTTCTCAAAGTTGTCGTACATTTGAAACATACTAGTGAAATATCCGAGTGAAATAACACGGTTATAAATGTTGCCTCTGCACACAAGCAGACTTGTGGGCTTCACTGCAAGGCATGGCTTTTTGCAGAACACCTACGCAGTGCAAGAAAGCCTAATACGTGCATGCCTCGCGCGAAACCAGTGTATTCCAACTCCGGTGTATGTCATCTGAAATGGAATGGCACCTGTGCAAAATTGTGCGTTGTAGCGTTGATCACCATGTGCTGTCCAGAAATGCCCCCATCACCCACAGCTCCTGCCTTCCATTCCCCAGAGCGAGCGGTCTGACCAGCTCGCGGCCTGAGAAGCAGCAATACCTTGTTGATGGGACCTGAGCAGCGGCGCTAGTAGAGTGTACTAGAAGTTTTAGAGTGGCCCGACCGGCCGCCCGGAGAGGTGCTCGTTTCGCGCAGAAAATAGCGGCGGCGCTGTAGTCAACGACAACTGAAAGCGAAAGCGGCGGCTGGCCGCGCGCACGGCCGCGCGCGGTCCAGGAAACGCTGCTGCTTCACGCGCGGAGCGCTCGAAATTTGTTCTGGGGGTAGTCCAATTGTTTAAATATACTGTAGGTACAGTGGACTGTGGGTAACGAAATGAAAAATAAACACTGCAGCTCATTTTGCGTTAGTTTTGCCTTTCCCGCTCGACAACAACAAGGAAAATTACTTATTTTCCTTTGCAGCATTCGTAGCGGATTGTAAATAAAGTAATTGCAGCGACATTTTTGCTTTTTCAATTTCCCACAAAAAGGTATTTTGCGTGAAATTACCTGGTATGATCCAGTTCATGATTGCTTTATGATTGTGTCCTTATTGTGCTGCTTGATGGACATAGTTGGTCGACGCAAAGGACGTCGACGCAAAGGACATGAAAAAATATATGAGGACTGGGATGATAGCTTCTCAGATGAATTTTTTATTTATTGTGTTGCAATTTACGCTTGGACTGCAGTTATGTGGGTTAATATCATAAGTTGCGTTTGTTTTTTATTGCGTGAGTTGTTATTATAGCAGTATTTAAGCAGTGGCCCGCTTGGGGTAATTACGGGTCACCATGGTGGCCGATCAGAAAATGACACGCGCAAGCGAGGTATCCTTTTAACTAAAAAGGGGTTAGCCCAGCGGTTAGCTCAGTTGTCCCAATGACCGTCTTTCATAGAACTATTCCCGCAACGTTCTATTAATCGCACCACCTTTCACCTGATTAGGTCAAGAAAGGAGTTGAATCAAATTAACACAAATTTAATTCAAGTATGCTGATGGTACAATTACACGCACATAAAACAAATGCAAAACATAGATCAGAAAATATATTGACCGCGACAACAATGAACTCCCAGATGGCGCGTGACAACAGCGTTCTTGACAACAACGATGACAACAGCGTTCTTGAACCTCTATAGGTTCACGAACGCTAACATGGAGGTTCAAATAAACGGAACTGGAACAAAATACACATTTTGTTTTCATTTTCGATAGCCCATAAAATGAAATGTAACGTGGGAAATCATGCACAAAGTCTACACAGGTAAAGGTTTTGGAATAACGCTAACATGGAGGTTTAAATTGACATTTTTGGCAAACGCATTTTCATAACTCACCCTCGATCATTAGCGACGGCTAAGTTTAAGGTGTTGCTCCCACCTTGGCATGTAATCACGGAACTTGATTAAACCTTTTATATAGAAATGAATCCGTGCCGCAATGTATACAGAACCTAACCAAATTTGCTGTCAAGGTCTCACGTGCTGGTCGCAACCAACGCCGTTAAGGTGTTTGCTGTGAATAAGGGCTGCGGCACATCCATAACGCTGTCATGGTGGAGGTCCTTGTTGCTGAAGCAACTGGTAAAAACGTCCTAGAGATCGCTAATAAACTTTCAAAAATGCACGGAAGGATTCGCCCCCCCCCCTCCTCCCCTCCCCCCCAAAATACAAGAGGTAGTAAACACAGCGGCATCTTCCCCTGGCATGCAGGATTGGTCATGCAGACTTGACACTTCGTTTTCAGTACACACTTCCTTACCAAGTGCCTGCAATATGCGACATAGCAGGTTAATAAAATAATTAAGAAAGCCCACTAACGACAGTACAAGCATCAACGGCAGGGGAAGCCCAGAAGAAGGCTCTTGGTATTTTTGTTCCAAATGAGAACGTAAAAAAACGTAAAAAAAGGCAGCCTATATAGAATGTGCGCCCGCCGCTTTTGCTTCATGTGCATAGTCAAGAAGGGGAAGGGAAAAGCATTCCTGGTGCCTGTCCGTCAAATTAATCCCTCGTTAACTCGAACTCTGCTATCTCCAAATATCTTCTCGAAACTTTTTTCTCACCGTGTGTTTACCTCCCATAGGCGCTACGCATTTTACCGCTTTATCTCCAAACGTTTTTTCAGAGGGCCACGGATGTCTCGAAATACTGGCAGAGAGGACACAAGGCAAAGTCCGCTGCAGGCAGCTGATAAGGTTCCCGTTCGAATGATTACTCCCACTACTCACCGAACGCGATCGTGAAGTGCAAGTTTACGCGGACTACGCGTCCCCGTTACCGGAATTAATGCTGTCTGGCGCGTACATCATTAAGATAGCTGTGGAGGACACAGCTGATCATGCGGACGAGGAGGAGCCTCCAGAAGTGCCTGCAACGGCAGAAACAACATACATGCTGCGTCTGCTTTGTAACAAGGTAGAATGTAGCGGTGGCGACCACCAATTCACGCGATGCATTGAGAAGCTCGGGTACGCTTTTCTGGGGTGCAGACGCGAACGCGAAACAGCCGAGCGCAACACAGTTCTTTCTTCTGCAATAATAAAAGTTTCTTTTTCCTGCGAATTATTTTGCCTTCATTACGAAATCTCCCCTGTGCAATAGTGCTTTTGTTAGCACCACTAGCTGTTATTTCAGGGACCTGGCTACAAATTTTCTGTATTTGACTTGACTAGAAATTCTGCGCTTATCTCAAAATTTTCTGCTAATTTTACGACTTTGAGTTAACGAGAGGTTACCGTATATCAACAATTAACGTTTTCAGAAAACGCATAAAGAATGAGAAAGTATCGTTCAAGCGGAGTCATAACGTTTCTGCGTCTACTTTCTAAATCAGCTGACCGAAGGTGCAGGTTCGATTCCCGGCGGCGGCGGTGCCGCTTTTGTGATGGAGGATAAAAGCGAAAAACGCGCGTGTCTTCGAGATTTCGGCGCACGTTAAAGATCCCCAGGTGGTTAAAATTAATCCGAAGCCCCCCAGTACCGCTTGCCTCATCGCCTGTGTAACGCCGGCGCGTCAAACTTCATAATCCAAAATAAATCATCTTCGCAAGCGCAAAACACCGCCGCGAGCAACGCAAATTTTGCCGCGCGCAGGCTTGGAGCTGGTGCCGAGGAGCGCCGGCTGTTCAGTTGTCGACGACAGCAGCGCCGCCGCTACACTGGTTTTATTTTCTGCGCGAAAGTCGACCCGGCGGAGCAATGGGAGAGGCCGCCGCTCGGGCCACTCTAAAACTTCTAGTACACTCTAGCGCTAGTTCGCAGCCTTCTAGAATGAAGATGATGATGATGAGGTCGTTTATTTCATTTTTGAAACAGGACAAAAAGTCTGGGTTTTGTCCTGTGGCTGGCAGCCACCAGAAGCAAAAAAAAAAAAAAAACGATGCAAAACAATAGAACAGGAAATTCTGGAAACTGAACTGTATGCGTAAAAATGCATTGCAAATGCACACGGGGAAGGATTCCGTAGTAGTATAATTTGATAACTATTTCTCGAAAAATTTGTTCAGATACCACCCGCCTTTCTTCTTTTAATAACCTCGATAAACGTTTTTTTTTTTTTTTTCCCTCGTCATCAGTGGCATGATTAGACGATATTAGCAGCGTTACCGCTGCACATAAGAACGTTCACGAATCACATGTACAAAAGAAACCCCAAATAATCGATGATGCATTCTGAGATGATCGTCAATTCGTCTGGTAGCGTCCCTGCCGAGGGCATTTGAAGGCGTGCCTGAACGCCGGCAGCGGCATCACGGCACCGTTGCAGCGGCGTCTAGCCGGCTGGGTTCGCTCCGGCGACCCCTCGCTGCCCACGCAAAGCAGGAGGCACGAGGCGACGAAGAAGAGTCTCTCCACGGTGGCCGGACCGGGAGCCTTCATGCGCAGGGCCGACAGGGCCACCAGCACGGCTTCCCGGTCACGCGTGGACTCTTCCGCTCCGGACTTGTGCTCCGGTAGGAGTCTACGGGCGGCCTCGCCCCCGAGCCCGGCGAAGTTTACGGCTGCGGGAAGCTCCTCGTGGAAGAAGGGGAAGAGCCACGCGTGCGGCTTGAGGAGCGGCGGCTCTGCAGAGCCGCGCCTCGCCACTGCGCGGGCCCCGGTCAGGGCGAGCCAGCTGGACAGGAAGTTGGCCGCCGAGTGCCGCCCGGACTCCGGAAGTGGAAGAAGCTCGGACGCGTTCGGGAAACTCAGCGACGGGATGTGGTGGCGGGACTTGGTCGCCTCGAGCACGTCCCTCACGGCTTCGACGATCCCGTGGTCGTCGCGAGGCATGACCAGGAGTTCGTACCAGGCGGGCCCGACCAAGTCCTGCACCTGTTATGCGGGGTCAACAACGAAAGATCAGGGTTTCATTTCTACGTCGGAGGAATAATAATAATAATTTATTCACTGTACATATGCAAATGCATGATCCAGCCCGCATTAGCGTGTGGGGGTCGCTTGTGTGCGTGACTGTTACATGACATAAAGCACAACGAGCAGCCAAGGAGTAAATTTATACGTCTTTTTTCGCAAAACTACTCAAATTAACGAATTTCTCACGATGTTACATTTAAAAAAATTGTTGGTACCTCTGTCGTAGGAGTAAGTAAAACACGAAAGTGACATGTGCAGCGAAATCTGCAGCTGAGCACCATTTGCGGATCGGTGGCTGTCTTAAGGGTGTGCTTGCCAAGCGACGTCCTGATGGGTCGCTTCGGCATGGTGTACAGGCGTCATTTCCGTGACGGATATGACGTCAGTGAAATATTTCTGTATCCCGGCATAAAACACTTTCGCGTTAAAATATAAAACCCGAAAACGAAAACAATAAGTGTGACGTACTATTTAGTACTAAAGGTTTCTTCCCCGCAAGAAGACCTGTGTGCAGGGGGTCATCCTTTACAGGCCGCTTGCTCCGTTGCACTGGCGTCACTACCGTGACGGATATGACGTCAGCGAAATCTTCGTGTATTCGAGAAAACACTCGTGATAAAATGGGGGTAAAATGGTTTCATTGCGGCTTTATTTCATTCTACATACGCAGGTGGCGTCCACTTTGCAGCTCTGAAGATCGCCAGGTCCGACCTCCGGATGTCAGTTTTGTTGCAACAGCTTTTCTTATTAGCCCAAAAGCCAACGTCACTGTGCCCCTGCATCGCCCGAAGTCTTGCTGACAGCGGCGTGATCGTATTAGCCGCGGGCAGGCGGTGTCATGTTTGCCACCGGTCGCGGTGGCTCACTGGCGCGAACACTGGGATCCTGAACCAAAGGCGGCGGTTCGATCCTGGCAGCGGCGTCCTTCCTTCTGATGCAGGCGAAAAAAGAAAACGTCTGTGTGATTAAATATCGGCGCGGGTTAAAGAACCCGAGGTGGTCTAAACTGTTCCGGAGCCCTCCACTACACCGCGCGTGAAACTTGAAGTGCAGCTTCGGTACGTGAGTGGGAGTTTTAGCATAGAGGGTCATCATCTCCATCATCATCATCAGCCTATCTACGCCCACTGAAGGCCAAAGGCCTCTCCCGTTAATCTCCAATTATCCCGGTCCTGTGCTAACGGCATAGAGGGTAGCGTCCGCTAACGCTACGGCGGTGGGTACCGGGACTCGATTTTGGCAGTTGCAGATTCGTTCCAGTAGGGTGGATTAGTTCCGCGGGCCGATCCTCGTCATGCCCGCGCATTCGCTCCGCTGAGGGGCTACCTCCTCGCACTCCCCGCGCACGCATGCGGAGTCGGGTCCCGGTAAAGGGGTATTCACACGAGAGAGAAATCCGCCGTTTCGCTCCTAGGAGTGCGCACCACGTGACCCCTACGTCACGGTTTCTCTCCGGCGCACCGCCTCCGATGGGAGATCGGAGCTTCTGCTCGCGAGCTACAAACCCTCCGACGCTCCGCGGCGGAGGCGGCGGGATTTCGTCTGCTCGTCGGGCAGCTGGCCGCGACTGAAGTTCTAGAGCGGTTGCAGGCACTTTATTTTTATCGCTTCTTAACACATTGGACGCGAAAATGCGTGGCGCACATGACAGGCGCACTGAGGGAGCCGCGTATACCACCAGCACGGGCGCTTGGCGAGCGGCGGCCGCGGCTTCGAAGTGGCGCAGGCCGGCGCCGGTAGCTCGAGCGACAGCTTGTTATTGCTCCCCAAGGCGCAAACAAAGCTGCGTATACGAGAAATGGGGTAATGATGTGATGGAAAGTTGCTTTAAAAATCGTCACCTGAGCCGCTTGCCAGAGCGGCGATCGAATATTCGCCGCAGTGTTAAGCCTAACATCAGTATGCGGGTCTGTAGGTGGGCCGGTCGGCTGCTACTACGTCGCGCGCCGTTTTCTCCGCGCGGCAGCACCTGCATCGCGTCGACGACCAATTTTTGGTCGGTTGACAAGATCAGTACGTATGCGCTTAACAGAAATTGCCGCCGTCGCGGAATCGGCGGTGCTACGGCAGCTATGCTTTCGAGACAGGCGGCTGCAAACAGTGATGTCCGTCCGAAAGTCGCATCCTCCGTGTGAGCGAAGGAGCTAGCCGAGCGGAGGTCCGCCTGCGGTGACGTCACGACCTCCCTCGGATTTCTCCGCTGAAACGCTCCGTCGTGTGAATACCCCTTAACCCGCCGCCGTAGCATGAGCCTCAGCTAGCCGCTATGCTAAAATTCTCTAATGTAAAGCAATACGACGCCATGCTTGCCTTCAGGCCTGGGGGGCTTCCGCTGGAGGGAGGTCTACTTCAGCCAACTGCACATGACTGAAGCATGACTAGGCAGCATTCATGAAATAAACGAATCCATCAGGTACGTTATCTCGGTTTTTTACTTAGTTCTCTTTTCGCATTGGTCGGAAATTACCAACCAACTGCATCTTAATGACGGCACGTGTTTACGATGTTCCCCAAGTAAGCAAACAAACTGAATTTTCCGCAGAAAGTTAGCTTGAAGATGTTTTTAAAACAAAATAATGATACTCTAATCATATGCTTCCACAACCGTGTGCGTCGCCATATCAACGGGGACCCGCAGGCTCCCGCATGGCGGCGCACGCGGTAGGAAGTACCTAGAGTTCCTGTATATAGCTCCCGCAAGTAGCTCCCTGCGGGAGCTATATACAGGAACTCTAGAAGTACCACCGGGCTATGGTGCCTAGAATATATATATAACCGTGCTCAAAAGCATTACCTCGACGTTAAAGGGGCCCCAGACAGGGTTTCAAAGGTTGCGATTTTACGTGCGCAATCGTTTGACTACTATTCAAGGAACGTCGTGCCGCAAAAATGGTTTAAAAGCATTCGGTATTAGCCGAGTTATCGTTCATCAAAAAAAATCCCCCAAAGTCCGGGGTTCTGAAAGGAAAATAAAAACATCCCCCTCGCGAGGGGCACGATCAAATGCAGAGCATTTCTGCGGGGGGGTGCGCCTGCAAGTCGTATGGATTACGTATTGGTTGTTGTTGTTGTAATTGTTGTCTTCCAGCGTAGACATTGTCGATGAAGTCGATGGTGAAACGTGCCGTGAACCCCCTGCCGCGGCTATGACGCAACGTGGCGCGGCCATGACGCAACACAATCCACTTTAATCCAATCGAATCCAATCCAATTCCCCTCGCGAGAGAGTGTTATTCGCCGCGAGCTCGACATGTAGGTGGCGACAGCGTCGCGCTGCTAGTGTGGATGCTCCGCTGAGCGGCCCGTAAGAATGCACACTGTGGGCGCGCTTCGTGCTTTTTTCTCGCCGTATGTGCGCACGAAAAGTGCAAACAAGAGTGGTTTGCTGTAGTTCGGTTCCTCAACGTTCAACGTATAGCATGGAAGCGGCAGTCAGTCTTCATTACTACGCCAAAAAAAGCGACGACTCATCGTGAATCTCAGAATGGCCGTAATTGTGACAATGAACTTGTACGCTGTGGCTCGTAGCAAGCTTGATCTTTCCAGACTATGGCTTTGAGCCTTCAATAAAAGCATAAATAGAAACAAATCAGGAAGCCTCGATCTCTGATATTCAGTTAACAACGGCAATCTCAATCGCTTTCACTCGTAGCATGGCACATTCTTGCATTTGTGGGAAGCCCTGAAATGGTAACACTACTTAACTGCCCCGAAATTCTTTCTAAGAGCTTACGATATTTTTTGTGTGTTCAAAAGGCAACATAAAATTACTGAATTTTGATCAGCGCAGAGATATAAATGTAACCGCTCTAACGGGTCTTTTAAATGAAATTTTAGCGAATCTGAAGGAAGGTTTGATGAATAACGGTTTCAGATCACTTATTTACGGCTTTCGTCGCAAGTGAACTTGCGAATTGAATTGTCAACGCACGCAGCACAATCAACATCTCATGTTTAGCTACGTTTTCGCAAAGTGACAAGCAGGTTTACAGAGAGCAAACCAAGCTCCCGGGACCTCACAGTGAGCACAAATTTTCTGTTACGGCTGCTCTGTTGACCATTTGCGTTCCTTTTAAAACCTAACAGGTGGCTGCAACAGCGAGATGTTTGCATTCTTGCGTTTAAGGTCGCTTACGAACCCAAAAGATGGCAATAAATGAAGTTGCGCTGTTGGAGATGTAGTAAAACATTTCCTTTTTATTTCCCGTTGCGAATCAGCGCAACGGGTTCCCGGTAACTACTGTGTTGTGTTGTAAACTGAATATCACCTTTGTCTTGGCATTTAATTCTTAGGATTGGTTAAAAAAGAAATTCTGTGCATTTCTTTTTTTTTTTCGAGAAGAGGGTGGGGGGGGGTGGGGGGGGGGGGAGTCCTGCCATCGTTGCAAGAGCAGGGAGAAGAGAACGGATGCAACGCGAAAAGCCAAACTATGGTTATCAGTATTACTTACAATCGAAACTACACTAGGCGTCGTGTTCTGTAGCGGTCAAAAAGCAGTACTTTAAACGTATTTTCAAAACTGACTAACCCCCCTTTGGTCCGAGATTGTCCAGGAATTGTGGCTCGCCTTTTTCAAAATTGTATTGAAAGCAAGCATTGTGGGAAAAAATTAAAAAAAAAACAGCGAGTCATGGCACCCACCCCTCACACCTGTGGGCAACAACGTGCATTATACTACGCATTTTCTTCTCTTTCTTTAAACTTAGGTCCATCTTAAGAGGTTAAGACGTGACCACATTAGGCATTTGGTTATGCTCAGTGAGGCACGTTTCTGGACAAGGTGATTCATGTCGGATTTGAAAATGATATATATGAAAATGACACATGAAATGCCACATGACAGACGCAAACCCACAACTGCTTAATTTTACCGAAAAATCCCCCTAAATACTCTTGCGTATCCATAGAAACGTATTTTAAATAATACGTAAAATTAGCAACTCGATACAGTTGAATAAATGTTTATTCCTCCTCCTCAGTATAAACAACGACTATCCAAAATGGTATTTATTTTAGAAAAGGTACCGGAAGGACACGATCACACAGGCACTTGCGGGTGTAAAATACGTGTCCGGTAATGTATGGGCGATAGCGCACGGGTCGTGTGCAGTGTAAATATTTTTGTTTGTTTCTTCTTTCTATAAGGACACAGCGCAATTTTACAAGGGTGTGGAATTTGCACGCGTATGCACAGGTCTTGTCGCTTCTTAGCCGTTTCGCGTACTAAAATTTTATCCTTTAAATAATCACCACGCCACCTTCAAAAAGCACCCTTCGACGTTCCCGAAACGGCAGACGACTGCACTCAACAATAGGAAAAGTGCAATGTGTGGAAGCAATGTTTATAACACGTTTCACACTCAAGCGGTGACCACGGCGAAGACGTTTCGTGGAATTAAACCAGCGCATTAACCCTCAACGGCCGCTGATTATTGCGTTTCTAGAGGAAATGCGCAAGCAGAGGTAACTATGTCATTGCTTACTGCCAAACAAGTGCACATATCCGTTATTTGTCGTGTGCAGCACGCGTCTTGCGCCGCACGCAACGTGAAAAAGCAGACGACGCGAGAGCGCCATCCACACTAGGAGCGGTTCGTCCCGCCGCCGCCAGGGGCCGACTGTGTTCGCGCTCGGAGCGAATAGCGCCGAAATCGCCACCACGCGAACGCGTGATGCTGACGTCACGATCACGCCACAGATGTTAGCGACCGCAGCGCGCGCGAACGACATATGTGGTTTAAGCGCGAACCGACCGCAGCGAGAGAGCGCGATGCGAGCGCCCCACC
Organism: Haemaphysalis longicornis; assembly: GCF_048455015.1. Lineage (NCBI taxonomy): Eukaryota > Metazoa > Arthropoda > Arachnida > Ixodida > Ixodidae > Haemaphysalis > Haemaphysalis longicornis. The sequence goes on from NW_027526361.1 coordinate 224,981,805, forward strand.
TGTTCTTGCGCGCGAACCTAACGCGGCGAGAGAGGGTGTTGCGCACGTCCCCACCTGTTGTGCGCCCGAACCGAACGCGGCGAGAGAGGGCGTTGCGAGCGGAGAGAAGGCGAGGAGGACGCGGGGGAGAGGGCGCACCTCTGGCCGACGGTTGAATGAGTCAAGGATATAAGGCACGTCGTAACCTTCCGTTCTGTGTCGGCTTTGTGGCTCAGTTGGTAGAGTACCGTGCACCTTGCGTTCCGCCCGCGGAGTCGTAGGATCGAAACCTGGCGCCGGCAAGTATTTATATAGTGTAGGGGGAGCGATGCGGACGCGGACTACGGACGCCAACGCGGGTGACATCGTGAGTTACTGAAATGCTCTGCATTTAAAAAGGGCCCGCAACAAGGCCTGGCGCATTTCCTCTTTCACCGCCCCTCCAAAGCACTGTGGAAACGGTGACGTTACCGACCAGGCGCAAGACCACGTAGACTAGCCATTGGCTCCGCTCGGCGGTACGTCACGCTCCACGCTTCTTTTTTTTAGCAGACGATGACCAAGCTCCGCCTACTACATCCTCTACCGTTCAGCGGGGTGGGTCGGTGGCCGGCCCGCATCGAACGGCTCTTCGCGCCCGCAGGGCCCGCGTCGGCACGTCAGTAGAAACGAGCATTTGAAGGCCATGGTGAGCGCCTTCTCTTTCGGCCGCTTGCCGATAGATTTCGCTTGTCTCCCAGCAAACTATGTGTGGTCTGCTACGCTGCCATGAACATTCACGCTGCGTTAACATTCACAGTTTCTTCGGAAGCATTATTTGGCTTTTGTACTGAGCGACTCCGCCGTGTGCAAATTAGTGCGGGCGCGCATGTGTCCAAATCCGTGTTCGCAGGCAACAGCGCTGCAACGTACGCATTTCGTGCGTCGTGCCGCATCGTTTTACTGCCGCGGCCCCATTATCCAGTGGTGATGCGGAGTTCTCTAAGGCAAGTAGAGGAGCACCACACAATGTCTGCCATTATTCATGTATGTTGACGTCACGGCCGAGAATCTGGTGGTAACGGCGCAGACGACGGACGGCGGGCCTGTTTTTTTTTTTTCTTCTTCTTCTGGGAGATGCGGGCGCATGCGCAGACGGGGTGGGCACCCTCATTGCGATTTTCAGTGCTGCCAAGAGAAGAAATCGCCCGCTAAAATTTTATGAGAACACCATTCATACGCTTTATGCGCCTTTTAAAAGCTGATTCAATGTTACTGCCAACATTCAATAGGTGTCATCACTATGCTGTTTGAAAGTGCATATTTGACTGTTTAGGGGTACTACCATATAGCGCCTTTTGCGGAGCGCCGACATCCATGCTGTTCTTTTAAATTCGCATCTTAGCGCTCTTCTATTTTACACGTGGCCATCGCTGCACGCCTGCTGACATATACTGTGCTTATCTGATAATACAGGGAAAACGCACACCGAGCACAACCTCGGTTAAAGTTCTCCGTGGCTGGGGGGCTCGTAGCTTTTCTACTCTCGTGCCATTGCGTTCTCCTGTATCGTGATATGACGTCAGCGGCGCAAACACTATGCTAACTCGTCTTCGCCACTTGAACATTCGGTTCCTACTCTAACGAACAGGGTTCGGTTCGCATACGAACTCTTATGTAACCATTTTCTTTCCAAATTACGAATTTACTTCATCTAACTTAACCTACACATGCACTTTGAATAAACTCCTACATTTTTGTGAGCCTTGCTCTATACGGCGGCGGTAATTTTCTGTAACAAAAACGGCGCTTCCTCGCACTTCAGGCTTTCGCCGTAAAAACACAACGCGAGCGCGAGCCCCTCGTGGCTTCATAGCTCGCCAGGGGGAGCCGCCAGTCTGCCAATGTTTTGCGGGAGCTGCCGTAGTGACACGCGCAGTGTGTCGGTACGGAAAGTCATTCGATGCCGGATACTCCACCGTTTGTGCGTCGGCTAAGCGCGGTCGACCACCCAGTATGCCAGCAGGGGCAAAATACAGTTGGCGTACACTGCCAGCGTATACCATGGTGCCTTTGCATTCAATCACCGCTCAAATACCTCGCGGAATTTGCAGAGGCGCAGCACCAAGAAACGGCGAGGCCTGTCAATAAATAAATAAATAAATAAACGATTGGCGAAGCTTGCACTATACTCGGGAACAAGTTAAAAACGGCAATAGCTCATGTACGGTATCACTCCGCCTAAGCGACGGACCCGGATGTCAACGGGAGCGCGCGTTTTGAAAGGAGACTGCCACGAATGCGTGATAGCGTCTGCCTTTTCTCACGTAGTCTGTTTGCTGTCGCTGCAGTAGTTTACAAGCATATTAGGTCCAAAAAGATACAAAAACAGCTCGTGCCATGTTCAAAATATTCCCAGTAACGCGCTACTTGTGCTGCGCGGAGTGACATCCGGCTGCCGTGATGAGGCACAGCGGCAACTTCGGTGCCGTTCTTAAGTTGTAACCGAGTATAGTGATGCAAGGCTGAAGAAACAGCGAAGCTGGGGGTCGACTTTGCTTCTTCCGGTTTTGCAAAGTTTTGCTAGGCTTTGCTGATTTGTGTTAGGTTTTGGGATGTTCTTGCTAGGCTAGGGTTTTGAGGGGTGAGGCCAAGTTTAGCCAGATTTTACAAAGCCGTTCCGGTCGGTCCCCCACAAGCCTTGAAGCAGGGAGTCCTGGCACGTCTTGCAAATGTTCATTTGTTCGGGGTCGAACTCGCGTAGCACTTGCATCGCAATATTCGGCTTGTCGTAGGCTGTCCCTGGTACTCTGAGTCCTTCCCCTAATCGACCCTCCAGTAGAGGAGATCCTTGAAATCGATTTGCCCATGCATAAGCATTGTGGAATCCTCCCCTCAGCCGAGTCTAGGAAGCAAATGGAGTGGAGGAGGGATTCAGAATACGACCCTAAGTGTTGAAGGGTGGGGCCAAGTTTAGCCGAATTTTACAAGGCTGATCCGGTCGGTCCTCGAAATCCTTGAAGCAGGCAGTCTAGACACGTCTTGCAAATGTTTATTTGTTCGTGGTCGGATTCGCGTAGAACCTGCATCGCAATATTTCGCTTCTCGTAGGTTAAGTTATTTGAGGGGTGAGGCCAAGTTTAGCCGGGTTTTACAAGGCCGTCTCTTGATTTGATTGATTGTATGGTTTAACGCAGGCGATGAGGCGCGCCGTAGTGGAGGGCTCCGGATTAATTTTGACCACCTGGGGATCTTTATCGTGCGCCGAAATCTCGTACACACGGGCGTTTTTGCTTTTCGCCTCCATCATTAAAGCGACCGCCGTGGCCGGGAATCGAACCCGCGACCTCGTGCTCAGCAGCGCAACGCCTTAGCCACTGAGCCACCGCGGCGGGTACAAGGCCGTCACGGTCGGTTCCCCATACGCGTTGGAGTCCTGGCACGTCTTGCAAATGTCCATTTGTTCGTGGTCGGACTCTGTGAGAAAACGCCTCGTGCAGTACTTGCATCGCAATCTTCCGCTTCTCGCAGTCGCGAACGGAACTCAACGTAGACGAGTAGGCGTCAAACCCCGACCTATCGCATACGCGACAGCTGTAGCCAAAACTGGGTCCTCAATAATTCGCGCAGGAACCGGCTGTTCACGCCACCCATAGATTTGCGGGCTTGTCGTTGGAAGTACTCCGTCATTGAATATCCGGCGTCATTCTGCCGGCGATTCCGCTTCTTCTGCACATCACGATCGCAGTACTCGGGATCTTCCGCTGTGCGCTGCCGTTCTGGCGCGGCGCCTTCGGCGCGATACACGGAGTTGGACGCAGCCGTCTCATACGTTCTCGAGCAGCGACAAGGCGACGTTCGGGCGGCGCTTCTTCCTGGGGAGTTACATAGTTCCTCGGCCGGCCCATGCTTTGCGGGAGTCTAAACGATGTGCTCGGCGGGGAGTCGCAAGGCGCCGAGTGTCGCCGATGTACCCGCCGCGGTGGCTCAGCGGCTAAGACGTTGTGCTGTTGAGCCCAATGACGCGGGTTCGATCCCCGTCCGCGGCGGCTTCTTTTCTGACGAAGGCGAAAAGCGAAAACGCCCGTTTGTTGGAGATTTCGGCGTACGTTAAAGATCGCCAGGTGGTCAAAACTATCCGGAGGCCTTCACTACAGCGCGTACTCATCACCTGTGTAGCGTCGGTGCGTTAAACCTCTTAATTAAGAGTCGCCAACGCGGCGACACGAAGTCGCCGCGTCGGCGCAGTGACATCATAGCGAGGTGAGCCTTGGCTCCGCTCACACAGCTGGGCGAGGTTATGCGGGACTCTACGCGGCGTTCGTGCCAGGCGGCTCGCGCTGGAGGAGTATTTTTCTTGGTATTTTTTTGCCAACGCCAACGACCAAACTGACGCTTAAGCAGGTATTAAAAGCTTAAAACACCCAAAAAGGTACAGATAGCGCAGAAGGATAAAACAGGCTCCAACACGATCGAGTACATCTGTTTGTCGTGACTTATCCAGCGACCACTTTGTTTTCCCGAAACAAGGGTTGCTTACCTTTGACAAGCAGCGCAGGGTCCTGCGGTCGTTGTCCCACGCCGGCGGAGTTTCGAGTCTCCTGTCCACCATCCATCCAAGCGTCTCCACGATGCGAAAACCCACACTCAACGCTAAGCCTGTCACCGTCTCCGAGTCCAACTGGGCCAAGTGCACGCTGACCCGGATCACGTCCTGGTCGTAGAGACTTACGCTATCTTCCTCCGTGAACGACGTGCCCTTTGTCAAGCGCTCGTTCAATATATTCAGCCACCGCGCGGTTCCCGTGTATCGGGAGAGGCCGCTCAGCGTGGTTCCTATCGGCTGTTGCGGCGACGGCTCGCGAGCCGCGGCGCCCAAAAGGGAAGCGATCAGGCTGTTCATAGCCTTGGCCAAGACCACCATGTCCCCTATTTTGTGTCCGGGAGCGTTGAACAACTCCAGTGCCTTCCTCATCCACCGCTCGTATTCGGCACCGCGCCTGACACTCTGCGCGCCAGTCCACGACAGAATACTCGGACTCTTGCGCAGCACCACGGCAGGGCGGGTGCCGTCACCGGCAACGATGTCCAGCTGGAACCAGAGATGCATGTTCCAGTTTACCGACAGGTCCACAAGCACTTCAAGTAGGGGGCGCGTTAGTTTGTGCGGCCAGTGGAGCCCCCGTTCCGCCAGGAAGCGACTGAGCTTGTTCAGGCCACCGCCGACAGCCCGGTGGCGTCTCAAGCAGGAGCGCACCAGGGCGCCCACCGCACCACCGCCACGGCTGGCGGATAGGAGTGCCTGTCGGTGGGCGCTGTGCTCGGCAAGCACGCTCACGGAACCATTGCGGCCGCACACGAATCCGTACAGATCGTCGCAGGGATTCCGTTTCCAGTTGAGGGAGCTACGAAGCTCGTGCAAGTAGCGCCGGCAGGCGGCCGACGGACAACGCTCGAGAGAAGACATCATTGCGCCCCGCCGAGGACGTTTGTGGGCGTTGGTGCCGAGGACAGCGACGGCTGCCACAAGCGCCAGGACGAGGAAGCAACAGCAGCAACAGCAGGAGTAGACCAGGACCTTCCCCCATGAGCTGAGGCTGAAAGTTTGGACGCGCACTGGCCCTTGGACCGACACCTGTTATGGCAATGGGAAAGGTTAGGCAGACCTTACGCCCGTGTTCGGAACGCTACTTTCGAAGCGCTTAGCAAACGCAATGCATTCAAATCGGGTGCGTGATGCCCTTTCTGTAGAGATATCTCCGATAATTTCCGCATTGTTTGGAAGATCTTTGCAGTGAAGCAAGCAAAACGCGGCCAGTTGTTCTCTGATGGTCCTAGATATTTAAAAAAACGAGCATGTTGCACAGAAACGTTAAACCAATGGCATCCTCAAGTTTCTGTGAAGTCAACTAATAATTAATTTATAGGGCTGCTGTGGCCAAAAAGATCTCCCATCTCACTGGCATACTTTGATACTTCGATGCTCATCGCTGCCTCCTTGCCTACAGATATATTGATATCAACGTTTCATTTTTGGCGTGATTTAGGCTTCCATTTTTCCACCTTGTATTCTAAGAACTGTGGCTTGTAAACAGTTCTTGTGTTTAATACGCGAACGGAATATCGTAAAAAAAACTGTGGTGGTGCTGGGACTGCGCGCTCGTGTCGCAGACCGGATGTCTCTGGTTCGAATACCATGAAGAATCGAGTTCTCCCGACTTTTTTTCTATACTCCGCTTTGTTTACAGGAGCTTTTATGGAACACGCGCCCTAACGGCGAGCATTCTCCCACCTGTTCTATATTCCTTGAGCCGTTGTCTATTGCGTGTGCCATCTGCATGCCAGGGACACCGGGTAACAGGCCGTTGAAGTTAGGTTTCCTGAGGGTGTAGTGCGTAGTTTTTAATGCAAAGGTTTACTAGTTTCGTCAAGCGGTTTTGCGGAGGACGCGGAAGTTAGCCTTTCGACCTCAGACACACCCTCGGCGACACACCCCTCGAAGCGCATCGCCTGATTCGCCGGGCCCGCTGTCGGCGCTGCGCACAAGGCCCCGTATTCGGTCGTTCTGCTCACGTAGCGGCGGCGGTCGCGGCGGGAGCTGCCGCTCAGCTGATCTCGGCAGCCGACCAAACCTGCAGCCTACCACGCATGCGGCGATGGGTTGTTGCGAGTTGTTGCGAGTTGTAGCGACCGCAGTCTGCTGGTAGCGGGGCCGGTCGCCGTCGAGCCAGGACTAGGGGAGAGCTTAGAGCAAACTCAACGCGTTTATTTACATGTTTACAGTGAGTTGTCGAGATGAAGACAGATCTTGGCGGGCCGCAGCACGCCCTTTTTGTTGACCCCCGATCTCTAGTTCCCTAGGTTGGGGATCCCCATACAAAACAGTGCGGACCAATGGTGATGTGTAAGTTCCTCGCTGTGAAGCACCGCCCTCGGGTAGGGACACGCCTTTCAGGTATGTCGGCAGATGCACGGCACACACACATACACACACACCCTTGCCACTCGTCAGGAGCCTGCAGTAGAGGGGAAGAACGGAAGACGCGCGGGCGCCGCGTATCCTTTTGGTGTCCGCCGCGCGCTGCGTTCCCACGGTGGGGTTCTCGCACGTACTTCCCAGGGAGCCTAACAGCACAGATTAACAAGGTTCGTGGAATCACTCCGGGAAGAGTTAATGGCTTGACCATTGCCACTGCCTTCTTCGCGGTGCTCCCGCCGCCACTGGGGTGTCCGGTCGTCGCCGTCTGGGCTTTCACGCGCACACGCGTTCAGTTGCTTAGGCAGGGGGAAGAGCGGCGGCTCCTTAATCCCTTTGGGGCAACAACACTCAACCCCGCTCAAAAGCCGCTGTCAATCAGTGGCCGCCGCCGCGTCTTGTCGGCCTCCTTTCGTTTCCGCCGACAAGCGGTGGGGTGGTCGACCGGCGGGCGACTGACCCGCGCAAACATGGCGCCAGTGAGTCATAACAGGGTATTCTCGGGCTATGTGACTCATCTTGCGCCGCTTTCGCTGTGAAAAAAAAACGTCTCGTTCGCCGAGAATGAAAGTTAGGCCAGGCCTCCTTCTCTAAGCATTGCACGGGACCGAACCGCTTTGATCCGTGGAACCAAGCGAAACCAAGACTCAACCAGACTAAGCCTAGCTTTTTCTTTGTATATGCAAGGTTATCTGCGCTAAATTACGCAACCATTTTTTGGGGGTTAACAGAGCTGGTAGCCCTCGTCTCGGCACACCTCTCCTTCGACCCCCTTCCCCTCTATTCCCCTCCCCTACTACTCGAACAGCGTAACTGCGAAGCCGCCAGGCGTCGCGATATGTCCATCACTATGGGTAAATTAATCGCCACATGAAGGGTTTTTTATTGAAAGGAAAGAAATAAGCGGTATTTGGCAACAGGGAAGTCGTCGGCTGCCCGTCGCTGTTCATTTCGCTGTGATGGGAGACTCATACATCAACCTTTGGCGACAGGCCGTATACTCTTCGGTGGAGGAAACGGCAACCCAACGAGATTGTGTACACTCACTGACGAAGTTGACGGAGGCCGCTGCGTGCCCGCTTTTGGGTCGCCGCAACGGTTGCCATGAAAGTAATGCCACCGGTGGTGCAGGCACCGGGATCGTTGGAATTTTGAGTCAAGATCTTACGGCAGAAAAACAGACACCGTTTTTCTGCCATAAGATCTTGGCTGCAAAGTGCAGAGAAACTAAGGGCAAAGTGCCACGTGGCGCTTTGCCCTTAGTTTCTCTGCACTTTCTCTTAAACGAGCACAGCCACAAGCATCCAAATTCGATTGCCTAGTGGCTCAAATATCAGAACAGGTAGGTAGAAATGGCCAGCCTTTCTATTGCATTCATCCCACTCACCGATAATTCATAAGCGATCTCGGCAAAAACGCTAGTTCTGAAGCATGAACCACGATTCTGAGAAACCATAGGGTCTTGCGTAGCGAATCCGGTTGGGTCCAACCGGATTCGCTACGCAAGACCCCTACGGTTTCTCGGCGGAAATAAGCAGATGAAATATTGCCTCAAAAGAACTAGTTGCTGGAAAAGCCGAAAAAACTGGCACTGTCGCTGTTGTTTGCCACAACCAAGCGACGCGGCAAGCGGCAGCGACGTCGCGCATTCGCGGCAGTATACTACCAGAATACTTCAGTTCTTTTATCTGATAATACCCTGTCACTCGTCGCTCTCGCCAATACTACGTCACTGCACCCATTGGGTTTCGCTTATCCCGTCGCTTGCCGAAATAACTGGAAGTGGTCAACTCTTTAGGAATACCAATTGGGGATAACGCCGGCTCACCCGCTTGGCACCAGAGGACCTCCTTCGGGCTCCGTCGACTAAGGGGTCGCCGACGTCGACACTGCACTGCTCGATCTCCTCCATCTTGTTCTCCGCTGCCGGACGCACCCTGCTGCCGCCGTGTGGCCAACTAGGCCTACCGGCGTGTATTTATTTCACAGCGGCGCATCAGTTCACTTTCAGCGCTGCAGATGCATATTTTATTCGTGGTTATCGAGAAAGCAAAAACTGTAAAGTTTGCACAGCGTGCATGCATCGTTATTAAAGAACCACGCAAACACAGTGAGTAAGGGGGATTGCCAATGAACACCGCTCATCGTATGATGCATGCTTATCTCCAAGCAAACATAATTCATTGGAACAAGGGGCGGCGCTATCTCGTCGTGAGAGACAGCGGAGGATGGGCGCATGGCACTGACCTTTGTGGGGAGAGGGACTGATTCACCGGGTAGAATGGGGAAGGCAATCTCTTTCCTTTGGCAGAGGGACGCGTTATCCCTTCTAGGGAATAACAATTGGGCAATCCCGTAAGTCAGTATGAGCCATTTCACAGGCACCACTCCACCACCGACCATTTTGCAGGAGTATCTGTATGTGCGTGTGTCAGCGTCTGGTGCCGTCTTCAATCTTAACGATTTCGGCAAAAATATGTGAAGTAAAACCGAAGTTTGTTTTTACGCTGGCCATATCAACTTTGCTGAAGATAAGCACTACATTACAATTGGGCAAAGAAGGTCGGCTTGTTGGTGTATGGCTGTCTGGAACCTGTGGTAGTGGTGTTCAAGATGTTCAGTATTTTTGTCCACGGAGAAAGCAAGAAACTCAGTGATCCGTGCTGCCCACTGCACAACAAAGGTGCGGGGAAGGGGCGCGGTGGATGAATATAGAGATGGACGAGCCCCCTGGCAATCTTGAGTGGCATAGTGCAGTTCCCGCCAGGAGCACATGAAACCACTTCCGTATCTTAGGATCCAGCGGCCGACTGGACGTATTGTTGACCTCTGGCCTCATTTCTGGCCAGGTGAAGAATTAATAGCTGTAGTAGTAGTGGAAGTAGTAGTGGTAGTAGTAGTACGGTGAAGTAGTACGGCGAACTGCGCATGCGCGGAGACAGGTCATAAGTCTGTCCACCCCATACGCTTCGCAGTTTGTGCTGTGATTTAGGCGTAACAAAAAAACTGGTAGCAAACACTTTTAACAAAAATGCTTTTAAATGTAATAACAGATTCTAATTACTAACTCCTTGCGAACTTTACTACCCTGAAAAGGGGTGTAACCCACCCCTTTACTACTGGAAAGGGGTAGGTTTTTTCAGAATTCACCCCTTTCCAGGTTTTTTTTTTTTTGCGCAGATAAAAATACCCGATATATCATTCTTGCGTTCTGACGTATCCGTATAGAATAAACTTGTGTGTGAGAGAGATAATATTTCATTCACAGGTAAAAAGTGAGGAAAAGTTGTAGGGAGCGCTGCGAGATTCAGAGGCCTCTGTCCAGGCTTCTGTTGACGGCTTCTTAAATGAAGTCAATCAGGCCGCGTTGCTCCTCTTCTATTCTAGGTGAGGTCAGCCACTCTATAGTGTATTGTTTTCTAGTTTGGATGCATTGAGGGCATTGCAAAAGAATGTGGTCTTGGTTATTTGTAATTTTGCACTGTGAACATGATGGTAAAGGTGTTGTTTTGCCATATCTAGCCTCGGAGGTGTTTCGATCGAGTGTTCCGGCTTGTGCCTGTCGGAACAGGGTTCGCTGCTGTCTTGTTAGGTTATGGTGAGGAGCTGGGAATACACGTTTTGCTGTTTTGTATTCTTTAAGGTAAAGTTGCCGGTGAGTTGGTTCCTGAGACGTCGGACTTTGTCAGCCGTTGCTGGGAGCCCGGATGTATGCGTCTCGGGGCAAGCTGATTAGCCTTTTCGTTTCCTAGTACACCGGCGTGGCCAGGAATCCAGTACAGCTTCACTGTTCCTTGAATATGCTTGAATAGGTGTGCCGCCGAAGTGGGATGTATGACCGGAGACTAAGAGTCGACATGTCCTCTTGTTTTCGCTATAGATATTGAGGGGACAGGCTGGTTGGGAGAGGAGGATAACAGCTTTGCCAATGGCGTATAGTTCCGCTTATTCTGCTGAGTTGAACTGTTTGTTCCCTTCTGTATAGGTTCTGTTGAGCACCGTCCAGTACGTGACAGCCCACTAGGTGCTTGTTCCAGCCGCGTCCATGTATACATGCATTTGCTGGGGTTCTCTTTCCTGTTTCTTATTGAAATATTTAGCCCTGATGGCTCTTCGTTCTGCGTGTATAGTGTCGTCCATATTACCGGAAATGGGTGCTATCTTTAGCTGCTGTCTGTCTATAGGCTCTGTCTTGCAGTACTTGTGCACCGCTGCTTGGGAATCATAACCGATCGATTGCAGGAGTTGAATCCCGGCCTTGTTTTGCCTCAGTCTCCTAAGTTGGTTGTATTTGTAGACTGAGACAATTTCCTTAATCGTGGCTGTGGTGCCCATGTCCTCGGTAGCCTTATTACAGGTGGTTATCGTAGAAGAAGTGACAACTGGGCTAGTTGGTAATGCATATGGGACATCTTGAAGGTAGCGCACTTAAAACACGGACACTAGGGAAGAAACTGTGGCTTGTGGTTTGTCGTTTCTTCCCTAGTGTCCGTGTTTTAAGTGCGCTACCTTCAAGATGTCCCAGGTGGTTATCGGTAGTCCTAAAGATATCTTTGAGGCTTTTCGTAGTAGAGCATCCAATTTCTGCAGTTGGGTCTTGTTGACGTGTGTATAAGGAATGGAGTATCTTATGCGAGATTTGATGAGTGCTTCCTCAAGTCGGAGTAGGTCTTTTTCTTTAAGTCCTCTCTGCCTATTGAAGACACGTTTCATAAGTTGTAGCAATTGTTCTTCTTGTTTTAGAATCATGTTTACTGTGGTGTGGCCCCACCATCCTTCTGAAAGTGTTGGCCAAGAATCTTGAGAGTTGGCGGGGTAGGAATGGCTGTGCCCTGTAGCGTAAGCTGAATGGGGGGTGGCTTCCATCGTCTGTTGGTGACCATGAGTACCCATAATTACTAAACAGCGCAACAAAAACACGGACTATAGCTGAGGTACACAGGACGAGCGCTGTATACCTCAGCTATAGTCCGTGTTTTTGTTGCGCTGTTTAGTAATGATGGATAACCAACTCGCCCAATACTGCACTTTGCTTGACCACTGCACTTTGCTTGACCCAATACTGCACTTTGCTTGACATACTGCACTTTGCTTGACCGTCTTTTCCGTGGAGCATGTCTGGCAAATTGTTTCGGCTGCTCCTTGGGTCTTATTAGGGCCTCTTGTAGTTGTGTTTGAATAGGGGAGCCTGTCTTGATACATATGGAGATGTCATCTGCGTACATGAGGTGATGTACGTCTTCCACCTGTCTTTGCGCCCTGTGAATTTTAAGGGCTGCAAGTTTGAACAGGGTAGGAGATAGTACTGCACCCTATGGTATGCCTTGTTGCGGATGGAAGAACTGTGGTGTCTCACGTTCACCTATGGAAATCACGAGAGAGCGTCCTCGTAAGAATTCCCTGACGTAGTTGTAAATGCTTGGTCCACAGTTGGTGGCGGCTAACTCCTCTAATATGACATCGTGGTCCACGCAATCAAATCCCTTCTTGAGGTCAACTGCGAGTATGGTCTTGAGTTGCGCCAGGCTTGGTTCAGCCATAACTTCTTCGTGGAGTACTAGGAGGGCATCTTGTGTTTTGACAGATGTCTAAATCCTAGCATGTTGTACGGAATGACATCAACTTCTTCAAGGTGATCGTGCAAGTGCTGTGGAAAATACCATCGCCATTGTTCTCCGGAGCATGCACGAAGACGAAGAAGACCCCTAGATACGACGGAGAAGCTGAGGGATAGCTCGCGGTCAGAGCTCGCTTCTCGTGGCACCCAGTGGTGTCTTCGTCGTTCGATTCCGCGAGAAGCGAGCTCTGAGCGCGAGCTATCCCTCAGCATCTCCGTCGCATCTAGGGGTCTTCTTCGTCTTCGTGCATGCTCTGGAGAACAATGGCGATGGTATTTTCCACACATTCCGGGCCACGAGAAAATGGCTTGGCGCTAATTTTGTATGGGTCTTTGTATGGGTATTTGTATGGGTCTGGTAGTCACAAGCCCATCTTGCAGCTTGATCTTGCAAAAACGGATGATACCATCGGTGCTTTTGTAGACCTCCTAAACTATGGCCAGTTTCCACATTTGGCGCGGTGTTTTTTTCTTGGTACACTAACACCACGTCTCCTACTTTGACTTCAGTGGCCGCTTTCTTCGTTGTGAAGTGTGCAGACCGAAGCTGCAACAGGTATTCTTTCATCCACCTAGCCCAGAAGTGTTCTGTCAAACGTTCTAGATACCGATACCGCCGCGCGGCATCAGTGCGCGAACAGGTGGTTGTAGCGTTTCCCGAGTCACTCTTGGTAGGCACACGCGTAAGTCTGCGACCAATGAGGAGATCGGCAGGAGTGAGAGCACATGGGTCCCCTATGTCCGACTCCACGAAAGTAAGAGGCCTGGAGTTCACAACGGCTTCTACTTCGGTGAGGACGGTAGCCAGTTCTTCAAACCCAAGCTTAGCTCTCCCCAGTACCTTCCTGAGTGCTTGCTTAACCGTCCTAACCAGCCGCTCCCACCAACCACCCGACCACGGGGCATTAGGTACGATGAAATTCCACCTGATCCCAGCATTGCTTAAATGCTCAGCGACTTCTTGATCGGAGAGGAATCGGCAGACTCGTTTTACGTCCACCGAGGCTTTCTTAAAAGTTCGGGCGTTGTCTGAGTACACGACCCTGGGTAAACCCCTGTGGGCCACGAATCTCCGAAAGCCGAGCAAGAAGTCCTCTGCTGTGATCGAAGAGACAACTCCAAGTGGAGCGCTCTTGATGTGGCGCACGTGAAGAGAGCGATGTAGCACTTGAAATCGCCGCTTGGCGATCGTACGTAGAGAGGCCCAGTAAAGTCCACTCCTACAACCTCAAACGCGTTTGTAGGAAACGCGTTTCGTTTCCACAAAACGCGTTTCGTGGCACCACTGGGTGCCACGAAAATAAACCCTCTGCTTCTGTTTGGAGAGCTTCATTTTTCGACTCCTGCCACACCTTGGCTCAACAAGCGCTGTAGGCTGTAGCGCCATACGTTCCATAAGCTTGCCGACGTTTGAGGTGAGCGTTATTGGACGTAGATTGCTTGCAGCGATGCTTTTGCCTGGTTTAGGTATGAAGATCATTAGTCCTTCTTTCCAGGCTGGATTCAGCAGTTTTTCCCCGTCCACACTTGGTTGATTTCTACCAGAAGTGACTGGTTGTCAATATCCCCTAAATTATACGTCGTATAAACAGGGTGTCGTCATCATGTCTGGTCCTGGTGCTTTGTTTCCTGCACATTTGCTAATAGCTGCGTTGAGCTCGGCAAGATTGAACAGGGACCATCATCCATACAAGGATTATTTGGGCCACTGTATTCCGTATATTTTGGTTGTACACAGGGCAGGATATAGGTCTCTTTTACGGTTTTAAGAAGTTCTTGGGGGTCGTCGTACTCTTGGATGAGTCGGTGTATTTTCTGTAGGGTCGAAGTTTTGGTGGTTGTTGGGTAAACAAGGGCTCGGAGTGGCGACCAAGTTTTCTTCGTACCCATCGTTCCGTCAAGTTGGTCGAAAGTTCGATGCCATTTTTCCGTATAGGCTTGCGTTGTATACTCTTGAATATGTTTGTTGAGCTTTGCGATGCGTTTCTTAAGATTGCGGTCGGTTTTGCATCGCTTCCACCGCTTGACGAGACCGTTGCTGGCTTCCCAGCAGTGGGCTAAGTGTTTGTCTATTGCTGGTTCGTCTTCGTATTGAGTGAAACTTTTGGTATGCTTCTGTACATCTTTAAAGGAGTACTGACACAAAATTTTCGTGTTACGTTTTTTTTTGCTGCTATGCGTGCCTATACCACCTCACTAATCATAGAATGACAGATTAGACTGTCGAGCGCAGCGTAAACATTCATTTACGGCGTCGTTTATTCGTGTCAGTTTCGATTTCGACAAAACGAACGCCGAGCGGCCGCCATGACAGGTGGTATCACGTGACGTCACCAATCTTGCCGTATCGCTGCCACTCTGGAAGCGCGCGCCCAGACCAGCCGAGGTCTCGCCGTCCCCACATGCCCGGGCAGCATGACGTCAGTCCCAAAACCATGACGTGTACACACGCCCGAGCAGCGCGCGCCAACCACAGTCAGCGCGTCGGCTTCGTCACGGGAGCCCCGACGTCGGCAGTTGGTGCAAGTAGTCGATGATGTCATGTCGGTCCGCTCTGGGCTTTTTCGTGCGGGCGAAGCATAAAATGGATTTTAAATATATTTCGCTGAACGCTTGCTGTTGAAACTTGCTGGGAGATATCTCCTGATAAAAAGGAAGCGTTTTACATAGTTATCTCAGCTTTGAAATTTCGTGTCAGTGGAGATATGTAGTCCACATTTGGATATAATCGTACGTTTTTCGGTACGCATGGCGCGTACCTTGTCCCATTCAGTGACACGTTCAGTTTTCCATTTTATGCGTTGTGGCGTGGTGGAGATTATTAGGCTGATAATTGCGTGATCGCTGTTAAGGTACTCTTGCGTGTGCTGCCATTGTATGTCAATGCCTTTTGATCAGAACGTGAGATCTGGGGTTGTATCGCTCTCCACGGAGTTGCCTAGTCGTGTGGGTTCTTTCAGGTCATTATGGAGAATATACTGGTGGTCTTGAATCATCGTCAGGAGGAGCTGACCTTTTCTGGTGTTCTTTGAATATCCCCACGCTGTATGTGACGCGTTAAAGTCGCCTATGAGAATGTGTTTTCGCTTCGGGTTGAGGGGGTGCAGACAGGTACCGAACGCGCTCAGATCGTCTTTTGGGGGACTATATACATTTAAATGCTCTTTTCCACTTCCTATCCTTAAGGTGATGCCAGAAGATCGTTTCGGGTAAAGGAGGCTGTTGTTGGACTTACTTGATGTGTAGTGTAGCTATACAGTTTCGGGTTCTTCCCTGGTTCTTGAAGGGCGATTATGTCTGGCCGGATTTGGAGCTTTTCTATCCAGGAGTGTAGTTCTCCTTGTTTTTGTCGGAAACCTCTGCAGTTACACTGTAGTACAGGTAGTGTATTGTTACTGTCCATTGAGTTTCTGCATGATGGCGTCGAGTTGGACCTTCAGTGCCTGCATTAGCTGTTGGATGGGTTGGAAGAGTTCCTTTGCATGAGTTTCTTTCCACAGTGGGATTGATTTCTGTTATTAGATGCGACGCATCTCTTGCTCTCGGGCATGTCCCTCCATCGGCGTTGTTGTTGTCATCGCGGCGTCCGCACGCTCACTGCACATGTGCAACTATCTCCCGTTCTTCTCTCCGACAGCTGCATGCAACACTCTCACTCCGTCTCATTAGCATAACAGCTGCGCATGTGCGCTTCGCTACACTCGCGTCTGCTCCGGCGCCGCAAGCACGCGCATGCGCGACTCTCCTCCGCTGTCTCCTCTCCTTCAGGCGCTGTGAATATAAAGCGGGTAGCGCGCTGCGGCGGTTCAGTCAAGCACTCGCTCTCGCTCGAAAAACGGCAACCGGTCTCTCTCTCAGTAAAATAATGAAAATTACGCCCATCTTCCCGCGTATGAGAACACCTGCATGTGATGGAATGCATCCTACGCGTTCACAACACGTTTCACCCGATTTACAGAATCAACCCAATGGAAACGCCAATTGAACCCCCCGATGCGTCGCATCACATTAGGGTTCCCTCGCAGGAAGATGGGCGTAATTTTTGTTGTTTCATAAGCTGCATTTCGTAATGCATTTCTTGCATGAATGCCTGGGAGGTGCGAGTCATCTCTTCGGAGGGTACTTGTGCTTCATCGTTCTCTGTACAACTGCGTTTGTTTTGGGGGGCGGTATCTTCTCTATACTCGGATGATGTATCCATAGAAGTGCTTTCCATGGGTTGTACGCTAGGGGGAGGTGCCGGTTGTGATCCTATGTGTTGCTGGTATGCTTGAGAGTTATATATTGGGGTTGTGGGAGTTGTACGTGGAGTAAGGGCGTCCCTGTATGTACGGTGAATATGTCTTTGAGAGAGCGGCTGACTCACCTTCTTTGGTGGGGAGGGCTTGTTGCGCCTGATTCCTTGTGTTGTGGTGGTGTATGTTCTCGCCAGGGAATGGGTCTTCAAGTTGTTTTCTGGATTCCTGTGGGCCGCGGCTAGGTACGTCCTTGTCCAGTGCAGACAAGTCCCCTCTGTGGCTAGCTGGCTCCTAGTTTGCATTTTTATGAGTATAAACCACATAACATGCACTGTAACTTGTATGCATACGGCATGCGCAGATGGGAAGCTCAGCTCGTGTGATCAAGTAACACTTCAAATGCTAAGCACGTTTAGCTGTGTGTGGCTAAGATGGGTATTTTTATTTGAAATTTAAGTAACATATGGACAGTTTAAAAGGCTGTTTTAAGTGTCGTCTTGGCACGGGTTAATTTGCGCAAAGTCGAGTGCATCCTGTTAGGAAAGCTCAACGTGAGCGCTTTGGAATGTTCTTTTCCTGTAAAAATAAGAAAAGAGAACTCGTTGAGATTTACGGAGCTCTTCTCGCGCCGCCAAGAGAAGCCGCGAGAAATGTGAACATTCGCATGGCGCAAGGGTGTGCTTGCGCATGCACGACCAGTGGGTATGCGTGGTGTTTCCTTGAGGCCATTCCTGCCGACCTGAATGGTTGGCTTTTGGAAGAGCTGGATAGACTTGACTAGGTCAATGAAATGTAGGGGTGCCCTGGGGTCCGCGGTCGTGTGAACCCAAGATCTGGCCTAATCATCATCATCTTCATCACAGCCTATCTACGGCAGTGTACTTCGGAACGGCGTTCCTGGAACTAGTTCTTTTTTGGAGGAACGGTGGAACGCCACCGTTCCATTAAGGGTCAGTGGAACTGTAACGGTAACTCGCTAGGTTTATGAAGGAACGGCAGGAACGGTGTTCCTTCTGCAAACGTTACATCGCTATGGTTTGGCTGTTTTTGATGCCAAGGCTCGAGTAGAAAAATCCACAAGTCGCTAATGTGTCCCTCTTTCTATAAGCTCACCAATGTGTCCGCCCTACAGCGGAACGTGCTTCCTCGAAGGTCAAGAGCAGAAGAATAACCACGCAGCGGGCCGCAGCTTGTGCGAGCTTTCATGCTGGTTAGCTTACGCGACGGCGTTCGAATGGTGAATAGCGGAGCCACGAGAATGCATTTCACCTTTCATAGTTTGTCTGGGGAGGCCAGGATGCGCGTCTGGTCGGTAGAGTTGTTCCCTGCCGGGGAAAGGTTGCCTCTGAGCGGCACCACAGGTCCCTTGCGAAACCATCGTATCTGTATATTGTCAGGGGTAATTACCGCATTAGTGCGCGCAAGGCGCGGGTGCGCTGTTGTCGGGGGAGTTGCGCTCCCTGTGAGGTCATTCGAAGGATCACCGGTTATGGGTCTCGGGATGTTGTACTGCTCGAAGGTGCAGAGTACGCGCGCATGGCTCGGTCTATCGCCGATCTGGCTGGAATGGGCCGACGGGAGTGCCAGGTCCTTTTGTATCGCACGCTTCGTGTCGACAAAGCACAGGAGTTTCGTCATTGTTGGGCTTAATTTCGCCGCGCGACGTATGGGCAATACATGAGAGAGGCCGCCCGAAGGTCGACCGCCAGCGTTCAGAGTTGCTTTAGTTGAGCGGTTTCAACCTGTGTTATACAATTGTGCTTCGGTGAATACCTGGGAGTGAGACTAACAGTGTGGATCACGTGATTATTTGTGTACAAATCTTTGGGTTTTGTTTACCTGGCCAATCAGCGGTCCAGTGTGTGTTACTAGGTCCTCGAGGTGTGGTTTTTGTGTAATTAAACGGAAGTGTTTAGTGTTCTTGGACAGTCAGAGCGAGAGCTAGAAAGTCGATTTAGGGAAGCTTGAGTTCGGTCATTTGACCGAACGAGCGTGAACGAGGAGCCCCTGAGCTGAGATCATTTAAAGGGACGGACAACCGATTTTTGTCGCATATATGTTCTCTAGTCCTCATATGAAAGCCAGCGTTTTATATAGCCCGGTAACCACAGGCAATTGGTAAACAAATTGGCGGAAATAATTTTAATTTGGCAGCAAACTTTCTGAAATCGGAAGGGGATGCGGTTCGTAGTGTCGAAACCTGACACTACAATATCTGTCCCGGTCACGTGACCTACAAACCTAGCAGCTACGGTAAACTGCTGAAACGTTTATTTACTTATTGAAAACCTTTTAACACACGTATTTGAATAAGTTTCAATTGTATATGTATTTTTAAACATTATTTCGAAAATTGTTAAGACACGCCGCCCGCCGTCGCTGGGTTGCTCTCAGTGTGGCTAACTGAGCCTCCATGCCCAGAATCAACGGTAGCGTTCAGTAAACTGAGTCAGACCCAGAGAAGGACCTTTGATGATTCAGCCTGAGTCAGGGGCGTATGTTCTGCCAAAATACTCGATTTCAGTTTTCAAATACGCCAATGGCAGCTTAAAAAAAAAGGTCGCGCCCGGGGAGAATCGAACTTCCCCCCTCCACAACGTGAAGCCAGATTCTACCTATCGGCCATCCCAACAGATGGCGCCTTCGTGCAAAATAGACTGTTGAATTTAAAAAAAAAACACATAAAAGAACAAGAAGGACTGCGATTCACACTTTTTTTTTGCTGGGGACAAGTTTTTAAATTGTTTTTATTTCCCATACAGACAAAAGTATGTTGCCGCGCTACTGCATGTCATGGTTGCCAGCATCATTTTTGGGGGGACACATGTGGCACGTAGATCTAAAATTTTCGATTTAAAAAGTTCTAGGGTCTTATCAGCAAAACCGTTTCTCGTTAAGGGGCTTTACGTGATGCACTTTCATTTGGGATATACTCGACAAAAATCGGTTGTCTGCCCCTTTAAGCAGTTCTCTGTTTTTTTTATGTGAACTTTGTATATCCGGTTCGCAGTTAGAAATGCCTGGAGTTTGTCCGGTGCTCCCTGAAAAAATTCGTCTAGGGGCGTTTCTTTGGATTCTTTTCATCTGCAGATAATCTGCTCCCGGCGGTGTTAATATTCATATAATATACGCAGTTCGATGTGAGTTTATTTTTTCACTTTATTTCCCCTCAGGATTATCCGGCACCGCATTTTAATTTTTAAAACTGAAATGTAACGTTAATGTAACGAAACGTTCCAATGTTCGAAGTGGAACTGAAACGCGTTCCTTTCTCAATAAAAGAACATGTAACGAGAACTCGTTTCAAAATTGGGAAGGAACGAGCTTTTGTTCCATTTTTAGAGGAACGTGTACAACACTGATCTACGCCAACTGCATGGCAAAGGCCTCTCCCATTAATCTCCAATTATCCCGGTCCTGCGCTAATTGCGACCAATTTATCCCCGCAAACGTCTTGATAGCATCTGCCCATCTGTCTTTCTGCCACCCCTGCCACGGTTGCCTTCTCTAGGGATCCACTCTGTTACCCTTAATGACCAACCGTTATATTGCCTTCGCATTACATGCCCTGCCCACGTCCATTTCTTCTTAATTTCTACTAATATGTCTAACACGCGTTTGTTCCTGACCGACTCCGCCCTCTTCTTGTCCCTTAACGTTACACCTACAATCTTCCGTTCCATTCTTCCCTGAGTCGTGCTCAATTTCAGTTGAAACATTTTAGTGAGCCTCCAAGTTCCTGCCCCGTAGGTGAGTTCCGGCAAGATGCAACTGTGCCTAATAATTACGTGCAATCACGTGACTACGTAATTAAGTTAAGCGCTCTCGCTTTCCATTATTGAAGGACTGGCACGCATTTCTTCGTGGCTGGCAGAAAAAAAAAACGGTGCCTTTCCACTCTGTGAAGAATGATGAGCAGCGAAGCTTTGGCGCGTAAAGGTAGAGTCTTCTTACCGGCTAATTGTCTTATAATTTGTTTCCGGATAGTTCCGGCGGAACAACAGTCACAGCCGCTTCCTAAAACCTGATACTTCCTCCGTAGATGACCATTGTTGCAACCGGGAGGGCCGACCCGAGCCGAGCTCCGTCGCCTCCGTCATACGTTTGGTAGCGTGGTGTGAAGCGAGCGGCCAGCCGCTGTTGCAGCCGTGAAGATGTCCAGAAGCCGTAGGCTAACGTAAATGTTTACTTCATAGCGAGAGATGAGCTGAAGCCAAAGAACAATGCCCCGACAGGTGAGGTAACAGTACAGGACTCGAGCTGAGTGACAGCATTGATTCACTGCTCAAACAGGAATGAAACTACAGCTCTTGGACGGGGTCTATTTATACCCAAAGCGCTAACGGTCAAAACAAGCGTTCCCTCTAGATTGTGCACACGCCACGAACGTCACAAACACACACAACGCTCTTTCCAGAGTTCGTGAGCAGTCGGTAGTAGCGGCGCACGCTAAGTCCGAGAGAGGGGAGAGAGGAGGACTCCGCTGCGGACGCGGGCCCTCCGTGTCCTTGGGACAGTTCCCTGCTTGTTGCGTCGGCACACACTGGAGACTTCGCCGCACAGCCGAGGAGTGCAGGAGAATACGGCGGCGGGCCGAATCGTAACACCATGTATCGACAGGATACAGTAATTCTGTGACGTTCTCAACTTCACTGTGAACTAACTATGACAACTAAATAAAACTAGCTGAAGTTGTAGAGTTGTCCTTCCGGCTTTGTCATGTTGTTTGTTTCTGATACTTTCGATAAGCACAAGATTTAGAGCCGTTTTTTGTAAACCTACTCCCTCGGTAGATAGGAGTATGATTCATGCTTCACCCTGCTTCACACTGTAACACGCAATGTGGAAAAGCCTGCTTACAGAGACCAAGCTTACATGAACTTGCTTTAAAGTCGCCGTCACGTCTTAAAGGGACCCAGAAAAGCCTTTTGCAAAAGTTACAAAAGGCCTTTATTATCGCGTATTATCAATATAGCGATGCAATGCCGTTGGAATTATTGATCTACATTCAGTATTAGCTGCGCCAGAAGCAATTAAGTGCATCTCTCCCCCCTTGCCGATCGATTCCTCCTCCCTCTCTGCTTCTTTCAAAGCAGCTGGAAACACTGGGAATAGCCATGTGACGTCGCGACGCTCGACTTCCGTTCTCTGCGGGCTACGTTCCTGCGTCTAGGCACGCGTCAATCGCTGCAGATCCGCTTTGCCTCGAGATCGCGCAGGAAGGAGGAAGAGCAACCGGAAGCCAATGGCAGTGACGTTGCCGGCGACCGACGATCGGCCGAATCAGGGGGGCGCCTCGCCATTGCGTCAGCCGCGGTCGGCGTTGCGTCAGCCGCGGTCGGCTCGCTGCGGCGGCGCGCTCATCGGCTGAGAAAGGCGATCTTCAAAAATTGTTTACAAATTATCCGTACAACGTATGGGGCTCACACTTGGTTCAAAAATCCCCCGTTATGTGTTCTACCACCTGAATGCATTTGATTGCCACCTTCACAAAGCTTTTCTGGGTCCCTTTAACACGAATGCATTGCTGCCAAGACATTTTTCAGGGGCAATCTAAGCCCTCTTGCATCAAAATATAAAGTCGCTAGGACCTGTTTCTGTATTTAAATATTTTTCCGTACGCTCACGGTATAGTGGTGGTGGTAGTGCTGGTAACCCACTTCTATTTACGCACTTTTACGATTATGAGAAAGCATTTGACTCGGTCGAAACCCTAGCAGTCATTCAGGCATTACGGAACCAGGGGGTAGATGAGCATTATGTAAGAATACTAGAGGATATCTACAATGGGTCTACAGCTACCATCATCCTCCACAGGGAGAGCAGTAAAATACCTATAGGGAAGGGTGTCAGGCAAGGAGACACAATCTCTCCAATGTTATTCACAGCATGCTTACAAGAAGTATTCAGAACGTTGGATTGGGAACAGGTGGGAGTAAGGGTTAATGGAGAATACCTCAGTAACCTCAGATTTGCTGATGACGTTGCCTTGCTAAGTAACTCGGGGGACGAATTGCAAAGCATGCTTTCGGCACTGGGCGAACAGAGTAGAACTGTGGGCCTGAAAATTAATATGCAGAAAACTAAAGTAATGATCAATAACCTCGGGACAGCACAGCAGTTTGAGATAGGTGGCGAGGCAGTGGAAGTGGTAAGCGAATATATCTACTTAGGACAAGTTGTGACCCCAGATCCCAACCATGAGGCAGAGATAATTAGAAGGATCAGAATGGGGTGGGGTGCATATGGCAGGCATTCTCAGATAATGGATAGCAGCCTACCATTGTCGCTGAAGAAGAAAGTGTATGACAGCTGCATCTTACCGGTACTCACCTACGGGGCAGAAACTTGGAGGCTCACTAAGAGGGTTCAACTTAAATTGAGAACCACTCAGCGGGCAATGGAGCGGAAAATGATAGGTGTAACATTAAGGGACAAGAAGAGAGCGGAGTGGGTCAGGGAGCAAACTGGTGTTAAAGACATATTAGTAGAAATTAAGAAGAAGAAATGGACGTGGGCAGAGCATGTAATGCGAAGGCAAGATAACCGCTGGTCATTAAGGGTAGCAGAGTGGATCCCTAGAGAAGGCAAGCGTTGCAGGGGGCGGCAGAAAGTTAGATGGGCAGATGAGATCAAGAAGTTTGCGGGGATAAATTGGTCACAGTTGGCACAGGACCGAGGTAATTGGAGAATAATGGGAGAGGCCTTTGCCCTGCAGTGGGCGTAGTTAGGCTGGTGCTGGTGATGATGATGATGATGATGATGATGATGGTGACGATTCCGGTGATTTGAGTTGGGGGCGCGAGGTGGCGCTACGCTCGCGTGCGATTCTCTTCTACATGCTCTGTTGCCTGAGATAATCTGCTGGGGCTGGCGAACCACGAACCCTTGGAATAAAATCTTGGCTGCGCCATTGGTTCGACGCTACGAATTCGTATTGTGTTAGCTCCATTTAACCAGCATTACGCGTGCGCGATGCAGCCGCGAATCATCACCAGAGGTAGCCATATTGCTTTCGCATACAATTCACATAACCACGCCTAAGGTACCTCAAAAGCCGTGTTCCGTGTGGCGTAGGTTATATCCTGGGTATGTTACCGTGCGGGTTTGTGTTTAATAGAAAGAATGTGAATTTCGCGGCCACCCGCGTCCCACAACACCGGTTTCTTTCCTTCTTTTTTATGGTGTTTTCGCATTAAAATCATCCACTCACACCACGTGGTTACCTCTTTCCGTGAAGCGGATTGTCACGGAGGGGTAAAATGCGATATTTTTGTACTTTGACGACCAAATGGGCCGGGGAATCCAAGGAATCGCTGTGAGGTATAGAAGTCGCAGTAGAACCCTCCAAACGGAATTTTTCACGGCATCTCACGACACCCTAACGGGATCTGCGACGCCGGTGCAATTATCACCCACGCCTCCATGCTCACAGAAGGGGAACCTTTCCTCCTCTGAAGTAAAGCGGATACGGTAAAACGGTAAAGCAAGGCGTGCGGATACGGATACGGTATCCGGATACTATAAAGCACACACACACACACACACACACACACACACACACACACACACACACACACACACACACACACACACACACACACACACACACACACACACACACACACACACACACACACACACACACACACACACACACACACACACACACACACACACACACACTCTCTCTCTCTCTCTCTCTCTCTCTCTCACACACACACACACACACGCGTGCACACACACACAAACGCGCGTGCGCACACACATGCACGCATGCACACGCCCGCACGCACACGCACGCACACGCACTCACACACACACGCAGACACGCTCACATGCACGCACACACGCACTCACACGCACACGCACGTGAAGACGCACAGACACACACACGCACACATGCACGCACACGCACGCGCACACGCACACACACACGCGCTCGCACACACTTAAGCACGCACGCACGCACGCACACACAGTGCCACAAGACTGCAAATAACACCAAGGAGCGTACATGGCGACGACTGACTGAATATTTGACGTTGGGGTAGATAAACCTCGGTGGTAGTTTGTGGTTCGTTTTTCGGCGACGGAAGCCCCTGGTGATGACGATAAAGCGGAAGACGAAAAGACGAGCATGATGATAGGATACGTTGTCAAAGAAAACTGCATTTACAATAATGAGGAAAATAATACAGAAGGTTGTTTGCCAAAATGGGCAACAGAACATTGCTGCTTTAGCGATCGCCTGAACTCAGTTCCGCCCTTGGTACACGATCTGTGGTTACGCCGGTACGCCCAACACCCACGATGTCTTACGTGCGTATTCGCGGAGACACTGCTTGGTTTTAAAAGCTACAGCCCTGCCTGGCGCCGACCGTCTTGCGCGCGAATATACCACTTCGCTTCCTGTGTATGCAGATCTGCAGATTTGGTCGGTCCGATACCCCAATGGCGGGGTCAAACATTTCCCCACCGCTTTTCCTTCCTTTAACTCTTTTTCAAGACGCAGTGGTCTGACAAGAAAGGAAACACGTCCCGGGAACATATTTTCGCAGCAGGCGAAGAGCTCAGGCACCGTCATGGCAACGGGTGTCATTTCCCCTTGCCAGCATAACGCACTGCAATAAGCACGTGTACGCGTTTACTCCCCCGTCTACTGTCCCTTGCCTTTCAGTTCATAGCGTGTTGTGCGGAACCCGACTGGGCACTTGCGCATTCGTTCCAGTAGGGTGGATTATTTCCCCGGGCCGGCCCTCGCCATGTTCGCGCATTCGATCGTTACGGTAGGGCGTGTCCTCTTCGCCTTTCCCGCGCGCGCAGGCGCACTCCGGTCCCGGTTAACAGGGTACGAACGGAGCAAACGGAGCATATGTGAGTGCCGAAACTCTCTATTAAACCACGTGGTCGTGGCGGGCTCTCGCTGCTCGGCCACCTCAAAACCCGGCCTCACCAGCGCTCCTGGTATTTAGGACCCTCAGTAAAGCCCAAGGTCACCCAAATCGCGCTTTGGCGGGGTATTGTGTTGTTGCACCTGCGCTAATTTTGGAGCTTTCCAAAGCGCTTGTGATTGGCCAGTGTCCCGATTGGTATCCGTATTCACAAAGAAATCTGGTAAGCAGACACGTTGAGTCCCACAGGGGTCTGTTATCTCCCCTGTGTTATTCTATGTGCTTCTGAGCTCCATAGCTATTCACCGAGATGTGTACACATATGTTTATGCTGATGACATTCACTTTTTCTCTTCTTTGCAGGACATCCATTTCTTGCTTCGTTCTCTTCAGCCATATTTGAACGTCCTGGAAGTATATCTGGAAACATTGAAGTTTTCTTTAAACTTAATTAGGTGCGCCATTCTCATGTTCCTACTTAGCAGGGTGTCGAACCGGAACCGGAACCGAACCGAAAACCGGAACCGAACCCGAATTTTTGCCCGGAACCGGAACTGAACCGGAACCGTATTTTTTCCGCCATTTTGGAACTGAACCCGAACCGGAACGAATTGAAGGAACCGTTCCGAACCGGTTCCGGGGCCTCAAAACTGTGATTTCTAGTTTTCCATCCCGGTACCCTACCTTGCATCCGAAGATACCTTTACCATTCGCCAGACGGCACCACGCAATATTTTGCATAGTATGCAGTTCCCAAGGCCCATAAGGTTTTCATCTTATTATTACCCTAAATTTAATGTAAAGTCCGTATACACTATTAGTTTGCTTTAGGTATTGCCCATCTCCCCAAATTATCTTTTTGCATTTACAATAACTTAAGTGAGGACGCATATTCCATGGCAACATATCATGGGGTATTCTTTATGGTTTCTATGTGCAGTGTGTTTAAAATCGTGTGAAGTTTTCATGTTGTTAATTCGAATGCATCCGTGTCCGCTTGTGAAGGCCTTCAGGGACACCATCTACAATAAATCCGTATTTTCCACTTATTTTAGTTTGAGTGGGCGCTTATATTAAAAACAGCACTGAGACACAAACACTCACAGTTCTCTACGTCACCATAACTTTTTCTTGTAAAGTGCCGTTGTGTCCTTTGGTTACTGCCCTAGGAGAACATGTGAATTGAAAAAAAAAATTGGGGCCTTCTCATTTTCACCTTATGGGCCTTGGGAACTGCATACTATGCAAAATATTGCGTGGTGCCGTCTGGCGAATGGTAAAAGTATCTTCGGATGCAAGGTAGGGTACCGGGAGAGCCCTTAAGAGCCTAATGCTTGATGAAACAGATGATTATCGCGTATGGAAACAATATCGGCGGGAAGGTGGTTCCAGTCTCGGGATGTTTTGGGAATGAAAGACTCAGCAAAATATTTTGTGTTAGATGAAACAACTCCAACTTTATGATTATGGTCAATTCGACGTGATATGTACTGAGGCTGTGAAAGCAGTTCAGCATGGAGAGAAGCATGGTAATAAACTTTATGAAACAAAGTTAGGCGAAAAATGCGACGTCGTGACGCCAAAGATGGGAGGCCAATACTCCTTTTCATTGTCGTTACACTTGCAGTCCTGTTATAATTTGATAGAATGAAACGGGCTGAATTATTCTGAACAAGTTCAAGTGCGGCAAGTAAATTGTCATGACACGGATCCCATACTGGCGTGGCGTACTCTAGTTTTGATCTCATTAGTGTTTTGTATAGAAGAAGTTTTAAAGAAGACGGGGCTGAGGAAAAGTTCCGCCGCAAATAGCCTAGCATACGGTTTGCCTTGTTAATAATGTATTCGATGTGTTGCGTCCAAGTTAAATTGTTAGTAATATGAACACCTAGGTACTTATAAAAGGAAACGATTTCAAGTGGTATTTTGTTCAGGTAATATACAGGCATTCAACTAGTAGTTCTTGAAACACGCATTACTTTACATTTAGTGACATTAAGTTCCATTAACCATTCTTTGCACCAGTTACTGACGCTAGTTAGATCTGATTGGAGAGAGTAGGAGTCGTAGTCAGTAGTTATTTCCCGAGAGATGAGTGAATGAACTAATGTGAATTAGTGGGACTGCGGTGTTGATTAATATGGATTAGAGGAATTAGCGGGTCAGTTAGGCGGATTAGAGGGTTGGACCAAACATGATAGATTTGGGGTCCTTGGCATTTGCACATTTTGCAGCGTTCTCTTTCTCGCCCAATCAAAAAATTTAGTTACGCACAAAATAGCCGGAAATTATGTGTCGACCACCTGAATGCTATAAAAGGCCTTTTTTATGCACGTATCTACGCTCTTATGTTATTTCTCGCGTAAGATTTACATCTCGCAATGAAGTTAAAAACTAATTGCCTAATGCATGTCTTATATTCACCAAAAGGTTCTCAAAATGTGTATATATAGGAGGTAAGACTAAGAAGCAACTAAGCTGAAAGAAAAAAAAATGGAACGATCAACTGGTTTGATGCGAAAGACGCCCTATAGCATACTCCGATACCTTCTCTTTCTTCGTGCTACCGTTCTGCAGCCTTCCGCAGGTGTAGCATCTCAACCCCCGAACACAGCCCCTTCCAAGCTGAGGAAGAGGCGATAGCACGTGCGCTTAGCCAAAGGGCCGCCAAAAGTCTAATAACAGACTCTTATCAGGCGTGGCGCAACTTTGCCAACAGTCTATTGCATGTTACAACACTTCGAATGAACAAGCAGAGACCACCAACGAGACCAGCCAGGATTGTATGGGCACCAGCTCATACTGGCATCGCCGGCAGACAAGATCGCCAACCTCGTGGCTGGACATTTGACCCGCTTAGCCAGCGCTGATGAAGCCGAGCCCGAGCGCATGCATCCTGTATACATACCAGGAAATTAATTAGCACTATAGGCTCTCCCGTAGAACGTATTCCTTCCCGCACAAATCGCTAGCGAATAACCAGGAAATATTATTATTTCGTGCACTGCGGATTAACACCTTCCCACACATCACCAGTCTTCACCTCTTTGACGGGACACAATTCTCTCCATTCCGTCGCTTCTGTGGGGAGCCTGGGAACCTCATACACACAGTAGGCGGCTGCGACAAGTCCACCCTAGATCCATCCAACCTACACGTTTCCATAAAGATTTGGGAGAAAGCCTTGGCCAGCTCCGGCCTGGAAGATCAGTTTCTCTTGATGGAAACGACTGTCGACTCTACCCCTCGAATGAGGACGCCTCTTTGAAACTTTTCCTCGATTTATTTAAAGTTCATTTTCCCTCTCTCTGCGAGGGATATTTACTGCTGCTTGTGACTTCACTCAGCTATTATCTTTCGTAGAGCCCAACCGCTCTCACCTGTCGCTGAAGTGCCATGTAGCAAGTTCCTATCTCCGGTGGTTCCCTATCTAATGCCACCCTGTACACGGCGTCCAATGAGTCATTAAAGCCGTTTTTCTTTCTAACTGGTACGTTAGCATATGAAAGATGAGCAGAAGGAAATCGCTTTAAACGCCACCAGCCACGCTTGACAGTCGGAGGTTGACGCCGACGCGGGACTGTTTTCGACTTCTAGCAGTGCTAATGATTTCGTGTTAAAGCTAAAGCGCCGTTGAAACAAGGGGTACATGAAAAGCGTAGCAGACCAATCAATTTATTTAAAGGCAAAATTATTTGCCTCATTGTGCGAAAACAGGGGTGCATGCGCGCGTGCGTGCCTAGACATTTGGTGGAACCAAAAAAGATGTTGGGCGCTCAGGCTCTCCTGCGCGCCAAAAAAACTTCCCGCTCGCCAGTAAACTACCTGCCCGCCTGGCTGCCTGCCAGGCAGGCGATTCCTGCGAGGATGCGTGATTTCGGGACGAGGGGCGGCCCGCCACGAGACGCCCGGGCGGAGGGGGGGAGGCGGTGGAGACGCAAAATACTGTACCATGGCGACACTCCAAGGTACTAAAAAATTTCTGCAGAAATTCAAACAATTATCTTAATGCGTAGCATTCCTATGCCGCTTGTCCTCAGTGTGAGTTTCTACAGCCAATTTTTTGGTTTTTATAAATCCTGTCCGACCAATTATCTGAATTGACGCTGCTATAATTACAAATATAATATTCGCAAAATATCCATTATTGTGGAAATGCAGGCAGTTATACGGTTTCCCATTTTCCTTAATTGCTTAATATTTTTCTTATTTTACAGTTTTCAAAATTTTGTTCGACCAATTATTTCTATTTGCGCCATTATAACGATTACATTTGTAACTCGCGAAATCTGCCTTATTGTGGAAATGCAGGGTGTTACACGGTTCGCCAGTTTCCGCAATTATTTTACATTTTTTTATTTTTTACATTTATAAATTTTGTTCGACTAATTATCTCCATTTACCCTATATAACGATTACAGGTGGAAATTTCCAATAATCGTCATTATTGTGTAAATGCAGGGTGTCACACAGTTTGCCAGTTTCGGTTATTACTTTTTTTATTTTTTAGTTTTTCAGAAATTTTGTGCGACCAGTTATCTCCATTTACGCTAATATAGCGATTACAGGTGGAACTCCCGCGAAATCGGTATTTTTGTGGAAATTAAGGGGGTTACACGGTCCTTGCTGTGGGCAAAGAATGGTACGCGTTAAAACGATTGTGGACGGACGGGTCGTCTGCTTAGTAGGACGGGTCAATAGGCAGTCTGCAGGGAGGCTGCCCATTACCAGAAGATTCTGGCGAAGATGCATTGAGGGGGAGGCGTCGGAGGCACCAGTGTGCTGCCCACTGGTCAGGAGGCTACCTGTTTGCCTTCCAGAAGACTGTGGCGAGAACGCATTATTTGGAGACGATGTGCGGCCCGTCACTTGTCGGCGAAGGGAGTGGATCACATGGCTGCACAGCGGCTACGTAGAGCCATGCGTTAGAGCGCAGCCCTTAAGCACCCGCTCCTGTGGTTTCGCGTAGTCCCTCAGTGTTGGACTCGTTGTAACCTAGAGAACGAAGACGCCACCGAAGATAGAGCTGGCAGGAAAACGGAGGTTGCAAGTATGACGAAAGTGTAAGGGGGAGGGCGTAATTCCGTGACCTTGCGAGATGTGCTTCCCAGTGGCGACCCCTTACGAGATAACGACAGAGTATGCCGCGCGCCGTCGTACATTAGCTGATGACGCGACCACTTCCTGAGGCACAGCATCTATGCGCCGTCGCCGAGAAGATTACAGTTCGCGCTGCACTCAAATTTCGCATTAGCGAGTGTCGTAATCGTCCGTCATTTTCTTCCTCAAGAAAACAACTGCGGGGTATAAAACTGCAGTGTTATGATCCAAGAATAAATTAAATGAAATTATAAAAATGAAAGAAACTAAATAAATAAAAATAAACTTGCGGCCATAAAAAGCAGGGCTTTCACATTCATACAAATACGCAGTCTTATGTGTCCGAGCGAATTTTTCATTTCGCTTCAGTTAATGTTGTAATCGTGGACCTACTATAGAAAACCTTTTGCAGTACATTTTACAGTTAAAGGAACTCTTCAACACTTTAGATCAACGCTCTCACTCTTATCTTCGCATCTGGAAACACTGCAAAAGTTATAGCTATTGCCAGCAAAGAGGAGCAGTGCGGGATTTGCTCGTCCCAGCAGATACGCCTTCCGTTTCTGCTTCGCTGTTGTGGTTTCATTTTAATGTCACAACTTAAGGAAAGCCGGCAAATAGCCGCTACTTCGCTGTAATGACGTCATTCCAGCGGTAGAAGAACGCCAAGACTGGGGAAGAAAGAAAAGTATTTCAAGCAAGTTTGTAAGTTATCTGATGGGGACAGAGCAGTACTTTTCGTCTGAGGGACTTTCTGACTCCCTGATCTAAGTACTGGATGTGTTGGTTGACTACTTTATGCACGCATTCAAGATTTCGAACAAAGTTGAAAAAAGTGTTGCAGGGTTACTTATTTTTGGCCAAAACAAAACACTTGCACCAAAAAACCTACATTATGCTTCGTTTTTGACAAGGAAACCTGACAAGGAAACAAAACACTAGAACAAAAAAATGAACAGAAAAAAACACGCTTGTTTTTTTTCTTCTCCGAACCCGTTCGAACCCGTTTGAACCGGCTCGAACCGGTTCGAACCGGAACAGAATGGTGCGCCGGAACTGAACCCGAACCGAACCCGAAAGGCCTGAACCCGAACCCGAACCGAACCCGAAAAAATACCGGTTCGACACCCTGCTACTTAGAGACCCAATATCGATTTCATTATTCTATCACCAACAATCCATTCGTCCGGTTTATTCGCTAAAATATCTTGGAGTCATATATTACAGTAAATTTAATTGGCGCCTACATATTGAGCTTAAAGGGACACTGAAGTGAATTTGTCAAGCTCCCGTTTTTGCTTGCACTGCGTAGACTGGCTCAAATTAGCACACTTTTCATCGTTTATCCGGTTGACAAATCGGTAATTATTTTACAAAGGGCGAAAGAAGAAAAACTACCATGCGCGGTTTGCGGCGGCCGCACCAACTAAGGCTGTGACGTTGAGAGGAGGGGCGCCGTGATTGGACGATGCCCAAGGTTAGCAGTCAAATAAGTTTCGGTTTCGGTTTCGGTTCTGTAAAACATAAAATGGCGTTGTTGGATGGGCATTCTCAATATCTCAGTAATCATCGTACCGCGCTTCTGCCATGTTGGCGGCTGTAAAATGCACAAGATAAGCCTCCCAGGACGGCTTGTAGTCGTAGCATTCACTAGCCGAGACCTACGCAGTGCATGAACGCCCTCCGCGTCCCCGCAGACGCCCAAATGTCATGCGCTTTTCCCCCATATTTGGAGCTTGCCTCCCTCATGCCTGTATCGTAAAAAGCGTGTTCGCACCAGGCCAAGGGTCTGTTAATTCTGGCCTGTGCCCACTGCCTGCAAGCAGTCGGTGCTTATGGCAACAGCACGCCAACGAGAAGTCGCTAGCGCGCCAGTGCCAGCCTGCGCGTGTTTTGTGAACTAGTTCGTGTAGACATGAACGTTGCGGCCCAAAAAAAGGTGAACTCAATATAGAAAACATCGTCGGAAAACATAAAAGTGAACTTACAAAAAAAAAAAAAAAAGCACGTACCCGCGGGGATTCGAACTCATGACTTGCAAAACATTTGCGGTGAACTACGTAACGCCTTAGCCCACTCGGCCACGAAGCCGGATCCGCAGGGCTTCCTAATATAAGGTATATATTGCACAACCGGTTTACACTTTTATTTAGTTTTGGCATTTCAAGCAGCTTAGGTGACTATTTGTTGTACTGCGCTCGTGCAGTAAGCGTCGCCCGAGTTTACACAGTAGCTCACGTCTAGCAATTGCATTTCGTAGACGGAAAAGCGTTCGCAGATGCGTTGTCGTGCTGCTGACCGCTGTTCTTGTTCGCCCAGCGCAAAAAAGTGCTTCCCGCGCCCTAGTTTTACGCTGTACGGTAAAAATATCAGTTGATTTTATTTATTTAGTACCTATATTAACTTCGCTGACTATTCTCCCGCCTTCAAGAGGCCTTATATTTTCCTACTGGCGTACCAGTCAGCGAAGCGTCGCATGTGCGCTTGTGCAGCGCCTGTGTGAAGCGACCTTGACTTAGAGCTAGATACAGTGTACAAACAAACCAAGTAAAGAAAGGCACATTCTTCCATTCACAAACGTGTCCTGGCTTCGTTTCAACTAAGCGAACGAATTGCGACCAAGCAATTTTTTTTAACCTCCTTGATTGCGACGACCCGCCGGCGGCCGGCGGATGAAACGCTCGGCCGACTGACTCTGTCTGAAGGCCGGGGAGCCGTGCAGTAGCGCAGCCAGCCAATTGCCACCTCATCCCCTCCTGACGTCACACGAAAACGCCACAGAAAATGGGCGAGCGTAAAGAGAGGAGGACAGCATTTTCGAATTAGTTTTTCTACTAAATAAAATCGCGTAAACGCGCCTAGAGTGGTCGAAACATGGCCTGGGGAATCCGGACTACAATTTGCGCTAGTAATCCCGCAATGTTTACATATCACTTCAGTGTCCCTTTAATAGGCTCCCGTGCTGTCGCTCTACTAAGGGGTCTTAGAAACAAGCGAACACGTCTGAGGGGCGACCCGCTTTTGATGATATACTGCATGTATGTTTTTCCAATTTTTCAATTTTGAGTGTGTTGTATTCTCTGGTTCCGCGACCTATAAGCTCCTGCCATTTGTGAAGCTGGAACGACAAGCATTGCGTTTCTGCTTAGGCCTGCCCGGTTACGTTCCGATTCGGGGGTTGTACTTAGAGGCCGGATTCCGAACGCCTAATGCCAGGTTCAAACACCTAACAGTCCATGAATTCGCAAATTCCTTGAGTCCCCACTAGCAGGGCCACAGGCTGTACTTATCCAAGACGCGATGCGGTTTTCGGTTCAAATTGGTGTCGTTTGCGTCGCCCACAAGTCATTTTTGTCATTTATTTACTTAATCCAGTAAACTCCACCATCCTTTCAGATCCAGTCTTGCAGTTTTCATCCGCAGTAGTACAGATTTCTATCGATAATATTTTTCGAAAAAAAAAAATGCTAACTTTCTTCCGGCGAATATAATTATAACATTCTCCTGGCTCACCAGTTTCAATATACATGACACGTGGTTATAGCTACCGACTCTTCGTGAAAAGATGAGAAAGTTAGGATGGGTATCTCCTCTCAGGCATCGAATTGGTCTCTTTCATTGCGTTTGCCAGATAAATACTACCTTTTTTAAGCGAAATTTCTTCCTGTTCTTCTCGCCATTCTGAATCTTCATTCGGTGCATTCTTCAGTGATGTTGCTCACACACTCACTTTCCGGGTGCATTGCTCTTTTTTCGGAAACAGTTAATGCTTTGCTTAAATTAAAACTTTTTATTCCAGCGTCCCACTCATGTCCGGGCAATTAGGCTTGTTTGACTGCAGCACCGACTTCGATTCAGCACTGTGGCTTAGCCCTTAATAAAGCCGCTGATATGGCAACAAAAAGGGCATTTGCTTTACCGATTGTAGAGGGGCTTCCCCCGTTCGATTGCGTGTTCCCCGCCCGTTATCGCCAACATCTGTTGACCCAAGACGCCCCTGATCATGAGCTGTACACTTCTCCTGAACTTCAACACCTCAGGTTCCGCTCTAAAAGAAGCTCTTGAGAGAAAGAAAGAAGGGAAAGAAGGAAAAGAAGCTTCTTCGCTGGTACTATGTATCGCTGACCTATTTTCGCGTTAATGTCCCCCCATTAAATTGATACCTATACCGGGCAGATATGACAACGTCTCCCATGTGCCACCTTTGTAAGGAAATTGAATCTGACGAGCATTTATTCTTTTTCTTGCCGCCAATATTCTAATATTCAAAAACGTTTCGAAAAGTTTTGGACTGACTTTGACTCTCCCAGCGCTTTTATCTTTTGCGGGCACAAAGCGAGGCCACTGCCATAGGTATGTTTGTCACGCCATCCATTGGTTCATTTCGAAGACGGGTCTTTTACCATGCTAACGCTTTTCTGACCAAGCTAGACTTTTATTTGTTTCATCGTTCCTCTTTTCTTCTTTTCCCCCCTATTTCTCTTTTAAAGGGACCCAGAAAAGCCTTCTGTCAAAGTTACAAAAGGCCTGTATTGTCGCGCAGCACCAATAAAGCGATGCAATGCCGTTGGAATTATTGATCTACATTCAGTATTAGCTGCGCCAGAAGCAATTAAATGCACCTCTCCCCACTTGCCGATCGACTCCTCCTCCCTCTCTGCTCCCTTCAAAGCAGTTGGAAACAGTGGGAATAGTCATGTGACATCGCGACGTTCGACTTCCGTTCTGCGCTAGCTACATTCCTGTGCCTAGGCACGCGTCAATCGCTGCTGACCCGCCTTTGCCGCCTTTGCCTCGGGATCGCGCAGAAAGGAGGAAGAGCAGCCGGAAGCCAATGGCAGGGACGCCGCTGGCGGCCGACCTCGCCGGCGATTGGGCGAATCAGGGGGCGCCTTCGCCGTTGCGTCAGCCGCGGTCGTCGTTGCGTCAGCCGCGGTCGGCTCGCTGCGGCGTCGCGCTCATCGGCTGAAAAAGGCGATCTTCAAAAATTGTTTACAAATTATCCGTACAACGTATGGGGCTCACACTTGGCTCAAAAATCCCCCGTTATGTGTTCTACCACCTGAATGCATTTGATTGCCACCTTCACAAAGCTTTTCGGGGTCCCTTTAAGGGGTCATGCAGACAAAACACAAGTTTGGTTCATTCGAAAGATTGCCTCTCTAAATCATACTGACACCACTTTTAACGCAAAAACGCACACTTCGCTCAAATAAGCTATATAAGAAGAAAAAGGGAATTACCATGCGACACACTGGCTGCTTTGCCGCAACAGAACCTGTGATGTCATATGAGCCCAGCTGTGTGATTGGCTGAGGCTGGCAAAAACAAACGCAATTTGGGCACATCTGTTTGCGGTTAAATGTAAGGCATATTCATTTTACAGGAGTAAGAATTGCGCGGTAAACAATGAAAGTTAGGAAAATACACGTAAGCAAAGAGGTACCAATGCGCACTGCTGTTGGTACTGTGCGCACTATGTCTTTTTAGCTGCGAAGTCGTCCGCCGCTATGGAATTTTCTTACACGACACTGGCCGACTGGCGCAAGCGACGCTGAATTAAGTGGCCCTATTTGTCGTGGACAACCCATGTTTCACGAAACGATTACTTTCTACGGAGCGAAAACAAACCAGGTGCAAATACGGTCAAAAACAAAGCAACGACGGAACACCGTCAGTATGGTAGCGCCATCTGGGAGGAAATACGGCAAGCAAGGCTGCAGAGCCGTATGGCGCAGTTGTAGTTCGTTTGAGTACGCGCACTTATGACTTCATTGCAGACGTTACGAAAACACAAGATTGGCGGGAGAAGAAACATTTTAACCTAAATTCATTAATTTCTCGGTGAATGCGGCATGATTTGCTGTCGTACAAGCGCTCAGGGCACTATAAAAGAAGGAATCTTTTGAATAAAACAAACTCGTATTTTGTCTGCATCGCCCCTTTATTACAGAAAATAAATCCTTTCTCCTTGTCTACCATTTTGCCTTATTTGATTCATTTTCAAGAAAAAAACACTTCTTGGCCGATTCCTCTACGTGGGTATGCGTCATTTCAATGTGCCACCACCCCCACCACTGCCACGCGGGAGTACAACCTCACGAGCTGCGAAAAAGAAGTCGCCGGCCGCAGCATCGCATCCTCGGCGTCGCGAGCCTTCGGAAACAGCCCTCCAACCTCTTGGCAAGTTCCCTCCACCCCGAGCTCACCTGCCCTACCGGCAGCGACATGGGGCTGGGTTTATCTCGATCGGCCGTGCTCGAAGAGGGCGATGTGGCGCTGTACTGGGACCCCCGGTACAAGGAGTACTTCTACGCGGGCGCCATGACGCCGCCCGGGCAGATGTACGATTTCACGGGAAGGCCCATCACGCTGCCCACCGACACGCACACCTGGTCCGTCGTGCCGCTCGCGCCACCAGACCCCCGTGACTGGGCACCACAACCAGGGCCATCCATCCTATCGCGGCGCAACGAACAGGTACGTACAAAGTTTTACGTCGCGGAATTCCATAATTTGACGCGCCTTGTTTGCGTGAGAAAATGAGGGGGACACGCCGACTAAATTTTCGCTTCACACTTCATCGATCCGTCAATAGACGTAGTGATAGAATAACAGAGACCGTGAGACGAAAGAGAGTGGGCGTGGAGAGAGATGCCTCCGAAATGGGGTACGTCAGTCGATGTGCGGGTTGGTACCTGCCATTGCCGACGCACCGGTTCGGTCACACGACGTCTGGATGTTGCCCGTGACTCCCTTCACTTCTTGTTCGAGTTGGAAAATCGAGTCAGTGCAGGACGGCAAAAAAGGGAGACTAAATGTGAGAGCGATGAAATGCATGGTGGACAACAAAAACAGCGACAGCCAGCCAACGGCGCCGCGAAAGCTAGTAAACGCCAAGTCTTGAATCACGTTCTGTATGGTGCGTGTTTCGCGCGCGAATTCGCAGCTGCGGCGCTGCTTGGGCGCAGAACAATCTATTTTCGTATTTTCATTGCTGCGACGCATTGCCAAGTGCCAGGGCGCGTCCCCGGGAGTAGTTCGACTCTGAAAAAACTGGAGTTTTCTCACAGCAACGAGCATCGACCCTTTTGCCGCACGAGCAGCGCCAGATCTGCGAATTCGCGGGCTAAATTCGCGCCATGCAGAACAGACAGGGTTGGAGTGCTAGGTACTGTTTGCAAGGTGTACAGGGGACGTGCAATAAAATACGCTACTTTGCGGACTTCTGGAACCGAAGCAAGGCGTGCACATTGGGTCAAGCCTGAAGTTCGCGAGAGATAGGGAAGCGATGCTCATTAATGCTTAAAAATACGATCTCAAATACCTTAAATAAGTAGAGACACGAAATTTTCGTGTTGCGTTGTTTTCGCTGCCATGTGTGCCCACCAGCCAACTAATCAAATACTAGCAGTCGATCGTGGCCTAAATAATCATTTGCAGCCTCGTTTATTCGTGAAAGTTTCGCGTTCGACAAAGCAAACACCAAGGGGGCCGCCATGACAGGACGACACTCGTGGCGTTGTTCCTGTAGCACCACGACCACTATGGACGGGCGCCCAGACCGATATGCGTGGTCTCCATCATAGAGCTTCTAAATAGTACTTAGAGCAAAAACGGTCGCTGCAATCGCACGCCGCAATGGGAATTATGGGCGCCGGATAATCGGATCGGCTACGAGTGGCTAGTGCAGTGGACCACGGATTAGACTTGTCGGCTCTGAAGTGTTCGTTTTAGTTCTGTTTTCGGTGCGCTTTTTATTTTCCCGCATGCCACATTCGGCCATTCAATGGCTATCACAGATATGTCCAGATAATAATGCGATTAACACGTAGCGCTTATGCCCGCATTAGCGGGGAGTTTCCCAAGAGGAAAGGGCGGCCACATGCAGCGACGGCTAGAAGCGACGCGAAAAACGTAATTCAGGATGCACAACAAACAGAGAGTGTGAGCGACAGCGACAAGCGAAAAAATTAATATACTGGCATCAATGCCATCCGCCGTCGTGGCTCGTCGCTACAGTTCCCACAAGTGGCATCCCTGCCTCCCGCTTGCGGGCTGCTTCTGGCCACCAAAAAGCGGGCGAGGGTCCCGGCGGGGTGTGCATGCTGTATCTATTTACGATTTTTTCGCCGCTCGCCGCCGTCGCTGAGTGTGGTTACCCCTTCAAACATGCAATGACAAGCGCAATGAGGCAGCAAACATGGCGACTCGACAAGCCGGTATGTATTTGCCATTTGTAGCATTAATTGAATTTCATAATGATTTGCGAGCGTGCTTGAAGACGCCCCGAACCAGGCGTGGGGACACGCCGGAACGACGGTCAAGGGAAGAGAACTATTACAGGATGCCATAGACGCGGGCTTCAACCTGGTGACGGACCTGTCGCAACCCACAAGAACTGGTACGTCGGTAGCGAGGGACACCACCCCGGACCTGACGTTCGTCAAGGTGGGGATGGCGTGCTCGCGCGGAGGGCAATGGCGCAACACGGGAGAAGATCTTGGCAGCGACCACATGATAGTGGACGTCCGAATCCCGTTCGCCGGCCGCAACAACTACGGCAAGAAAACGCACAAGCTCACGGACTGGGAGGCGTTTCGCAGGGCGCTACCCGAAACGCACGACGACATAGAAGACATAGAAGAGTGGACCACTGCCGACATGAAGACGGTGGACGAGGATAGTCAAGAAATAGAAATGGACGAGGACATCGACAAGGTGGACAGCCGCTTGGCGCACCTTCTGGAAGCCAAGAGCTCACTGAAGGCCCGCTGGCTCAAACAACGCACCAACCGTCGGCTGAGGAAACGGATCGCCGAACTCAACAAACAGATCGGAAAGCACTCCAGGGTGCTGTGCGCCCAGCAATGGAACCAGGCATGTAACGAGGCGGACGGCATGATGCACACGGGCAAAACGGGGAACTTGCTATGACACCTCCTAGACGAGACCACGACCAAGAGTACCCAACACAACAACCTTGCACGTACGCTCCATAGGGCCATCAAGGAACTGGGAGAGGACGAAGTCAAGAAAACCCTGGACGACAAGTACCTCCAGACCACCCCCACCGAGGACCACCCGGGTTACCACGGAGAGGAGGACGCGGAGCTAGACAAGGACATAGAACCATGGGAAGTGCGCGTCGCGCGGCCGGCGGCGGGACCTGACAGGGTCACCAACAAGGCGCTCAGGAACCTAAACGACGCGGCAGTGGAGGCGCTGACGCGCTACTTCAACAAGTGCTGGTGCGCAGGCCAACTCCCTAAGCAGTGGAAGACGGCCAAAACGATCCTAACCCCAAAACTCGGCAGGCTCCCGAGCATAGAGAACCTTCGACCAATTTCACTCACGTCGTGCGCGGGGAAGGTGCTGGAGCACATCCTTATGAACCGGTGGCAACGCTACCTAGAAGACGCAGAGCTCTACCCCAATTCCCTCATAGGATTCAGAAATAAGCTGTGCACACAGGACGACATGATCCGGCTAAAACACGAGATCCTGGACGACACGATGACCAGAGACAATAGAGCGGTGCAGGGCCTGGATCTGCAGAGTGCGTTCGACAAGGTCCGACACTCGGCAATACTAGGACAAGTAAACTCAACATGGGAGGACGGACGTACGACTACATCAGGGACTTCCTGACGAACAGAACAACCAAGATCTGCGCGGGAGGCCTGCAGCTGCCCGAAAAGAAGCTCGGCAGCGTCGGCACGCCACAGGGCTCGGTCATTTCCCTGCTGCATTCCAACCTGGTGATGATCAGCGTGGCAAATCGGTTGGAAAGGGTGGCGGCCGTCCGCCACACCATCTACGCCGACGACGTCACGCTGTGGGTCCCGGGAGGCAGCGATGGACACATCGCGACCACTTTGCAAGAAGCTATAGATGCAATCGAAGAACAGCTCGACGGATCGGGCCTCGTCTGCTCTACGACCAAGTCAGAGTTGCTGATACTCCCACCGAAGGGCGTAAGGAAACGCAAAAAAGACGACCGGTCAAGCATCGTCTTACACACGGCAAACGGACAGGTCATCCCGGAGGTCGCCCAAATCAGGGTGCTGGGCATGCTTCTCGAACGAACGAGGGTCAACGGCGCCACGGTAACCAAGCTGACCACGAAAGTCGACGCGGCCATGCGCCTTGCCCGCCGAGTCTCCAACAGAAGGGGAGGCACGAAGGAGGAGAATCTGATGAGGCTTGTCCAGTCCTTCGTCATAAGCCACGTCGCGTACGTCGCCGCTTTTCACAATTGGAGGGCGTGCGAGAAAGCCAAGATCGAGGCGACCATACGTAAGGCGTACAAGACGGCTGTCGGCCTCATCAGAAGTACGAACACGGACAAGCTCGCGGCGTTGGGGGTGCACAACACCCTCGACGAAACCGCGGAAGCACAGAAGACGGTGCAGTTCGAGCGCCTGTCGGGCACCAGAACGGGACGTTACATCCTCCGACGCCCGGGGTACCTGCCCAAGGAGGGAGGACAACCAGCAGGGGAACCGCTGCCCGAGGGAACGCGGGGACGGCTCGTCGTCTGCCCGATACCTCTCAATATGAACCCAGAACATAACAAGGAACGAAGGACCGCTCGGGTCAAGGTCCTGGTAGACCTACACGCAAGCGACAACGGGGCAGTGTACGTGGATGCTGCGAGACACCAAGAAGAGGAAGATGTCTACGCGGCGGTGGTGGTGACAGCCACGACGGGAGACACGAAGACGGCGGCGAGCGTTCACGCCAAGAAAACACATAAGGCCGAGGAGGTAGCGTTGGCACTCGCCCTAGCAGACCCCGGGTGCACTACGGTTCTCTGCAACTCGAAAACGGCGATCCACAACTATGCCAAGAACAGTGTGTGCGGTGAGGCCGCGCGCATTCTGCGCAAGGCCGAAGCCAACGGCTGCTTCAGTAGAGGCAGTGTGGTGCTCAAGTGGTTCCCGGCCCACATGGGTAGAACCGTGGCGGGCCGGGTGAGCAACGCGAATCACAACGAGACGGCCAACGCCGTCGCGCGAGGACTTGCACGCCGCGCGACGAACAGCGACCAGGCCGCCTCGGACGACCTGGACGCAGGCGCCGAAGACTACGACGGAACCAAGGATACGATGACCAGCTACAACGACGTTGTGCGGTGGTACAGACTGTGTCGACGAACGATGCCGCCTCCCCACCCGAGGTTGACTCGGGAGGAGACCGTATTATACAGACAGTTACAGACGGACTCCGTGATCACCCCGCTGCTCGCGAAGTACATGTGCCCAATGGTGTACGACAGTGATGTGTGCAAACTCTGAGTGTGAGCGGGCCACGCTGACCCATATCATGTGGGACTGCAGAATCAGGGCGACGAAGGCAGCAGAAGAAACGACGCTTCCACTACCCTTAGAGGCGGCGAAGTGGACTTATGACTACGACGTGCAACTCCAGGCAGTCCAGCAGGTCTCGGCGGCCCTCGGTTTGCAGCGACCGAGCGACCCCACAGAGGGGAGGGGGAGCGGTGGCTGTCTCCGACCCGAGCGGGGAAGCAAGGGCGCAGGTCCTAGGGTCCAGCCGGGACGACGTCCAGGCCGCGTCACGGCTAGGATGAACCTCTCGTGAGAGGGTCGTCCAAAACCGCTCTTCAGGCGACTAAATAAAGTTGCTCTCTCTCTCTCTCTCTCTCTCTCTCTCTCTCTCTCTCTCTCTCTCAGCTAATTATCCCCAAGAAGATGAAGCATACGGCATATCGTTTGGAGTGTATAATAGTTTTATAATGTATACGGGACGGCCCGCTGTGTCTAACGGCGTGAGAAAAATGCAGGACTCCTGCTTTTTTAAAGCCAGAGCACTTTAGGGGCTCGACTTGTCGTCGTAGCTCGCTCGCTGCACCCAAGTGGAGCCACACGGCGGTCCGCCGTAGCGGCTGTCGTCGCGGCGTAACCCAGAGGCTTCGAAAGCCAAGTGGTTTATATATTCATAAGAGTTCGAAACACGTGAACTGCTGGCGCATGTCATACATCTCCCCTTTTCTGGCGCACAGAAAACTGTAGGTGATTTTGAGGTAAAGTATACGTAATTAACCGGCAGCGCCCGCGTTCATTTAGTTAGGAACGCTCGTTG
This sequence comes from Haemaphysalis longicornis, assembly GCF_048455015.1. NCBI lineage: Eukaryota > Metazoa > Arthropoda > Arachnida > Ixodida > Ixodidae > Haemaphysalis > Haemaphysalis longicornis. The sequence goes on from NW_027526361.1 coordinate 225,024,693, forward strand.
GGTTAGTTTTGTGATAGTAAGGAAAAAAAGTGGCAGTTCAGCGACAGCACGTGCGGGAGGAAAAGCAAGCACAAAGAGAACAGAACTCCTGCTGGCCCAGTTTCAGGCAGAGGGTGCGCGAGCACTGCGAAGGCGGGAAATTTGAAATGCGTTGGGTGGTAGCAGTGAGCGGATAACGGCGCTAGGTTCCGCGAGGTTCCGCTCACCGGGAAACTAGAAATGGGAATTCTTTTTCCAGTACGGATCATGACATGCACGCATATTCGAACAACTACACGACTCCACCTGAATGAAGGCGATCCAATTAATGTGTTGTGGCTTTCGACATAAAAACGTGCGTCAGACATGTGATGAATTTCACGCGAGTAATTTGAGCACGCTAACAACAGAAATCGTAATTAAGCGAGTAGCAGAACACGTACTTTCGAAGTGTTCTTTCTACTTGGGTACGTGAACGCGCCTAATGAGCGATACGTACTAACGGAGATAGGGGAGATGCACTGCGAAAAGCATTACTATAATAATGAGATTGCATGACAGGCCATGTCACACTAACGTTTTTGCAAACACTACAAGATAATGGGTGCTTTGTGTCATCATTACTTTTTTGTGCGAGCACTTGTAAAAACGACTTATAGTGGCCAAAATACCAAAACACGTAGAAACATTCAAGCCGGTACTGCTACCGTGTTGCGGCCGCAGGACACACAGCGCATATCCACACGAGGACATGTTTAGATATGGCAATGCTAATAGTAGATCAGGAAGGTCATATGCCGCAAGCCAATAGTAGCGTGTACACAGATGTCACGTGCCATCTCGGAAGTTTTGGGTATCGTTCGTTAAAGGGACAGCTGTAGGGTGCGCCGGATAAATTACCGTGCTCGGGAATGAACCTAATCGTGTATGTGCGCTGTAACAGCTGTAACCTAACGTCATATTACTTTGGAATGATCCTTGTTTTTTCTAATTATTTGCTCAAGTAATCAACATCTTATAATTACGCACAAAGCTGTGTGCTGGGGAAGCGGAATATGCGTTAAGAAAAGTAATGGGCAAGACTGATGTGACTTGCATATGACCAGGCTGCTGTGAGGAAGGTTCCATGCACCCCGCCACCCCAGTGACTGACAGCCCCGGCTAATTGGTTCATGTTACTGAAAGGCTTCAACGGTCTTGCGATGCAGTATTTTTTTGTCGAGGTTGCCTTGCCTTACGTGCGCACCTAAAAAGATAGTTATGCTGAACAAGGGGTACATATCACATTTTGTGGTACAACCGACAGGAATGAAAGTTCTGCGCGAACAATACATTAGGCGAAGTACATTCTGGTGCGTTTGCTATCGTTGACTCATCATCATGAAAAGTAGCGTATTCATCCTATGCGTGTTTTGAGTTCACTGCTCGTGTGCATGCAGGGACAACGTCGGAACCAGGGCCGTCGGATAACCTGGGACTTCCTGGTGAAGGTCGGAAAGGCCACCGAGGGCTATGTCCGTGGAGGGGATAACCCAAACTCCGCCGCACCGTCGACCCCTCTGTGCTACTATGTGTGTCCAGTCCTATTGGTGATAGCTGTCGTGGCGGCCATTCTAATCGCGTTTGCGCTGCTGACACCGAGTGGTGAGAGTGTGTCGTCGCAAGGCACAGGCTCCACCTACGCGACATTTATCGAGGAGGCCTTCGACCGTGGCCTCGTGCAGCCGTCGTTGCCCCGTCCACGTCAGCGCGCCGCTGCTGAGCAGGCGGCGAATCCCGGGAACATCCCTGTTGAGCCAACCACCACACTTACGGCCATTACGGCCGACGACACGCTAACAACAAACGGTGCACCTCATTTCGACGCCGCCGCCTCCGAAACAAGGGCCGCTCGATTCCCCAGCAATCACGATACACGTCGCCACGTTTGCATTGTAGCGAGCTCCAAGTCACCACTGGGGGACCATGAAAGCAATACGAGCCTCCGTGAGCCGTACCGCAACTGCGACGCGGTAATTCACTGCTGCTACTCTCTCCCAGTCGACCAGAACCTCGAGGACTGGACCGTTGCACGTAGTGACTCGAACCCGGACGACTTGTCGACGTCCGGAAAAGGAGAACCGCGAACCAGCGTTCTTCTAGGTGTTTACGTTGGTGATGGCGCCGCTTTCCAAAGACTGCTTTTCAACTGGTCCGGTGAACGAACCAAGTTTCTCTCGGAAGTCGTTCAGGCAGCGCAAACGGGCAGATTCGGGGGCGTTCGCCTGTGGGTGCCAGTGCACGTGCCCGCGACAAGTGGCTTTGACGACCGCCTCATTGGTCTAGCTCACGACGTTGCCTCGAAGCTGCGAGAGGTCAACTGCACGTTCGGTCTTTTTCTTCCGCAAGGTCTCACCTCGGAGCATCGGGGCCTTACCATCTCCGACCTCACGAAAGCCCTGAACGCTTCGTACAGCCTTCTCCTGTACCCTCTGTTCTCGGCTTTCCGGAACACAACCGGCAACGCCATAACCAGGTGGCCCACTCCGAAGGAGGTACTCGCTCTCGCCTCAGTCCAAACGGGAGCTATGCGGGACAACGGTTCCGTCTGTTACTTGCCGCCTTCACCAGTGGCTGTGAAGATGCGTCTCGCCGAGCGCTGTAACCAGAGCAAGACACAGCGCGTTGCCCGCGCGACGTACGTGAACCTCCCGATGCTCGCAGATGTCTGCCGCGGACTTCGCCTTGATCATTCGTGGACGAGCTCTGTTCGTATGTATCATACTTACGCTTGCAAGGACAGGAGGGCGGTCCTCTACCAGACACCACGACAGACGCGCCAGTTTCACGAGGACGTGTTAGGCTCAGCGCCCTCGTCCACTTGTCTGGGGTCCTTCGTCGATTTAGAAGGACTTCCTGGTGCGTGCAAGGAAATATATTCAGGGTCCGGATAACAAGGATGGAGGAGGCGCCAAAGAAAAGTTTGCCGTGTGCAGGCGGTGTTTTTTGTGAGAACTGAACAGCTGTCGCCATTACGTTGTGAGAATTCGTGCGAAAGCCATCGTCGACTGTGTCTCGTTGTATATTTTGGAATTACTACGACCTTCTTATTGTGCACTTGCACTCTCGTCAATCATTTCTGAAACGGCTAGCTCACTTCTAATAGACAAAAGCACTTTTGCGAACAGACCCCCACCCCCGAATGACAGATGCGACGGGTACAAAACGAAGCCATTTTACCTCGCTCCTTTTCATAAGCTAGAACACTAGTTTTAACGCCGTTCTAATTTGTTTGGTTAGTGGCATGAGAGCATTGTAATCCTGCGGTATGGGAGCATTGTAATCGTGCATTGCGAATGCAATGATACATTCCATTTTTTGCCTATCGTGAAGTGTCTTAATTTTTTAAACCTCTCGCGAGATTCGAACTTGGCCATTTTATTTTGTGGGGCAATCGTTGATTAGGATTTCGGAGCCTGGTATTGTTAAAAGCCTGCACGCCATGACTGCGTACAGTATTCTTTTGTTTGGCAACGGTAGTTTCGCGGAGATGGTGTAAGAAAACATCATGCCATAATTTACTTCGCCAAATCTGGATGTTTGGGTCATTCACCGTAGCTAAATACAAACACAAAAACATTCCTCGCGGCAGTTACGTCTGCTTATGAGCTTTGAAGGCAAAAGCAAGGCAATACTTATTAACTTTGCTGCAGCATTTTATTTCAGTCTATTTTATTTGCTTTCGTATCTTTGTCTTACGGCGCTTATTACGCCACGCCACGGCTTCACTACATTCCAGGATCTGCCGGGCTGGTGTGCAACTGTTCTTCTCAGTCGCCACCATGTTCACATGCTGCGGCGCAAGCACTATTCTACGGAGATAATAAATATTCTTTATCCAGCAGAGGCTGATAAGTGGGCATCGCCGCGGGGCAGGAATCCCAAATAATTTTACGTTTCCACTTATTCAAAAATTTTGAGATTTTATGCAGCATGCATATTAGCCCCTAAAAGCTCCTGGTCCATCCCCGAAGTGGGTATGTGGAGCGAAGATAAGGAGAACAACGACGACGACTTTTGTTCTACCGCTAGAAGCGTGCAGGGCATAGAGTTTCATACTAATATATACTAAAGGGAAATCTGGCACTGCATTCGCGGGTCGCCGTGGGCGGCGCCATTCCAGCTAGCGACGTTCCTAGCCTGCTTGGCTTGGTTAGCCACATGGCTTCTATATCGTCTTGAAGCCAAAATCAATAAAAACTGGTAACATCGTTTTTTTGTTCATCTTGCATGAAGCTCCTAATATTCCCTGAAAAATACATCTTTCTGGGGTTTTAATTTTATCATAGTAAAACGAATTCCATTAATCGTCTGCAGGAATATTGTTGCATTTTTGCAGCCAGAGGCAACTTTTCAGCCTGTTGGTGAGCCATGCCATGGACAAGTGGAACGTTCCTGCCATAGAGTTTCTTAGTAAGTATACTTGAGAGGAAACTGCGCCTCGTAAGCCATGTCGTCGTGGGGGTTCATGGGAAGACCCCCTTTTTGACTTGGGCTTGGCATGACAACTGGATTCTTCAGCGGTTTTTGCGATTTGCTTTATTCACTATGCATTAACACGTTTACGAGCTACAAGGAAGCCGAAATCCTCCCGTTTCTGTGGTAGCCGTGTTCAGTGAAACAGCAGGCAATGCGTGATCGCACCTGACGTTGCTCCTGCCGCATTCGAAGGACGTATGACTGAGCGGGTAATATGCCGCCGCGAAATTTGTAGCCGACGAAAAGCAGAAACAAAACCTACTTCGACGAACACAAGATACGGCAAATACGGACGCTTGTATGCGTCCTATCTTGTCATCGTCCACGACTGTTTAACGCCACGTTTTCATTTTTCTTGTTAAACTAGCTAGCGGTCGCGGTGCACCGGTTCACCACGAAGGCAACGTTTTCATAGGCACGCTCAAAAAACGTTGGAAACTCTTCAAGAACTTATTTTTTGGAATAATGGTAAAATTAATAAAATCACAGTCTCTAATCAGTTACCCGCCAAATATTAGCATTGTTCGTAACTACAACCTTGGCGTGCGGAATAGCAGGCACAACCGTTCCGGCAAAAATACGCTGTACTTTTTTTCTTAGTTTTAAAACAGCCTGTTTTTATTTTCCACTTACATAATTGCACACTATTCTTTGTGTTTTTGTGGCACTTTGCTTAAATTTGCGGTCCTAAAACGTTTCAATCCAAACCAATAATGAAACTAAGGCGAGCGCGATGTGTAATGGTGGCCCATGACGACACAGACGACCTTGATGTGAGCCGCATAGACGCTAGCGCCAGATTCTTCCCTAGTGTATACTGTAAGAAACTCTATGGTTCCTGCCCGGTACATATACATAGTGAACTAGAATGATATAGGGGCACGAACGGCGAGGAAGGGGCGTGCTCTTCTATGTAGAAAACGCCAGGTGGCGCTACTGCGCCCTCTTCGGTTTTAGCCTAACCCATATGCGCCCTCATGGCTTTAGCCTAAGCCATATGCTGCAAGGCGAAGTGGTACAAAAGCATATTTCGGGTATGTTATACGCAGACGACCTTGTTCTTTTAGCTGATAACCAAACCGATATGCAGCGGCTAATAAATATTAGCGGCCAGGAAGCCACCGACATCGGGTTAAATTTCAGTGCAGAAAAATCAGGAATAATGGTTTTCAATGACGCTACCACTGACGTAGTGTCTATCCAGCAAGGCGAATTACCTAGAGGGAAGGAATATAAATATTTGGGAGTGTGGATAAACGAAGAGGATAACTACTTAAGATCTCATGAGGAGCAACTTAAGGTTAAGGGAAAGCGAAACGCAGCTATAATGAAGCATGAAGCTCTGTGGGGGTATAACAATAATGAAGTAGTAAGAGGAATGTGGAAAGGAGTAATGGTTCCGGGTCTCACGTTTGCGAACGCTGTATTCTGCTTAAAATCAGGCGTTCTATCAGGCCTTGAAGTAAACCGGAGAACGGTAGGACGTTTGGCCTTAGGCGCGCATGGAAAAACAACTAACGAAGCAGTTCAGGGAGATATGGGCTGGGCGTCGTTTGAAGTTAGAGAAGCACAGAGTAAAATATGCTTTGAGATGAGGTTGAGGACAATGGATAAACGAAGGTGGGCAGCTAAGGTTTTTAGGTACCTATACTTGAAAAGCGTGGACACGCAGTGGTTAAGAAAGACTAGAAGGCTAACGATGAAATACTGAAAGAACAGTGGAGAATCCAAAACAGCCAAGGTAACCAAAAAAGAGGCAAGGCAGATGGAAACGAATGATTGGAGGGAAAAAATGGAAGCTAAAACGTCGTTAGAGATGTACATGGCTGAGAAATTGAACATCAGAAAGGAAAATTTCTACGATAATTCCCAGGACAGTGCTTTGCTTTTTGAGGCTGAGCAGGTTGCCTGCGAACTAAGAAGGAAGGAAGGAATAGTACAGGAAAGGCAGGGAGGTTAACCAGAATACTGTCCGGTTGGCTACCCTACTCAGGGGGGAGGGGATACGGGAAATGAAAGGGAAAGAAAGGACAGCGGTACATATTAAAGGAGAAAATGAGAGAAATAAAAGTAGAAAAAACACAAGGCGTGGCCAGGCAACTATAAAGGCGGTCCAAACAACGCACACAACCAGAAAATGCACAAAACTAATACGGTCCACTGATAAAATGGGCGAACTAAGGGCACTGCACTGTAGTAATGTCCCTACAATCGTTCAGACAGGCCCGTGTCCTTCAAAAAGAGCAGTAGGGCTTAGAGTTTTGTGGAGAAGTATTCACAAAATGATGTGGTATGCGTGGTCTGTGGAAAAGAAACAGAAACTATGCGGCACATAGTGTTAGAATGTGAGGGTATCCATCCAAATCTACATGAAGGGAATATGAAGAGGAAGAGGAAGGGAAGAGGAAGTTAACTTCAAGGCTGTCGAGGGGACGAAAAGAAGATTAGAATGCTGGTGGACGAAAAGCAGAGAGGGGAATATTGCCTAGGACAGTTACCACCTCTAACAGGAAAAAAAAAGTATATTGTGCCTAATAAACTTTTTGTACCTGCCCTAAGCAGCGCTAGTATTAAACCAAGAGTGTAAAACATGAGTATATTAGTCCTTTTTGGTAAGGTGACATGTCATCACCCCGCTTTAAAGGGAAACCAATAGCAATCATCATCAACCATCATCATCATCTAGAGGCGCCGCCGTGGCAATCACTGTACTTCAGGCGATCGGCAGTGGTTATGGCTGTCGTTGTTCCGATGTTGGGTAGTAGTTAACCTTTACAAAAAAAAAAAAAAAACGGCTGCTCGCGTCTGGCGTCCCCGTACCTTGCGTACCTTGCTAGGAATGTTTTGTTGCAAATCTGCCCGTTTGAGCTGTAGGGAAACGGCTATAAATCGAGTTGTTTGGTGTCGTCTGCTACCTGCGCAGACGATCGATACGAGCGTACGCGTTCGATGTGCTGCCGGCGGACAACTGCCATGCTTAATTCTTTACGAATGAATTTACTTTTAAATGCAGAGCATTTCAGTAACTCACGATGTCACCCGCGTTGACGTCCGTAGTCGTAGTCCGCACCGTCGTTGTCCGCACCCCTCCCCCTACACTATATAAAAAAAATACTATCCGGCGCCTGTTTTCGATCCCTAGACCCTGCGGGCGGAACGCCATGTACATGGTGCTCTACCCACTGCGCCACAAAGCCGACACAGAATGGGAGGCTACGAACGCGCCTTATATCCTTGACTCATTCAAACTACGTCAAGAAGCTGCTGATACAACGCATTCACTACCACCAACTCCCCAAACACTAAACGTTAACTCAATACACCCACCCCCTATGCGACGCATTTACTCGAGTCCCACTCGCGGGGAGATGGGCCCAATTTTTTTGTATTTACTGTAATGAAGTGCCGACATGAACCTACCTGTGAATTTGCCTCTACGGAAGCAAATTATAACCAGTATTCACGCTTCCATGTAGCACCCGTGAGTGAGGAGGAGGAGGACAGAAACGTTTATTGGAGCGGAGAGCGGAAAGTGCTGTTGTGGGTGGCCTTCCTAGTCCGCATAGCCGCGAATCGTAGCAGCTGCTCTTGCCCGAGACACGAGGTTAACCTGCGTCTCTAGCAGGCAGCTGGTCACAGAGTGAAAAAAAAAAATTAATTTAGGCGGTCTATTAATGTTCCCTATATTTTGCACCCCAAATGTTTTCGAGTCTTACTTGCAGCGTGTGCATGGCATTGAGAGGCCGATAAGTAATACAAGAAAGGCGAGCTTTTTGTTGTTTTATTGGAAGTGCAAGAAAGTTTGGAAGGTAAAAAAAAACGCATTTTCCCTAGGCGGGAGTCACAATGGCCTAGCCAAGCGAAGTTATGTCGCATAAAGGTGTTCAAAACAAAGCAAGACGCCTGTGAGTTTAGGTTGTGCGACTAAGTTTCAAGTACTTCGAAGCCTGGCTCTTTCGAGTGTTGCTGCTGTTAATGCTCTTAGTGAAAAAATGAAGGCGGGTTGTTAGATAAACAGCAGTGAGCTCGGCTGCCACATTTTTGCAGTGGTCAGGGCAGCCAAGCTGGAGCTCCCTTTTTGCCTTTACCACCTCCACAATATCGAGAATGCTGTCCGAGTGTAACTCTCGAAGGCTAAAACACGTAGTGAAGGCATTTTCCAAATCAGCCACAAACTGGTAGAAAAGCGCAGAGGGGTATAGAAGGCCTCCGTTGTCTTTCATACGCGTGAACTCAGCTAGGCTTAAGCTTCCCGCTTCTTCCTTGGTTATCAAAAGCAAATTTAGGCAGCTTTCACAGCTAGTCTGCCATATACTCTTCTTTGCTACATAGCCAGCTAAGTAGAAATTGAGCCGGCTGTCACTCCATGCTCCTTGGGAATGATCTGGAAGTTTTCGCAGGAGCTCTGTGTCTGCTGCATCGATGTTGCCTTGATTGGGAAGTTTGTCCACCAGTTCCTGCTTGCCGCTGGTAGCCCTTTTTTGGCAAGCATCTGCATCTAACAGTAAACTAAGGACGCCAGGCTCGCAGTTCTTCATGGAAACAGAATGGGCAAGATTTTTGAATGCGAGACAGTTCACAGTAACCACGAACTGCTGAGGCGTCGGGTGCGAATTTCAGCCGAACGACTGTCTCACGATTCCGAAGAGATGCTCTGCAGGATCCTGGCTGAGACGGCTAGTCATCACGTACTTGAAACCTACATGCTGTGCGAGGTACTCCAACAGTGACAGCACACTGGACAGTGTCACGCGCAGTCCTGTAGCTGTCGGCTGGCTTAAGAAGCCATCCTTTCCGTTGGTGTGCTTCTCCACTGAGGAAGGACAAAAAGTAATGTAGCTTGTCCACCGACGAAGAATTTGGTCGTAAAGCTTCAGCAGTAAAGCGAGATGTCATCACTTGGATGAGGTCACGGATGCTCCTGAAACAAAAGCATACGTTTTGTAGCACACACCAGGAAGTACAAGCCTGGTGTCGCATGGTCACTTCTAACAATTGTTACCTGTATATGGCTTCGTATACTCACTCAAAAAAATGAAGCGTAGCTGAAATGTCCCCGCACGCTTCCTCGACCCCTCCCTGTACAACTTCAGTCCCTTGATCACTTTGTCGCTGAAGAGCTGGAAAGCTGGTAACACCCTCTGGACCTCGAAATCGGTGGGATCTGTGTGACTAGAAGTGATTCCATGCAGGGCTTGCAGAGCAACATTTTCTCCATTCAAAGCCACCGCTTCGCGTACAGCCTGAAGAGACACGTAAAATATAAAAGAAAGGTTCTGCTTTATACACCTACCTAGATGAAAGAAATATTACCGCGATGAATCCGGTTCAACCTGTCTAAACATCACTTACATCGCCCTCTGGAAGTTTGTAGTCGGAAGTCAGCAGGCCATTGCGGAGGCACTTAATCAAATGGGAAAAGTCCGATGGGAAGTGGAGCCGACGCTCTAGATCAACAAGATGCGGTGCGCTACACTTCGTGTTTGTTCAAGATGCACGAATTCCCATCAAGGACCACATCTTTCATTTCCAAGTTGCTCCGTCGCTTGTTATGAAGTCGACTTTGAGCCCTGATTTCTCCGCCAAAAATTACGGTTTCCAGCGAGGTACCTTTTATGTTGTTTTTCTTGGCAAATGCTGCAAGCACCTGAGTCCATTTACCAACAAATGGGACGAAAAGTATTGCCATCCTACGGTCACAGACGGTGTGCTTATCTTCTTCTGACGTGAAGGGGCCAAGATCCACGAAGCTTTCAATGTGACCACCGTTGTTGACTGACAAATGCTGAGACAATTTCATTTCGTCAACCAGGAGGCCTCCATGCAGTTGGAACTCATCCATTGAGCTCGTTTTCTCCCTCAGCACGTCAATAACTTTCATGTTGAAGCCAAACCATGCTTTGTACGACTTCAGATACTTCCTCAGGGTTGTTTTGCTGGGTGCTGCAAGTATTTTCTCCTTTCTCGGGTGCTCATACAGCGCAGGACTCTTCATTTTCATCGTCAAGCACTCCAACACCCATTCATTTGAATATCTCGTGCCTTTAGTGCTTCTCCGCGAGGAAGACTTGAAAATGTGACGCACTGCCTCACACTGCTTGGGTGGAAGCCCCGCCATCTTCGCAGTGACAGCGTCTTCAGAAATGTTCGCGTTTTTGGCCACTGTTACTGGAAGTTTTTTTGTAGGGCTCTAATATGGTTTCGGAGTCGTGCAGCCTTTTGTTTTTCAACCTTCAATCGTTTAGCTGCGACTTTTCCTCTCGCCACGCGAACTCTTGGTCGTGAGGTGCGAGACTTCCTACTTTGCAGACGTTTCCGTGTGGCCTTGCATTCTGCGCAAACGGCACCTAAAACAAAAAACCAAAACAAAACGCGGTTGGCACGAGAGAATAACTCGCAAGATGCTGATACAGCTGATTTTCTCGGCAGCAAAGCTTGCAATGAACAAATTACCTTCAGAGGAAACTTTCCCCAGGCACTTAGTGCTGAAGGCAGCGTCTCCAAATGTGGTCGTTTGAGATCGCAGCTTCGGTGTTAGCACGTGCAATGCATCACTAAACTCCACAGCCGCCATGGCCCCTTTGCAGGCCGGACTACCGTCAGCTTCTTCCAGCACACTGTTCATGGCAGCTAGGGAATCTATTTCACCGCTCCCGCATAACACACCGCGGAAAAGGGTCATTATTTGTTAGAAGCCCAAAACTGTGCAATGCATCAATCTGCCAAAACAACCAAACAAGGAAAAGTACTAAAAACTTTCAAAGACTGCTTACTTGTAGAAGGATGAATTCACACACACAAGACAGACGCGCGCAACAAAATAGAATGTCGCAAATGAGGGGAAGGGTGTACAAGCTCAATTCACCCTATTTCATAAACAAGGCTCCATAGCAGTTGCATGGTTGTTCTCCCAAAACTAATCTGAATGTTTATGCGGGTGAGTTGAAAATGTCAAAGGCTCCGTGTTTCAATCTGACATGTATGTTAGACTACATGCACATCTTTGACTGTTTGCCAGGAAAACTTTGTTTGGTTACGTTGCTTGTTGTGGTAACCTTTTGTACTTAGCATTTCTTGTGTGTAGCAAGCTTCTATTCCTTCTTTTTTTCAGATGCAGAAAATGCGGGCTGGGGACATAGAATACTTTAAGAAGTTTTACAGGATGTCACCATGCCATTTTGATTTTCTGCTGGGTCTTGTAAGGAAAGACCTGGAGAGGCAGTACGTGGTGAGAGAGCCGATTTGTCCAGCGGAATGGCTGGCCATGACCATAAGGTATGGTTAACTGCCACTCAGCCTTGTGATAACTGACCAGACTGCACAATTTAGGAATGTAGTCAGTGTGTTGCTCTGATTCAAGGACTTGCTCTTTTTAGCAATGCTTTGGAGGCTAGCTGCACATTGCAGTGGCAGTTGTCTCGGGGAACATTGTGTGGTACATTATCTGTTTTTTTTGGCCTGCGAACTGAACTGTAACACTAACATTGTCCTTTTATGCAGGCACGGCATGATTTGCCTGTGCCCACTCCACACTTACAACTCTGTTTCTGTGAGCCCCGCTTACCCAATTAAAGTAAAGGCAGAACTCCCATTGTTAAAGGGACACTGAAGTGAATTTGTCAAGCTCCCGTTTTTGCTTGCACTGCGTAGACTGGCTCAAATTAGCACACTTTTCATCGTTTATCCGGTTGACAAATCGGTAATTATTTTACAAAGCGCGAAAGAAGAAAAACTACCATGCGCGGTTTGCGGCGGCCGCACCAACTAAGGCTGTGACGTTGGGAGGAGGGGCGCCGTGATTGGACGATGCCCAAGGTTAGCAATCACACAAGTTTCGGTTTCCGTTTCGGTTCTGTAAAACATAACCAATGGCGTTGTTGGATGGGCATTCTCAATATCTCAGTAATCATCGTACCGCGCTTCTGCCATGTTGTCGGCTGTAAAATGCACAAGATAAGCCTCCCAAGACGGCTTGTAGTCGTAGCATTCATTAGCCGAGACCTACGCAGTGCATGAACGCCCTCCGCGTACCCGCAGACGCCCAAATGTCATGCGCTTTTCCCCCATATTTGGAGCTTGCCTCCCTCATGCCTGTATCGTAAAAAGCGTGTTTGCACCAGGCCAAGGGTCTGTTCATTCTAGCCTGTGCCCACTGCCTGCAAGCAGTCGGTGCTTATGGCAACAGCACGCCAACGAGAACTCGCTAGCGCGCCAGTGCCAGCCTGCGCGCGTTTTGTGAACTAGTTCGTGTAGCCATGAACGTTGCGGCCCAAAAAAAGGTGAACTCAATATAGAAAACATTGGCGGAAAACAAAAAAGTTAACTTACAAAAAAAAAGCACGTCCCCGCGGGGATTCGAACTCGTGACTTGCAAAACATTTGCGGCGACATACCTAACACCCCAGACCACTGAGCCACGGAGCGGGACGCGAAAGCCTTGCTATATACGGTATATATTGTACAACCGGCTTACACTTTTATTTAGTTTTGGCATTTCAAGCAGCTTAGGTGACTATTTGTTGTACTGCGATCGTGCAGTAAGCGTCGCCCGAGTTTCCACAGTAGCTCACGTCTAGCAATTGCATTTCGTAGACGGAAAAGCGTTCGCAGAGGCGTAGTCGTGCTGCTGACCGCTGTGCTTGTTCGCCCAGCGCAAAAAAGTGCTTCCCGCGCCCTAGTTTTACGCTGTACGGTAAAAATATCAGTTGATTTTATTTCCTTAGTACCTATATTGACTTCGCTGACTCTTCTCCCGCCTTCAAGAGGCCTTATATTTTCCTACTGGCGTACCAGTCAGCGAAGCGTCGCATGTGCGCTTGTGCAGCGCTTGTGTGAAGCGACCTACAGTGTACCAACAATCCAAGTAAAGAAAGGCACATTCTTCCATTCACAAACGTGTCCTGGCTTCGTTTCAACTAAGCGAACGAATTGCGACCAAGCAATTTTTTTTTAACCTCCTTGATTGCGACGACCCGCCGGCGGCCGGCGGACGAAACGCTGGGCCGACTGACTCTGTCGGCCGGGGAGCCGTGCAGTAGCGCAGCCGTGGCGCAGCCAATTGCCAGCTCATCCCCTCCTGACGTCACACGAAAACGCCACAGAAAATGGGCGAGCGTAAAGAGAGGAGGACAGCATTTTCTAATTAGTTTTTCTACTAAATAAAATCGCGTAAACGCGCCTAGAGTGGTCGAAACATGGCCTGGGGACTCCGGACTACAATTTGCGCTAGTAATCCCGCAATGTTTACATATCACTTCAGTGTCCCTTTAAGTGCTTGGGGTAGAAGCTACACCAAAAACTGAGTTCAATGATTTTACTGTGTTAACTTGAATGTGCTTCTTGCACTATGTAATGTCAGGCAATTATCAACAGGAAACAGCATTGTTGCAGAGATGATCACAAATTGCAATAATGTTTCATTAATTTCCCTTTCCTGTCCCTGTGTCAGCTCACGCTTCAATTTGTTTCCCTCATAGCTTTATTTACTGAGGATGTAATTCCTATTGCCGTCTCCTCATTTTCCAGGAGTAATCTAACTAGAACCTATGCACCAACACTGCGGAATGGGTGGCCCGATTCAATTCTGAGGAATCGCAACTTTCCGTGATACGATTCGTCAACTCCACAGAATGCCACAATGTTGCCTATTCCAACTCCTGGAATGGCCGGGAAGTCCAAATCCATTTCTTTAGTTCCTCAGCGTGTAAATTACTGCTTAGTGGTTTATCAAGCTATTGTAAATGCAACATGGAGGTGTGGTTATCAGAAACATTGAGATCTGCAGAAATATGTGTGCACGTTGCCAAAATCGCGGGATGGTAGCAGCTTGGTGACTTCTCGAGCAGAATTACCACCCGTGAAATTCACAAACGGGTAGTACTTCTGATGCCTACTATACTATTTGCATGATCAGCGTGTTGTAATGACTTGCTCTTGTGCAGTACTAGAGGGAAACTATGTTGCTGTCTGCTTTCTTTGTTTTGTACAGCCTGTAACGTAGTACCTGGCTATGTGCTTCGCACATCATCACACTAGCGCCATCGCACTGCTGTAGCTAAATCACAGGCACCTCGTCTGTACCTGGCTCACATCTGCGTGCACTCGTAATCCTCACCTTTGTAGAGCGCTGAGCACTCTGATGGTTTAAGAGCCAGCCTGGTGTAGACCCCAGCTGAAGATCGCCGCAGCTCGTATAAAAATCTAGCCCATTGCATTCCGCACCAAACGCACCTAATTCTATCCCATTTCAAATCCTTTAAGCATTGTCGCCATTATATTCCCATCAATTCATTCCAGTATCGCGAAAAGGTGGCATGAATACGGGGTCCGATTCGAGAGCGGTAACTCCACAGCACTGCCATGCACAATACACCCAGAGTCTGCTGAATGCCTTTTTGCGGGTGGGCGGCAATATGTGCCACTTTTTACGGATCAATGCCAATTTTCATACCTTGTAGAGCAGCTTTCGAATGTTTAGTGTGATCTTTAAGACTATTTATCCCCGTGCTCTTTGTTGCCTCTGGCACAATGTTTAAATGCATTTGGATAATTCTCAGGTGTATCTATATCTTCCTTGCGCAGGTACTTGTCATCCGGGGGCCTTCTTCAGGACATCGCCCTGGCATTCCGTGTAGGAATTTCCACCGCCCGATTGGCAGTTCGGGTGACGTGCAGGGCTCTTTGGGCCCGACTGCAGCCTCTTTACATGCCGGTGGGTACCGTAAGACTGCATACACTTTAATAATGAGCAGCTGCACATTAACGCAAACGAATTGCGGTTTTGCTGCATTGCACAACACATGAAATGTTAAGTGAATCTGCTACCAATGATGCAGGCATGGTCTTTCTAACCGCATGCCAAGTCCTTGACATAAGAAAAAAACATATTTATTGTAACAACATGACTTCAGCAGGCAATTATGTCAGCTGCAATTAGAAAACATGCTCTTTTAAAAGTAATTCCCAACATTTATTCAACCAGTGTGAAGATTTATTATTTTAAAGCTTTTGTTCTACCTATCTGCTTACAGGCAGGGATTTTTATTTTCTGAAAGAGCAAATGCGTTATATTTTCTTCTAAAATACTATGTTGGAAGGTTGATTATGGAAGGTTGATTATGATTGAACCTGTGCTGTAATTTAACCTCAAAAATATTGCACGGATTCTGAGGTTTCACTGGCTCAATTGAATGTGAGAATCTGTGGTGATATTTTTTTATTCGTCAAATTGATAATTTAGTCATGTTCATACAAACATATTGTTGGCCAAATTTGAGAATGCCTACCTTAAAATGCAGCAGCCAGCTGCACTGGAGAGGCATTGTTCACTGTATTTCTTTTACATACATAAATTAATGAAATCATTAAATTTTAAACTTTATTTTGTAATGTCCTTTCCACTTTTTTTTTCTCCACATGAACAATTTCACCACAGTGTTTTTACAAGTGTAGTTGAAGGGGCTTGTGAGGGAAATCACCCCTGTTGAATGGGGTGGCTGAAGAAAGCCGATCTTTTAAAAATTTGTGGTTTCACCATAATATGGCATATGTTATTGTGTTGAAAGACATGCATGTTGGTCGAGGCACACTTTGTTAGATGTGCATAGGAGTTTGCAATGATAAAGTGGAAAGGTGGCAATGACTCAAAATGTGGTATGAGAGTGCTAAATTTGTAACACAACAGTCTGGTGATGAAAGTCCTCAGTTTGTAGGTTTGTGTATTTCATGCTCTTGATCAGTCCCCAGATACTGTTACCTGGCTTCGGGTGGCTGAGGGCTTCAGCCGTGCTTGGCAGTTCCCCAACTGCCTTGGGGCCATTGATGGCAAGCACGTGCAGATCCGGCGCCCTGCGAAGTCTGGCAGCATGTACTTCAACTATAAGGTTTGTTTCAGTTTTACATAGGTAATGTTTTCAAAGTCAACTGATTTTTCGGTATTGTCGCTTCAGCAGTATATGAGCCGTGTCATCAAAAATGTATGCTGCATAGGTGCGTATGCCTATGCTGACACACCTGCCGCACACTATCGACGAATACCACAATGCCCGTTGCCGCTTGTGTGTGTTGTAAACTGCATGTGCAGCTAGTGTAGGGGGTCAAACAAGGCAGGGATAGCTATCACGGGAACGACATTGATTGATTGGTTGTAGGTTTAAGGCGCCGACGCAACGCAGGTGATCAGGCGCGCCGTAGTGGAGGGCTCCAGATTAATTTTGAACACCTGGGGGTCTTTAACCTGGTGCGCCGAAATCACGTACACACGGGCATTCTTGCTTTTCGCCTTCATCAGAAAAGTGGCTGTTGCGGACGGAAATCGAACACGCGACCTCGTGCTCAGCAGCACGTCTTAGCCACTGAGCCACCGCGGCGGGTACAGGAACATGTTGGATACTGAGCAATAGGCAGCCTGTGCCACTGCTACAGCGAGCAAACGGGACCACTGAGAGGGTTAGAATCGATAGCAGGGTGTGTGTGAGGGGGGTCACAAACACCATTGTAGGCTTCAAAAGCTGGAACAAGGCATACGCATCGGGTTGGCCAAGTGTCAAGTTCGTGAGGGTGAGGTGCTGCTGTCACACATTCTTGAAGATCCACAGATGGATTTTCTACTCCTTCTGTCTCTATGCATAGGTATCACACCTATATAATGCACTACCGGCTTTATAGATAGTGAGCTGCCTTTTGCAGCCAGCAACAATGGGAGGCAGCGCTCCAAAACATTGCCATGCAGAAACGGCGCGCTCCGTCAGATTGAGCCAAGTTTAATCCTAAAACTTGCCAGCTTCATTTCGCTCGCGGTGGGCCCAGCGACTTCGCATGAACAGTAGCGGTCGCACTAATAAATTCCAATTGTACCAATCGCTAGCTATAATACCGACCAGAAAAGAAAAATCACGGTTAAGTCTAGAACCGTTGTGTAGCTATGCAGACATCATCAAACCACTCTGCTACTACGAGTGCCTGCTGACTGGCATTCTTTGTTTTTAACCTTTTCTTTTATTTAGACATCCGGAAACTTTGCCGACTTTCACTTTGCGTTGAGGAGCTTTATTTCTGAATTCGCAGAGAAGGCTCGAAGTTGTATAAACACCCCAACAGGGCCATTGTGTGTGTGGAAGCGCCGTCATTCTTGTGGTGAAACAGTGTTGTTACAGCAAAGGGAGCCCTAATCAATGGCAACCTTTTCAGTGACTGCGGCGGTTTTACCATAACTCAAGTGTCACATTTGAAGGAGCTCTACTGGGGTGGCTTACAAGCCCAACAAATGACAAACCTGCGTATGGCAGCCGTCTCCCGCCAAACCTTGCGGTGAAAACCACAGTGGAACCCTGTTCATACGTTTTTCACTAGACTGGGAAAACAAAACGTAACAAGCAGGAAAACTGAGCACTGAGGAAACCTTCAAAAATGAACGAAAACAGTGTAGCTCTGACTTGGAACAATGTATTTCTGCAACTTTGGCTTTCGAACCTTAAAAAACTCGAGAATGTAGGATTGCTGCTTTTTGGGATCTCTCAAAAACACCACGCGTGGCAATGCAAGGTCCGGTTCCTACCGATTTTGACTATTTTCTGTGCTGGCTGCTTGTCTGCTGCATTTAGTATGTCAAGCTTTTCCTGAAGGGAAAGCGCTTCCCATTTTCGCGACGCCTACAAGGCACGACAAAATTCGGGGTTGCAAGTTCAGCGCTGTTCTCAGTGCTTGAAGCACACAATGACAACAAAAGTATGTGCTATTCTTGCGATGCTGCTTTTATGGCGAACACGCACTTCCGGCATTCCGAAGTGAAACTTTCGTTGTAAGCGCAGTGATGCCGGTGATAGCATAGAGTAACATAGGGCCATCTAGGGGTGACAAATTGCACCCGTGTGTGGCGACATGCAGTCAGTTCCATAGCTAGCCCTGGCCAATTCTCATCAAACGTCAAAATGGTGGTCCGCGCATGTTGCCCGCGCGGGTTCGGAATGTCAGATTGCGGCGAATGATCTGGGAACATGTTCTGGGCCACGAACTATCAGTGAGGATTTTAATGGGACTCGAGATGAAGTGCACCGGGAGTAAACAAATACAATGTAGCAGCCAGGAAAACGCAGCACTGAGAAACGTAAGGCTGGGGTTCTACTGTACAGGTTTTCATTGCAACGTCAGGCATACCATAAAAGCAGTATTCATTTTTCCACATTAGAGAAATTAGCAAAAAAGTTTTTGAGAAAGAGTACTGAACCACTTGCTGCTTCCTCATAACTTCAGTCATCAGCTTGTTATTTGGAAAGAGCCATGGCTCCCCTCAACCCACCACACGTCTTTTGGGGTAAAAAAACTAGCAAAGGAGAGCATATAAAAAAAATGCTCTAGACCAGTACCTAGGTAAGTGAGGGTTGCATGTAGTCTTTCCTTTATTGGTGTCACAACCGGTTACTTCAGTTACTTGTAACTTGTCACTCATGGTGTTTGTCTTTCAGTGTGATTGTGTAACAGAATTCCCATTGTTTAGACTGATCTACCATAGCCCCCTTTTCCTTGTTTTCAGGACACCTACTCCATTGTGCTGCTTGCCGTCGTCGACAGCGACTACAAGTTTGTCGTTGTAGATGTCGGGGCATACGGCAAGCAGAGCGATGGAGGGGTGCTCCAAAACTCCCGTTTCGGGAAACACCTCGACGAGGGCCGCCTTCAGCTCCCACGAGACCTGCCGCTGCCAGACACCAGTCTCCTGGCCCCATGCGTGTTCGTGGGCGATGAAGCGTTTCAGTTAAGAACGGACTTCTTGCGGCCATACCCGGGAAGGCTGCTGGGCGACTGCAAGAGGATCTTCAACTACCGTCTCAGCAGGGCGAGGTGAACTCATCTCATCTTGGCTTTGAACTGCATTAATCGCTACCTTATTTATCTCAAAACTAAACCTATGAAAATACGAAATTTGGTACTGCATATCGAATTATGGGAATCAAATATTTCAGAATAAGATTAACTTGAACTGTCTGTGAATCAAATCGAATATTTTGAAATATGAATATATTTGCTTTAGTGTGGATTGAGCTTCTAAAACATTGCAAAAAAAGAAAAAAAAAGCTTTGTCTTTTGGGACTTGACATGTGAATGTTCACTGCTTAACACTTTCCTGCCCACAGGAAAGTGAATGCTTTTGGGTACTCTAGCATACACTTTTTTTTCCGGTCGCAAAAATTATGCAGTATATCAGTGTATGGTATCGAATTATAGAAGAGTAAATTTCCTTTGTAGTGGTAATTGTTTCAAACAGGGATTTTTATTCTAAAAAGAAAAAAAGCTGTACAGGAAAGTTTTGGAACAGACACACACAAAAAAACAAAATGGTGTTGCTCCACACAGAAAAAGCGCACAAAAATTTTAAGATATACATTTTATACACATGCTATCAGCGCAACAGTCCTGCAAACATCAAATGAACTGTGAAGCTTTTTGACTTACAATAAAAACGTTAGCACTAGTGGGTTTTATGCCACTGTGCAAAGCAGTTCCTCCAGACATAGGTTGGCTACACATGCATTGCAGAAAACATGGGTTTTCTGCTCCAACAAGTAATAACTCTTGATTCATGACTCATATCATTAATGAGAGGTATGGTTATAAATTTAATGCAAATAGCATTGAACTTCACCTAACATGCATCAGAGTTATAGCCCGTCTACACTAGGGTCTGAATGTCATTTGAACCAAATGTCATTTGACTCAAATGGGGTGCTTCGAATGCCATTCAGAATCCGCCGTGCTACACTACAGTTTCGATGGCATTTGAAAGCTTTCACAATTGCTCGACGTGTGCTGTAGTGGCGCTGTTGTAGCCCCGTTCTGTTTTCATACGATAACACAACAATCATATTTAGGAGCAGTGAAAGGCAGTAACATGATATCAACTTAGAAAAGACACCAGTTTTGACTCTAACGTGGTGGCTGTTTGCGTGGTGTTATTTTTTTTTGCAACTGACCCACTGGTTTTGAGAGTATGAAAATTAAATATGTTGATTTTCATATTTTAAGTAAATGAACAGTGAACAAAGTACCACAAACAAAAATATTTTGTTTGTTTTGCGTACAGAAGTATTATATTTTTATTGCCGATCAAAGACGCTGCGTGCGAGAGAGCTAGAAATGGCATTTGAAACCCCAAATGTCTCCCTCGGTGCTCATTTGGCTCGAATGTCATTTGAGCCGAATGGCATTTCAAAACCTGGTGTAGCAGCACAATTTGGCATTTGAGTCAAATGACATTTGGTTCAAATGACATTCGGACGCTAGTGTAGCAGTGTTATTACACACAATCGTTTCGCACAAGGTTTGCATGTGTTGGGCTTCTTTGCGCCGCTTCAGTGTCGTAAAAAAAAGCCAACCCCATGAAGCACACCGCGCAGTGGAGCTTGAAAATTTGTATGTCTTGCAGCAGCCAATTTTTAGGGCTCTGTTGTACGTGAATTTTGAATATTCGAAAGCTTTGAACACTTCAAATGGTAGAACAGCTCTACAATTTCGATCAAATTCTGGGTGAAAGTGGTTCAGAGATGAAGACGAAAAAAGAAGGGTCTATTGAGGGTTTTTTAAATTTTCATATCAACATCTATAGATACCACTTGTGTTCATGCCAATCTATTGGGCAGCCGTTGGGTGTGATCCTTCTGTATGATCGCATTCAGGCTGTTCAAGCTTTGTTCTGGCTGTGAGGATCGTTGACAGAAAACTATCATCGGCAAAGTGTCTCGAGAGGGGAGGAAATGCTAGGCCAAGAAGTGTGAGGGAAAGTGGCGAAGGGGCAGGGAGCCCACCAACAGGTGTGGGGAGTGAGCGCCTCAAGAAAAGAACGTGGTTAGGGAGGTCCCTGCAATTGAACCCGAGACCTTTAAGCCATGAAACTGCCAACCTAACGTGGGCCACACCGAAGGCCTGGCGGATAAGGGGTTAGCAGCGGCGGGAAACAATAACATGTGCAGCCAATTGGAAAGAAAAAAAAAGGTTCCTGGAGTCGGAATCGAACCTGGGTCCCTTGCGTTATGAAGAAGAAGAAGAATTTATTTGTCCTGAGTCTTTACAGGCACGGCAGCAGAGGCTATAGGCTTTGCAGCCTGACAAGGGCCTCTGCACCTAACTACATTTGACAAACAGGGCACTTATTATCAAAATAATGAAATATCATATCGCAGCATTTCACACAATAACACAGACAATAACAATTCACACAATTACAGAGTAGAGGTGAGAAAACATAGGCTTTCACTTAAAAAAAAAGAGAAAAAAGGTCACGTATATACTTTTAAAAACTCGCACAATTGCACAGTAGGACATCACAACAAACATAATATAGGCGTTCACATAAGTTTTATCATACAATACACATTAACCAGTAAAAAAGTTCAAGTACACATACTTTGTTACATATATTCAATGTCATGGCATAAAAGGATGGGCTTCATTTGGGCTTTAGAATGAATATGACTGGTGTCTATGAGACCATGTAAGCGATTTAATAAGGCAGGTGCTTGGTACTCGACGTGCTGTTTACCGTAATTTGTCCTCACTATTGGGGTTTTCCTGTACAGATGACGCATGTTGTAATTAAAATTCTTATTTTCTGGTGTGTTCTGAAAACTCTGAGGATCATTTTTCTGAACCCATTGTAAAAGCCTAAAGTAATATAGTTGTGTTATTTTTAACATTGAGTATTTTTCGAAAAGTGGCTTAGCTTTTAAGTTCCTTATGAGGCCATGATATTGTTCGAAGGCTCGGAGGACTCTTTTTTGCATAATCAGTAGTTTTTGATAGTTCGTTTGTGTCGTAGTACCCCATACCATGATGCAATATGTCATTTTCGAATAAAACAGTGCATAATACAACTCAACTTGTAGCCATTTTGGTACAACTGGGCTCGGTTTGTATAAACACCCAGCAGTTCTGCTAAGCTCCATAGTTAGTTTGGCGTCTATCCAATTTCGCTATCATCACATTCGGGGTGCGCAATATTTTCTTCGGATTCATAATGCGGGCATTGGCTTCCGATTACGGTTGATTTGAAGTGGACTTTGGCTTCTAAATTTGGCAGTCTGGATTTTGGAGTTGAAAAGGGTGGATTGGGGACTTCGATTTCACTCAGTTTGCATGTGGACAGTTTCGCTTTTTAACTACCTCTAATATTTCCTCAGTCTTCACATCTAGATTGCAAAGGTGACCGAATTTTTGTTTGTAGCAATAGAAGAAACACGTCCTGTCCTGCTTTTGTAGCCTGTTACTTGCTGCATGTGTTGTTTTGTAGTTACAACACTTGTAAGTGTGCACAAAAGAAAAGAAAAAAAAGGGCTTTGGCCATCAGTGCATCAGTGAATGGGAAACCTCTACTTAAAAGAAAATGCAAGTAATAAATGAGCCAGGTGAGCATGTGGCATTTTTCCTCCTCCCCCTCTTTCAGTGCACTTCTGAAACTTGGCTGTTTGGCTTCAAATTTCAGCCACACCGCATTTTCAGTTCAGTATGTGCACGAAAAATATATCAGGTGGTTGTGAGTATTCGATGCAATTTATTCAAAGTGAACTAACCCTCTCCCCCCCCCCTCCTCAATGCTTCCAACAGTAGGTGCGCAGAAAATGCCTTTGGCATTCTTGCAACCGCTGGCGAATCCTCGAGCGGAGAATTGGGGAACAACCAGAAAATGCCGAGGTGATGGTGAAAGCGCTCTGCGTGCTGCAGAACTTTTTGATGATGAGGCAGCATGCTGATGATGAGGACGGCTACTGCAGTGCTGGCTATGCGGACTCAGTGAGTGGAATCGGTGAAAGGCGGAGTGGCTTGGGGCGGCAAAAACTTGTCCAGCCGCATCTGCAGCTGGCACGTACACAAGCCAGGAACTTTGCACAAATGGCACGGTATGTGCGGGACTTGTTCACGCAGTATTTCTGGAGTGCCGCAGGCAGTGTGGCTTGGCAGCGAAGTGTCCTGCAGGCCTGAGAGAAAGTCTGCTACTACTTGGAGTGTTTTCTTTTTTTTTTTTCATTTGGTGTGCATTACTTTTCTCAGCAATAGTATGTATGCTGAGCAATTTGTGTTAGTAAGCTTTGGAAGATGCTGATGTTTGTGCTTTGTATTTCTTTTCTCGACAATTGTATATAATGCTGAGCAATTTGTGTTAGCAAGTTTTGTAAGATGATTTTTTTTAATTTATTACTTTTCTTAGCAATAGCATGCATGCTAAGCAATTTGTGTTAGCAAGCTTTGCAAGATGAGAATGTTAAAGGGGTCATGAAGAGGAAATGTACTTGCTTAATTTTGTCTGGTTGAACAATCTTTGAATAACTTAAATTCGAACTGTGTTCACAATTCATTACTTCAGGAATTTAGGGGAGGTCTTTGAAATGCTCATTTTTTGGCGCCCATCAAGTAACCATGGGATACCCTCCGGCAGTGCAACTAGCAGTGACGTCACGTTAAGAACATTACAGTTAAGGGCTCATGAACAGAAAATGCATTTGTGTTTGCTTAATTTTGTCTGCTTGAACGATCTTTTAGTAACGTAAATCCCAAATATTTTCACAATTCCTTGCCTGTGGAATTTAGAAGAGGCCTTTGAAATTCTCGTTTTTAGGCGCATCGCAAGCAACCATGCGCGTATCATTGGTTGCCAGCGCAACTAGCAATGATGTCACGTTAAGAACATTCGAGAGTTAAACGCTTTTTGTGTATATTGTTCTGTACAGCTGCAAACTCAATATAAAAAACAATAAATCCTTTATTCTTTGCCATAAACAGCTTTCTATCAACGTGCCCGGTGTCGCGACCGCTTTCAGTTGCCTGGCAACCATTGTAGCAGAACTCAGACCTCCTGTTTGTACGGTTTGTAGCTACTTTCCCTGCTGAAGTTCACATTATTTTGCCGAATTCTCTTCTGAATCTTACCATTTTTTTATGAAAGGGCATAAATCCGCTCAAGCTAAAACAAGAAAAAAAAAAGAATATGCCCCGTGTGCGATTTGAACTTCCGGCCACTGGCCCAGCCCACTGTTATGGCCAGCCTGCATTGAAGTCGGACAGTTTACCCACTACGCTACACTATTCTTTTTTTTTCTTTAATACATGGAAATTTTAGAGGGAAGTCAGCCAAGACAATTGACACACAATATCAACACTAACAGACAGCAAAGGGTAAGCACGTCAGTCTAACAAAGGTCGGCACCAATTCAAAACTCAGGCAAGCAAACGCACGCATCCAAAAGATGCAGCCACTCTGGTGGATCACTCTGCGCAACGTAAACGCTCCGTACCAACGCCGCCTGTTCCCGAAAAATGACCTTGGTCGGCCTAGGGGGTTCAGCATGCCGATCAGTCATGCGGCACTTCCACAAGCTAAACAAACCTAGGAGCACAAAAACGTCATACGGCACCTGATTAACGTCCTCAAATGGCAAGAAGCGAATGGTGTATGGGGTGATGTCAATGTCCTTTTTTAGTGTCCGTTGCAAAACGTCCCAGAAAAACACCGCGTCACGGCACAGCACAAAACAGTGGTCAATAGTTTCTGGTTGGTTGCACAAGCGGCAATTGTCTGGCCAAGGGATTCGTAACCCAGCACTATGGTGTGTTATCATAAAATGTAATGGGCCCACAGCTTTAACCGCCTACTCACTGTTGAATGGTTCTGCAGTAAGCCAAAGGAGAGCATATCCAATCAATGAAACAACTTTAACAACATTGTTTACTGGAGGAAACAGGAAAGCAATTGAACTGCTTGACGGTGGGGCTAAAATTTGGACTCGGAAACCCGTTGTTGTATCACTGCTTCTCACTAGTGATTTTTGTGCTTGATGAGTAAATGATGGGTTCGTTTTTGTGAGTTCAGACTACTCCAAGTTCCTTCGATAAATGTGTTCATGTAGTTAAATCTCATTTTAAGCTTTCGGTCATTCATCTTGTCAGGTCAGAAGCTTCACATTCGTGCAACTCTCATTACACGCTACGTGAGACAGATGTAGGCAAGTTTGTTCAAGAATACCAACAAGCAGAATGACAGTTTAGACTTGTCCGAAACAGCGTACAATCAGCCTTTGTGGTTATGTGCCGGCAACATGTCGCCGCAAGTGAACCGGCAGAATATCGGGACTTATAAAAGTGACGGAAAAAGAAGATTGGATCATGGCAGCTGACGCAGCATAGTGGATTCGGGGGAGCCATGGTTCAGAAGGCTGCATGCAAAGATGCGGTAGCCGTCAGCAGGACACCCGGAGACCCAGCCAGGCTGCAGTGTCAGCCATTAATACTACCTAATTGTTGACCGCACATTGAATTGCCAGCTTGAGCTGTGTGACGCGGTGTTTCCCGTGCCAATATACCAGCGTCCGCTGACAACCAGGACTGTTTCAGCGCCTCAGCATCGAGTGCGTGAGCCGTTTAATCTATCACGACCAGGTTTCCAGGCTAAACTGTGAACTGTTATGTTTTTCACCTTCACAGAACTTGTCTTTACAGTAGAGTTCAGTATTGCATTCTGCTTGTCACTGTATTGACAATGTTGTTAACTCGCCCGTTTCAATAAATGTTCATCTCTTGTCTTTGCAGTACTTCTCAAGCGCCTGTCTCATTTCTGCAACTTGAGTTCCGATTACTAGCCACGAATAGTCACAGCATCCTTTATTGGTTGCCATAGTTCTCTCTCCTCAGATTGGTGGTGCAACCACTTCAGTAGTCTGGCAACCATTGTAGTAAAACTCAGACCTGCTGGCTGTTTGTACAGAGTTTTCATGCTGAAGTTCACGATCGTTTGCAAATTCTCTTCAGAATCTTACTTTTGTACCAATGACAATAAGCCTCACAAACAAAAGAAAGGAAGGAAGGAATAACAAAAGACCCTGCATGCGATTTGAACTTGCCGCTGCCAAGCTGTCTTGCTTGGGAGGCAGTTGCCTTCGACCACAGAAGCACATTTTTTTGTCTTTATTGCATAAAATTCAAACGTCACTTTCAAAACACGCATCTTCACATCTAAAGATGAAAATGGCCATATTTGCAACACATACATACATAAAAAGTGATATGCTCTTTCTGCGTACAAAATTATAAGTGGAATGCAGAAAATGATGTACACTGAATCTAAAATACTGGCTTATATGTACATAACCAAGTATTTTAAACTCCACTGAAACAACAGAAAAAACCACAAATGGTTTCTTTTCTTTTTTACCTCTATCTGACCCTTCGCAAACAGCAGCGAAAGCGTTATTGCACTTTACCCGTTTTACCTGATATCACAACGAAACGGGTATGTGCAGTTTGTACATCAATGGCCCACAGCTCTGAATACCCCCACAGCATAATTTTTCTGAACATTCCTTCCCGACCTCGTCAACATAAAAGCAAGCAGTGGCAATTCTTTGCGTAGTGCGAAATTTATGTCAGTAAGCATTGCACAAAGATGAAATTAGTATGTGAGCATGCACTAGCGATTGTGTAATAAAAGGTTTGCTTTGGGCATTAAAAAAGAACCTGCCACAGTGACTAGGGTGTTGTGCTGCTGAGCCCAAGGTCATGGGTTTGATGATGGTAGCAGCGGCTTCTTTGCAGATGGAGGCTAAAGCTGAAAAAAGCCCATGTGCCGAGATTAGGATCTCGTTAGAGATCCTAATCTCGGCACATGGTCAAAATTCTTGGCACATAGTCATGGTCAATATGGTCAGAATTACATCCACTACGATGTGCACCATAGCCCAGCGTAGCCTTGGCATGTTAAACCCCATTGAATGGGCAGCAAAAAGGTGGGGGTCACACGTAACATGTACTTATTGATCACGGGTAAAAAAATCATGAAATTTCGTGTCTTCTTATACTATCAGATTAGCTCGGCGTCTCAGTGTTGAAGCACTGCAAGATATTTTCATCGCACTAATTCCCCGATAAAGACATCTTGCTGCTGCATCTGTTCTGATAGTACCTGAAGCCATGTGCTCCCATGCTCCCTTTAACTGTGATTAAGATAGTACGTTCACCCATCTGTTGATAACAATGGCATGGAACATTATTTAACGTTCCATGTCATCATAGTCTGGGACGGGGGTGAGCATGGTTGGCACCCGCCCTTTTGCGTAGAGGCGAACGACATCGCGCAGGTGCATCTCGCAGCATCCCTGGAGGTGTTCGGGCACTTTGTTCATCGGTCCATCTAGAGACAGCAGGAAGTGCTGCCTCGACGTGAGCCTTTCCCCTAGCTGCTCATTGATTTGCTGAATTACAAAGTCTTCTTCAGACTCCCCCCTCGTTCTCTTTGTCCTGCGAGCTCTGCGGAAAGGTGTCGCGGGGGAGTTAGCGTTCTTGGAAAGAGCGGAAGAAATCTCGTTAGGCGAAGGCAGGGAGTTGCGGGGAGAAGCGTTGGAAGAAGAGGGGAAGGAAGCTGGGGCAGAAGCGGGAAAGTTTGCAGCTGAAGGACGGCGAAATGTAGACGAGAAGCTGCTAGGGGGAGACGGGAAGCTGCTAGGGGGCGGAGATGGGCAACTGCTGTCGCTGTGGTCCTGTACCATTGGCAGCAGCAGTTCGTCCACCGTAACGCGGTCTTCATCTTCCTCCTCTACTATGTGGACCTGCAGCACCTCGTCCACAGAGTTGGAGGAAGCAGCCACGTCGGGGTCCATATTGCTGGTGGCCCTGAGAAAGGGCAGCAGATTCAAGGTTATAGGCCGACTGGGGGGAAAATTGTGACCTTCGTAAAAGTTTCTAGAGTGTGGTTAAAAAATCCAGAATGTGATGCCTGAAACATGCAACTGTGCAAACGATTGTCGAAAATTGGCCATTCCGAAAGAGATGGTGCGAAAAGAGCAGCCATTAAGCAATGTGGAGGTGACTTTGCAGCCAGCCAAGCAAATGCTACAAGCGAGCCCAGCTGGCCAGGCCCTCAGTGGAAATGCATGGAGCACATGACCACACTGGTGTTTGACTGGTGCTGCAGCAGGCCAGCCGTGATGCCACTAGTGCATGCCTGTTGGCGTATGACATAGGCAGTCCCAGCTACAAATCTGCTTTAGGTGCACAGAATTGGTCCACTAGGCATTTTACAGAGCTACCTGTTCCGCTTGGCCACAGAATGTAAAATAGCAATTGTTTCAGACATTCTACACATAAAATGCTGTATTTTTCACGAATGTGTAAATGAATGCTATGAACAGTTATTTTCTCTACAAGTCTGTTGGTACACTTTTATCTGTATTAAGATGCAACAAAATCTTGTTGCTCTACCTGCTTTGAAATCGTAGTCTTCTCTCAAAAAGGCAACAACGTTTACAAAAGTGTAAATAAGGGTCACAAACTTGCTCTAGCTTTGTTGCTTTGAAATCACATGCTTTGCCACTGCCTTTCTTGCTGGCTAGCGTCATGTATGTTGCTTTGAAATCACATGCGTTGCCACTGCCTTTCTTGCTGGCTAGCGTCATGTAATGCGAATGGCCTCACTACGACTACAATAGATTGGCAAGTTTCTGGCTGCCTAGTTACACCTCTAATGTCCAAAAAGGTTTCGTATGTGCCGTACACACACCTTGTTCCAGCCCCGAAATAAAAGCGAAATAAAGGTTTCTCATACTTCCTTGGTTGAATAACATCCTTCAGGAAATGGAGCTGCTTGAAGTGGGCCCACGACGATGAAAGCTGCTCCGGCTCGTCAGCGGGTGCACCGCTTGCTTTCTTTGCTTCCTTCAGCTTGCGGGCGAACGTATCTCGTAGGTTCCTCCACCGCTTGCCAACTTCTTTAATGTCGACTGCGTCAAAATTCACACAGTTACAGCACTTAAGTCACTTACTGCAAGGGGTTATTTTGGAAGGATATTTATGTCAACAGCAGCTAGATATGTCAGTTGTTCAAGCATGCAGTTTTTTTTGTAGCGGTAGAACTAAGAGCACCAATTAATTAGGCGCGCAATAGTGTAGCGCTCCAGATTATTAATTTTGACTACTTTAGCACCGTTCACGTGCGGCCAAACACACGGGCGTGCGCGTATTATATTCTGACATGCACAGCTGCAAAGCCAGAGCGCAAATGGCCAACACAATGTACGTAGTGGCCCTTTCGGTCCGGCATGTGTTCAATTGACTAACGCACGCGGTAATTGCTTTCAAGTGTTATCGAAACACTGTTTGGAAAACCAACAACGGCGTAAATTTGGTCTTGGTATACAGTTGACAGAGTGAAATAAAACAGCGCGAGTCCACCGCTAGACGTGACGTCGCGTTCGCGGGTAGCCCGGGCCCAGCGCAGTCGCGCGCAAGCCACTGCGCTGAGCATGATAATCGCACGCTTATTTGAGGCACCAAGCTTGGTCATAGTTTAGTCGCTTATTTAAACCGGCCCGGCAAGTTGAAAAGCCCCTGTGTTTACATCCATTCACTATGATCTCACTAGAAGTAGCGGATTTTATAAACGCGAGCTACGTCCATCTTGGCTGTAATGTCATCCGCTAATAACATCTGCGCCTGAACTACGAAATACCACGAAACAACGTAATAGTGAGGAAGGCTTCACACTAGTCGTTGGTACAGCGATAAAATGGTAGCCGTACCTTTCGTTCCTTCAAGCCCCATGCCCCTGGCGACACGTTTCCAGCTTGACATTCTTAAGTCCAGCATCTTGTACTCCGCGCACCTCAGGTCCCAGATTGCCGGCTCCCTGTATATCAGGGCAATGAAAGACTCGTTTTCTTGCGCTCGTGCCGCTTGTGCGTCCATCTTGGGTCGTTGATGAACAAAGAGGGAAGATGCCGGAAGCCGCTCAGGGAACTGCACACCTTCGCTCCCGCGTAAAGTGACGTCGTTATGACGACACCTTCGGGCTCTCATTGGCCGTGGCCTCACGACGATCTCAACGACGGCACGACTGCATCTGGCTTGCCAGTCGCACGTCGTGAGCCTCCTCCGGCCAGCGATCGACGCCAAAACGGGTCCTAACGATCAATCGTACCGATCAGTCGCATGCGAATCGCGTGCACTAGTCGTACATGTGTCCAGCGCTTTACGCTCTCTCTGGGCGATTGGGACGGCCCCGGCCGGAGCAACGGCGCGCCGCCGGTAGCCGATCGCGGAGGCCACGCATGCGCGCTGTGAGGGTCCGGAGAGTACAGAGCATGCTCCGTGGTACAGAGCTCATCGCGCGCATCGCGTCACCGATCGGTAGCGCGTCGTCTGCTACATGCGAGCTGCCGGCGCTGAACGAGCAGCAGACGTTGCCAGCGGCCGTGAGCCGCATTTGCAGATACACAGCAAGTTGTTGCTGGAAATCAAGATCACATCGCGGTTCGTTCCGCAGAAGCGCACCGCTATTCTGCCGCCTTGGCGTTCACAAGCAAGAATTGTCACCGCGAGCTGATGAATCTTTGATGCGTGACCACACTGGCTATGCGCGGCCACTGCCCGCATCGTCTGTGGGGGTGTTATCTTTAAGGGAAGTTTAATCTTTATGGGCGTAAATATGCCCGAATCGCCGGTCATGTTGAAATACGTTTTACGCCAGTGACCTAGGGATCCACGCATACATAACTTTTGTGCGTGTTTTTATTTCATCAACAAACTGCCATCGGTTTCCGGAAGTTCTTTGGATTAAGAGACGCTATAAAATGCGCACAAAATCGCGCCAGTGACGGAAGGGCCGTAGCATCTCAACATGTAAAGAGTTCCTGAAGAAGACAGGCGCCGGACCGTCGAATTGTCGAAGAAGGGCTACTCCCAGCGACAAATCAGGGAACTCGTGAGTAGGCCCTGCATACGGTTAATAAGATTGTCCAAGCATACCACTACGAAGGCCGAATCCGGGACGCACCTCGAGGCCACCCTGCCTGGGGTTTGGCCCTGGCCCCCGTCCATACGGCAGGCTCGGTGCAGGCACACCTTCAGCAGACCGGCATTGAGCAGCTGCCGAGCATCATCGAGAATGTTTGGGGTCGCATGAAAGTGGCGCTGAACCGGACCCACATGCCTTCGGCCCCTGAGGACGAGCTGTGGGCCGCAGTGCTCGCCGAATGGCAGCGGCTGGCAAGCGGCACCTCACTTGTGACAGCGCTCTACGAATCGCTTCCGTCAAGAATGTCTGTTGTCGTCGAAGTCAACGGTGGCATGACGCACTAGTGAGAACGTCCCAACTGCAGGTTCCTTAACTTTTAATGGCCCAGACCACCGTCTTTCATTAGAAAAGCTTTAAAGTGTTTCTCTGGGCCATTTAATTTACAGCACCTTTCTTACTGGCATTACAATGCGAAATAATTTGCGCGCTCGCGTCAGCGATAAGCCCATCACTGATTCCTTTTCGCCTTGAAAAGCATACGAAATGTATTTACCTTCAAACAAAGTTCGTAAAGTTGTGGTTCTGCCTCTTTCGGAGCTCCCAGTGACAATTCTTATCTGCCAAAAAAAAAAAAAAAAAAAAAACCTAGACGTCTGCAGTTGTTTATTAGTGCGGTTCGCGGCCGCTGGCAACGTCTGCTGCTCGTTTAGCGCCGGCAGCTCGCATGTAGCAGACGACGCGATGCGCGATGAGCTCTGTCCTCCCCGGACCCTCACAACCCTCTTTCGTGCTGTTTCCGCGGGGTGCCGTTAGGAAGCCCTAGTAGTAGCTCGGGCCACGCGGTCCCGTGTTCCCACTAAGTGTGACCGCGATAGTACGTGTTTACTGCCCCATCGACTGTCCCTTGCCTTTCCGCTGGTATCGTGTTGACAGGGACACGACTGGACACTTGCGCATTTGTTTCAGTAGTATGATTCGTTCCACGGGGTGGGCCTCGTCATACCCGCCCATTCTGTCGTTACTGTAGGGGGTGTGCTCCTCGCCGTGCCCTCGCGAGCAGGCGCACTCCGGTCCCAGTCAGCACGGTACGTACGGAACAAACGGGGCATAAAGAGTGCTAAAACAATCTATTAAATCGCGTGCTCGTGGTGACTACCGCTGCTCGGGCACTTCGCGATCCTGCCTCACCAGCGCGCCTGGTATTTAAGACCATCAGTAAAACTCAAGGTCACCCCATCCGCACATATTAGGCGGGGTGTTGTGTTTTGGAGCTTTCCAAAGCGCTTGTGATTGGCCCATCTCCTGATTGGTATGCGCATTCACAAAGAAATCTGATAAGCAGTTGCGTGGAGTCCCACAGGGGTCTGTTATCTCCCCAAAGTTATTTAAGGTGTTCTTGAGCTTTATACCTATTCACCCAGTCATATTTGAGCGGCCTGGAAGTGTGGATGGAAGCTATGAAATTTTCGTTAAACATTAATAAAGTGCGGCATTCTCGTGTTCCCCCTTACAGGCCCAATATTGATTTCGTTATCCTATCATCAACAATCCATTCGTCCGTTTGATTCGCTAAAATATCTTGGAGTCATGCACGACAGTGAATTGAATTGGCCCCTACAGATTGAGCACATAGCAGCGAAAGGGTCCCGTGCTGTAGCTTTACTAAGGGGTCTTAGCCACAAGCGAACAGGTCTGAGAGGAGATATGCTCTTGATGATGAACTGCATGTGTGTTCTTCCAATCTTACAATTTGTCTGTGTTGTGTTCTCTGGTTCCCCTACGTCTGGGCTCCTGCCATTTGTGAAGCTGGAACGACAAGCATTGCGCTGTTGCTAAGGCCTGCCCGGTTACGTCCCGATTCGGGTGTTCAAGATAGAGGCCGGAGTTCCAACGCTGAATTCCAGCTCCAAACACCTAACAGTGCATGCATTTGTAAATTTGTTGTGTCCCCACTATCAGGGCCAAAGGCTGTTGTTATCAAACACGCAATGTAATTTTTCGGTTCATATTGGTCGCGTCTCCGTCGCCCAGAAGTCATTTTTGCCAGTTCGTTACTTCTTTCATTGAACCCCACCCTCCTTTCAGTTCAAGTCTTCCAGCTCACATCCGCAGTAGTGAAGATTTCATTTGATGACATTTTCCATAAAATGCTGAGTTTCTCCCGGCTAATATAATAACACTCTCCTGGCTGACCAGTCTGAGTACCCATGGCACTTGGTTATTGCTACCGACTCTCTGTGGAAAGATGACAAAGGTGGGGTGGGTATGTTTTCCCAGGCATTGAATTGGTAACTTTCATTGC
The DNA here is from genome assembly GCF_048455015.1 of Haemaphysalis longicornis. NCBI lineage: Eukaryota > Metazoa > Arthropoda > Arachnida > Ixodida > Ixodidae > Haemaphysalis > Haemaphysalis longicornis. The sequence goes on from NW_027526361.1 coordinate 225,058,256, forward strand.
GTTTACCAGATTATATTTCCATTGTTAAGCGAAATTTTTTGCTGTTTTTCTCGCCTTCTTGAAATATGATTCTCCGCAAACTTCAGAGATGTTGCTCACGGAATTCTTTTCTGTGTGCATGGCTCTCTTTTTGAGAATGGTTATTGCTTTGCTTAAAAGTTTTCATTCCTGCGCCCCCACTCATGTGTTTGCAATTACGCTTGTTTGGCTGACAGCCACTGTGGCCTTGGCCTTAATGACGCTGCTGACATGGCAGCAAAAAGGGCATTTGCTTTACCGATTGTAGAGATGCTTCCCCCGTCGAGTGCGTGTCGCTCGCCAATTATCGCCAATATCTGTTGGCCCAAGCCGCCCCATGACCATGGGCTGCACACTTCTCCTGTACTTGAACACCTCAGGTTCAGCTGTAAAAGAAGCTCTTGAAAGAAGGAAAGGAAGGAAAGAGGGAAATGAAGCTACTTCGCTCGTGCTAAGTATCGCTGACCTCTTTTCGCTGTGGTGCCCCACATAAACTCGATACCCATATCGAGCAGATCTGACAACGTCGTCTTTGTGCCAGTTCTGCAAGAAAATTTAATCTGATGAGAATTAATTTTTTTACCGCTGATATTCCAATTTTCAAAAACGTTTTGAAAGGTTTTGGACTGCAATCGACTCTCCTAGTGCTTTTATCTTTTGCGGGCACAAAGCGAGGCCACTGCCGTTGGTATGTTTATCAAGCCATCCATTGATTCATTTCGAAGACGGCTCGATAACCATGCTAAAACTATTCTGATCAAGCTGAGCCTTTTTTTCTCGTTCCTCTTTCTTTTTCTCCTATCTCTCTTTGGAGGGGCTGTAGGCACCGATGTTGTCGTGCGGCAGGGCCTACTTTTATTTACAAATGCGATTAAGTGACAGCACGAACCCTCGAACCAAGCAGCGCCCGCAGATTGTGGCACAAAGAGGCCTGGGGGTTATCTTTCTGTAGCGCGTGGCTCTTGCCTTCCTGCCGACCCCACGCGCTGGTGAGGATGGAGGCAGCGGGCAATGATGGTGACGGTGGGCGTCTGCAGTTCATAATGAAGTGGCCGATACAGTCCTCCCCCCCCTAGCGCGGAACGCCACAAATTGAAAACAAGAACATGAACAACAAGCTAGCGAGGGAAACTACATACACAGGGTAGCGCGAGCACGACGAAGGCTGCATAAGTATATTGACGGAGACTTCAAGGGCAGCCGTCACCCAGAAGAGACGTCGAAGACTCAGCCGAAACGGTGCGTTTATTCCGAGCAGCAACCCAGAATCCCAGCCCGAGGAATGATGATGTGGACGGGTATGAGAACCAAATGAGGTACGACATAATGATGATACTGGGCGTGAGAAGTAGACGGAGTGCAAGGTGCATTGGACACTAAAGTAACAGGCACCTTCCATGTGTGTTTGAAGCGAGCACTAGCGCAGCGCGCCACAAATGCTCACAATGTGTACAAGGTGTGACCACGGGCAAGGTCCTTCACTGTGACAGTCCCCGTCAAAGGGGATCTAAGATATTAAAGTGGTCACATTCATAAGATCTTCGGGTTAAAGTCCAAGTCGCTATCTTAAGGGCTTCCGGAGAGCATTGTAGCCTTCGGTGGTGTGTGCTGGAAGTATAGCAGCGGACGATCTTTACTACGAATCGGGCAGTCTGATCTCAGTCTGCCGCCACTATCCACATCAATGCAGATGGCAGAATGGGTCAGGAAGGGCGGGCATTTTAAGCGCAACGTTCCACACTGCGAGTGCGCCGGTGTAAAAGCAGCACGACTGTAACGTTGGAGTTGGGGTGGAGAGGGTAGAGTCGGGCTCAGCATCGAGGCGTATGCTTGACTTGGAAACGAAAGATGTCGCCGCTGATGACCGCGGCATTTTCGTGATGCAGAAGTCACCGCATGCAAGAAATGGTGAACGCGAAAACTACGATGAATGCATCGCCTTCGCATCAGGCGTTATCAGTATCGGAGCAGGCGGCTAACGCGTTATTCTTGCTGCCGTGCCAGCGCAGACGATCGCCATCGTGGTCGGTGCTTGCGAAGTCGAAGGCGGCATTTAAGCTCGAAGGCAGTAATTACTGCTTAAGGTTGTGGTGTCAAGTCTGGAGAGGGTTTGTTTCCGACACATTTACCTTGCAGCTCATTCCTAGGACGTGCGGGACTTGTGTCTCCCAAACTCTGCGCCCACTCAGCCATATGCTGATCACGTTACAGCTCCACCTTAGAGTCGCGTTGCCCGGGTTTGTTGCGTGGGCCAGCGAGTTGTTGGTGACACCTTTCCTACCGTCGGTGTCCTGGTGCCGGTAGGTCGCACGGGACTGTGACAGCTCGTCGAAGGACGGGCGTTCCTCGCGGTTGGTTACGAGTAACAGCGTGTGCGTTTCGTTTGTGATTCTCGGTGATTGCAGTGGAGGTGTAGTGGACGCGGCAGCCACGTCACAGATGTTCGATATGCGTCGTGAAGCAGAAACTTCGACTGACGTCTCCAGCTGTGTCGCCGGAAATGGCATAGTAATTGCCGAAATCGCGCTTGGGTCCACGGTAGCCGTTTGCATGAAAGGTGGTAAAAGCGATTTCTTCAGAGACCTGCCCGGGGATTTATTTCTGCGGGGTGGCAGCGCAGATACGTTGGGCGACGGACTGCTAGTGTCAAGGTGCAGTCATTAATCGTGGTCGCTCGGCTGCCGTCCACGATGCAAAGTGTGGTAGTAGCGGGGGTAACGTCGTTGCGGCGCGGTACCACGGACGCCAGCATGCTGGTGCTAGGAAGGCGGTTTTCGACAGGGGTGGAACAAGGCTGGGCGGCTGGCGCTGGTGGTTTTAGGTACTGACCATAGCGCGTGATCATTGCTGCGACGAATTGCCAATTTCCATGCAGCGTCCACGGGAGAACGACTGACCTGAGCTCGTCGTAGGGTTGGGCTTCAGGCTCCGGCAAGGTGGGGGCTAAGCTGGATGGCAGGAGCTCGTACATCAGGTAGTAACGGTCCTGCTGCGATGTGACGCCGTAAAGTTAAAAAAAAAAGCATTTAGTCTGCATAACCACACCTCGGTGTTCATATGGTAGAAGGGTGGGCGACGTTGAAAGGCCGTTGCGAGTGACGTGGTGGAATCACCAGGAGTTGAGTGCGTGGGCGCAGCCAGATTAGAGTGGCTGAACTTGAATGAATGACGTTCACCGAAGCCGGGTGGTGGTGGACCGTTTCTTCGCTCTTGGCTCGGAAAGTCGTCGTTAAAGGGCGAGGGAGGCTGCAAACAGGTCAGCGCGGTTTCCATTCCACTGTGAGTCACGGCGTGCGAGGAAGTAGGGGCTGCTCCCACCCCCCTGATCTCCTCACCCACTACCGACTCAGCCGCCGCAGATATCCGCCCCCTCACCCTCGCCTTAGCCGTCACGAAGCCACTACCCTCCGAAGGCTACAAACTAACTCTGACCCCCACTGTACCCTCCTCCACAAAACGTACCCTACCCATGACCCTACCCAATACTACACGACCTGTGCCTACTGCCCATCCCCTGGCACCCTATACCACTTGGTATGGGAATGCCAGCCGTCCCCGTCTTTATCTCGAACCCCCAACCCTACTTACGAGCAGTGGGTGGACCGACTGACCAGCTCGGACCTTGCGGCGCAACAAGTCGTCGCAAGAGTCCGGGCAGCCAGCCAGGATCAGGGCATCCCGAACTAAAGACGTCCCCCCACAGGGCTGGTGCCCCTGCCATCTAGCACAAAATTTGCTCGTTTTCTTTAAACGTTTATTTATGTCTCTCTCTAAGATGTCATATATGCCCCGCTGTACGATTGGCTGAGGCTGGCAGAACGCAAACGCAGATTGGGCACGGTGTATAAGCTTGCCGAACGAGTTCCTTGCGGTTAAATATAATGCATATTCATTTTACAGGAGTAAGAATTGTTCTGTAAACAACGAAAGTTAGGAAAATACACGTAAGCATAGAAGAAACGATGCGCACTGCCGTTGGTACTGTGCGCACTGTCTTTCTAGCTGCGAAGTCGTCCGCCGCTATGGAATTGTCTTACAAGACACTGGCCGATTGGCGCAAGCGACGTTGTTTTACGTGACCTTGTTTGTCGAGGATGCCCCATGTTTCACGAAAACGGTAACTAAAACAAGCCAGGTGCAAATACGGTCAAAAACAAATCAACGGCGGACAACGGTCCGTGGCTGAGTATGTTAGCGCCATCTGGGAGCACATACGGCAAGCAAGGCTCTTCTGAATGGCGCAGTGGAAGTTTGTTTGAATACGCGTACTAATGATTTTGCTGACGTTACGAAAACACAGATTTGGCGGGAGAATAAATATTTTAACCTAAATTGATTAATTTATCAGTAAATTAGGCATGATTTGCTGCCCCGCAACCGCTGTGGGCACTATAAAACAAGATATCTTTCGAATAAAACAAACTTGTATTTTGTCTACATGACCCCTTTATTCTACAGAATAAATCATCTGTCCTTGTCTACCATTTTGTCTTATCTGATTCATTTTCAAAAAAAAATCTCTCCTTTGCCGATCCCCCTACTGGGTATGCGTCATTTGCATGTGCCACCACCACCACCACTGCCACACGGGAGTACGAGCTCACGAGCTGCGAAGAAGAAGCAGCCGGACGCAGCATCGCATCCTCGGCTTCGCGAGCCTTCGGAAACAGCCCCCCAACCTCTTGGCAAGTTCCCTCCACCCCGAGCTCACCTGCCCTACCGGCAGCCACATGGAGCCGGGTTCATCTCGAGCGGCCGTGCTCGAAGAGGGCGATGTGGCGCTGTACTGGGACCCCCGATACAAGAGCTACTTCTACGCGGGCGCCATGACGCCACCCGGACAGCTGTACGATTTCACGGGAAGGGCCATCACGCTGCCCACCGACACGCACACCTGGTCCGTCGTACCGACCGTGTGGCCCGTCCCCCGTGACCGGGCACCACGACCAGGGCCCCCCATCCTATTGCAGCCCAATGAACAGGTACGTGCGTAGTTTTTCACCGTGAAACTGTGTAATTTGACGTTTCTTTGTTGTGTGCGCAAATAAGGGGTTCGCGCTGACAAAATTGTCGGGTCAAATTTCATCGATCCGCAAACAGACAGAGTGATAGAATGGCACACACCGTGATAGTGGAGAGAGTGCGTGGAGAGAGATGCCTTCGAAATGTGGTATGTCAGTCGAAGGGCGGCTTGGTACCTGCCATTGCTGACGCATTCCATGTCATACCATGCCTTGTCCTTGTCACTGCAGGCAAATGGCGAAACGTATCCCAGGACTGTGCATATTATGTAGAATTTTGGCAATGAAGTGTGATTTTAAAATGTTCTTTTGGCTTCTAGTACCAGTGCTACCACTGTATGCCGAACTTGTAGGGGGTGCATTCCCCGTCAAGCTCATTGTTGGCTTTTTGAATGTACCCCTGGCATCATTTGATGTTGAAATGAATACCGTGTATCTTCTTCTTCTACCGGTTAGTCACACGACGTCTCGATGTTGCCCGTGACTCCCTCCACTTCTTGTACGAGTTGTAGAATCGAGTCAGTGCAGGACGAAAAAAAAGTGCAGAATAAAAGCGACAGAATTGAAATGCATTGCGGACAACACACACAGCAACAGTCAGCCAACGCCGCTGTGAAATCGAGTAAACGCTACGTCTTGAAGCCCGTTCTACATGGTGCGTGTTGCGCCTGCGTCACTGCTTCTGCGGCAGAACGATCTATTTTCTTAATTTCATTGCTGCGACGAATTTCCAAGTGCCAGGCGGCGTACCCCGGTTGAAGTTCGACTCCTTGAAACAATTAGAAAGTTCTCACAGCAACGAGAATAGATCCTTTTGTGCGCTCGAGCAACGCTGCATCTTCTCATTCGCAGGCTGAATTCGCACCATGTAGAACGGACAGGGTTGGAGTACTAAGTACTGTTTGCAAGGTGTACAGGGGACGTGCAAAAATACGCGACTTTGCGGACTTCTGGAACCGGTGCAAGGCGTGCACATTGGGCCAGGCCTCAAGCTCGCGAGAGATAGAGACGACATGCTCATTAATACTTAAAAATACGATCTTAAATACCTTTAATAAGAACAGACACAAAATGTTCATGTTACGTTGTTTTTGCTGCTATGTATGCCCACCAGCCAACTAATCAAATAATGGCCTATTAGACAGTCGATCGCGGCCTAAATAATCATTTACAGCCTCGTTTATTCGTGTAAGTTTCAGTTTAGACAAAGCAAACACCAAGCGGGCCGCCATGACAGGACTACGCTCGTGACGTTGTTCCTGTATCAGCACAACCATCATGGACAAGCGCCCATCCGATCATGGTCTCCACCATAGAGCTTCTCAACATTTCTTAGAGTGGAAACGGTCGCTGCAATTCCACGCCGAATGGGAATTAGGGGTATCCGGAGAATCGGATCGGCAGCAAAAGGCTAGTGCAAAGGACTACAGATTAGATTTGTCGGCTCTGAAGTGTTTGTCGTAGTTCTGTTTTTGATATACTTTTTAGTTTCCGGCATACCACTTTCTGGCAGTCAATGGCTATCACAGATATCTCCAGATAATAACGGGATTAGCACATAACGCATGTGCTCGCTTCAGAAGGGAGTTTCCCAAGGTGAATGGGCGGCCACATGCAACGAGGGCGAGAAGCGACGCGGAAAACGTAATTCAGTACGTACAACAACCAGAAAGTGTGGGCGACAGCGACAAGCGAAAAAAAAAATTGGGCCCATCTCCCCACGAGGGGAGACTCGAGTAAATGCGTCGCGTAGGGGGTGGGTGTCAAGCCGGGGTCAAGTCAAGCGAAAGTCAAGCAAAGACGCGCTTGACTGATTTCCGCACCGCGCTCCTCCGCTTTATATACCCACCACGCGCGTTCGAGGGAGAGGAGCACGGGGAGAGACGCGCATGCGCACACTTCCGTATACATGCACTCGACCCTCCGCGCCGCTATCGCGCAGCTGTCAGGTTGCTCGCACGCCCCTATCACGTGTACAGCACGCCGCTAGCACGCCGCTATCACGTGCACACCTGTTACTCAGCACGCTGAGCGCGGGGTACAGGTGCGCATGCGCGCGCAGACGCGCTCCTCACGCACCGCACCGCTGCACTTGTTCTTGAGAGCGAGGAGGGTACGGGGGAGAGACGCGCACCTGCACCTCGCCGCGACGCGCATGCGCAGTGAGCGTGTGGACGCCGCCGCCGACGGTCGAGGGACATCGTGCGACTAAGAAACGCTCCACGTTTAAAATTAATGTACTGTCACCAATGTCCTGTTCCGTCATGGCTCGTTACTACAGTTCACAGCAGCCCGCTTGTGAGCTGCTTCTGGCCGTCAAAAAGCGCGCGAGTGGGCCAGCGGCGTGTGAATGCTGTATCTATTGATTTACGATTCTTGCGTGGCTCCTGACCGTCGCTGCTTGTGGTTACCCCTTCAAGCATGCAATGACAAGTGCAATGAGGCAACATACATGGCGACTCGACAATCCGGTATTTTTTGCCATTTGAAGCATTAATGCAATATCATAATAGTTTGCGCGCGCTCTTGAAGACTTACTTGCTGTAACAGGCTTCGCCTAGAGATTCATTTATATCTTCGTGGACAGAACAAATAAATACAAGGCAATTAAAGGGACCCTGCAACACTTTTTTTCAGAGTTTTGCAAACAATAAATGCTTGCAGAACGTAGTCACCCCACGCTCCCAGTATTTAGATTAGGGGGTCACAATGTACCTCAGCCAGAAATTACTGCTCTATGCACATTAGAAAACTTGGAAACTCGCTCAAAAGATTTTTCTCTCTTCCCGGTCTGGACGTTTTTCGACGGCCCGAATTACGTCACTGAGGCCATGTAGCGGCTGTTGTATGGTTTTCATTCAGTTGCAGCAATGAGTGCATTTTGACAGTATCTGATGAGCAAATCACGCAGTGCCACTCCATGCTGGCAATAACTGTAGCTTTCGCAGTGCTTCCGGGCGCGAAGAAAAGAGTGAAAAGCGGTTATCAAAAGTGTTGCTGGGTACCCGGAATCACTTTTGTATCCCTAGCTGTTCCATCTGCTTCGCCTGCCAAGAGCGAAGCAGTCGATAATATTACAGATCCGCTCATGAGAAATATTATTCCAAAAATAACATATAATATAGTAGGTTTGATTTTTATATATATTGAATCGCCACTAATTAAAGTAATGCTTCCCGAAACTAATAAAACAGTCGTAGAAATAATACAAAGCTTGGATACTTTCTTGTCTATAACATAACAAATGGTAATACAAATAATAGAGGTAATCAGCATATAAAGAGTAGCGTGTTGTGTACCACCTCTATAAAAAAAACCTGCAGAAAATGCTATTACCGGACCAATTTCTGATAAAAGTTTTAACATATTTAATTTAATTGTTCTCTTTGATAAAATTCATTTGATTCATTTTTTGTACTGATATTAAGTTATTTTTAAAGTGCAGAGCCCTGCAGGGGCTGGACCTTGTCGTCGTTGCTCGCTCGATGGACCGCAGTAGAGCCGCACTTCGCTCCGTCGTAGCGGCTATCATCGCGGCGTAGCCCAGAGGCTTCGAAAGCCAAGCGGTTTATAGAGACACAAGCGTTCGAAACTTGTGAACCGCTGGCGCCTTAAAATTTCCCCGTTGTTTAGCGCAAGGAAAACTGTAGGTATATTTGAGGCAAGCTATAATTAAATAACCCGCAGTGCCCACGTTCATTTACTAGTTAGGAACGCTCGTTGGGTTGAGTTTTACGATAGTAAGCGAAAAAAAGTGCCAGTGTAACGCCAGCACGGGCGGGATGAGAAGCAAGCACAAAAAGAACGGAACTCCCGCTGGCGCCGTTTCAGGCATAGGGTGCTCGAGCCCCGCGAAGGCGGGAAATTTGAATTGCATTGGGTGGAAGCAGTGAGCGGATAACGGCGCTACAGCCAGTTATGGTGAATCGCTGCTCTTAACTTCCGTCAGCTTTCACAATGAGTGGAACGGCTTTAATTTTTTTCTTTCTGGCTCCATAATATTTTCTGACTAAGCACTCAAACATAGCAGTTTTATGCAAAGTAAAATTTATCACTCACGGCGTTTTGCTGCATTTTGTTAACAAAAACTTCATTTGCGTAGCCACAAAGTCGTTGCCGCCATGGCACGCCTACATTCCGGCCGTACTACCTGGTACGTCGGCACCCATGGAGACATCGAGCGCTTTCGCGCAAACACGAAAACACTTGCGCCATGTTCCACTCTAGGCAAGCTAGTTAAAAAATTGGCCGCGTATCTGCTCCTTTCGTTGCAAATGCCGTCAAAAGACGATAGTCTTTATCGGCTTTTGCGAAGTAAATGCCTCCCTTCGCTTTCCCGCTCACCTCTCATGTTGTTCCTCTTGCGTCGCGCTCCTCCCTTGGTAAAGACGCCAAAGGTTTGCTTAAATCATTTTAAATTTCCCGCGTTCCACTGCTCCAAACCGGGTGTCTCGATGCGAACGCTGCCGTACGGCGAAGACGCGCGTTAATCGAGGCGCCCTACTTCAACGTTTATAGAGCCGCGTCTCCCTACGCCACGTGCGTTGCAAGCAGAACGTGGAACCTGTCTAGTGGAACCTTGCGTAACTGTTGCCGGTTGATTTCTTAAAATGGCGCCAGAGGCTATAGTGGCGCGGGAAACAGCAGGCGACGGCGGAGTGAATTCTTTTTAAATGCAGAGCATTTTCATCAGTAACTCACGATGTCACCCGCGTTGACGTCCGTAGTCGTAGCCCGCACCCCTCCCCCTACACTATATAAAAAAAATACAATCCGGCGCCTGGTTTCGATCCCTCGACCCTGCGGGCGGAACGCAATTGCAATGTACATGGTGCTGTACCCACTGCGCCACAAAGCCGACACAGAATGGGAGGTTACGAACGCGCCTTATATCCTTGACTCATTCAAACTACGTCAAGAAGCTGCTGATACAACGCATTCACTACCACCAACTCCCCAAACACTAAACGTTAACGCAATACACCCACCCCCTATGCGACGCATTTACTCGAGTCTCCCTCGCGGGGAGATGGGCCCAATTTTCTTTTCTGCAGTTGATGAAGTATTTAATGTCGCGAAAATCAAGCATGTTTGATTTTTTTATAAAGGAACACTGCAAATATCACTTCTGTATTGATTTGTTATCTCATATTTGCGTAATGTCTTGTTCTTCTTCAACAATGTTGACAAGTATGAACATTACACCGGACATAGACGGGTAGATTTAGCTGTGACTATATAAGACTATTGCGCAGTCATTGTTTTGATTTGGCCGGGTGGCTGAATCGAGTCACAGACAGACAGACATACAGACAGACCAAAATTTTTGGGTTTACGTAGCCCAAGAAAGACTATATTCTGTAATAAAGAGGCTGGAGGGCTCGTTTATACCAGTGTTATACGGAAAGGTGTTCCTGGAACTAGTTCATTTTTGGAGGATCGGAGGAACGCCAACGTTCCATTAAGGGTCGGTGGAACTGTAACGGTAACTCGTTAGGTTTGCAAAGGAACGTCAGGAACGGCGTTTCTGTGCAAACGTTACATAGCTACGATTTGGCTGTTTCTGATACCCTGGCTCGAGTACAAAAACCCACAAGTCGCTACTGTGTTTCTCTTCCTACAAGCTGGTCAATTTGCCCGAGCCCGTCAGCGGAACGTGCTTCCTCGAAAGTCAAAGGCAGAAGAATAACCACTGAGCGGGCAGTAGCTTGTGCTTGCTTCCATTCCGGTTGAGCTTACGCAGCGTTCGACGCGTTAATTGAATTGCGCAGCCGCGAGAATGCTTTGCACCTTTCATCATTTGTCTGAAGAGGCCATAGGATGCACGTTTGGGCGATAGAATTGTTCCTTGTCGGGCGGCGCTGCAGGTCCCATGTGAAGCCACCGTATCTGTATATTGTCAGGGGTAATTACCGCATTAGTGCGTGCGAGGCGCCAGTTTGTTGTTGGCGAGAAAGTTGCGCTCGCTGTGAGGTCATTCGAAGAGTCACCGGCTATCAATAGGGCTGGGCGCCCGGCTGTGTCTCTGGGTGTTGTCCTGCTCGAAGTTAGAGTACGCGCGCAGTTCGTCACGGAGCGGTCTGTCACCCATCTGGCGGGAATGAGTAGACGGGAGTGCCACGTCCTTTTGTATTTCCCGCATCGTGTTGACAAAGAACAGGAATTTCTTCATTGTTGGGCATAGTTTCGTCGCGCGCCGTATGGACAATACCTGAGAGAGGCGAAATCCGGACATTTCGGTGCAGGACGTTTCGGTGCGGACGTTTCGGTGAGGACATTTGGGTGCATGGATTTTTCGGTACACGGACATATCGGTGCGCGGACTTTTCGGTGCACGGACATTTCGGTGCCGGACGTCTCGATGCCGATCAATCGTTCCACGGAATGTGCCAGGAATCCTTTTAACATTTCAGCTTTTAAATTTTCATTTCGTCAGACGATAAGTTCGAGAGTTGTGTGCCTCTCAAATTTTACTTTCGTTCAACCTTTTTTAAAATTTTATTATACAAATGAACAGCCCCAATCCTTTATTGTCAGTGTTATTTAAGCGGTTTGATTTCAATCGATGCGTTTGCTTATAGCCCATTTTGAACTCTCCTCCCCCAACAACTCAACCGCCACGAAACAAATGAAAAAGAAGGAAACCAAGCTGGCTTTTAAAAAACGCACGTGTGCATTCACCTTTCGTGATTCTCTATACCACCACCGTCGTCGTTGCATTCGGTGTAGGTTCTACTTAAAAATAATCAGCGATCGCACTTACAGTGGCATTGCTAGGGGACTGGCTGGGTGGGGGGGGGGAGGCATTTGTGCCTTTCCAGTGTTCAAAGTGGGCGCCGAAAGCTGATAGACGACGGTTGCAGCTCTCGCCACACCAGCGGATTAAAATTTTCTTCCTATTGTAATGAAAGAGGGACAGGAGACGCCTGCATCCAACAATGTCCGGCTTGCTAATATACCGGGCTTGAAGAGTTGATTGCTCATGGGGCCACCGGGACGAAGAAGGAGCGATTCCTGGAAAGGGGCGCGGTTCCTTAGGTATGACAGCGACGAGCGGAAGGGTGCAAAGAGCAAAGTTGTTCCTCGAAGGGAGCGACACTGCGGCTAACGAGGCTGGTCATTGCGTCTTCGGGGGCCTCTTCAGTGGATTTTTATTGCGCACAAAAGAGATTGGGTTAGCTCTAGGTGCATGTGGAGCTATAGCACTGCCAGGCATCCGGTCACGGAATCAACTTCGTCGGGATGTCCATCGCTGAGAACGAAACTGAACTGGAGGAAGAGGCTTCTACTTGAGTGGCGGAACATTCAGTGAACTTCACAACACGTTAATCGCTACCTTGGAACTCTCATTCGTCATAGGCCGGTTCGTAATAGGCCGTTTGGTCACATAGGATCATTCGTCATAGGCCAGTTTGTAACTTTAAGTGTAGTTTGTAACTTAGAAAAGTTCGTCAGAGGAACGCAAAAACAAAATTCGTGTTTTTTTTAGACATAAGTGGTGATGAGGCACGACTGTAAATACTTTGCACACCTTTTCGCAGTACCGGTCCTCTTAGCGGCCGCCACGGCGATCCTAATTTGGCAGCAAGGCAAGCTGCAAAAAAAGTTTGGCTTTCGGGGAACCCGTGCACGAATTATCCTGGTCCTGCAGTCCATACCGCTCCCACCCGTTCCCCTTGCCTTTCACATGAATGTCACGGTAGCAGGTGCATGCTCGCGTGACTAATTTGCAGTGGCCGTAGCACTCCTTTTAAATGCGAATGCATTTCGTAGTCGGGGGTTGTCGTGCGTTGGCCGGCGTGCGCCTAGCAACAGCTGTGGCGCGCCTAGCAACCGGAGCAGGTGGTAGCTCGGGCGGGAGTAGCGGAGGGCAAGGGGAGAGGAGGAGCGCGCTCGGCATGTGAGGGCGCTCGCATCGCGGAGCTCGGGCGGCGCAGCGGAGAGTGAGTGGAGAGGAGGAGCGCGCTCGGGCGTGTGAGGGCGCTCGCATCGCGGAGCTGGGCGGAGAGAGCTCGCGCGCGGGGCGGGCGAGTTGCGCGGGTCTCTCTCTCCTCTCCGCGTACCCTCTCTCCGCTCGCTGCGCTCGGAAAAATATATATAAAGGCAGTGGAGCGCGCGCCTCTCTCCGTGACTCACTCATCGGTGCACCCAATGCATTCGCATTTCCGCACGATCCCCTTCGGGGAGGTGGGGGGAGTTTTTTTTCTTCACTTTTTTTTTCGTTTTCGTTGCTCCCTCAATGGTAGCCAAGTGGTCACAGCGTGGTCATTTTTGCCCCTTTCCTTGGAAAGGCTTTTTTGTGTGCACATAAGAACTCACTCGAACTGTCCGAAAGGAGTATATAAAAACGCACAGCCCTATAGGAGGCATATCCGCTCCCCAAGCAGCTAGCTGAGGGAGCGCCCTTTTGTTTATTTTGCCCGAGAGCTACTGCCAAGAACGGCGGACCGGTGCCCCGCGCATGCGCAGATGGCTACTGGAGAAAGGTCCATCAAATAATTAGTTGCACCACTTGCATTAAATCACTAATAAGTGACACGAAATGGCCCATGTGAAATTTCCAAGAACGAGAAGGTCGGTGCTACCACTTTCCATATTACGGGACCACATAGAACCAGACGCCTGGCCCGCCTTCCAAGAACTTTGTTGGGCTATGTCCCTGTCTCACTTTTCTGTCTTGGGTTGTTGAACTCGTATCTAGATTCTTGTCCGAACACGACACCCTACTGGCCCACACTGGCTTGCATTCTTTGTTGGGCTTGGCTAGATGTACGGCCCAACGTACAAAGAAATTAACTAAACCTGGGCCTCGATTCTCTCCTTCGAGTCGATGAAAAAACAACACGTGGACATTCATTTTGTGCACCTGTGACGAACTTTCCTAAGTGACAAACCGGCCTATGACAAATGATCCTATGTAACCAAATGGCCTATTACGAACCGGCCAATGACGAAACGCCATGTGACGAACGGGCCGTATCCCCTAACGCATTGAAAGGCTATCAGACGCCGTAGAAGCCTGACCCCAGTGTTTGTGAAACGTTGGTTTCTCCGTTTATTGTACCATTGTTTGCAGTGTTGTTATAGCTTTTCATTCGTAACCTCCAAACCAGACAGATCGCAGCTAAATTTTTACCTTCATTGTATGCTGTGTGGGTCCTACTTATAATAAATTTGGCCAACGCAATTATCTATTGGTTCGGCTGAATGACGATCATACTAATTCGCGACACCACAAGCATGTGTATACGAACTTTTACAGATATTCTAAGGCACCTCATCCCGCGGCGCACGAAAAAGGAAAAAAAAAAAAAAAGACTGACATAGCTTGGAAAACTGCGGGCCCTTTTCTTCGCCTTTTCTGTGCTTGGGGTTAAAGGCAAAAGTGACATCGCGCTTTTGCTTGAATACCGGAGTAACTGGTGTTTGTCCGCACAATTCATACACGCTTTAGCAGAATTTAGGAAAGATAGAAGCTCCAGCTATCTTCAAAAAGGCCCATTCTTCTTCCAGGACGACATTTTAGACTTCTCCGTAGGAAAAAGCCGCCGACAACATTATTTGCATGTTTGGTTTAGCGTCACAGCGCTGCACCCATGAAACACTTCATAAACTTTTCCGCATTTTCGGGGGCAACAGATTTTTTTTTGAAGAAGCTTTCTTGCGATAATGGAAGTGTGCCTTTTATTTAGAGAAAATTACTTGCGAAATGCTTCGTAAACACCGGCTGATTTGCTTAGCTGATGCGCATGCGGCAAAAAAGTGCGGATTTACATTATAAAATTTTGTTTGTAAACAGTAAGGTAGGCAAAAGCATTTAATTAGTTGGATGCATAACAGGTGTTTTCTGAACGAGGTGTCAAACAAAAGTAAAGAAATGCACTATTTATACAAATAACTGGCCAAAATCGAACATGACATCAATGTAAATGCGCAAGCACTGCACTAGATTGTTGGGCCCCATAACCCACGTTACGCGGAAATATATAATGGCTGTTTAAAACAACTTAGCACCACATATTTCGTTTCCGGAAAGTTTGCGCGCCGAAACGTTGGTGCAGCGAAACGTTGGTGCAGCGAAACGTCCGTGCACCGAAACGTCCGTGCACCGAAACGTCCGTGCACCGAAACATCCGTGCACTTAAATGTCCGTACACCGAAATGTCCGTGTACCGAAATGTCCGCACTGAAACGTCCTGCACAGAAATGTCCTAGACCCGAGAGAGGCCGCCCGAACTTGGACGCCCATCGTTCAGAGTTGCTTTAGTTGGTCGGTTTCAACCTGTGCTTTGATTTTTTATAGTGTAAATATTTTTTTACGCGCGTGATTAGGCTCCGCGTTATTTATTGTGATTTTCCCTTATGGGTATTTCTTACAACTGCAACTGATTTGTACGCCGCGTCCACATATTTGGATACCTGGGGTTGTTTCCTTTAAAGGGACACTGAAGTGATATGTCAACATTGCGGGATTACTAGCGCAAATTGTAGTCCGGAGTCCCCAGGCCATGTTTCGACCACTCTAGGCGCATTTACGCGATTTTATTTAGTAGAAAAACTAATTCGAAAATGCTATCCTCCTCTCTTTACGCTCGCCCATTTTCTGTGGCGTTTTCGTGTGACGTCAAGAGGGGATGAGCTGGCAATTGGCTGCGCCACGGCTGCGCTACTGCACGGCTCCCCGGCCGACAGAGTCAGTCGGCCCAGCGTTTCGTCCGCCGGCCGCCGGCGGGTCGTCGCAATCAAGGAGGTTAAAAAAAAGTTGCTTGGTCGCAATTCGTTCGCTTAGTTGAAACGAAGCCAGGACACGTTTGTGAATGGAAGAATGTGCCTTTCTTTACTTGGTTTGTTTGTACACTGTATCTAGCTCCAAGTCAAGGTCGCTTCACACAAGCGCACATGCGACGCTTCGCTGACTGGTACGCCAGTAGGAAAATATAAGGCCTCTTGAAGGCGGGAGAAGAGTCAGCGAAGTCAATATAGGTACTAAGGAAATAAAATCAACTGATATTTTTACCGTACAGCGTAAAACTAGGGCGCGGGAAGCACTTTTTTGCGCAGCGGTCAGCAGCACGACTACGCATCTGCGAACGCTTTTCCGTCTACGAAATGCAATTGCTATAGTTCATCTCACAAGCTAGCTGCAGCACTGTGGAGGCTACATTGTTGTCCCCCTCAGGGCGCCCAACTCACCGCGAAGGAAGCGACAAAAGGCGCCGGGGCCGTGCGGTGCCACTTGCCGAGAGGGGAGAAGGGAGTGTCCTTTCAGGACCCCCTTCACGGCGGATTAGGCGCCCTCAGTGGGCGCACTATTGATAACAATGTAGCCTCCACAGTGCTGCAGCTAGCTTGTGAGATGAACTATAGACGTGAGCTACTGTGGAAACTCGGGCGACGCTTACTGCACGATCGCAGTACAACAAATAGTCACCTAAGCTGCTTGAAATGCCAAAACTAAATAAAAGTGTAAACTGGTTATACAATATATGCCTTATATTAGCAGGGCCAGCCGAGCCCGCCCCGTGGCTGAGTTAGCTGGAGCGCTTGGTATGACATCGCAATTGTTTTGCAAGTCGCGAGTTCGAATCCCCGCGGGTACGTGCTTTTTTTTTTGTAAGTTAACTTTTTTGTTTTCCGCCGATGTTTTCTATATTGAGTTCACCTTTTTTTGGGCCGCAACGTTCATGGCTACACGAACTAGTTCACAAAACGCGCGCAGGCTGGCACTGGCGCGCTAGCGAGTTCTCGTTGGCGTGCTGTTGCCATAAGCACCGACTGCTTGCAGGCAGTGGGCACAGGCCAGAATGAACAGACCCTTGGCCTGGTGCGAACACGCTTTTTACGATACAGGCATGAGGGAGGCAAGCTCCAAATATGGGGGAAAAGCGCATGACATTTGGGCGTCTGCGGGTACGCTGAGGGCGTTCATGCACTGCGTAGGTCTCGGCTAGTGAATGCTACGAGTACAAGCCGTCCTGGGAGGCTTATCTTGTGCATTTTACAGCCGACAAAATGGCAGAAGCGCGGTACGATTATTACTGAGATATTGAGAATGCCCATCCAACAACGGCATTGGTTATGTTTTACAGAACCGAAACCGAAACCGAAACTTGTGTGATTGCTAATCTTGGGCATCGTCCAATCACGGCGCCCCTCCTCCCAACGTCACAGCCTTAGTTGGTGCGGCCGCCGCAAACCGCGCATGGTAGTTTTTCTTCTTTCGCGCTTTGTAAAATAATTACCGATTTGTCAACCGGATAAACGATGAAAAGTGTGCTAATTTGAGCCAGTCTACGCAGTGCAAGCAAGAACGGGAGCTTCACAAATTCACTTCAGTGTCCCTTTAAATACTACCCTGATAATTTGTATACTTTGTAATTCTTGGGCGTAGAGTTCATGTGTGACAACACTGTGGAGTTTTATTTGGTTTCTTGTTATCGTATTCCGACGTAAACTTGTATTGCGAACCTTGTAGCCACTGCGTGTTCTGCTGTGTTTTGTTACTCGCAAATGTTTGCTGTATGATACGCAGATTCACTTTTGTAATTCTTTTACTCAATTTCCTGCAGAGGGCGTGTAAGGTATTTTAAATAAACAGCAATATTGAATACCCATTCATTAAATATAAATACCTATGTATAGTTCCTTCCGATGCAGTTTCTTGCGCAAGGAATTTAATTATGTTCCTGCATGTGAGTAACTTTCTCGCAGTATCCTTACTGCGCATTTGTAAGACCGAAGTGCAAAGTGCCACATGCGTTGCACCCATAAGAGACGAGCACCAAAATCGCAGTTAGTCATGTCTGGAGTTTGTCTGGTGGTCTCTTAAAAATTCGTCTGGGAGTGTTTCTTTGCATTCTTTTTATCTCAGCATAATCTGCTGCTGGCGGTGTTGCTATTCGTCTGAGTCTGAGTTTGGGGTGAGTTTTAAATTTCTCTTTATTTGGCCTCAGGATTATGTGATACCATATTTTAATTTTAAAAAATGAAATGTAACGTTAATGTAACGACACGTTCCAATGTTCGAAGTGCAACTGGAACGCGTTCCTTTCGCAAGAAAGGAACTTGTAACGGGAACTCGTTTCAAAATTGGGAAGGAACGAGGAACGAGCTTTCGTTCCTGTTTTACAGGAACGTGTACAACACTGGTTTATTCGCCATGCGCATCCAGTCGTCGTTCAAGCTGGGTTCCTCTCCACGCGATTCCAAGATTCAGTTGTCACACTAGCTTTCGTTAAGTAGCAGTCACTAACGCAATATGGCGTGCAGCATCAATCTTCCCTTTGCGAAGTTGGCCGTTGTGCGTGTTTGTCAGAGCCGGGACATGGCGGTATGAAAAGGGAAGTGGAACGGCAGCAGACGGCGATTGCGTCACGAGAGATGAGAAGGCCCCGCGAGTTCCGGCCGATTCCCCCGATTTCGTGTGAGCAACTTTGCGTGCTCCACGAACCGATCTCGGCTGCGACACCGCTCTCGATCTGCCATTAAAACGTGCCTCCTCCAAACGTAGCAAAAAAGTTGTTCTGGAAGTGTTCCGGATCTTTCATTGGAATTCAACACTACAGTCGGATACAAGTCGAGAAAAAAGGGGCGTCGCCCAGCCAAAGTCCCCTTCCAGCCAATAGTGTCGCTCTATCAACGTGACGTCGCGGCCGACCGCCCGCTCGGAGCCCAGCTTTTCTGAGTGAGTCCACAGCGAAAAGTAGTTCTTCAGGACGCCTTCATTCGAAGCGGAGATAAATACCTTAGCTAAAAAATCTTTAATTGCCGGTGTAACGCCACGCGTGAAAGAACTTATTCCTCAGCTGGAGTAGTGAGTTTCAACTTCATTGCATAGAGTTAGCTTTATTGCGTGCAGTAAATTTCTGCTCTTCCGGGTTTCCTCTCAACCGTTTGCTTCTGGTTGTATGCATTGCTGGTTCCCTTTTCCGGCTTAGAGCCCGACGAAGTCGTGTTTCAGTGTGCTTTGTAAAGCGCATACTTCACGCTTTACTTATAGTAAAGCGTGAAGCAGCGGCAGCTAAAGGGCTGAAGCCTGTTCCCATGTATATTCCGGGTGCTCCTTAGTCTGCGTGGTATCCGCAAGAGATGGCGCCAGCTGTCCCGCCGCTCAGCTAAAATTACGTTAATTTCCCAACAATGTCTTGTTCTTTTTTTCGCACGGGCAATTTGAACTTACAACATTAGCATTCCAGGAAAGCATGTGCTTGGTACAAAACGTCTGGAGGGCTACGTAAAGTTGGCGTGGTTTCGCTGGCTAACTCCCAAAAGCAAACAGAAATCTACGTCGAGATCTATCAGCGGCAAAAAAAAAAGAACGCGGGGAAATTTGCAGGGAATTCTTGAGAAACCTCCGAAAAAATGCTAGAAATAGGGACTTTCTGAACATTGAAATGGGAATTCTTTTTCCTGTACAGATCATCACTAGACAGGCACGCGTATCCGAACAACTACACGACTCCCGCTGACTGAAGGAGATCCAATGGATGTGTTGCGGCCTTCGACATAAAAACGTGCGTGAGGCATGCGATTAATTTTACGAGAGTAATTTGAGCACGCTAACAACAGAAATCTTAATTACGCGAGTAGCAGAGCACGTCCCTTCGAAGTGTTCTATTTGCTTGGCTACGTGAATGCGCCTAATGAGCGACGCATACTAACGGAGGTAGGGAAGACGGGGAAGACGCAGAGCGAAAAGCATGATCATAATGATGAGATTGTATGGCAGGCCATATCACACTAACACTTTTCCAATCACTACATCGTAATGGGTGCTTAGTGTCATCATTAATATTACGTGTGACCACTTGTAGAAACGATGCGTAGTAACCAAAATACCAAAACACCGTAGAAAAAAATTCCCCGCATTTCCCCGAGGGGAAGAATGTGAAAGTGCGAATGCAGGAGTTGAATTTGCGCGGTTCGGTAATGTTCGCGAAAGAGAGATCACACACACACACACACACAACTACAAAGAAAGAAAGATGCATTTATTCACAGACACCTATTTGTGTTGTCGTTGTACTTGATTGCTAGAGCGGATCTCAGCTTTGAAATTTCGTGTCAGTACTCCTTTAAGCGGGTGCATTAGCCCTTCTCACGCCCGATTCCTGGCCAATCCCCCACGTGGGTATGTGCCATGTCAGCGGCCAGGGAGCGCGCGCTCATCTCCCCCCGTTGCCAAGGAAGACGAGGAGATTCCTGGCCAATCCCCCACGTGGGTATGTGCCATGTCGCCCATCTCCCCCCGTTGCCAAGGAAGACGAGGAGCGCGCGCACCCGCAGCTGTTGCTATGTGGACGGCGGCGGACGCTTCAGGCTCGCTTAAGAAGTGCATTCGCACTTAAAAATTCACGCCGATACTGCTACCGGGTTGCGGCCAAAGGACAGACGGCGCGTATCCACACGAGGACCTGTTTAGATATGGCAACGCTATGGCCTCACTATAGTAGACTAGGAGGGTCATACGCCGCCGGCCAATGCAATGGTGTACACTGATGTCACGTGCCATCTCGGAATTTTTGGGCATCGTTCGGTAAAGGGACAGCTGTAGGGTGCGCCGGATAAAATACCGTGCTGGTGAATGAGCATAATCGTGTATGGGTGCCGTAACAGGTGTAGCTTGAGGTCATACTACCTTGGAATGATCCTTGTTTTTTTTTAATTATTTGCTTAAGAATGAACGACATCTTATAATTATGCAAAAACCAGTGAGCTGGGAAAGCGGATTTTGTGTTAAAAAAAGAAAAGGGCATGGCTGGCATGACTTGCATAGTACGGGGGGCTGTGAGGAAGGCTTACGCACCCCGTTACCCCAGTGGCCGACAGCCTCTGCTGGTTGCTTCATCTTTCTAAAACACTTCAGCGACTTTCGTGCGATGCATTAATTTTTTTTTCTCGAGGCTGTCTTGCCTCCACGTGCGCACCTAAGAAAATAGTTTGGCTGAACAAGGGGTTTGTTAGATTTTGGGGTACAGCAGAGAGGAATAGAAGTTCTGCGCGCGCAATAGATTAGGCGAAGTACATTTTGGTGCATTTGCTATCAATGCCTCATCTGCATGAAGAGTTGTGTATTCATCCTATACCTGTTTTGAGTTCTTTGCACGCGTGCACGCAGGGACAACGCTTGCGTCGGAACCAGGGCCGTCGAATCACGTGGGACTTTCTCGTAAAGGTCGCAAGGGGTGCCGACCGCAATGTCCGTGCGTTCGACGAACATGGCCCCGCGGCTCCTTCGACCCCTCTGTGCTACTATGTGTGTCCAGTCCTATTGGTGATCGCTGTCATGGTGGCCATTGTATTCGCGTTTAAGCTGCTGATGGCAAGTGGTGAGAGCATGCCGTTGGAAAGCACAGACTCCACCTCCGCTGGATTTATCGAGGAGACCTTCGAACCTGGCCTCATGCAGCCTTCGCTGCCATATCCACGTCAGCGCCCCACAACGGAGCAGGCGGAGTCCCTCGGGAGAGCCCTGTTTGAGCCAACCTCCACTCTCTCCATTAGGACCGACGACACGCTCATAACAAACGGTGCACCGTATTTCGACGCTGCCGCCACGGAAGCAAGGGCCGCCCGATTCCCCAGCAATCACGATACACGTCGCAACGTATGCATTGTAGCGAGCTCCAAGTCGCCGCTGGGGGACCTTGAAAGCAATACGAGCCTCGGTGAGCCGTATCGCAACTGCGACGCGGTAATTCACTGCTGCTACTATCTCCCAGTCGACCAGAACCTCGAGGACTGGACCGTTGGATGTAGTGACTCGAACCCGGACGACTTGTCGACGGCCGGAAAACGAGAACCGCGAACCAGCGTTCTTCTAGGTGTTTACGTTGGGGATGGCGCCGCTTTCCAAAGACTGCTTTTCAACCGGTCTGGAGAACGAACCAAGTTTCTCCGGGAAGTCGTTCAGGCCGCGCAAACGGGCAGATTCGGA
The DNA here is from genome assembly GCF_048455015.1 of Haemaphysalis longicornis. Classification (NCBI taxonomy): domain Eukaryota; kingdom Metazoa; phylum Arthropoda; class Arachnida; order Ixodida; family Ixodidae; genus Haemaphysalis; species Haemaphysalis longicornis. The sequence continues at coordinate 225,080,231 of NW_027526361.1, forward strand.
GGCGTTCGCCTGTGGGTGCCAGTGCACGTGCGCGCGACGAGTGGCTTTGACGACCACCTCATTGGCCTAGCTCGCGACGTTGCCTCGAAGCTGCGAGAGGTCAACTGCACCTTCGGTCTTTTCCTTCCGCAAGGTCTCATCTCAGAGCATCGGGGCCTTACCATCGCTGACCTCACGAAAGCCCTGAACGCTTCGTACAGCCTTCTCCTGTATCCTCAGTTCTCGGCTTTCCGGAACACAACCGGCAACACCATAACCACGTGGACCACTCCGGAGGAGGTACTCGCTTTCGCCTCAGTCCAAACGGGAGCTATGCGGGACAACGGGTCCGTCTGCTACTTGCCGCCTTCACCAGTGGCTGTGCAGATGCGTCTCGCCGAGCGCTGCAACCAGAGCAAGACACAGCGCGTTGCCCGCGCGACGTACGTGAACCTGCCGATGCTCGCAGATGTCTGCCGCGGACTTCGCCTTGATCATTCGTGGACGAGCTCTGTTCGTATGTATCATACTTACGCTTGCAAGGACAGGAGGGCGATCCTCTACCAGACTACACGACAGACGCGCCAGTTTCGCGAGGAGTTGTTTACCGCATCGCCCTCGTCCACTTGTCTGGGGTCCTTCGTCGATTTAGAAGGACTTCCTGGTGGGTGCAAGGAAATATATTCTAGGTCCGGCTAACAAGGATGGAGGAGGCGCCAAGGAAAAGTTGGCCGTGTGCGGGCGGCGTTTTCTTGTGAGAAGTGAACAGTTGTCGCCATTACGTTGGGAGAATTCGTGCAAAAGCCACCGTCGACTGTGTCTCCTTGTATATTTTGGAATTACTACGACCTTCTTATTCTGACTTGTACGCTCGCCAATCATTTCCGAAACAGCTAGCTCACTTCTAATAGACGAAAGCACTTGTTCAAGCTTATCACACCCCCGAATCGTGGATGGGGCTGGTATATAACGAAGCCATTTTACCTTGCTGCTTTTCATAAGCTAGAACACTAGTTTTAAGGCCGTTCTTACTAATTTGTTTGGTTAGCGGCATGAGGGCATTGTAATCCTGCGGTATGGGAGCATTGTAATCGTACATTGCGAATGCAATGAAACATTCCATTTTTTGCCTATCTGAAGTGTCGTAATTTTTGAAGCCTCTTGCGAGATTCGAACAGTGACCACTTTATTTATTCGGGCAATCGTTGATTAGGATTTCGGAGCGTGGTATTGTTAAAAGCCTGTACGCCATGACTTCCTGCAGTATTCTTTTGTTAGGCAACGGTAGTTTCGCGGAGATGGTGTAAGAAAGCGTCATGCCATAATTTAATTCGCACAATCTGGATCTTTGGGTCATTCACTGTAGCTAAATACTTACCGAAAACCATTCCCCTTGGCATTTACGTCTGCTTACGAGCTTTGAAGGCAAAAACAAGGCCATACTTATTAACTTTGCTGCAGCATTTTATTTCCGTCTATTTTATTTGCTTTCGTTTCTTTGTCTTACGGTGCTAATACGTCAGCGAACAGGCGCACAGCTTCACTAGATTCAAGGTATTGTGGGGCTGGTGTGCAACTGTTCTACTCACGCGCCACCGAGTTCACGTGCTGCGCGCCAAGCCCTATTCTACTGAGAGAAGAAATATTTTTTTATTTATCCAGCAGAAGCTGATAAGTGGGCCTCGCAGCGTGAAATGCATTCCTAGAACTTTTACGTCCCCGCTTAATTCATAATTTTGGAATTTTTTGAAGCAGGCACATCAGCTCCTGAAAGCTCCCGGTTCCTGGCCGATCCCCCAAGTGGGTACATGCCGCGAATATAGGTAGAACGACGACGACAACTTTTGATCGACATGCAGCGTGCAGGGATAGGACAGAATTAGCTCGTGTGTCTTTTTTCTGTAGAGACCCGGCTTCAAATCCCATTCAAACACACACGGTGTTTTTTTTTACAATGGAGGCCCTTTTTTACTTGGCAACAAAAGCGTCGACAACGACGGTGGTTTTTCGCAGAACGGGCACTTCAGTCTTTTGCCTTAGAACGTAACCCCGAATTGGGGCTGTTACGATCCTAAAAATTTGGGTGACGCCTGCTTTTAGTGACTTTTGCTATGGCCAGGCCCCAGCACGTCCTGGTGGCCGTGATCACCTTCGCACTGGGATAACTACTCGTCTATTGTGGCGGTTGTGAATCGCGAAAGCGAGCACATAGCGTTACAGCCACATGCATCACACGTGGGAGGCCGAAGAGATGGCTACAGGGCTAGCGCTTGGGAAAACAGATGCTTGCCCTGTGGTTACGGACTCTCAAGGGGCTTGACGAAGTTTCATGCTGGGTCTATTGGCAGTAGCAGTAATTCGCATCTCGCGAAGCACACACTCGAACTGGAAGGTCGAGATTGTCTGGACCCCGGCCCACTCCTCCATGAAATGCAACGAGTTTGCCCATGCCATGGCCCGAGCCCGAGCCGACTATGCCGCAGAAGGAGAACCGAAGCCTACCCCGACTCACGCGCTATATTGAAAACGTCGAACATTACAAATGAAGCAGGAAAATTCTCCCAGCCCCGCACCCACAGTTGAGAAAAAAACACAGCAAACCATTCCCAGCTTGCTTCAAACGAATACTTTCTCCCACCTCATTCGAATGATCTACCTTTTCCCAACCGGTACGATCAACTGTGCAAATATTGTGGACAACCCCTGGCACACTCCTTCAGACCATCTGGGAGTGCAAGGACAACCCTCACCCTTTGCCATACCCCCGAACATTGGGAGACCATGCTGAATAGATCGCTTCTTCCCGACCAAGCACTTCGGGTGGCGAGTGCTGCACTGGCGAAGACGTCCCATGAACTCCTGAACTGAGGAGCCACTCCCGCGGTACGCCACGTTTTATAAAAAGTGTTTCTCATCCACACCCACAGCTCGCAAGAGATGAAGCCACCAGGCGGAAGTTTTAGATGCGACTGCATCTCATTCACTCGCCTTGTCCCTCCATACGGCGTTGTCCGTCCACACCCCTCCTTCTTGTGGGTCATTTCAGATAAGATCGAACAAAGCATGGCTGGTCGACCTCTTCAATTTGCTTGAAATTTTTTTACCTCATTCCCGCATGTATGTAATGTGCGGATTCACAAATATTTTCAAGAGAAAAAATTTTGGCCGGCTGAAAAAAAATTTGGAACCCACCCGCGTGGACCCCGGCCGCTACCTGCCCATGCGCCGCGGCCAAATTTAGCGACGTCTACCAAGAAATATACTAATCAGGAGTAAATGGTAATCTTTATGCTTAATCTACGCCTGGTGTACATTTCGCGTCCAAAATATCCTTGGCTAGAAAAACATATTTTTTGTAATAAATTTCCAAATCTTGCTCAGAGCGCAATTTGAGTGAGGGCTGCTCCTGGCAAGCACAAATAAGGGTCGGTGCACACTACGGGTAAAATTTAAATGGCGCACAAGTGTGAAGAAAAAGCTAAAACACTTCGAGTTCAAAGGCCTAAAAAAAAACACCTCTTCGATTTTGCTGAAATTCTCCCCAGATGTTCACCTGTGCATGTACTTCAATGATCATTAAAAACATGTTGCATCATGTTGCATCAGCACAAAGAGGCGCCTAAATTGAAAGAAAAAAGCGTGCAGGAAGGCGAAGAAAAGAAACAATCCTCAGTATTGGCAGTCTTATACCGATATCGCGACTCTATTTGATCAGACCTTAAAAACAGATAGAACCAGATATTTCGACCACACTCTTCCTAATTTATTAAATACCGACGCTAAAAAGTTCTGCGGAACTGTTAACTCAAAAGACAGGCAAACACCACATGTGCTTAAGCAAAGCAATAGAACTGCTCTCCCTTTGGCTGAATGCATCAAAGTATTTAACAACTTCTGCAATGTTTTGCACAAGAGTCTACTATCGATGATTCCTGTGACGTCACCCCTCAGCTATCATACTGTAAACGGTATTGCTCGCGCGATCGTCAGATTACCGCCAAGTTCATATCCAGGCCCCGCTGATGTCAGCGTTAAGCTACTAAAGGTGACTTCCCCATTCTCAGCCTCTTTACTATCGCAAAACGTTTCGGCAATCTCAGGACACCAGGTGCATTCCAGCCGTGTCGAAGCTCGCTTATGTGAAACCACTATTTAAATTTGGTGATAGCAATTCTCCCTGCAACTACAGGCTAATTTCTTTAACCAAGATATCTTGAAAATTGCTTGAACACGTTCTTTCCTCAACATGATGTCACATTAAATGGAAATAACCTCTTTTCGATAATCAGCGAAGATACATAAACCCTAATGTCAAACCCAGTTATTCGAATTAGTAATGGACCTTCACGAAGCTATACATACAGAGTACTACATGGATACAATTTTCATTGACCTCTCAAAAGCTTTCGATCGCGTACGCATGACCGGCTGCTTCTGAAATGAAATGCATTGGAACTTCAGAGGAGGAAAAACTTAGGAGGAAGAAAAATTTCAATCCAGAGAATGTCAGCGCAAAACTCGCTGGATGAGAGTGGCTCCCTCTGCACGGGATTCTAAATGCTGCCTTCGCCACCTGCCCCCTGGTAACCAGACGTAGCTGATCGGCCAAGGCGGGAGTGGACTAGCAAGGCAGTGAGCGCTTCCGGTCCTCCTCTCCCTCTCTTCCTACTATCGCCCGCTGCCTGCGCGTCTTTATTTCCCAACCACGGTGTATAGAGAGAGAGAGAGAGAGAGAGAGAGAGATAAAGAGAAAGAAAGAGAGAGAGTAAACTTAGTTCAGTTTGCCAGTTGTGTTGCTTAGTCGTCGGCCGTGAGCCCTTGGGCTCTGGCAGCGTCCTGAGCCAGCTGCACGACCCAGATTTGATAATTCGGGCTGGAACTGAGCAGCCTCTCACTGCTCACTGTTAGTTATTGTGCGGCCATTTGTGATCGCCTGCTGCCACTTCCATAACATATGCGGCAGGTCCCCTCGGTCCTGACATCCATCAGGGGAGTAGCGCCCTGGATAGCAATAGCTATACACAAGTCGTCAACCACGGTGTAAGAATGTTCTTACAGCGTGTACTCAAAAGTATTTCCCCATGTACGCGGATGACATTACTCTGTGGACAGTCCACCCAGACCTGCCAAGACAAGCCGAGTGCCTCCAGCAAGCGTTAACAGACTGCCAGAAACTGTGTATGTGGGCATCACCCTCTCTCAAGAGAAGACTGCTGCACTTCCAGTCCCTAACACTTGGGGCCGTCGCTTCCTTTCAGTATCGCCGGTCGTCCTGCAGCTGAATGGTACCGCCATTCTCATTGTCGGACACCTTCGGGTTTTGGGCTTAGACATATCGGCCTTTCGGTCGGCAGTTCAGTGGCAACGATATGCTCAACAGAAAGCCGGAAAACTGCGCCGCCTTGTTCACCGCATTGCTCAGAAGTGTGGCGGGGCCTGCTTGACGATTGCCCGTGTCCCAGTGCGTTCCGTACTAGAGCCAAGGCTCATGTACCAGACACAGTTCCATCACACCATGCAAAAATACTCGCATCGGCTTGAAGCTTTTAATGGGGCTGCCACGCGCACCATCACTGGCCTCGCCTGCTTAACGGCAATTCCGCTGCTGCAAGCAGAAGGTCCATTAAACACTCTCAATGAAATCATTCATCAGCGTCGTTCCGTCTACACCTGCTGAAACGTGGACTAGTTCCAGAGGCGGCAGCTCTCGATGCCTACATAGGCCAGCCGCCCGAGACGATCTCAGCCTTTCCTGCCACCAGGCCGCCCTGGATCTACCATACGGTGAGCCTCTGACAATGCTCCATGTCCGTACGTCTGGCCTACATCAGCCCCCGGCCACCGTCCTTCGTGTCTCTGACAGGGCACCTGCGACGCAACCGGTGCTTTTGTGGGCGCCGGAGCATACGACTGCATCGTCACCACGGCCTGGAAGTATCCGTCTTACTGTGGATTGAACCAAAGCTGCGCGTACGAGACCCTCCGTGCTCTAGCTAGCCTGCTAGCAGAACTTACTGCCATTCGGAAGGGCCTGCAGGTATACTTGCATCGAAAGTGACTAGTGGGAACAAGTTGGAACTTTACACAGACTCAACGGCAGTGATTCGGGATGTACCGTAATTACCCGATTCTAACGCGCACCCGATTTTCCAGGCAAAAAAACGAAAAAACTTGCACCTCCGATTGTAACGCGCAAGGAACTTTGTGAGCAAGAAAAACGAATGCGAGAGAAACCGGTGATTGATTTCCCGAAGTAATCTCACTCATCTCACTCCTCGTCGCTCTCCGAGAGCTCCTTGTCGCCTTCCGCTGACCGCAACATCTCATCATAAGTTCCGTCAAGCGCGTTCGCGATGCCACACTTCTGAACGAACGTTCAACCGTTCAACCATGTTCGATGGGATCGTGGCCCACGCCTCGCACGCCCATCCCGCGAGCTTATCCAGAGGCATACGCTTCAGCCAACCGCTCGTTGTGAACGCGTGGGATCGGCTCGTAAGCCGCGGAAGCGGCGCACCCTCGTTGCTGCTGCCTGCCATTGCTGTTATCAAGCACACAAGTGGAATAATTTGACGATTTGTGTGAACGCCGAAAGAAAAGCCTAGGCGCGTAGATCCGAAAAATTGTTGCTAATAGCTTTGGCACCATCTTGAGATGGCGATGGCGTAGGGTGGAATGAAATTTCAGCTGTTTCGCCAGTTTCGGTTTCGTATCCGATTCTAACGCGCAGTCGATTTTTCGGCCTATTTTTGCGGGAAAAAGGTGCGCGTTAGAATCGGGTAAGTACGGTACGTCGCGTTGCGCGGTCACAAGCCTGGCTGCGTGCATTCACGCGATTATGGACACCTACCCATGCCCTGTCCGTGTGCTGCGGATTTGACGGGACATGCCTCCTGACCACACTGCAGCAGATCGCGCCTGCCACCGAAGAGATCTCCCACGGCTACTACCACTTCTTACAGTATCTGCCGTAGAACTGTTGGTGGAAAAAGAGAGCAGAACTCCGCCGCGCCATGCGTGCTTTACTTCCACCGCGGGGAACTGAGCTCCCGAGTGGGCTCGCTCGCTGGGAGGAGGTCTTGCTGCGGAGGCTACGAGGTGGGGTGGCGTTATCCCCAGCAGTTCTGCTGGGGATAAATTTATTATGCTGTTTCAGTGCTTTTTTATTGTTGTTTTTTGTATTCATGAATACTGAAATCTATGGTGCACGCCTGGTTAGCCTGACGCATGCGCTCCGTGCTTTGAGCAAGCACTGATGGGTCCTGTCTGAGTTTTTTGTTCACGGACAAAATTTTCCGACCAACGAGAGGCTAACAACTTCACTCTAAAAAAAAAACAGGTTCCTCAATTAATGCACCAAGAGTACCTCCTTTTGTCTCTTATTTTTCTTGTTGGCGTCACAATCACACAATTTTTACGTTGTTATATTACTATTACGATTCAAGGGGGATTGGCCGGTGGAGATCACAATGGGCCTTTTGGTTATATGTCCCGAAAATATAATGCTGACTGCCTTCGACATGATTCTCGGCTGGACTATCTTACGTATTATAACGACACCACATGTTCGATGACAGAGCGCGGACTGTTCAGAACCGGCGAATATACGAATCCCAGGGAAAATTCAGTCGACGAAGAAGCGGACTACGCTGGTTGCATGCAGCGCGGGACCACGAGCCCTCGATATCTGAATAAGCAGCAGCGCCAACACCGCACCACTCAGCTCTGCGAGCACACCGAAGCGTCCCTGAAGGCTGTCACTGCTGGCGTCCTTTCACGGCAAGCTCAGCTGACCAGCATGACAGCGCCGACGAGGATGCAGGCGGTGTCATCCACGGCGCCCGTCCTCGAAGACGGCGAGCTCGCACTGTACTGGGACCCCCGCTACGGGCGCTACTTCTACGCGGGCGTCATGACACCGCCAACCGGCCAGCTGTACGACTTGACGGGCACGGCCATCACGCTTCCCACCGACACGCACACCTCGTCCACCGTGCAGCTCTATCGGACAGACCCCTACGACCGGGCACCCAAAGCAGGTCGCTCCATCCTATCGCGCCCCGGGAAAGATGTACGTGTGTACCTCTACATATACGTTAAATACGCCGTGGAAATTCCCTAATCTTTAGGGATTTTTATCGTGAACGCTTTTCTTGGCTGGGTTAACGAGCGCACTCGTCTAGCAGGCCCACGCAAATGGCCAACTTCTGCATCAGCAACCCTCGGGGCGCGTTTAATTACCATTAGCTACGACGCGTTTCATCGCGCGCGTCTGATACAGAACCGAACACGTGGCCGCTGATCTACAAAGCGTCTACAAAGCATGTACTAAGGATGCGCGCTCTCGCTCTGCTGCTAGTCTGATTTAGAAGTCGTAGGCTTAGCGTAGACATCGACTGAAGTCTCGTCAAGCCACCTCACGAAAAGAAATAGCTTCGCGTTCACCATCTTGCCTGATGCAGAGTTGCCTGATGGTGAATGCTTGATGCTTAACGATTCTCTCCAACTTCCATTGCAGTATATGGGGCGTGGTGGCGAAATTTGCACGTGGATCAGTCCACGGAGCGTGCGACATAAGAGCTGCAGAACGAGGGAATGTAAAGGAGGGATGGAGAGGGCTGCTTTGGAGAGTGAATGAGAGATCGCTGCCTGCGACTCTACCAGGGAGACAACTCAAAGCGGCTTGGTACTTTAGTATGGCGACGATCCGGTTCTCTTGTACGCCTTCTCGATTGGTCCGGTGGCTCCCATCACCGCCTGTAGGCGTTGTGCAATGACGTTTCGAGCCAGCTGGGGACACCAATAAGAGGAATGGCAATGTCGTTGGCGCTATCTTGCAGCTATTGAACTATAAAAGAAGCGACACGCTGCGAATGCCGCTGCTAAAGTGAGCCAATGGGGCCACTGAAGTGTTTGATAAGCATGGTTTTCTACAGTGTACGTGGTTGATAAGCATGGTTTTCTACAGTGTACGTGGGACGTGCGCGAAACCCCTCTTTGCGGAGTCAAAATCCCGAGGAAGACGTGGGCATTGGGCCGAGCCTCGAGTACGTGATAGACGACCTCATGCTCCTGCATTCCTAAAGATCTACCAAGAGATTTTCTATTTCTTCAAATACTGGAAGGCTATCAGCAATACATCTCAAATTACGGTGAGGTTAACGCGCATTGGTGAGAGAAAAGCGAGGGCTTATTTAAGAGGCATGTGTGAGAACCGTCAGTGAGCTTGATGCCTCAGTCCCGAGTCCACCAAAAGCACGTCGTTCTTTTTGTTGTCCCGGTGTTCTTGCGGCCGGGATATGCCATTGATGTACCGATACCACCTAACTGCGCACCATATTCAGTAAGTTCGCTTGCATTGCATCATCAGCAACAGCAGTAGAAGATTATTTAGCCTCTCCCACTGACCCCCAGCTGCTCTCGTCCTGCTCTGCTACATGCCATTCCCCGGCTCTAAACTTCCTTACTCCGTCTCTCCATCGAGTTATTGGCCTTCCCCTTCAGTGTGCAACATGTCTGCGCTTCCTCGGCACGTGAGGAGCAGCACTTTGTTTAAAATGACAGTTTTTCACGTGCGGTATCGCCGTGACGATGCTTCTTTCAATTACAGTGCCAGAGGGTGGACTCGTCAATACACATGTCTCCCGGCGAAGGGGGGGAGATAAACTCGCACTTCACAGAGTCAAGCATATAACTGAATGAACCGGCTCTTTTCTGTTCAAAGGGGTCATCATTTTGACCTCTTCAAAAACACTGGTAATCTTATAACTGACGTTCCCTTTCTTGTTCTTACAAGTAAAGATAAAATCACTTTTAATTCTTATTTTGCGTATCAACCGGCAGGGAACTACAGTAACCCAACGTGCTGCATCTGTCTGTACTTCTGGTAAACTTCCCGGTGACGTGATTAAGAGAGCAAGAAAGATAAACAAACGACGGGTTTAGCACCACGTTTATCGAGTTAATAAAGTGGAGCTGTGAATGACTCGGTGAAAGGTAAATCCCGTGGTTCCGTCTACGCAGAAAACCCCTGTGCCGCAACCCGATGCGCATGCGCAAAAAAAGCCAGGTTGGAGAAAAGACATTTGCTGGGTTTATAGACGACGTAGTGACTCTCTTGCATCTGCATCTACCGACGTTTTACGTGGGAACGTCACACTGGAAGGAGGGAAAATGTGTCTCTATCGCACCAGGGTGCGCCCAAAGCCAGCTAGTGTGCGAAGCACAGCTCAAGCTACAAAGGTTGACATGGGCGCGGTGGTGCGGGGGGAGACGCACATTACAGCTTCGCTCGTTAGCCGTCTGTACGGAGCGCATGGGTGATTTTTATCATTTAATGGCACCTCTTTTACTCCAAAGACTGGTATAGCTAAAATATCATTACAGCTATATGCCATTCGCTTTTCCAGTGCATCCTCCACTTGATTTTCTTTTTAACCACACCACGTTTCCGCATTTAGGCCCAACACCGGCGTCCCACCAAGGAGCGTCGAGTCGGGTGGAACCTCTTCTCCGCGAGGAGACCTGCAGCCCCCAAAGGCGAGAAAACAGAGGTCAATCCCGGCTGGCGTCTGGCCAACGTCTTCCGCTGCATGGTCTGCCCTTTGCTGCTGGTGATCGTGGTCGTTCTCGCCGTCATCCTATGGCTTTGGCTATTTCAGCCCCGAAGCGAGAGTAGCGCCGCCAGGCCTTACAGAGACGACGGTTCTTTGACCACCGACCCGGGAATCGTCGTGCCGCCGCCACAACGACGCGCAGCCGCAGAGGAGACGTCAGAGTTCAATCGACCGTCCACGTTCGGCCTTCCGATTGATTATAGCGCGGAAGACTCGTCTGCCCTAGCGACCAACTACATTCTCACCACGTCCGATGTCCGGTACCTTGACGCCGCCGTCACCGCATCGAGGGCCACTCTGTCCTCAGGTGATCTCGAGACAAGGCGAATTGTCTGCCTTGTAGCTGGCCCCGTGTCAACGTTGGAAGCTCTGAAAGGGAATGGCAGCCTATGGGAGTCGCACCAGCATTGCGATGCGCTTGTTCGATGCTGCTATTCCCTCCCCGTGAACCTGAGCACCGACGACGGCCTCACAGGGCGCGGTAATCCGAGCGCGGACGGATCATCGACGGCGGCAAGAAGGTCAAGCCGAGCGAGCACGCTTCTAGGTGTCCGCGTGGGCGATGACGTCGCTTTCCAAAGACTGCTCAAGAACTGGCGTGGTGCACGAGCCACGTTTCTCCTAGGCGTCCTTGAGGCCGCGGAAATGGACAAGTTCAGCGGCGTTCGCCTGTGGGTCCCATGGCAGGAGCACGTGACGCCTGGCTTCATCCGCCACCTCGTTTCGCTCGCTCGAGTCGCGGCCGTAGAGTTGCGAGGGAGGAAGAACCAAACCTTCGGGTTTTTCCTGCCACAAGGTCTCGTCTCGCAGCAGCGAGGTGGGTTGACTGCCGAGCTGACGAAGGCCCTGGACGCCGCTCCGTACAGCCTTCTACTCTACCCAGAGTTCTCGGCTTTCTGGAACACAACCGGCAGCACTACCGCCGCGTGGCCTACCCCGGAAGTAGTAGTCGCTCGGGCTTCAGTCGAGACCAGAGCAATGAACTGCACCACTTTCGTCTGCTACTTGCCGCCTCCACCAGCGGCCGTGCAGGTGCGTCTCGCTGAGCGCTGCGACGCTAACAAGACGCAGCTCATTTCCCGCGAGGCGCATTTGACTTTCCCTACGATCGGCGATGTGCGGCGAAGATTGCGTGACGATAACGCGTGGACGAGCTCGGCCCGCAGGTACTACACCTACGCCTGCAAGGACACTTGGGCAATCCTCTACCAGAGTACGCGGCAGGCGTGGCAGTTCCATGAAGACCTGCTTATCGCGTCTCCCTCGTTGATGTGCATAGGCTCCTTCTTGGAAGGGCTGTCTGACGTATCCGATCAAATCGGCTCCGGGTCCGGTTAAAAAAGACAATGTCACGAGAAAGCTGCGCGTGCAAGCGCGATTTTGTTGCTTTGGTTTACTTAGTGAAGTAGTGATATATGCGAACTTTTTCCCGCCAGAGCAGCCTAAGAAAGGATGCGGAACAATGGGTGCTGGCTGCGGCCGCGTCATCTTTTCAATTATTTCTGAGACTGCCGCAGGCATTAGAGCACAGGCATTATTGGTTCTCGTGTAAACTCAGGCGATATATGAAACATGCCAACCAATGGAATTTTTTCCCCTATATAGCTCTTTTAATGTGTAGCATATCTTTGCCGTTCTTTGGACTTTTTTTTATTTCGTGGTATTCGCCGTCTTTGTGTATATGCATACGCTAAGGGCGAGACCTGCTTGGCGTTTAAGAATTTCAGTAGTTTTGGCGCTACTTATCCCACGAAGCTGCTCTTTAGGCCGCAATAAAGCATCTGCGCGCTCCATGAGTGCTTCGCGAAAACTTCCGATATCACCATTAGCCGACCTCTGGTTGTGCAGGAACTAAGCGAAACTTGTTTTGGGGATCCCTGTTTTGGGAAGCGTCCCGTATTTTTCAGTTTTAAACTTCGGGCATACGACAGCCCGGCGTTTGGTCTATATATACGCTTTGTTATAAAGTATGACTTCAACCGGTACCCATGGTCAACGTAGAGTTTGATATTGCATATATGCTGCCGTAAAGGAATGTTACCTAAAGTTAGAGCTAAACATGGACGTTAAGCCAAACGTCACGCTTTTAGTCCAGCAGACCCCATCAGAAAATTTTGAAGCTCTCTTATAAGCCAAACGGCCGGCACCAGTTGATGCAGTAAATCCCAAGCGAAATTTAGGCGTAAGTATGGGCGCACTCTCTATACTTACGAATTTGAAGCCATAGCTAACAGTAGCCCACGTCTGTAGTGGCGTGTTCGAGAGTGCTTTCTAAGGTTCTAACATGTTGTTACATGCAACGAGTAATCAATGAATGAATCACTTTAAGGCCAGCACCACAAGGGCCGACCACCAAAAATTCACCCCGCTTGCACAACGGAGCAAGCCTGTTGTCACACAAGAGCTGTGTTCGTCTCAATAAGCTAAACTCGTCGAGCGTCATATAAGTCACTGAAGACCATTTACCCTGTGTATACGTATATACGACGCGCGTTAGCAGAAGGCCACGTCGGACGCAAAGTAACGTATAATATTAAGTGCTTTATACGCGCAGTTCCTAATTCGGTCTTCATATATTTCATCACCCGCCGTCGCGAAGTCTTCGTCGAGCGCTCCCTCGCCGTTGAAGACCCGAACCACTACTAGTACTACAGTAAAAGCTCGTTAATTCGAACTCGAGGGGGACATAACGAAATTACGCCCACCTCCCCTTGCGGGAACCCTGGTGTGCTGGGACGCTGAGGGGGGGTTCAAGCGCAAGCGCAGAGCAACCGTCGACCGAAAGGCCGCCGGAAAGCGGAACACCGGTTATATGCGCAGCGCGCCCGAAGCTATGACGCAACACGATCCAACACAATGCACTTTAATCTAATCCAATCCAAATCCAATTCAATCCAATCCAATCCAAGCCAAGCCAATTCAATCGAATCCAATCCAATGCCCCTCGTGAGAGAGAGTTCGCTATCGGAGAGGAGAGGGGGTGAGCGGAGGAGAGTGATGACGCCGATGACGGACGCACGCAGGGAGGACAGGGCCGCCGACAAGAGATGCCCTCAGCGTCGCATCTAAAATTGTTCGAATTAAGCGGAGTTCGAATTAGCGGGTGGGTGGTAGAATGAATGGAAATTGCGCCACACTGCACGGGCAGAACACAAAGAAGCCACCTCTGGACTTATCACGAATTAGGCGCTAGAACACTTTTGTGCCAAAGGATATCGTAAATAATGTTTCGTAAATATTAATGCAGTGGACGCAAACAGGCTCATGATCATGATGATGAAATAATATTGCAATGCGGCGGAGCGCAGGCGCCGGTGGCGCGGCCCCCTCTATAAAGCCGAGATAAGCTGTTGCAGGAGCCTAGCTCGCGCTCCACGCTGTTTTCTGTTTCGTTGCTTTGCATCTCAGGTAAATTTGGTTCGGTTTGGAATTGCAACACATTGTAATCCCTCCGGGCCGACTTGTCCTTTGAGGAGTAATGGAAATTAGGGGATCCCAGTTCGAATTAACCGTTCTGGATACCGACGCGTTGAAATTATCGAGAGTTCTCCCCCATTGAAATATACAGTGCTGTGCCGGGACCAGGGTGCGAGTTCGAGTTAACCGAGTTCGAATTAACGAGCTTTTACTGTACTACGAGTTCTTCTGGGCGCTTGCATTCTATAGCCTGGCAGTGCGGCTCCCTTCTAGATACATACAGCACACGATGCTGCCAGGGAGAGCGCTTCATTACCTCCCTCCCCTTCTGCCATCGTGCCTAGCATGAACCCACGCCTGGAACTGGATGCTAGGCGTGTTCAACGCAAGATTACCCTATTACGTCAAACTCCTACAGGATATCTGCCACAGAGCCTTCACATACCAGGGTTGCCGAGATATTCATCAATAAAAGCATCGCCAACAGTGCCTACACGCCCTCTGTTACGAGGAAATGGTACCATCCGAATGGGCACTCACCCCCTTATTGCCCTTATTGCTAAGAGAACGTATCATCTGACCTTCACCACCTCATGTGGGTGTGCAGCCATTTCGCGCTCCAAAGACAGGACTTGCTCCGTCACGTCCCTCCAGACACGGACACTCTGCACCCTCCAAATCACGACATCGATTTTCTGCAAGCACTAGGCAATTATGGTATACAGAGTGGCCTTGCGAGATTAGTGTAGCACCCATCCTGCGAAGAGCCTTAATATCATGGACGCAAAATGAGGGCTCAAAGAAGGGACATTCAATTGTGCGACGAAGACCTTTTGCTACCCCCTTCCCTTCACTTCCCATTCCCCCATGCACGGCCTCCGGGCCGCGTGTTTTCGGGCAGCGCACGCGCTCACCAGCCGCGGCGCTCCTGAGAGTCCAAGCCCCCGATTTGCGACGCAAGTGCCCGAAGAAACGGAGCCACTCACTGCATATAGAGACATTCTCGAGTGGTACCGCATCAATCGCCGAACTTTCCTACCACCACACCCTAACCTAACTAGACAAGAAGCAGTGATTTATAGACAATTACAGACTTGTTCATTAATGACTCCAGTGGTAGCCAAACACATCTGCCCAGAGGTGTATGTTAGTGATATGTGTACACTATGCAACAGAGAGAGAGCCACCATGGCTCATATCCTATGGGATTGTGAAAATCACCCGCAAGAAGCCAGAAACACTACAATTCCGCCAAGATTCATGGACGCCATGAAGAATGGAAACTACGAAGACCAACTCCAGGCTGTCCAGCTGGCAATGGCTGGCCTCGAACGCCAACGGCCTGCACGCGCCGCCTCCACGGAGGTTGTGTGAGCAGGCCTGGCAGGGGCTCAGCTATTGCGACGTACTAGCCGCGTCTTCACAGCAGGCTCTAATAAAGGTTGTTTCTCTCTCTCTCTCTCAAACGCTTCACTGCACAGAGCAGCCACGTGACATCTGTGATGTCAATGCGCGCGCTATTGTTTTGAGCGCCTGCTACAACGAACCCGCCGTTCAGGCTTTGTAGCCTCGCTGAAGAGTACTGAGTATTGCCGCTGACGGCTTGGGTTCGTGCCCCAGCAGGTCTATCTCTTAGTTTTTTAATTGCCTAATTTCGGTTTTTAAAATTAAGTTTTTGCTCCTAAACTCCGGTATACGGGTTGATTTTTGTTAATAATGGTGATTCGGTACCTTTCAGGTCGCTTTTCGTTAGGGGCGCAGCCAATGAACACGCTGAATTACCGTTCTCCATCTCGCGAACCGACATGTCACGTAGGTGCTCTGTGCAGCGAAGCGTTTGGAAATACGCCTCCGGGCCTCCCCTTTCATTCAATAAAGGCTTGAATCAACCAATCAATCTAGATAACCCGCGTTTTTCTCAGGCGTCCGGATCTTCTTTGGTCGTCCCATCCCCCATGCGCGGCACAAAGTCGGAGAGAGTTCTGCCGCCACCGCCGCGGTGACTGCAAGTTTTATGAGCGCAGTTTTGTGTAGCGGGTGCATCAGCCCTAGGAGAAACTTCTTACACTCGATTCCTGGCCAATCCCTCACGTGGACACGTGCTGCCGGGCGCTCCTACGAGACGGAAAGCTGCATCTTTGTGTTTCAACTTCTACTTTCAAATTTTTTACCAATTCTCGTTTGTGATTATGCGTTAGCTCCTTTGTTCATTCAAATGCTTAAGTTCTTAATTTACTGTTTTGTGTAGCGGCCGCATTACCACTCCTGACGCCTGGTTCCTGGCCAATGCCCCACGTGGATACGTGCCGCCGGGCACTCCTGTGCGACGCAAAGCTAAATACGAGTCTATTGTTGGAAATCTATAGGGCAGAATTTGTAGAATTGAAGTGGTGCCAATGTTATGGAAACTTACAAAATTACTGGCTCTACTGAAACCAGCGAAAAGCCTCACGGCATTAGAATCATTCCGATCTCTCAGCCTAACAAATCGCACATCCAAGGTTACGGAGAAAAGGATCTGTAGAGTGCCGATCAGGCGAGAGAGAGACGGCACCAGACGTCTGGCCGCAACAGGAACTTGAATTTATTCTGTGCGCGTGTCTCTGACTGCCCACGCGAGCACCTGTGTTAGATGCTGATGATGACGGAGCGTAGGGGATGTTGATGATGGGCGCTGCTGTGGTGATGATGATGATGCCACAACAGGGGTCCCCCCTAGCGCGGAGCGCGGTAGAGGAATTCGGGACGTAGCAGAGGAGAGCGGCAGAAGGTCGTAGAGTACGGGGGAATGTACGGCGCAGTCGATTGTCTGTGGTGTTCCTTGACGGGCGGCACACGCCAGTGAACATGGCGGGCGGTGGAGTGCACATGGGGTGCTGGAGGCGCGCCTGTGCATAGAGGCTCGTGTGGAGGATCCGGTACGGCGTTAGCCATGTAGGTGGGCCTGAGCCTCTCGAGGGCAATGGTGTCATGGCGGTCGTTCATGTCCACGAGGTACGTTGACGAGTTTCGCTGTAGTACCGGGAACGGGCCGGCGTAGTGAGGTTGGAGTGGCCTGAGAACAGCGTTGTTGCGCACATAAAGGTGGGTGGCATTGCGAAGGTCCGACGTGATGTAAACGTCTCTCGGCGGGGAAGGTCGTGTAGGCTGAGGTTGAAGTTGCTGAAAGACCATGCGTAGTTTTTGCACATAGTCGCTGGTAGGCAATGACTGCGCTGGCGGGTCGAAGAAATGGCCAGAGAGCCGGCCAGGGAGCCGCAGTGTCGAACCATAAACGATTTCTGCACTGGAACTGCACAAGTCGGTCTTCAGGGCACATCGAATAGCCAGAAGAGTCAACGGAAGGCGCTGGACCCACTCGGATGGCGTCTCGTGAGCAGTACCTTGAGGTGGCGATGAAAGCGTTCCACCAGCCCGTTGGTCTGGGGGTGATATGCGGCCGTCCGGAGTCGAGTCGTCGCAAGCAGGTGGAGAAGCTCGGTAAAGTGGGATGAATTGGCGGCCACGATCCCTGATGATGGTTGTAGGACAGCCAAACCGTGAGACCCACGTGGAGAAGAACGCTGCAGCAACTGTGGTAGCCGTGATGTCAGGGACTGGCGTCGCTTCGGGCCATCGCGTGTACCTGTCGACGCATGTTAACAGGTAGCGGAAGCCTTGACAAATTGGCAGCGGTCCAACGATGTCGTTGTGGACCACCGCAAAACGCTCGCTAGGTTGGAGGAAGCGTTGAGCCGGAGGAACCGGATAGCGCGTGACCTTGGCTCGTTGACAAGAGACACAGGCACGTACCCAGTCCCTAATGTTCGCGTTCATGCGCGGCCATACGAAGCGCGACGATACGAGGCGTTGGGTGGCACGAACACCAGCGTGGGCCTTGTTGTGCAGCGTGTGGAAAATCGGCCTCCGCATGTCCGAGGGGACAAAAGGACGAGGAACAGAAGTGGACACGTCGCACATGACAGTCCCCCCCTCAAAGGTGACCTCTCCTCTTCGAGCTTCGGGGAAGTCGGAGATGCCCGGAAGTGGGCCAGCTCTGGGTCCTCGGCCTGAAGTCTAGCGAGCGTCGAAAGGTCAAGTGGTTGATGGGACGATGGTGACACGACCGCGTCGACGCGACTAAGAGTGTCTGCGGGGATGTTGGTGCTGCCGCTGATGTGACGAATGTCCGTTGTGAACTCAGACACAAACGCAAGTTGTCGTACCTCGCGAGGCGTATAAAGAGAGTGACTACGCTCCAAGGCATAAGTCAGGGGCTTGTGATCCGTGAAGATCATGAAGGGCCTGCCCTCGACGAGATGGCGGAGCGTAGGTGATGATGATGGGCGCTGCTGTGGTGATGATGATGATGCCGCTACAGATCAAAAATTATTGATATCTTGGTTTGAAAGTCACCATGTTCTACCAGGAAATATATCCCGCATCGACAGCATCGTAGACTTGGTGACATTTGTTGAACACAAAAAGTCCAAAGGAAACATTGCGGCAGGCATATTCCTAGATTTAATGCGTGCCTATGATACGATTAGCACGTTTTAGAAGCATTAGCGCAATTAAAAATACGCAGTAATACGCTAGACCTTATATTCGACTTTCTTGAGCGCAGGTGAATTTTTGTCATGACGGAGAATGCAAAAAGACCGTAATATGTTGCTACCTAAGGGGTTAATCAAGGGAGAGTTCTGAGTTCCACTTTGTTCAATGCAATAATGCTGCAGTTTCCGACACGCCTTATATATGGCGTTCCCTATTGCATTAACGCTGACAATATCTGCCTTTGGACATCCGAACCGCCACTGGAAGTAATTCACGCCAAATTTCAAAGCAAAATTCATAAATTTTCCCAAGTTTCTCACTGAACGAGGAATGAATTTGTCGGCCGGAAATTTAGCAGTACTTCTATCTACACTAAAACCATTGAAAGGGTTTGCTATGTGCCAGGATGAAAGGCCCTTGGCGCTTATGACAAACCATCGTTTCCTGGTCATACCATCTGCAGGCTCTCCTGGTCACACCATCTGCACGTTCTGGAAACCAAGGTGAACAACATCGTTCGCGCTCTGCGTCACCTACCGGGAGCTGGTCTTCACAATGCTGGTCTTCACAATAAGGTTGTTCGTGCCATGACTGCGTTTTTTAAATGCAGAGCATTTCAGTAACTCACGATGTCACCCGCGTTGACGTCCGTAGTCCGCACCGCACCCCTCCCTACTATATATAAAAAAAATACTATCCGGCGCCCGGTTTCGATCCCTCGACCCTGCGGGCGGAACGCAATGTACATGGCGCTCTACCCACTGCGCCACAAAGCCGACACAGAATGGGACGCTACGAACGCGCCTTATATCGTTGACTCATTCAAATTACTGCTGACGAGCGCTCTCTCGTCAGCAGTTGCCACAAGTGCAACAACATTAACGTAACGCAAACTACTTAACGTCGTGCGCCCCCGGAAATGCTCTGCATTTGATCGTGCCCCTCGCGAGGGGGATGTTTCACTGCGTCTTCTCTCGGTCGCGGGACCCGTGGCTCCATCTGGCGGAGGCGCGGCACAACTCGTAGCACTTTCTTTGAAAAAAATGGCGCGTTCGAAATGCTGCAGAAAGGCTCCAGCCGCGAAAAAACAAATGGCGCGTTCGAAATGCCGCAGAACGGCTCCAGCCGCGCGAGAAACAGTGAAGCCCTGGGGCATGCCGCGCCGGTGTCGAGCCACCGTGCGATCCCTACAGTTGATGCACGCAACAAAAGCCAAACAATGGGGTTCGGTCGGCACCAGAATCCCGGGACTCTCGCCGCCAAGTCTGTACACAAAGCAGCCGCGTCGGCGGATTGCCTCGAAAGCGCGTCATCCCTTTTTACCTCATAGGTATCGCGTCAAAGTATTAAGCGGCGTAATAGGCTTACACCGCGAATCCGTGACCCCTAGCCAAGAAAGCCATGTTATGTGCAACATCTAGAACTCATCAAAATTGTCATGACCTTGATTTGTTAATCGGGCGTATGACTCTTATTTTGTGAAATGAAGTAGCCGCGAGCATATTCGCTTCCAACCTCTCCTGTAACGCTTCATGTTGATTTGAGATGTTTAACGAATTTTTCATCAATGTCGGGAACCAGTTTTCATCGAATAATAATCACGGAGACCATATCCTATTTTGCCCGCTCCGATTCAAAATAATTTTGCTTTCTAAAAAATTACAGCGAAGGAAATTATACAAATAACAAAACTGATGCCAGGAAATAAAGCAGTCTTTGCTGATGAAATTACAGTAAATATAAGAGAAGAGAACATTGACATATTGTGCCATCCTCTGAAAATAATTTTTCACCAATAATTTATAACAGGTACGTACCCGGAAGCGCTTAAAACTCGGAGAGTGACCACAATATTCAAAGCAGATGGCCCGAATAACAACACAAATTACCCTCCCATGACGATATTGTCTTGCATAAACGTCCTGTTTGAAAAATTAATAGCTAAGAGAATGATAAGTTTTCAAAAATATAATATTCTCAGCTGAAACCAACGCGGGTTTGACAAAAATTATTCTACGGCAACGGCTGTGCACTCAGTCACAGAAGTAATTTACTATGCCCTTAACAACAGTAAATTCGCTTTAGGGATATTTTTAGATATAAAAAAGCAATTGGCTCTGTAATTCATGAAATTCTCTTCACTAAGTTAGAATGCTGTGGGTTTCGGGGGCCAGCTATAAAATTTTTTCAGACGTTACTTAACTAATGGCCAACAATTTTTGCAGATAGCTCTAAACAAATCATCAGTAAAACAAGTAACCAACGGAGTACCACAGGGCTCCGTTTTATGACCAATTCTCTTTTCCCTTTTCAATAATGATTACCCTAGCTCCCTGCATAAAGCGCAAGCCGTCTTATATCCAGACGATACCTCCATCATTGTTACACATCCGTCACTTACTGAAATTAAGTCACTTGGAAATTAAGAACTCAGAATTCACTTAAGTGGTTCAATGCGAGCAAGCTCTTGTTAAATATTAAAAAAAAAACTAAATCTATTTTGTTTTTCTCGAACCGTGAAAAAGGGCCGAAAGTGTGTACCTTAAAAATTGGACGGATAGAATTCGACCAGGCTGACCAGTACATATATTTGGGAAAAACTCTAGACACTTTACTTCTTTGGGCACCACATATAGAAGAATTATGTCGGAAACTAGCTTTGGGATGTTACACGCTAATTAATGCAAGAAAACATTTTAAGGAAGAAACCTCGCGTAGAATCTATTTTAGTGTTTTTCATTGTCACTAGCATATTGCATAGAGTCATCGGGTTTCACCTATGCATAACCTATTGCATAGAGCCATGGGGTTTCACCTATGCATCATATCGAGCACACACAAACATTTTTTTAGAAAAAGAACCTTAAAAATCATGGTACAAGCTTCAAGGGCTTTACCCTCCGCACTATTTTTTTAAGAACTTGCCATAATGCCTTTTAACCTAGTTCGTGACTTCAAAACGGCCGTTCTCGCTAACAGAGTTTTGACTCTGAACACACCTTACCCGTCATCAGTTTTTTTTATTGCTTTGGCGGGATACGCGACAGGCGTGCTATAACAGCCTCAATTTGCCAAAAGTGTACAATATATACGGTCGTCGTCAAATATATTTTATTGGGCCCAAAGTATGGAACCAGTTACCTATGGATATTGAGTGTGTGCCAAATTTTTCACTATCGTTAAAGAAATACTTTTTTTGCCAAGTGTTATACTTCTACTAACCTATGGAGTGTTATTGTTCGTAATCTAAGCTAGCCTGTTTTTATTAATAACTGTTTGTTATCTGAGCTATACTGAAGGCATTATGCACCAACCCCATTTTGTAATGGGTCCGTACTAGCCTTGTCCGCTAAGGACCCAGATGCGTGATTCGGAGTTTTGTTATGTATCTTTTGCAATAAAGGAAATTCTTCTTCTTCTCCTTCTTTTTCTTCTTGTTCTTTTTATTCTTCTTCTTCTTACGTGAGCTCGGCTTTTTCTAGGTAGTTTTACTGCAAAGCAGAATATGTCTCACCCCCCCCCCCCCCCCCCGTTTTCGTTCCGGTGTAGCCGATTTACTCGGCTACACCGGAGTATACCCCTCGACACCACTACTACCTCTTTCCTAAGTTGCGCATACGAATGATAACGGTGGTAGCGCTTTACCAGATGATCGCGGATAATCAACAGAAGCGCGAATGGGCGTCAAACCGACGTAGTCGCTGCCGCCGAACATTTCGCCACCGTTGCTGCAACGAAATGTTTTTCGTTGCGGTTTCGATTTCGTTCCATAAATAGAAGTTTCCTTCGGGTATATATATATATATATATATATATATATATATATATATATATATATATATATATATATATATATATATATATATATATATATATATATATATATATATATATACAGTCGAACACGGATATATCGAACACGGATATATCGAATTTTCGGCTATATCGAACTCGTAAATTATCCCCTTGAAAATCCTTTGTAAAAGTATGGAAATTCGCACGTTTATATCGAACGGTATTTTTTCCCGCCATCGCATATATCGAACGCCGCGCGAGCTGGAAGGTGCGCTTCGGCACTGGCTACGCCCCGCGACGTTCGCCACCTTCGCGTCACAGCGCGTCCGCCGACACCCGAAACGCTTGAAAAACGTGAGGGCTCGCGCTCGGACTGTGCTGTTGTGCGCCGGCGGGCTCCTCCTTTCGCCTATTCTTTCTTTTTTGCTGTGGATGTTTTGTGAGTTTTGATCAGCCAATCACAGCTCGCGCCTTTCGTACATCGCTGCTGCTCTAGCAGGCAGCCCGGGTAGCCATCGCCGCCATCGCGACTGTTCGCGTGCGCTTTGTTGGCGGAGTTCACTTCCCTTAATTGTGGCGTACCACCGCATTTCTCTTTTGCGTGCGTGCTGTGCAAAGGCGCTGCGGACTGCTTGAATTTTCGACTTCTCGTGTAGCAATGGCCAGCGTCAAGAAGCGGAGGAACCTTGTCTTTGCGACGAAGTTAAAAGCCATACAGCGTGTTGAGGCGGGCCAAAAAAGTTCGACGGTGGCGGACGACATCGGGATGCCACGCAGCACTCTGAGCACTTTGTTGAAGAACAAGGCGGATATCAAGGCAAAGGCGGTGGAGCAGCGAACGTCTCGAACCTGTCGTGTGCGTGCTACGGCCCACGGGAAAGTAGAAAAGGCCACTCTATGCCTGGTTTTTAGAAGTGCGCGCGACGAACATTCCTGTGGATGACCCAATGCTGATGGCTAAAGCCAAATGGTTTGCCGCTACACTGGGTGAGGACAATTTCGGCGACAACACCGGGTGGCTTCACCGATTTAAGCAACGCTACAACATCGTCGCCAGAACCATTTCCGGCGAAAGTGAAGCCGTACGCAGCCAGGACATTCAGCAGTGGTTGACGAAGGAGTGACCGGAAATCTCGGCGAAGTTTTCACCCGTTGAAATTTTCAACGCCGACGAGACCGGTTTATTTTGGCAAATGCTGCCGAGCAAGACTCTCGACGTCGGGGGCAGCACGTGTCACGGCGGCAAAATGAGTAAAGTCTGCGTGAGCATTCTGCTGGCGGCCAACATGGATGGGTCTCGGAAGCTCCAGCCCTTTGTGATCGGGAAAGCAAGGGCACCGCGCTGTTTCAAGAACTGTAAGCAGCTCCCCGTTCACTACGCCTCGAACAAGAAGGCGTGGATGACGCGTCAGCTGTTTACAGAATGGCTTCAAGCGCGGGACGTCGAGCTGGGAAAGTCGGGGCGTCACTCTTGCCTTCTTGTGGACAACTGCTCGGCCCACCACACCACTTGCGAGCTCAAAAACATCGAGCTGAAGTTTCTGCCGGCCAACACGACAGCGAAGCTGCAACCGCTCGACCAGGGCATCATCAAGTCTTTCAAGGTGGGCTACAGGAGGCGACTCCTTGATAGGCTGTTGGTCAACTTCCGCATGGGCACCGAGCTGAAGGTTGACCTGCTTGGTGCCATTCCAATGCTGACGGGCGCCTGGCGAGACGTGAAGACGGACACAGTGGCCAACTGCTTCCGGAAGGCAGGCTTCGTGACGGCGGAACTTGCGGAAACCGGTGAAGACGGCGACGAAGAGCGCATAGACGACGCGTTTCGCGAGTTGTCGACACTCTTCCCGGCTGCCGTTCCACCCGAAGTGGCTGCTGGGCGATTTCGTGGAAGTGGACTGCAATGTTCAGGATGTTGCGTGCCTCGCTGACGAGGACATTGTAGCTGCGGTCGCAGGGACCCAGGATGCCCTGGCCGACAGCTCAAGTGGCGACGAAGATCGTCCGAACGAGGCGGCGGCTAGACACGCGTACTCCGCCGCCGAAGCGGCGGCAGCGTTCGGCTTGATTCGCCGTTGTTGTGGCGACATGGAGGGAACCGGGCTGTCGCACCTGGAGATCCTCGATAAGATCGAGGCCAGCGTCTTCAACTTCATTTCGAAGACGAAGAAGCAGGCTAAGATAAGCGATTTTTTTTCACGGAAATAAAACATTCCGTTGCATCGTGTGTGCGCAATTAGTTCTTATTCTTGAATGCGCCGATTGTAGGTGATCGTCCGCCACAGGTAAGGTCTCCGGGCCTTTATTTTTTTATATCGAATTTTTCATATATCGAACTAATTCGCGATCCCCTTCGAGTTCGATATATCCGTGTTCGACTGTATATATATATATATATATATATATATATAGAGAGAGAGAGAGAAGTTTCCAATGGTCAAGAATAAAGATAAAAAAGTAGAAGAGTCCGGTTAAGCTCCGGAACGAAAAAAAACAATGGTTCATAACGGTTCATAATGGTTCGGGATTGAGCGGCCCGCCGCGGTGGCTCAGTGGCTAAGGCGTTGCGCTGCTGAGCACGAGTCGCGGGTTCGATTCCCGGCCGCGGCGGCCGCTTTTCTGATGGAGGCGAAAAGCAAAAACGCCCGTGTGTACGAGATTTCCGCGCACGTTAAAGATCCCCAGGTGGTCAAAATTAATCCGGAGCCCTCCACTACGGTGCGCCTCATCGCCTGCGTTGTGTCGGCGCGTTAAACCCTACAATCAATCGGGATTGAGCGAATGTTTTTTTACGAGAATTTCATTATTCTCGTAAAAAAACATTGAGAATTATGAAATAAGCTTAAAAAATTAAGTGCCCTTTCACACTGTCAAGAAGAAAAAATATCTGCTAAATAGTTCAACTGCACACATAAAATATTCGAGGACACTTACGCATTCCTTGTCGCATACCTTTTGATGGCGAGCTGCAAACGATGCTTCAACTTTCCACCCTCGTACCCAGAAATTGCATGCCGGCAGTCCTAATCCTGACAACAAGGTTTGATTGAGACGCCGTCATAGATGAAAATTTCTTGAGCGCTGTTTCTTTTGGGGCGCCGTATTTGGGAGAAATATACAATTTTTAGGTGCGAACTGTCCAAGCTTCCAGGAGGAAACCAGGGTGGTCCGCGCGTACGCTCAAATTTTTAAATGCCGCCTTGGTCTGGAACGCAAGCATTAAAACCCCGCGATCGCAGCGGAGTCCTCCTCTCTCCCCTTTCTCGGACTCAGCGTGCGCCGCTACTACCGACTGCTCACGAACTCTGGAAAGAGTGTTGTGTGTGCCTGTGCCATTCGTGTCGGGTGCACAATCTAAAGGGAACGCTTGTTTCGACCGTTAGCGCTTTGGGTATAAATACGACCGCCACCAAGCGCTATAATTCATTCGTGTTTCAGCAGTGAATCAATGCTGTCACTCTGCTCGAGTCCTGTACTGTAACCTCACCCGTCGGGGCATTATTCTTTGGCTTCGGCTCATATCTCACTATGAAGTAAACAAGTTACGTTTTTCCTACGGCTTCTGGACTTCTTCACGGCTCCAACATTGGCTGGCCGCTCGCTTCAAACCACGCTACCAAACGTATGTCGGAGGCGACAGAGCTCGGCTCGGGTCGGCCTTCCCGCATGCAGTAACCGGTTGTCAGCGGTGGAATGACAACGTCGCAACAACTCCCACTCCCCCAGTAGGCAGGCGGCGGCGCCACCTCCGGGAAAGGTCCCCTACAAAGGAAGCATTCTTCAACAAACTGGCGTGAAACAAGAGGAAAAGGAAAAGGCCCCACGGGTGAGAGCCGCCTCTGGCGGCCAATCAGAGCGCTGTATTACCGAAATCAGTTTGTTTCCTTTCTCTCTTTGTATCTATCCCCTCTCCCATCGAGTTGTCGGCGAAAGAACAGTCTTCACCATGTACGTCGACCACTTTTCAAAAATAACGGTCTCTTGGCCGTCAAAGTTACGGCCAGTTTTTAGTGTAAGCACAGGCTAATCACTCGTTGCCTGTTTATGCGTGCATGGTTGTGGGGTGGAGAAGGGGGAGTGCACACGCAGCTAGGCTTCATGACCACACCAACCATACGCCCTCCGTGCTGGTGGGCGATTTAAATATGAAAGCCTCGCGGCTCAATGCAAACTGGCAGTTGTCCTCCGTGGTCGAGCATTTAGGGTTAGTGCCACTGTGTTACAGTGTCAATAAGATGCCAGCGACGCGATTGCAGGAAATGGACACGTTTGACCGATAGAATAACGCTCGAGTGCTTCCAGGTTTTTGGACGCCTGTCGTTTGCTCGGAGGAAGAAGAGCGGGAATTGAAGGAACGTCGGCCGCACAGAAGCGCGAAGGGGCGTGACAACAAAGAAAAGCCACTGCTGCCGCCGTTGCCGCCGCCAGTTCCAGCTCGCCGAGTAGCTTCAAAGCCCTCCAGCATAAACGGCAACTTGCCCGCTTGGGTCGCCGACGTGAGCAAATATTTTTTTGTTTAGCTTGATTGGCTTTCAGACCGACGCTTCCGCCAGTGTCTTTCACTTTAGGCATGAACACATCACCGATTTCCGGTTGATGCGTGCAAGGGTGGAAAGTGGAAAGGGTGTGGGCGTGCACGCGTAGCTATATGCTTCAGGTCTTCACTGATGGCATAACCATTGTGCTGGTGGAAGAACTGTCTGCGGTCCTTCTTGGTCGAGCGCAGTGGTTTGGTGTGTTACCCAGACTGTGAGATGCCTACAACGCGGATAGAAACAGACAGCCCTATGAATGTGCGCTAGAGTAATGCTCGAGTCCTTCCAAGTATCCATCAGCCAATTTGCTCAGAAGTACGCTTAATGGCAAATTACAAAAAAAATGCCTTGATTCGTGCACTCTGTGGACTACGTACAGCTTTGCAGGTATTCCTTCTTTACATAGTGAAAGGGCACTTAATCTTTTCCGTTCACTGACGGCGCAACGAAGAGCTTAAAAAGCTCTGCTGTTAAAAAATTCCCCGCATTTCCCCGAGGGGAAGAATGTGAAAGTGCGAATGCACGAGTTGAATTTGCGCGGTTCGGTAATGTTCGCGAAAGAGAGATCACACACACACACACAACTACAAAGAAAGAAAGATGCATTTATTCACAGACACCTATTTGTGTTGTCGTTGTACTTGATTGCTAGAGCGGGTCTCAGCTTTGAAATTTCGTGTCAGTACTCCTTTAAGCGGGTGCATTAGCCCTTCTCACGCCCGATTCCTGGCCAATCCCCCACGTGGGTATGTGCCATGTCAGCGGCCAGGCAGCGCGCGCCCATCTCCCCCCGTTGCCAAGGAAGACGAGGAGATTCCTGGCCAATCCCCCACGTGGGTATGCTATGCGGACATCGCCGGTGGACGCAGGTTCAGGGTCGCTTAAGAAGTGCATCGCACTTAAAATCTGCGCCTGTACCCAGAATCGTGTCAAAGATACATACCCACCGGATATCAATGGTACATTGGACCAAGCTTAATAGCAGGAATGCATGCTGCTTTCGTTCGGTAATAAGGGGATGATTAGGTGAAGATGATGATGCCCTTGATGGTGTGAAACTGCATCCCAGCTCTGTTTTTTTAAAGCACTGTTCACGCCAAGTACATAGTACGGGATTGAAAAGTGTTATGTGCCTTCTCAGTGAGGGTCACTGTTGAACGCACGTGTACAGGTGAGCTGAGCCAGTTTTCCCGAGTTGCCTCCTTTCTCATACGCATTATTTAGCAGAGTATCTTCACACGAGTCCGTGGAACTGTCTTATTCCGTAAACTGTATAGCTAAGGCCACGGCCGGACTTGACTCTCCTGCCCGGGAGAAGGAGAGTCGAGTGCGGCCGTGCTACCACATGAAAGGTCACGTACACGAACACTGAATACATACGGGGCTGGTGGCTTCCAAATACAGGGCATATGAGTACGATTATACAGCGAGTAAGCTCTGTGTTCACATTCATTTGTAAGTGGCGCCTTGTCTGCCGTACTTGTTTCTACTTTCTGTTCCTGTTTTAGCTGTTTAAAGAGACCTGTAACACTTTCCATAAGCACTTTCACTATTTTATTCGCGTCTGGAAGCACTGCGAAAGCTATAGTGATCACCAGCACGGAGCGGCACTGCGTGGTCTGCTCATCGAAGCAGATACGCATTCCTTATCTCCTTTGCTTTTGTGTCTTCCTTTATGAAAGAGGCTATCGAATGCGCTCATTGCTGCTACTGAAGAAAAGCCGGAACAATAGCCGCTACACCGCTGTAATGACGTAATTCCAGGGGTCGAAGAAAGCCAACATCAGAAAAGAGAGAAACCTTTTTTTTTTTTTTTGAGCACGTTTCCAGGTTATCTGATGTGCATAGAGTCGTAATTTCTGGCTGAGCTACTTTGCGACCCCCTTATCTAAGCACTAGATGTGTTGGTTAACTACGTTCTGCAAGCATGCATTTAAAACTTCAAAAAAGTTTGAAAAAAAAGTGTTGCAGCGTGGCCGTGACGAACGTTAACAGAAAACACCGCTCGGCGAAGTGGAGAGAGGAAATGCTAGGCAAAGAAGTGTGAGAAAACAATCATGCACACCTCCGTCTAACGGCGATTAAGGTTGAACGCGAAGCTTTCCTGTGATGGATTCTTTGGTTGGTAAATTCCAGACTGCGACTATGTGCTATTCTGGAGGTAAACACCACTTTTGTGGAGTCACACACATAGAGTTTCTCACTATTGAGAAACTCTATGGTCACACAGACCTAGAAAAAACCACATTGTCTATCTACTTTTTAATGCGATAATGTCTGTGTATGCTAAAATTTTCAAGTAGTGCTATGCTGGGTTCCAGAAGATGCTGGAATCGCGGGGAACAAGACCGCGGATCAAATGGCTACCGCTGCTGCAATTACAAATACAGTGGACATAACAAGAATATCCTACACCGGCCTCAAGCCACACACAAGACAGCACCTTCGCAAAACATGGCGAGCTGACTGGAGTACACAGACAGACAACAAGTTACACATAATAAAAATAAAATAATAAATAAACAACTCCAGAGCTGGCGGAGCACCTGCTCCGCGGAACCTCGACGCAACTCCAGGAACGCCGCGTAGGCGTCGTGCACGTACGCGCCGCCGCAGTCGTCGAGCGCTACCGTGCATGTAATGCTTGACATAAGGAACACGACGATATGACAATGAACATTACTAGCACAGTGGAAAGTGACGACAGAACATGTAAATGAACTATTCCAAACTTCAACAAATGCGTGGTGGCGCGTCCTTGAGTGCGCATGTATAAAGTAATATGGTTCAAGCCTTGCGCGACTTAGCGCGAGCTTCGCCAGTTTTTCCGTCTTTAAATCATTTGCAATTATGTCGAACCAACAAGCCCAAATCAAGCTTTTGCTAGTTACGTGAGCGTTAGCCTCACGTAAAAATAGAATGGAAACAACATAAAGGAAGAACAGAGTTAACACACCAGGCATCGTTTGCTGTTGAACAAATGACGAGGCAGCTTTGGAAGTGTGGTCCTTCGGTTGAAACAATCCCGAGCCATTTCACTCTGTAAAAGTAGACGGCCATCTAAGCTTTTTAGTACACGGCATAGAGGTGACACAGAATTTGGGTAGAAGATATGAGAAAATGTTATTTCTTTTGAGCGATGATGGCGTCATACCTAAATAAGCATGATTTATAGTTTCTGCTCGCTTTTCAGCGATGGCGCCACCCGCCGCCGCTGAAACATTCTCGCATTCTATTGCGAGAGAAGGAAGCTAAATTAAAAAGGGGGAACGGCATGCTGCAGCCTTCGAGTTAAAGCAAGTGCGGAGCCAAAAAGCAAGCAAGCATGCAAGCTGGCATAAAAACGAACAAACAACAACGTGCCTATATAGAGCGTGGTCCAACGGCGCTGAATCTCAGCGCTAAAGCCATGGTACAGTGTTGTCCGCCAGCATTTGTATTTTTAACGGCGACGCTGTTTAGTTATTCGCAATTTTGCGTGCCCGCAATTACAAATACTAAGAAATAGCGGAACACGCTGTGACGATAGGTCGTTGCCACCGGTGCCACCTTTCGTACCATCCCACGTGTGTATAATGCTGTCCTTCGCGGGGACGAGCCCAAGCCGACCTTGAAGCCTCCGCAACGTTGGTGCAGGCGTCACGTACGCGCGGGGAGCGAACAATGACCGGCCGGACGTCCTTTGTTTTCGAACGCGTCATCCCTTCTCTCCCACGCAACCCGCGAAGGCGTCGAAACAAGCCCCCGGGGTCCCTTTCTCCACCCGACAGCAAGCGATTCCGCCGGAGGAAGCCGCCGTATGAGTTATCCGAGAGCGCGCTACTGCATTCTGGCCTAAGAACGAGACGGGGAAGAATACCGCTCCCTGTACCTTCCGCCAACACGGACCAGCGGGCCCGCAGCTGCACTCCGAGATCACCTCCACAACCCAGCGGAGTACGCGTTCCCCGGCTCGAGAGCTCGATCCTCCGAACCAGCGGTGAGCGTGCGCCTCCCGTGCATCTCGGCGCGAGAGCGAGGTATCCGCCTCCACAGCCCGGACCCTGCCACCCGCCTGACATGCTTCTACCTGACCAGGAGCCGGTCGAGCGCCGACGCTACCCCGATCTGAAGAACGCTGTGGGAGAGCCAGTGCCGTTGAAACTTTTATTGACTAAATTTAACTGTTATCTGCTGATACCCGTTCGTGTCTGTGTCTCTTTTCCTCTCAACTCTGCGTGGACCCAACCAAATGGGAAACAGGAGCCCAGCCCGATAAGGGCTCGTCACCGCGCGCACGTGAGCGCGGGCCTCGCGGTGACGTCCTCCCGGCAGTTAACCAATAAAGAGCCCGTGTGCGTGCCTCGCGACGACTGCCTAGGGTCCCCTGCGGACGTTTGTCAGGCCAAGCATACCCACTTAAGGAGATTGGCTAAGATTGGTAAAAAAAAAAAAAAACTCCAGAACCGTGGCAACACTTGCTCGGATCGAGAAAAACACGTCATAGCATGCGTCCCTGTAAGGTGGCGTCCAATGGCTATCACTTCCAAAAAAAATGAAGGAAGGCCACACGTATAGCAACAATGCAGCAGTAAAGGTCGTTGCGGCAGCGAAGAAGAAGCAAATCGGCTGCAATCGAGGACTCCAACCGTCGTGAAGGTTGCATACACCTTCGCTACCTTCAAGTCTTACGAGTTAGTGTGAGCATCTTTCATTTTAAAGCTTGGCTGGGGCGCTGCTTGTGGAATGTCTAGACTATGCTGTCGGGTTACGTGGTATATCTTCGTTATCCGTAAATGCGATGCTTCAAGTCCGACACTTGTGTTGTTATTCCTTGTTTTAGTTTGTGTTGTTTCTATAATCAATTTAATCATACTTCTCATTTCAATCAGTACTTATATCTTAATTGTTTCAAGTGATAAGTTTTGTTATTTTCCGGGTTTTGATTATTATTTAGTTTTTAAGTGCTTCAAATGATAGGTTCAGTTGATTGATGCCGTTTCATTAGGTTATGTTACGTCACGTTAGGTTAAGTGAAGCCGAGTCCCGTAATGCTACAGAAAGCCTAGTGTTATTATTTTAGTCTAACCAAAACCCTTTGGGAGTGCGAAGTATGCTATGTATACGCAGCGCTACGCTAGATAACGCGATCCGATGTCACGTTAGGTTAAGTGAAGCCGAGTCCCGTAATGCTACAGAAAGCCTAGTGTTATTATTTTAGTCTAACCAAAACCGTTTGGGAGTGCGAAGTAGTGCTATGTATACGCAGCGCTACGCTAGATAACGCGATCCGATGTCACTTTACTGGAGTGCTTCCAGTGACGTCGACGTCACTATATATGTATACACACAGAGAAGAAATGCACACACACGAGCGTCGCGTTGTTGGAACACCTCACCATTTAACGACAAAAAAACAGGCACGTGTTAACGCGTCACGCTTTGGAATGCCTGGCAAATCATGTTTTGAACGGCACGCTAATTTTAGAAGCATCTATAGGGTTATGTTTCGGGTAGAATGTGCAGCGGTACCGTCCGCGTGCATGGAGTGCGGAAGATCTTGGCTCGCTGATGGCGACTGTTGCCCTGCGCTCTCCACTTGGCTATGCGCAACTAGGCGTTGCGTGCTCATACGTTTGCAATATGTTGAATACGTAGGTCACGCTAAGGGACGTGTTGCAGCCTGTCAGCGCGCTTTTCCGGTGTTACGTTAATGCGGAGCGCGCGCGTTTCGCTGCTACGGATGCGGGACTCCGGCTATTTCGCTTAAAGAGCCATCCCGGTGCTTTGGCATTGAAATGGCAGCGAAGGTCCGAGGTAATTACCGCAGGAAAAGGTAGGTGGCCAAACTGACCGTCGGCTGTAAGTTTGACCCACCCACAAACAAAGCAGCAGCGCACCCTTCTGAGTGAGTCCCCCCTTTCCTCATCTGCTCCTTCTGGTAACCCACATCAACAGGCGATAAATGCCTGCATTCCAGGTCTGGCAGCCTGGAATGGGGCTGCCGGGTCACCACTTTCTGGACCTGAATATAGTTCACTCTCTCTTTCTCTCGCTCTTTCTCGAGTAAAGAAGACCGTGCGGGGAAGGGGAGCGGGGTAAGAGCTGGGCAAGTTGCAAAGCACTGTCAACCCCTGATAAATGCGACGCAAAACACACAAGAAGCGCGCCGATCAAGCAAAGCCGTCTGTGTACGGAACTGAATAACCGCTCCGGTCGTTCACTTTGTTATCGAAGCGGGAACAGCGTCGCGTAGGAGGCACCCGGAAAAGCAACCGAGAATGAGAGCGAGGAGTGGTGCGACGACAAGGCGGCGCGTGGCATCACGAAAGGGGACGTCAGCGTATCTATTCGGTTCGGGCATCTCGATCCCGACTCCGACCTCGGAGGAAGTCGTCGTTGACGTTACGGCGACTTTCCGCTGCCGGCGCCGCCGCGGCCTCTTCCGGCAACACGACCCCAATACGAGGATGTCGGCGGACTCTTCGGCGCCTCGTTCATGTCCGCCGTTTGTGCCGGATGCGGCGGACGCAGGGGAGTATGGTGGTGGCGAGCACCATCTTTCGAAGGGCTTCTGATCTGACACAGCCAGGCTGCAGCTGTTACCCTCTTCTGGCCCTGTCCTGAGGAATCCTCGCTGCGCCCTTTTTAGCGTGTGCACTCCACTGAATCGGATTGGGGCGCAGTGGGAGCAGTATCCTCTAGTCCTCCCAGGACATGCTGGAAGGGGTGAAACAGACACACCCGCTGCACACCTTCCAAACCCAACAGAAGGGGCTAGTGTCAAGCGTAAACGTTCATTGGGCGTAGCCAGTAATACGTAGCAAATGACTGCATATCTTATAACAGCATTTGAAAAGTTGCGGATGATGTCTATGTGCAGATGACACCATAGCGATGGCTCAGAAGTACTTTACTTGCCTCAAAAGCCGAAGGTACCAGGTTCGAATTCGCGTACCGCCGTACAACCACCGGTTTCCTTAATGGGTAAAGGCGTCCCTTGTCGAGTGCGAACGTTTGAAAGGAAAGGAAAATAAATGGCGCATAGAAGGCTGCCTTCAATCTTGCGGGGGCCTTTGACCCTTGTGTATCTGGTGGAGCCCCCAGGTCATCTACAACATCGCATTGTCGAAGGTAGAAGATTGTGGCGGCTGTGTCCTACCAAACGAGGTAACGGAGTTGAGCATCCATGGAAGTCACCATGCGCATTCGTGTGCCTTTGTGGATCCGGGTACTAACGGTAAAGTAGGTACAAACGACTCCCCCCCTGTCTAGCGCCCGGACCCTGTGCGGGACTATACAACGCTTGTTTACCCGGCTTGTACGGATGGAATGAGGTGGCAGGAAAAGTAAAACTTATTTAAAAGCAAAGCTTTACTAATCTCGTCGATAAGTTTCACCTTTGCGGTAAGTTGGACCTTCACTTGACCACAGCTGCTCCGTACCCTTCGCAACGCATCACCCCCGACTCGCCGGGACGAGCTCCGCCGAACGCACCATTCGCCGCTGCCGGCTTGCCGCATGCGCTCTCCGCATCTTGTTCGCGCCTGACCACGTGAGCATCCCACCGCGTGCATTCGAGCTTGGGACATGAATGAGAGCGAGGCCGGACCGTCTTCTATGAGCCTTGAGCGGGAGCTGGAGGCTTCGAGCCGTCGTCGGCAAGCGACGTTTCACCACCCGCGGATATCGCCTGGCGAGCCGTTCAACTCCGAAAACTCCGGAAACAAGACCACAACAGTAGACAAGGACATGCTTTGGACAAATAATAATTACAGCTAAACCTGAGGTTAACCAAGTGAAGCCAAGACTTAACCAGGGTAAGCCAGGCTTTCGCTTTGCATATGCAGGGTATCCTCAGCTAAGCCTCGCCATTTGTTTGCGGATGACATCTTCGTTCATGTTTTAGACGTACGGCGCGATAGCGGTACCGCCTAGGCAGAGTTTTCGAACGCCGTTGCTGGGCTAACGATTTATGCCTTCCACGCACTAAAGGTCAGTTAATAGAGCAAGACTAGTCGCAACGTCTTTCAATCGCCGCGGCACCGAAAATACTGAGGCCATCCACGCTTGTCAAGCTTGAGATGTGGGTGCGAAAGGTTGCAGCGGCGATGTGTTGGTCAGTTTGGCGAAGGAGACGACAGTGTCAGTGTTTCGTAGTGTTTTTTTTTTCTCCAATATCGCGAGTATACAGAACTTTTGGGTTTTTGGCAAGTAAGAGAGAGATAACGAAAGAAGGCCTTTGTTTTTTTGCGGAATAGAGGGAGTTCGAGAAAATTGGGTAAAAAAATAATAGAGCGCCAAAGAAAGAGAGAGAGAGAAAGAACCTTTATTAGTAAAGGATGACCACTGGTCACGATGGACGAAATGAATGCGGAGGGAGGGTAAGAGAAAATATAAAAATACTTGTCCTTCTCAGTAGAGTCAATAACTGGGCCAGTTCTTAGAACGGAGACCGGCGACCTCCGTTGGCGCTGATCGCCGCTGGGTT
Organism: Haemaphysalis longicornis; assembly: GCF_048455015.1. Lineage (NCBI taxonomy): Eukaryota > Metazoa > Arthropoda > Arachnida > Ixodida > Ixodidae > Haemaphysalis > Haemaphysalis longicornis. Next base: position 225,115,579 of record NW_027526361.1, read on the forward strand.
TCCAACGGCGCTCGCGCTGCCGTGGTGGTGGTGGTGGTGAAACATTTATACGCGTATGTCAACTGACAGATCAATTTAAATAAAAGGTGGAAAATACTGTTGCTATAGGGTCAAAATAGGTGCCTCCCGTGCGGGCGGCGCGGTGGCGAAGTGGGAGAGTCTCAACCGCACCATTGTTACTTCGTTATATCAAGGGGGATTGGCCAATACAGGTCACAATCAGCCTCCTTCGTTATACGTCCTGGGCCGCGTCTGCGGACTTCCCTCGACAGGGGACTCGCCACCAGATGGCCGAGCTGTTCGAACGCCCTTCGTGTCAGCTCCGAACAAAAGCCATGTTTCTTCAATTAGTGAGCCTCTACACCGGCCAACTGAACCGCCTCGACGAACATTAACCTTTCGGGAACCTAAACAGTGAGTTTCTGGACTCTCCGGTATTTTTTACGCCCGAAAGAAACATATTTCTCTCGCGACCACGCCGACGCGGAGCTAAGCCTGACCTTCAGCGCCAGCTCGGTTCCACCAGTTCCTCGCCGCACCGGCCTGATCACGTGCGCCTGGCTGTGCACGGGCGCGTGCTACTAGCACGCGCACCTCCGGCTCCGGCGCCCACCTCCTCCTCGTCAGCCTTCATGGCAGACGGTTCAAATTCTTTCGCTCCTGCCGATGCAAGCGACTCGTCGGCTTCGCCTTCCCACCGAATGGAGTACGTGGTCGAGGGCGAGGACATTGACCCTCGGGTGCTCACGGAACCCGGATGGCTCAACATTCGCCGCAAGATCGCCGCAGCTGAAGCCACAGCAGCAACACGGACCTCCCAAGCCCCCACCGCTGGCGACCAGCCACGCAAGCGCTGCCAGAAACGGCACAAACGCAAGCCCACACCACCTGAAGACCCTCTACCGGACAATGACATTAAGGTGATCCTTCGTCCACAAGGAGGCCTTGACCTTACCAGCGTCAACGCAGCGACTCTAGCTGATGTCCTGCAAGACCAAGCCAAGCTACCTCGACACGCGGCAGACCAAGTACGCCTGCACTACAGATCTAACTTCATTGTCGTGAGCACCCCTTCGGAAGCTCGGGCACAGTGCTACCTTGAACTCCCCTCCCTCCTCTGGAAGGAAGCCACTTACGCCCTAGCCAACCACATTCCTCCTCCCAGCGCCACTGTAGTAGGTGCCATCTTCACGGTACCGCCAGAAGATGATGCAAACACTATCCTTGAGAGCCTGTTGGATTACAACCAGTCGCTTCGAATCATCGACGCAAAGCGGCTGAACGGCTCTACAATTGTGCAAGTGCTCTTTCAAGGCAATGTAGTACCCTACTGGATCCGCTACAGGGCAGCCTCTATGCGCTGCTACCCCTTCAAAAGAAAACAAGAGGCATGCTTTGCCTGCTGGCGCCCCGGCCACCGCAAAGACGTATGCCCTCATCCACCCACCGAGAACCGCTGCACCACCTGCGGCACGCTAGCACCCCAGCCAAACCACCCCTGCACGCCGTCGTGTATCCTATGTGGCGCGGCCCACCTCACTGGGTCGACTGGATGCACCAACCGCTTCAAACCACGGCGCAGGACCACTTCACAAGCCATGACTGGGCAACACCTCGCTTCCCTGAAGACAAGTAGCACGCCGCCTGCCGCTTCAGCACTCACCCGAACCATCACCGATACCACCGGCCAACCTTCCTACAGCCAAGTCACACAAGGATTCCCTTCTCGCTCACCCGGAGGCCCCGCATCACAGGTGAGCCCCCAGAGCCCTCCCAAACTATCCCCTCCCTCTCTATCCAATTCGACACACCTTACGCGCAGTGCACTAGACACTAAACACTTACTTCGCGAAATGCAAACAATGCGCGAAACAATCCTCCAACTTCGCCAAGAGAACGCGCGCCTCGCGCAGGAAAATCATGCTCTCCGCCAACGTCTCAACTCCCCCACCCTTAACTCCCCTGCTGCACCAACGCAGCCAGAAGCACAAGCTACCCTTGCATCGGACTCCCACCCTCCCCCTCTCAAACGAAAAGCAGAAACCGATCAACCTTCCCAAACTGCGGCCTCTGCCCCCACCACGCTGGAACTACGTGCCGAATATCAAGAGCTTTTTCTATCATTTCAAAACAAAACGACTGAGCAAATAACTGCGCTCCAACAATCAATGCATGACCTTCACACAGAGGTACTTGAATGGATGCGCACCATCACCCAACAGCCACTGATCACAGCCCCTCCCTTACTAGCACCCATCGACGCCCCCCTTCCTATTGATGCTGACGCCGACCAAGAACTCTAAATGCACTGTTTTCTGGCAATGGAACTGCCGTGGATACCGAAACAAGCGGTACACTCTGCAGGCGCTCCTCACCACATTGCCCAAAACCCCTGATATTATAGCTTTACAAGAGACTGGACCCAATGTAAAACTACTTAATTACACACCCTACCTTAACCCTAACTTTGCTCAAGTGGCCACGCTAATTCAACGCAACTATAGCGTTGAGCAGCACACTCTCTGTTCGGATATCCCCCACATTTTCACCGTTATACTGCCGAAGAAACTCGGACAGACCAGGCTCCACGTTCTCAATATATACAGTTCTCCGAAACAAACAAAACATGCCTTCCGCGACCTCTTCCACTCTGCTCTCACAATCGCCAACCGTCATCCACTCGTCATCCTAGGTGATTTTAACGCCCCTCACATCGCCTGGGGTTATCACCGCACCACCAAGAAGGGTCGCCTCCTCTGGGACACTATTCAAGCCCTCCACATTACAGCACACAATGAGCCCGATCTAGCCACCCGAATTGGTACCAGCGTCCAACGCGACACGGCACCCGACCTTACACTCTCCCACTGCCTCGGTCCGGCCGCTTGGCAACCTACTCCACATACACTGGGAAGTGATCATTATATTACCGAGCTAAGCACCTCGCTACAGCTATCCCCCCATGAACATCCCACCCACACTACGATCACAGATTGGGACGCCTTCCGATTAGAAAGCCAACACATACCACCCCCACAAGGGAGCACAGAGGAGGACTTAGAGGAGTGGGTCTCTAACATTCTGCGTACAAAACAAGAGCACGATCGCCCAATCGACCCGGACATTCCTGCGGAGTATGTAGACTCCAAAATGCTTCACCTTTGGGAAGCATATTCCAGTCTCGAGCGACGGTGGAAGCGTCACAAACACCGCCATCGCCTCCGCCGAAAGTTAAATTTACTTCGGCAGGAAATCACGAAACATGCAACCTATCTGGCCAGAACCAGCTGGATCCAACTATGCGACGATATGAGGGGCAAGCTTTCCATGCGTCGCACATGGGCATTACTCCGTCATCTCCTCGATCCCACAAAATCCCGAACGCATCAACACACGCGTATAACCCAGCTTCTCCATGGTTTAAACCTGTCCCAAGAGGCCATCCTTCGACAGCTCCACACTACATACATCCCGAAGCCATTTCCTTCTGACTCCACCCCCCTTTTCTACACCGGCACCCCTAATTCGGAGCTAGATGCTGAAATTACGCGAGAGGAGGTAGAGGCAGCATTACGCGCCCTTCGACGGCAAACGGCTCCCGGCCCGGACAAAATCTCAAATAAAATTCTTCGCCATCTGGATGACACATCTATAGACCACCTCACCCAATTCTTCAATGCACACTGGAACGCTGGTACACTACCTCGTAGTTGGAAACACTCCGATATAACTTTGATTCCCAAGCCAGCCAAACCTCTCGCACTGCCCAATCTACGACCCATCTCGCTCACCTCCTGCCTCGGAAAACTTTTCGAACACGTCATTTATAATCGGCTATCCGCACACCTTGAAGAACATTCCCTCTTTCCCCCCAACCTCATAGGCTTCCGCCCCGGACTGTCCACACAGGACGCCCTTCTGCAAATCCACCATGATATTCTACAACACCCCCCCACCAGAGACTATGCGGCGATCCTCGCCTTAGATCTCCATAAGGCATTTGATCAGGTAGGGCACTCCGCCATTCTTAGCTCCATCAACACACTGCACCTAGGCGATCGAACATACACCTACATACGCAATTTCCTCACTGATCGCACCGCCACTCTCCGACTGGGCACCGTCAAATCAAACATTTTCGACATGCCCAACAGAGGCACCCCCCAAGGGGCCGTTCTTTCGCCTCTACTATTCAATCTCTCCATGCTCCCTCTCGCGAATGCTCTAGAAAATATACCGTCCCTCCACTCGACAATATACGCGGACGACATTACACTTTGGGTCACGCAAGGCAGCGACGCCCACATAGAGGCCACACTCTCAGCAGGGGCTGCCACAGTCTCCCGTCTTGCTGCACAAGCAGGCTTGACTTGCTCGGCGTCTAAATCAGCACTCTTACTCCTTCCTCCACCTAGAATTAGACCCACTCCCCTGACCACCATTCAGGTAATGCTGGACGGACAACCAATCCCCCGGGTCTCCCAGCTTCGCCTTCTCGGCATGCATCTCCAAGCCAACAGGAGCAGCACAGACACCATACATCTTTTGCGCACTCACACCATCCAGACTATTGGTCTCATTAAACGTATCACGTCTAGGAAACATGGGCTAACGGAATTAGAACGGCTGCGAATTGTGCAGTGCTTCCTGGTGAGCCGTTTTTGCTATCACCTCCCGTACGCACAGCTCACCCCATCTCAACGTACCTCCCTCGATGCCTTACTTCGGAGAGCCTATCGCTCCGTGCTGCTACTGCCCCCCCACGCACCCACCCAACGACTACTCGCGCTTGGTATACATAATACCATAGACGAACTAATCGAAGCCCATCGCCTGGCCCAGCTTACGCGCCTTTCCCAGACCCCGGCTGGTCGGCAGATCCTCGATCGAATTCATGCCAACCCCCCGCTTATACTAGATCCTCCAGCGCACATCCCCCGGCTTCTCCGCGGGCGTCTCCTAATTAAGCCGATCCCGCGAAATATGCATCCAGCTTACCACCGCGGACGCCGTCTAGCCCGAGCCCAAGCACACCTCTCCCGCTACCCTTCCTCTGAGCATACTCTCTACGTAGACGCAGCGGCCTACCCCACCCATCCTGCCTTCGCACTCGCTGTAGTAGGCGCTTCTCCAACAATCCCTCAGGCTTCAGCTACAGTCGCCACCACCTCCTCGGTAACTGCGGAAGAGGCAGCCATTGCCCTTGCCCTAACTCAATTACCTACCCCCCAGATCATTTTATCTGACTCCCAAACTGCCATACGAAATTACACAAAGGGCGTCATTTCCACAGCTGCCCTCAAAATTCTTCTTCAGAATCCCCCTGCCCACCCCGTGATGCTGCTGTGGACTCCGGCCCACACCGGCGTAGGTTGTAATGAGACGGCACACCAACACGCCCGAGCTTTGATATCCCGGGCTCCCGTTTCTTTTACGCCTACACACGGCATCCCCGAAATGTCCCACGCGTACCTACTTACGTACAGGGACATAACTCAACATTACCGCCTCCTCCGCAGGAACCTACCTCCCCCGCACCCTTCACTTACTCCGCCGGCAGCGCACATGTGGCGGCTCTTACAAACCCACACTTTCCCACACCGCACTCTCCTTGTGCACACTCACCCACACCAATTCACCTCCCCTCACTGCCCCTCATGTGGCGCGCTGGACACTCTCTTCCACTCGCTCTGTGAGTGTCCGCGCGACCCCTTCCCCCCTTTCCCCTCCTCTTCTCACTGGGAGCAGGCTCTGGGGAGCTCTGACCTCGCAACGCAAGAAGCCGTCACGGACAGAGCCCTGGACGTCGCGGGGGCCCTTTGGGCCTCCGCCACCCCCCTACCCTGAACCCAGTGTAAAATAAAGTGGCGCTACTACTACTACTCCCTCGACAGGATCGCGCACTAGGCTATAATGATGATGCTTAGTGGCTTCCCCTTTGTAACGGGGTGGCGTTGCAAAGCGGCCTTAGTCGCAACGCCACTGTACAATCACCTCGCCAAAAATTACAAACAAAATAAATAAAGAATAATAATATCACAGTAAAAAGAAAATGTATTATAGCGCCACCTGTCGTCTGAAAGCTGACCGAGGACAGTGCGCGGGCTGTTCAAGACTGGCGAATAGAGGAAGCCCAGTTTTAGACGAGCAAGCAAGGCTCGTGGGACGAAGAAGCGGACTGCGGTGAGTGCACGCAGCGCGGGACCACGAGTGCCCAATTTGAATTTCTACCTTCACCGCGCACGCGTAGCGCTTTCGGCCATATGCGACTTTTGTCAAGAGGAGGAGTCAATTGAACATTTCCTGCTGTCTTGCCGGTGGTTCTCCTCTTTCCGAAATCGATTCCTGGAGGTTCGCCTCCGGCGCCTGGGTCTTTCCTTGTCTGTTTGAATTTACCGTCATTTGGGGCATCGGGTTTAGGTTTCTGCCATGGGGATGTTTGTCGCGCCCTTCACGCTTTTATTTCACAATCAGGTCGCCTACCCTAATAAAACACATCTCGTACTTTCTTTTTCTGGTACGTGTAGTATCAGTCTTTGCTTCAGTGTGTTATAGTTTTTTTCTTGGGTTCTCCAAATCGTTAACATCACGTCCCTCACATTCTCCACAGCTCTATTTTACCCTTAATTTGAATTCTTAACCATTTTACCAAATCTGACTTGGCCAATCCCCCAGAGTGGGTACGCGCCATTAATCTTTGGTACCAACCAACCACGAGCCCTCGATTTCCGAATAAGCAGCAGCAGCAGCAGCAACACCGCACCACTCAGCTCTGCGAGCCCACCAAAGCGTCCCTTAAGGCTGCCACTGCTAGCGTTCTTCCACGGCAAGCTCAGCTGACCAGCATGACAGCGCCGGCGAGGATGCAGGTGGCGTCACCCACGCGGCCCGTCCTCGAAGACGGCGAGCTCGCACTGTACTGGGACCCCCGCTACGGGCGCTACTTCTACGCGGGCGTCATGACACCGCCAACCGGCCAGCTGTACGACTTGACGGGCACGGCCGTCACGCTTCCCACCGACACGCACACCTCGTCCACCGTGCAGCTCTATCGGACAGACCCCTACGACCGGGCACCCAAAGCAGGTCGCTCCATCCTATCGCGCCCCGGTAAAAAGGCACGTGCGTACTTATATTCCCCGCGCAAACTCCGTACCTACGAAGGAAAGTTTGACATCCACCTGAATGCAGCCATACGGCTACAAGGAAACGCTATACAGCTTCTCCAGAAACTTCGCAGTTGAAGAAAACTTCGTCCTGGTCCAGGATTCGAACCCGGGACCACCGCTTAACCGGAGCAGCCACTCTACCAACTGAGCTAACCAGGAGGCTAGTCGTTTGTAGCACGAGAGCGAATTGATCAACAACTCGAAGTAAAGGACAGGTGTTAATCGACCAGATTTAGGGGAAAGCTCCAGGGTGGAGTAAGTTTCTGCGAAGGAAAGTTTGACATCCACCTGAATGCAGCCTTTGTAGCCGTATGGCTGCATTCAGGTGGATGTCAAACTTTCCTTCGCAGAAACTTACTCCCCCCGGGGGGTTTCCCTTAAATCTGGTCGATTAAACTCCGTGCCTCTGTGGAATTTCTAAAGCCAAAGCGTTTTTGGCTGGGTTGGCGAGAGCACACCCGCAGCTGGCACACGCAAATGGGCAGCTCCTGCCTCAACAACACTCGGCGCGCGTTTAGTTCCTGAAATACGACACGTTTCATGGCCGCATACGATACAACACCGAGCACGTGGCCACCTATGCAGCATGTACAAAGGGTACGCCCTCTCGCTCTGCTTCGAGTCCGGGGTGGAAATGTTAAACCTAGCGTCGGAATAGGCAGATATACTACTCTAGGAGCGTACACACAAAATAGGTGGCAGCGCATTCGCCTTATGGATGTGCTTAGAAGTCCTCTGCAACTACTATTGCGTGAGCTGTACGTAGAACATGTCGGCTACATTCAACAACGAAGAGCTCGCGTCGATTAGTCAACAGAACGAGCGATATAAAAGCACGCAACGAAACAGTGCAGAGGGTGTGCGGAGATAGCTGCTTTCGAGAGTGGATCAGAGAGCTCGCTGCCTTCGAGTCTGCCTTGGGGTGCCTGTATGTTCCTGAACGCCTGGGGCCTGCTTTACACAGGAGAGAACTCGAAGCGCGGCTTGCCACTTGTCAATGCCGATGCTCCGGGTCTGTTGCACGCTTTCTCGATCGGTCCAGTGGTTCTCGTCATCGCGTGAAGGCGTTGTGGAATAACGCGGCCAGCCAGGGGAGGGCATCAATGGGAGAAATGGGAATGACGGCGGTCGCTGCTGGAGAACAAAAAAGGAGTGACAGGGAGCCAATGCCGCTGCTGAAGAGAGCCAAGGTTACCACTGAAGTGGTTAAGGCCCTAGGCACGATCGCCACAGTGTACGTGAGACGTGCGAGAAACCCCGCTTTGCGGAGTCTGAAGCCCAATGAAGACGTGCACATCGGGCCTAGCCTCACGTTCGCGATAGACTACCTCATGCTCGCGCATTCCCAAAGATCAACCAAGGCATTTTCCAGTGCTTTAAATGCTAGAAGCCTATCAGGAATACGTGTCATGATACGGTGACTTAACGCGTTTGTAAGGATAAAGCGAGGGCTTATTCATAAGGCCTGGATGAGGACCGTCAGTGAGCGCGGTGTCTGAGCCGCGAATTCGCCAAAAGCACGTCGTTCTTTTCTTCGTTGCCCCGCTATTCTCGCTGCCGGGATTTGTCATTGATGACCGATGCCATTTAATGGACTGAATGTACAGTAAGTTGGGTTGCGATGCATCACTATCATAATCAGACGCAGTAGCCCATTTAAGTGCACTATAGGACGACGGCCGCTCCTGTCCTGCGTTGCTCGATTACATTTCCCCGCTCCAAACTTCCTTACTTCGTGTCACCATCGAGTTCTTGGCCTTACCCTTCAGTATGCAACTTGTCTGCGTTTCTTCGGCACGTGAGGAGCAGCACTTTGTTTAAAATGACAGTTTTCCACGTGCGGCATCGCCATGACGATGCTTCTTTCAATTACAGTGCCAGAGGGTGGGATCGTCAATTCACATTTATCCCGGCGAAAGGAGGAGAATAACTCGCACTTCACATAGTCAAGCATATAACTGAATAAGCCGGTTCTTTTCTGTTCAAAGGAGTCATAATTTTGACCTCTTCAAAGGCACTGTTTGGTAATCTTATAACTGACGTTCCCTTTCTTGTTCCTACAAGTAGGGAAAAAAATGGCTTTTAATTTTTTTTTCCGGTGTATCAACACGCAGGGCAGTACAATCATCCAACGTACGGCATCCGTCCGTACTTCTGGAATACTTGCCCGGTGACATGATCGAAACGAAAGACAGATAAACAAATGACTGGTTTATCACTGCACCGATCGAGTTACTAAAGCGGAGCTTGATTTGGGTTGGCGAAAGGAAAATTCGGTGGTCCCGTCTACGCAGAAAACTCCTCCGCCACAACCCAATCCGCATGCGCAAAAAAAAAATTACACCATCTTCCCGTGGGGAACCATGAGGAGGATGCGAAGCATCATGGGGGTTTCGTGTAAGTTCCATTGTGTTGCCGTTATGTTGTTTCATTTATCGGAGCACGAATGGGAACGTAGTGTGAACCCCCATATAGAGACAGAGAAATGTAGAGACAGCGAAGAGACCGACACCGGCGTTACCTGATCGAACACCTCCTAATTCTCGTCCTTATTGCGTGCTCACGCTCCTACCCCGCTGCCCGCCCTCTTCGTCCTCTTCTCTGGTTGAGCTGCAAGGCGCGTGGCCGGCGCTTCCCGCCACAGATTTCCCACGGGAAATTCAACATCCTCCCCCAAAGTTTTCAGTTCGTTGTTTCCGTTGACATTCAACTTCGCGTGCCTTCGTTGTATCAGTAGCTTCTTGACGTAGTTTGAATGAGTCAAGGACATAAGGCGCGTTCGTAGCACTTGCTCCTGTCTCGGTTTTGTAGCGCACTGGGAAGAGCGACACGTACCTCCCGTTGCGGCCCGACAGTCGTGGGGTCGGAACCGGGCGCCACTAACTATTTCTTTTTTTATATAGTGTACGGGGAAAGGTGCGGATGGACAGACGACGGACGATGGAGCCGAAAGCAAGAGATGCTTCGCATCTAAAAAACAGGATAGACAGGAGAGATTCGCTCGGTTTATAGATGACGTAGTTACTCTCACATGTTAAGTGGGACCGCCACATCGGAAGGAGAGAAAAGGCGCCTACCCGCCGCGGTGGCTCAGTGGCTAAGGCGTTGCGCTGCTGAGCACGAAGACGCGGGTTCTATTCCCAGCCGCGGCGGCCGCTTTTCGATGGAAGTGAAAAGCAAAAACGCCCGTGTGTGCGAGATTTCGGCGCACGTTAAAGATCCCCAGGTGGTCAAAATTAATCCGAAGCCCCCCGCCACTACGGCGCGCCTCATCGCCCGCGTTGCGTCGGCCCGTTAACCCTACAATCAATCAATCCTAAAAGGCGCCTCTGTCGCAGCAGAGCGCGCCCGCATTTAGTATACTGCGTGAAGCACAGCTCAAACGACAACGGCGGGCATTGGCGCGGCGGTGCGGGGGGAAACACATACAGCTTCGCTGGTCAGCCATCTGTGCCGAGTGTATGGATGATTTTTATCATTAAATTGCACCTCTATTACTGTGCAGGCCGGCATAGCGAAACCTGGTGTCATTAACAACATACACCATTTGCTTGGCCCCTGCATCTTCCGCTTGCTTCTTTTTTTAACTTTACCGCGTTTTCACATGCAGGGCCGACACCAGCGTCCCAACAAGAACCGTCGAGTACGGTGGAATTTCCGGACCGCAAGCACTGCGGCCCCCGAAGACGGGGAAACCGAGGCCAGTCGTGGCCGGGGTAAGGCCAGCGTCCTCCGCTGCATGGTCTGCCCTGTGCTGCTGGTGATCGTGGTCGCTCTCGCCGCCCTCCTCTGGTTTGGTGTACTGCAGCCCCAAAGTGGGGGCAGCACCCCGAGGCGTGACCTAGACGACGGTCATTTGACCACCGACCCGGGAATCGTCGTGCGTCCCTTCCAACATGAGCACTTACACGTTTCGTTGCCGCCGCCAAGGCGACGCGCCGCCACGGAAGAGACTCCGGAACTCGGTCAACCCCACTCGGTTGGCCTCCCGATCAACCATACCACCGAAGACTCCTCGGCCCTAGCGACCAACTACATTCTCACCACGTCCGATGTCCGGTACCTTGACGCCGCCGTCACCGCATCGAGTGCCACTCTGTCCTCAGGTGAGACAAGGCGAATTGTCTGCCTTGTAGCTGGCCCCGAGTCAACGTTGGAAGCTCTGAAAGGGAATGGCAGCCTATGGGAGTCGCACCAGCATTGCGACGCGCTTATTCGATGCTGCTATTCCCTCCCCGTGAACCTGAGCATCGACGACGGCCTCGCAGAGCGCGGTAATTCGAACGCGGACGGACCATCGACGGTGGTAGGAAGGTCAAGCCGAGCGAGCACGCTTCTAGGTGTCCATGTGGGCGATGGCGTCGCTTTCCAAAGCCTGCTCAACAACTGGCGCGGTGAACGAGCGAAGTTTCTACTAGACGTCATTGAGGCCGCGGAAATGGGCAAGTTCAGCGGCGTTCGCCTGTGGGTCCCTTGGCAGGAGCACGTGACGCCTGGCTCCAGCCACCACCTCGTTTCGCTCGCTCGGGACGCGGCCGTAGAGTTGCGAGGGAGGAACCAAACCTTCGGTTTTTTCCTGCCACAAGGTCTCGTCTTGGAGCAGCGAGGTAGGTTGACTGCAGAGCTGACGATGGCCCTGGACGCCGCTCCATACGGCCTTCTACTCTACCCAGAGTTCTCGGCTTTCTGGAACGCAACCGGCAGCACCACCGCCGCGTGGCCTACCCCGGAAGAAGTCGTCGCTGGGGCTTCAGTCGAGACCGGAACAATGAACTGGGCCAGTTCCGTCTGCTACTTGCCGCCTCCACCAGCGGCCGTGCAGGTGCTTCTCGCCGAGCGCTGCGACGCTAACAAGACGCAGCTCATTTCCCGCGAGGCACATTTGACTTTCCCGACGAGCGGCGATGTGCGGCGCACACTACGTGAGGATGACGAGTGGACGAGTTTGGCGCGCAGGTACTACACCTACGCCTGCAAGGACAGATGGGCACTCATTTACCAGACGCCGCTGCAAGCGCGGCAGTTCCACGACGACCTGCTTGTCGCGGCTCCCTCTTCAACGTGCATAGGCTCCTTCTTGGAAAGTCAGGCTGACACCTCCGTCGGTTAACCAAGACAATGCCCCTGGAAAGCTGCGCGTGCAGCGTTATTTTGTATTTGTTTACTTAGTGGACTAGTGATATGCGAACGATCCCCACCTGCCGCATAAAGATGGATGCGGAACAAAAGCTGGAACTGTAGCTTGCTGCGGCCGATCCGTCTTGTGAATTATATGAGACTGCTGCCGGCAGTATAGTCAGTGCTCGTGTAAACTCAGGCGAAACATTCAATGGAAAGGAAATTTTCCCTTGCTCTTTTGATGTGTAATATAGCCTTACCGTTCTTTAAGCATCGTTTTTTTATTTCATGCTATTTGCCGTCTTGGCGTATATGCATACGCTACGTGCATGACCTGCCATATGTTAAAGTATTACCGTAGTTTGGGCGATACTTAACCCACGCATCTGTTCTTTAGGCTGCAATAAAGCATCTGTGCGCTCCATGACTGCTTAGCGAAATGATTCAACCGGAGGAATTTACTTTTTAGATCACCCATAGCCTATATCTCTGCCGGTTCGGCAGGAACTAAGTCAAACATGTTTTGCTGGTGCCTATTTTGTGAAGCTTCCTGTAATTTTCAGTGTATAACTCGGGGCATGCGATGGCCCGGCGTTACGTTTATGGGTCTTGTTATGAGGTACTTCAACCGATACCCGCCGGTACCCGCCGGTACTTCAACCGGTACCCGCCGGTCAACCTACAGAGAGTATGATTGCATGTCCTGTCGTAAAGGTCACGTTGAATCTTACCTAAAGGTAATGCTAAACATGGACGTTAAGCCGAACGACACTCTTAGAGAATTCCAACGTCGACAAACGGTACTAATCGGAAAACTTTGAAGCTTCATTATATGCCAAACGGCAGGTACCAGTTGACGTAGTAACACCGAAGCGAACCGTTAGGCCTAAGTAGGCGCGCAACCGCCATTCACAACTGTTAGTCATAACCACGCAGTAGCACACATCTTTAGTGGCGTGTTGATCAGTGCTTTTTAAGGTTATAATATGCTGTGGCATGCAACGAGCAATCAATGAATCACTTCAAGCACAATCGCCTGGAGGGCCGACCACCAAAAATATGCGCCCGTATTCTGAAGGCTGTCAAAGTCATACATACCCACGGAGTAGCAGTGGAATACTGAACAGCCTTTAAGGGCAAGAATGTATGCTGTTTTGCGCGGTATTCAGTGGCTGGTGATGATGATGAAGATGGCCGTGGTGCTGCGAAGCTGCATGTCACTTCTCTTTTTCTTTTCTAGGTCCGTCCACGCCAAGTAAATGGTACGGTCTTGAACAGTGTTCCCTGTCTTCTCAGTTCACGTTATCGTTAAACACGTGCGTACTGCTGAGCTGAGACGTTTTGCATCAGTTGGCTCCTTTCGCTACGCTTACAGGCGCTTTATTAAAGACGATAGTCTTTATTGGGCCACTTAAACGCAGAAATTTTGGTCTGTCTGTCTGTCTGTCTGTCTGTCTGTCTGTCTGTTTGTCTGTCTGTCTGTCTGTCTGTCTGTCTGTTACTCGATTCAGCCACCCGGCCAAACTAGAACAGAAACTGAACAATAGGTTTATATACCCACAGCCAAATCTAAACGCCTAAGTTCTATGGCAATGTTAACACTAGTCAAAATTTTTGAAGCACAACAAAACATAACGCAACTATGAGGTAGAAAATCATAAGTAATATTTGCAGTGTTCCTTATTAAAAATTCCGGAGGCTTGATTTTTGTGATAGCAAATAAAATACTGCAACATCTAATCTACATCTACAGCAAATACATCTACTGCTGAAAATAAATTTCCTCAATCACCTGCTGTCGCCACCGCCGCTATAGAGCGTTCTGGCGGCATTTTGAGAAATCAAGCCGCAACAGTAACAAATGGTTCCCCAAGATTGGTTCAGCGTTCCGCTCTGAACGCGCGTGGAGTAGGACAACGTGGTTCTTGTAAACGTTGTAGTAGGGTCCCTCGATTCACGCACGTCTACGCAGTATAGCAGCGCTGGAATCGAGGCATGCGGCGTGGAATTGTGGAACGCGGTAAATTTAAACTGACTTGAGCAAACCTCTGGCGTATTTATCTTGGGAGGAGCGAGACGGAATAGGAACAGCATGAGACATGAGCGGGAAAGAGAAGGGAGGCCTTTACTTGGCAAGGGAGGGTGCCAGTCGACTATCGTCTGTCGTCGACATTTGCAATAAAAGGAGCAGATACGCGTCCAATTTTCTAGCAAAGCACCTTTACACGTGTTCGTACTTCCTCGCTCGTGAAACTGTAGCTGGCATGTGGAAGGTCGCGTGCACGAAGGTCGAATACATGCACAGCTGGTGGCTTCACAAATAAAAGGCATAAACCCGATATTACAGCGAAGAGGGTCTATATTCACATTCATCTGGAAGTGGCGCCTCGTCTGCCGTGCTTGTTTCTCCTTTTTGTTCGTGTTTTAACAGCAAAGCTGTTGAAGCTTGACCTCTGGCCGCGTCGAACGTTAAGGGCACAGGGTAAGCCCTATACTTCCCATGCATTTTTGGCCATATTGAGGTACATTTTTCTCGGCATCTAAGAAAGGTATCTACATAACTTATATATCATTTTCTTTCAAATTTTGTGCTCTTTCAACTGTACTAGAATTATAAACCTTCTTAAAAAATTCAGTTTTTTATGATTTTTTGTTCGTTATTACCTAAATTTTGGCATTATTTTAGTATTAAAAGTTGTGTACCAAAAAAACTGTTACGTGCATATTTTTAATTCTAGTACAGCAGGTGTGACAAGTTATGTAGATGACAGGGGCAAAAAATCAGCTCGTTGTCTTGGAAGACATAGGAAATAATGGTACCTATGTAAGAAAAAACATTGTTTTGAGATAATTGAGTTTAAAGTAAAAAAAGAGGTGAAAAACAATACTTTTTTGCCATAAACACCACTGGAGCCATTTATTTAAAAAGCACCAGCTGTCAAATCACTGTCAAAGTCATTTTTTTGCTTTTCACCCGGTCGTCTGTCCTTCCTTGACTATTTTGTGCACCATCGTACAGATCTGTTCACAAAGTATTTTGCTTGTGGTCAACCTCTTTAAGCCACTTGGTGGTGGTGTTGCGCCCAGGTTTTGGTCTGAATGATTTCAAAATGCTGGCTCATGCATTGCTTCATCATTTAATGAAAGAACAGCATCCAATGTTGCAATCATTAGAGTGTGAAGCCCGAAAAAGATGTTTTTTGTGCGCAGCTTCGAAGGGCAAATGTGGAAAAAACCTGCAACAGAGTCTTTGGATTGCCCTCACTGAAAAATCAGCTATGCAATGATTGCTAAGCAATTTACTAATACAGCGGGTTCCAGAAAAACATTTTAATCTGAATCTGGAAGTTTTTTTATGAAAAAAAATGACAATAAACCCTGAGAACATTCTTAAGAGGATGTGGGCACTTGCTACTTGCTTACGGGAAAACTGCTTTTTAGCGAGAAATAAGACTTTTTAAGGCAAGTGTGAATATGGAAAATGTGCACAAGGAATTGAATTTCCCTAATTGCGAAGAAAAACAAAAAGTCATTTTTTCAAAATTTCGCCTTACCCTGTGCCCTTAACAGAAAACTCCGTTTTCCTAACTGGAGAAGGATGAAGATGCTAGGCCAAGAAGTGCGAGAGAAAGTTGCGAGGAGGCAAGCAGCCCACGAGCAGGAGATGGAATGCGCGCCTCGCGAGAGAGAGAGAGAGAGAGAGAGAGAGAGAGAGAGAGAGAGAGAGAGAGAGAGAGAGAGAGAGAGAGAGAGAGAGATAACTTTAATGCGTGACAGCCAGTTATCCTAGACGTCGGCCAAGAGCCCTTGGGCTGTGGCAGTGCATTCGGCCAGCTGAATGGTCCAGACTTGATCCGCTAAGTCCGAGTTGAGCAATACGGTCTCCCATTGCTCTACACTAGCGATTTTGCGGCCTCACATTGACGCCTGTGGACAGGCCCACAGAATGTGTGTTAGGTCTGCCCTCTCCTTACACCGGTGGCCCTTTTCATAATATTGCCCGGGGATAGCAATGGCTTTACGCCCCCGGCCTGGGGTACGAGTTTGTTTGCAAAAGTCGCCAAGCCACGGATTGAAATTTGCTGAGTGTAGGATGAGCTGGGGTGAAGCGGGCCCGCTCTAGCCTGTAGTGATGAGTGATGTCTCTAAAGGACGCCAGCCGATCGCTGCCCGAACTGCGAAGCGACTGAGCGCTGTGGTCATCACCAGCTCGGATTGAAAATTCTCGAGCAGCGTCGTGCGGGTTATCCCTTCCCGACCAAGCCGAAGTGTGCAGGTGCCCATTTCAGATATATCTTGCCGAACCGCTGTACATTGTGAAGTACAGTCCTGAAAATTCCGGACGCCTCTGGGGAGATGCGCCCCCTTATGTAATTTATAACAGCAGACTTTGAGTCGCTCACCACGTATTTGATTTTTGCGGAGGCCGTCGTTGCCAAGGCAATGGCCGCCTCTTCGCCCACCTCCGGTTCGCTCGTGCGGACCGACCCGAAGCTTATGGAATTACCCTGCCGATTGACTACCACTACAGGGCCATGGAATCGCGACCAGAGTAATCGGCCGCGTCCGCATAAACCACGTCCTCCAAATTGCCGTAACGTTTGTGTAGGGCTTTCGCCCTTGCCTGTCTGCGCTCCAGATTGCGGACCGGGTGCATGTTTTTATGGATCGGTGGAATGTGAATTTGCTCGCGCACTTCAGGAGCCAAGAGTACCTTGTGTGTGCCGGTTCGCGGGTACTTGATCCCCAGGGAGCCGACCTACCGCGGTGGCTCAGTGGCTAAGGCGTTTCGCTGCTGAGCACGAGGTCGCGGGTTCGATTCCCGGCCGCGGCGGCCGCTTTTCTGATGGAGGCGAAAAGCAAAAACGCCCGTGTGTACGAGATTTCGGCGCACGTTAAAGATCCCCAGGTGGTCAAAATTAATCCGGAGCCCTCCACTACGGCGCGCCTCATCGCCTACGTTGCGTCGGCGCGTTAAACCTTACAATCAATCAAATCCCCAGGGAGCCGAGAATATGCCGACCCGTCTGGCTGTAACTAAGTCTCTCCTGTTGAGCTAGCCTTTGAGCCTCTATTAGTTCACTGAGGGTGTTATGATGCCCCAGTGCCTCGAAACGTTGTTTTTTAGGTGTAGTAAAGGGGTGACGTACGTTATCCTGCTGAGGACGAAGGCTTCAACTAATCGCACGAGTTTGCGCCCCTTCATACCGTGATGTCGGTTAGCGATATATTCGCGATATGAGTCGGGTAGTCTGATGGACGCTTTTTTTCTAGTGCGATGATGGTCTCCGAGTTATGCCCATTGGCCTGTATTCGGAGACCGAGAACCCGTACTGTGGAAATAAGTTGCGTTCCATTCGCAAAGACCTTCACAGCTGGGGGGTTGGGGTCTGTACGTCTTTCCCTGGTATTAGGCCTGTATAGCAACAGTTATTATTTTTGCGAGGAGCAGCTGAGGCCTTGGGGACCTACGTACCACTCGACCGCCTCAATGCCCTGTTGTAAGATTTCCTGAATGTGCCCGTCACTGCCTCCGCTGACCCGAAGCGTGACATCGTCCGCATAGAGGCTGTGTTGCAGGCCATGGATCCATTCTAGTATTTCGGAAAGCCCCATCATGGCTACGTTAAAGAGAAATGGGGACAGGACTGAACCCTGCGGAGACCCCCTGCTCCCAAGCTCGATCACATGTGATTGGAATCCCCGTACGGCTAGAGTAGCTGTGCGTTCAGAGAGAAAGTTACTGACGTAGTCGTATACGCGTTTTCCAAGGCCAAACTGGCCTAGGTTGTCAAGGATTGCCGAGTGCTTAGCGTTGTCAAATGACTTAGTTAAATCTAATCCTAATATGGCTCTGGTATCTAATGTGGAACAGCGTCCCCCATCGATGACGTCATGTTTGAGACGGAGCATGATGTCCTGTACAGGACATCACACTCTCTCTCTCAACACGTGTTGAGAGTTTTGGGCAGAACCCGATCATGGAGGGGGGAAAGAGACTATTTTCTTCCATTTGGTGATTTGATTTACGACAACGTGTTTCAATAGTTTCCCTAGGCAGGAAGTGAGGGAAATAGGTCTAAGGTTTTCGATCTGTAGTTTTTTGCCTGGCTTAGTTGTGATAACAACCTTGGCCGTTTTCCACTGAGCCGATAGTCGCCCAGTCTCGCAGCATACGTTCATGTATCGTGTGAGGGCTTCAACGGACTCGTCATCTAGGTTTCTCAGCATTGTATTTGTAATACTGTCCGGTCCAGGCGCAGAGCGAAAACACAGTGCCAAGATAGCACCCCTATCCTTAATTACAGTGATGGGTTGGTCAAGGAGTGCCTCGCGGGTGCAGTCGCCAATGTATATGTCCTGAATGTCTTATCGCAATTCCCTGTTTGTTCCCTGAAATTTGTGGAGAAGTGTGCTGAGGTTGTGTCTTTGTACAGTTCTATTATTTTCGGGGTCAATGAGACAGCGCAGAATGTTCCAAGTTTTGGGAAGACCTGTAGTCCATGTGATCGCTTGTGCTATGACAATTTTGACGTGTTAGTTGTTGGGTGTACGTTTCTATGTCGCGGCTGTCGTCGCCGAAGGTTTCGGTCAAGCTTTTGCTTTTAGAGTCGTGTGGGCAAGCAACTGTAGCAACATATAGCATACGGAGCGCTAAGCATTTCCTTTGGGTTCGTAGCGTGGGCGTTGGCTTTGGATTTCGGCTGTTGAACTTTGAACGGGACTTTTGCTTCGTACTTTGGCGGTTTGGATTTTGGGCTTTAGGAGGGGAATTGTTGACTTTGATTTGATTCACTTGACAAGAATAAATGTTCGCTTTTTTTACATCTTTGACTTAAGAAAGGGGTCGACCTAAGAAAAGCCCAGGTAAATCTATTGAGGATCACCAGAACCGCTGTTTCATCAGTCTTCGTATCTAAATTGCGTGGCCTAACTTTTTTTTTCCTGTTTAGACCATTTTCAATTATGTCAAACCAACAAGCCCAAATCAAGCTTTTGCCAGTTACGTAAGCTTTGGCTTCACGTAAAAAATAGAAGGGAAACAATAGAAGCCGATTCGAAGGACACAGTTAACAGACAAATCATCGTTTTCTGTCGAAGAAAAGACGAAGCAGCTTTAGAAGTGTGTTCCTTCAGTTCAAACAATCCCGAGCCATTTCACCCTGTGAAAGCAGATGGCCAGTTAAGCTTTTTTAGTACACGGCATAGAGGTGACACTGAATTTGTGTTAAAGATACGGGAAAATTTTGTGCTCTTCAGCGATGGTGTTAGCCGCCCGCCGCCGCTGAATACATTCTCGCGTTCTATTACGAGAGAAGGAAGCCAAATTCAAAAAGGAGAAAGGCGACTTCGGAGTTAAAGCAAGTTCTGAGCCCAAAAGCAAGAAAGCAAGCAAACTACAATATAAATGAAAAAACAACGCAGTGTATCTATAGAATACCGTCCGACGGCACTCAAGCTCAGCGCTGCAGCCATGGCTTTAGTGCCGTCCGACGACATTCGTATTTTTAAAGCTGGGCTGACGCGGTGCTTGTGAAATTTGTGTCCCGGTTACATCGTATATCTGCGTGATCCGCAAGCGCGATGGTTCAAGTCCGACGCTTCTGTGGTTTTTCTTGGTTTATTTATGTTGTTTCTTTTGCCATGCATGCTCTTGATTTCCATTATTGTTCAGTTCATTAATGTTTCGTTGAATACATATTGTTCTGTTATTTTCCTGATTTTGATTAGTATTCAGCTTTTAAATGCTTGAAATCATATTTTCAGTTGATTAGATTGGGTTCATTATGTTAGGTTACGCTAGATTAATTCAAATTACGTTGGGTTGCGTAACGTTACAGAAAGCCTAGTTAGGCATACGAAAACCGTCTGGCTGTGCGAAGTAGTGTGGGATGCAGCGTTACTAAAGGTAACGCGGTCGGATGTCCCTTTACTGGAGTGCTTCCAGTGACGACACACGTCACTTAGGCACAGCGAACAAACGCACACACACCAACAACTCGTTGTTAGAACACCTCGCCCTTTAACGACGAACAGACACGCGTTAACGCATCACGGTTTGGAACGCTTCGCAAATCATGTTTATGGAAGCTATTATAGGGACATGTTACCGGGGAAAATGCAGAGCGATACGGTCCGCATACTGCGGCGCGGAAGGGCTGGGCTCGCTGATGGTGACTGTTGCCCTGCGATGTCTACTTGGCTATGCGCACACAGGCGTTGCGTGCTAACACGCAGGCAATATGTTGCCTTGTGTTGCGTTAATGCGGAGCGCGCGCGTTTCGCTGCTACAGATGCGGGACTCCGGATTTTTCGCTTAAAGAGCCATCCATTGCTTTGACATTGAAATAGCAGCGAAGGTCTGAGGTAATTATTGCAGGAAAAGGTAGGCGGCCAAACTGACCGTCGGCTGTAAGTTTGGCCCACCCACAAACAAAGCAGCAGCGCACCCTTCTGAGTGAGTCCCCCCTTTCCTCACCTGCTCCTCCTGGTAACCCACATCAACAGGCGCTGGCTGCCTGCATTTCAGGTCCGGCAGCCTGGAATGGGGCTGCCGGGTCACCACTTTCTGGTCCTGAATATAGTTCACTCTCTCTTTCTCTCGCTCTTTCTCGAGTCAAGAAGACCATGCGGGGAAGGGGAGCGGGGCAAGAGCTGGGCAGGTTGCAAAGCACTGTCAACCCCTGACAAATGCGACGCAAAACACACAAGAAGCGCGCCGATCAAGCAAAGCCGTCGGTGTACGGAACTGAATAACCACTCCAGTCCTCCACTTTGTTATCGAACCGGAAACAGCGTCGCGTAGGAGGCGCCCGGAAAAGCAACAGAGAATGAGAGCGAGGAGTGGCGCGACGACAGGGCGGCGCGCGGCATCACGAAAGGGGACGTCAGCGTATCTAATCGGTTCGGGCATCTCGATCCCGATTCCGACCCCGGAGGAAGTCGCTGTAACGGTGACTCCCCGCTCCCGGCACCGCCTCCGCTTCCGGCAATATACGACCCCAACTCTTCGGTGCCTGGTTCATGGGCCCGCCGTTAGTGCCGGTTACAGCGGACGCAGGGGAGGAATGTGGTGGCGAGCACCACCTCTTCAAGGGGCTTCTGATCTGACACAGTCAGGCTGAAGTGATTGCTACCGGATTCTGGCCTTGTACTGAAGAATCCTCGCTGCACTATTGTTAGCGTGTGCACATCAATGAATCGCATTTTGGCGCAGCGGGCGCGGCAGCCCCTAGGCGTCCCAGGACATGCTCGAAGGGGTGAACATATAGAGCTGTGAACGGGCCAAAAATCTGGTCCCGAGCCCAGCCCGGGCCCGGTGCTTATCGCCGTAGGCCCGGCCCGACCCGACGAAGAAGGCCGACGGGCCGGCCCGGGCCGGCCCGAGACCTTAACCTTATGGCCTGGGCCCGGGCCCGGCTGCGTGTTTCCAACCCAAATACCGTTGGGGCCCGCGCCTGATTGGGGCACGTTTGGAAGCGAAAACTACCTCAAGGTGGTAAAATGCATCGCAAGAGAAATGATAACAGGCAAAACCAACATTAAACGGGCAAAACAACCCCAATTAAACATAACAAGTCGTGACCCGTGCTCTTACCGCGTCAGCAACATGTAGTTTCTGTGATATCATAGAAAACCTTAGTATTGCTTTACTGTGCCGGGCCAGCTCGGGCACGGCCCGTCCGAAGCATTGACATTTCGGCCCGAGTCCGGCCCGGGCCCGGGTGAAAATTAAGTCGGGTGGCCCGAGCCCGGGCCGCGGGCCGGGCCGGGCCCGGGATTTCGGGTAAGCCCGAGCCCGTGCACACCTCTAGAACATACACAACCACTGGACACCTCCCTAAACCAACAGAAGGTTCCAGTGGCAAGCGCAAACATGCATTGTGTGAAACCAATCATGGATCGCAAATGAGTGCATAGTACAGTATTGAGAAGGGTACGTGACAATTAAGGTAACACCGCTTCATTGAGCGCTGTTTTATCGAAGGAACGTCCGTTTCATCGAAACCGTTTCATCGAACTCCGTTTCATTGTAGTGGCGTCACCCGTTTTATCGAATGCTGTTCGGAAGCTGCGGTCGCGATGAGTATTTCGGCTAGAAATGTTCAATTTTTTTCGTTATAAAAAGGTGCATGAAGCATGAAAGGCAAATATAATTTATGGTCGTCTTCTCATCTTTCCGTTACAAGTCTCTGCCACTGCCACTTCCCGTGGCGATTATCGGCAACATGCAATGTGTTGAAGTTGCTCCGGGTGCTGCTGCCTTTTGTGTTGCAATTACTGAAGTTTGTTGTTATATCCTTTCTTCCGGCTTTCTGATATTGTGTCACTACACAAAGTACTTGATCGACCGAATTGTCAGAAGGCACACATTCTTATGACGCACTAAAAATCTATTAATCGACTGGCAGCAATCAAAGAAGTTTATTTTTCAAGGAAGATATGAGCTGTTTATGTAACTTCAGTGTACAATGACAGAAACATGTACCAAAACACTGTAACTTGGAGAACGGTGAAAACCAGCCTTGAAGACGCGAACACGAGAGAGAGCTGACACACGCAGACACACACACAGACACACACACACACACCCAGCGTGTGTGTGTCTGCTCTCTGTCGTGTTCGCGTCTTTAAGACTGGTTTTCACCGTTCTCCAAGTATGTACCAACAGGCCCAACACCAAGCTCTTCTACGCTGTAGCTGTTTTAATTGATGAGCATTTGCCCTCAACAAGTCCTTCACTGGCATGTTTCTCCGATGGTTCGAGATGCGCTCAATGGCCTCTTCTTGGCTAGCACAGCATTCCTTTGCTTAGGCGGCTGCTGGCTATGCAAAACTTCTTTCAGCCGTTCGTCCGTTGCTGTCTGCTCGTGTTTCAGGCGGCTGACTAACCGCAAAACGCCGGGGTGTGAGATTCTCTTGTTCCGCTGAGTGCTGAACAGACCAGAAGCCAGGTGGAAACCGGGATGGCGCGTGCATCGCCAGTCCACCGGGCAGCTGGCGGGGCTTTCCCACGACCTAATTTTTTTTCGAACCAGCAAAACAGCTCCGAGACGGCTGGCAGAAACTCCTTCAGCTCGTCGAACTCCTGCATCCAGCAAGATTTTAAGTGCAATGCACTTCTTAAGCGACCCTGAACCTGCGTCCACCGGCGATGTCCGCGCACGTGGAGATGGGCGCGCGCAGCCTGGCCGCTGACATAGCACATACTAACGTGGGGGATTGGCCAGGAATCTCCTCGTCTTCCTTGGCAACGGGGGGAGATGGGCGCGCGCTGCCTGGCCGCTGACATGGCACATACCCACGTGGGGGATTGGCCAGGAATCTCCTCGTCTTCCTTGGCAACGGGGGGAGATGGGCGCGCGCTGCCTGGCCGCTGACATGGCACATACCCACGTGGGGGATTGGCCAGGAATCGGGCGTGAGAAGGGCTAATGCACCCGCTTAAAGGAGTACTGACACAAAATTTCAAAGCTGAGATCCGCTCTAGCAATCAAGTACAACGACAACACAAATAGGTGTCTGTGAATAAATGCATCTTTCTTTCTTTGTAGTTGTGTGTGTGTGTGCGATCTCTCTTTCGCGAACATTACCGAACCGCGCAAATTCAACTCGTGCATTCGCACTTTCACATTCTTCCCCTCGGGGAAATGCGGGGAATTTTTAGCAATGCGCGCAGTAACTCTAGTCAATTTCCGTCCGTCGAGTTCTATGGTGTGGTAGAAAGGCCGAAGCACAGAATTCTCGGACAGTGGCCAAAAAACTGGCGTCGCATGCTGAGGCTGAGACACCTATGTAGGTAACAGTATCTAGCGAACTCATCAAAGCTTATCCACATGCCAAAGTTGCTCGCATGCATGAACAAAACAAATCAGCAGTTTCTTCGGCAATAAAGTGGTCATACCAAAACGAGCAGCATTGAGATAGAAGCTTGCAAAAAATAACGATCTCATTTGGTTGTGTCTGTGCGCCCTTATCTTCGCTATTGTATACGACCGATTTTGATGAAATGTCCTCGATGAAACATCCTTCTACCAAACGGCGTTCGATGAGACAGTGTTCGATGAAACGGCTTCTCTCATTTGGTTGTGTCTGTGCGCCCTTATCTTCGCTATTGTGTACGACCAAATTCGATGAAATGTCCTCGATGAAACGTCCTTCTACCAAACGGCGTTCCAAGAGACAGTGTTCGTTGAAACGGCTTCTATGAAGTGGCGTTCGATGTAACGGCGTTCGATGAACTGTCTGCAACCCTATTGAGAAGGTTGCAGATGACAGTTTACGTGCAAATACACCATACTCGCCTCATATGCCGAAGGTACACGGTTCGAATACGCGTGCCAACGGGCACCCACCGGTTTCTCTAATGGGTACGGGCGTTCCTGGTCGAGTGCGGACGTTTGATGGGGGATTGATGCCTGGAAAGCTGACTTTACCTTGGCGGGGTCCCCTGACCCTTGCCTATCTGGCGGGGCCCCTTGTACATGCGTCTACAACCTCGCATTGCAGGGGGTGAAAGAGTCTGGCGGCTGCGTCCTGCCACATGCGGCAACGGAGAAATTGGCCGGTAAACGCGTTCTGAACAGCGGCGGGCTGTGGGTATATAAAAAGCAAAAAAAAAAAAAAAAAGGTCTCACCGAGATTGGAACTCGGATCGCTGGATTCAGAGTCCAGAGTGCTAACCATTACACCATGAGAACACACATTTCCGACGCCGGGAATCGAACCCGGGCCTTCTGGGTGAAAGCCAGATATCCTAGCCACTAGACCACGCCGGAGATGGCTCTGCTCGGCAAGACGACAACACAGAAGCCTGGTTATCGTTTCGCTGATAATTTCTTGTTGTCAGCCGTATTAATCTTGTTAGCCGCATTACCACAGGGGGATAACCCATGAGAGGTTGATGTCCGTCTCATCAAGTCTTGTTCGTTTGCTTTTGTATTGTTTATAACGTCTTTCCTTTGAGTTGTTCTGCGGTGGGTAAACATGTCAAAGTCAAAGTCAATTTTATTTTCAACAATACAATGTTGAAGGCCACCATGGCATAAAAGCTTTTAGACGCAGCTTGACGGGGCCAGGGGGCCCGAATGGCAGCTTTGACGACACACATGCATAACAAGTTAATATAACACGACAACCACGTAACGTAGTAAATTCATTTTTACAAAAAAAAATACATCTGTAGAACAGGCAGCCTTGTTTTTACACAGGTAAAAGTGGAGCAGAAAATGGCAGAGAGAAATTTTCCCGCACTTTAGAGTTCTTACTAAAAAGCATACAGAGACGTTTGTACAGTTATTGCTGAAAAGCATACAGGTAGTGCCCGAACAATTATTTCTATGACGTAATTGCCACAAACTCATTGCACCGCAAACAAAAAGTGAAGAAATTAGCAGGCGCCGTGCGGTTCGACGCAAAATATCGCATTCAAGAAATGCATTTTCTATCGTCGGCTGGTTGTTTTAATGACGACGATGGTGGGATATATTTGTGAATCACCTCACCTAGAGCGGGCGCGGACCTACCGGGCCCGCCCCGAGCCCGTTTAATGAAGTCCGAGCCCGACCCGGACTCGTAACACGTAGCCCGTGCCCGGTCCGGGCCCGGTCATTTATTTTTAAGCCTATAGAGGGCCCGCGTGTATGCGACCAGGCTTAGACGCTGAAGGAAATTTGAGTGTCTTCGTAACGGGCAATCAGATGGAGCATAAAAGTCCGTACAGGTGGGTGCACAAATCATAAAGGGTTAAATGTTGCAAAGTGGTGGGGGGAACGCGGCCTCCTTCCCAAGGAGAAACCGCATTGTGGAGCCGGATTAGGCTAATAAAGCTGCTGGCCTTGGCAGGCACGTACCCAAGATTTTTTTTTGGGGGGAGGGGGGGGGGCAATTCAAGGTAACTTTTCTATGCAAATTAGGGGGTGGGGGGGAGGCGAGGGTACCGAGCGTTACTAGTGCAAGCACGATGAACACCCAGCGTTCACCATAAAGGCGCGTAAACCTCCAAAGTGAAATTGAATTCAAGGTACCCACCTTTCTGATGGCGGCGAAAAGCGACAACGCCCGTGTGTTCGAGATTTAGGCGCACGTTAAAGATCCCCAGGTGATCAAATTAATCCGGGGCCCTCCACAACGGCGCGCCACATCACGTGAGTAGCATCGAACTGTTAAACCCCGCAAGCAATCAATCAATCAATCAATCAATCAATCAATCAATCAATCAATCAATCAATTAATAAATCAATCAATCAAATTAAGTGTATCTGATAGATACGCCTGTAATATTCATCTACCCTTACTTGGCAAACAAGGAATCAGATTGAATGGACTCGCACCAGAGGAAGAAACGCAGGAACGATACTGCCAAGCAAAAGTTAACCACAAAGGAAAATGTGAAATAAAGATATCTATTAGCGGTTTGTTGAGTTAGTTCTGGAAGGGTAAGTGAGAAAGATACATTGGCGGAGCGATCAAAGTTTTTTTGGATCCCCTGTTTACTGCTCTAGCAAGTTCAGTGACAAACCCGACTCGTAATATTATTCAGGAAGTTACTGGTGCCGCCGTACAACAGCGTAGAGCGCAAGATGCAGCGGTCCTAAACGTACTGCGCGCCCACGGCGGATCATTAGAAAAAAAATTACATAAACAGGGCAGAAAAGTGCCTACGTCGGGCGACTGTTGAAGCGTAATTCAAAAGACATGGAATCACGCTCCACCTGCGACGGCGTTTCCTATACTATCTTTTTCAATAAAAAGATTTCGATCCAAATAAGTCCATTGTACACCCCTCTGTCGAAACGACAACGATGGGAGAACGCGAAACTTACGAAAATCAAGTTTAACAGCGCGCTCCGTTTATGTCGCGTGTCTGCCGTGACGATCTCCTATTGGTCGAGTGTGCGATGCAAGACTGTGCGCATTTTATGCGAACACCTCTTTTTTATCGGGGCGGTTCACTGCGTGGCGATTGTGCACTCTGATGCTTTACTGATACCGCATTCCATGGCTTTCCCTAGCGTTCGACCATCGTCGTAGTTAGACGCGTCCGCACCCCTCTTCAAATTTAGACTGCTTCGGCCGTGCCGGAATAGTGCAATCGGATAGAAGTATGCTTCATGACGCGAAGGACCCAGGTTTAATTCCGACGATTCCGACCATGGGAAGCGTTCTAGTATTTCTTCACTTCACCGACGGTCATCATCATCGTAAGAAAAAGTTGACTTTTTGGGTGGACTGCTAACGACATCAGTGAAAGCCTGGAAGCTTCGCTTTAAAATACTTCCCATGTAATGATTCAATTTATTTTCTATTACATTGCCTTCCTGTTTAGCTGTTGCCTCGGTGCGCTCGCTTATTAGGTCGCCTACTTTCTCAGCTCTTTGCGACTCTTTATTTCTCGTCGCCAATTCTGCATGAAAAGTGCCGTACAGTTACGAAAACAACACCCTGACTCCGTGCCCTTCCCCGCTCATGCCCGGTGTTGTCGAGGTCTGTTCATATGAATGCAGCTCGGGGTCCGTAAATCCGCCGTTGTGCATGGCAGCCATCAATCACAATGGCTGTCAGTCAACGATGCTGCTGTAGCTGGCTTTAGTTGTCCGAAGGAATGCCGCCGGTGTCTCTTGCCGCCATACAACTGCGATGCGCGCCTACACTTTTTCACCCTGCGATGCGATGAGATTTTTAGAAGGCGGAGGTGGGGGGGGAGAAAAGGGCCCCCGAAACTGTCCGGCACGGGGTGCCGACACCTTATCAGGCCCTTGTCACCCTGCCGCCGTCGGGCTTTGTAACGTTCTTGCGCTTCCGCTTCCTTTGTGAGCCATCCTTCTTGTCCAAACGTTTGTGGAAGGGGGCTTTTGTACTCCCAGGGTAATTTTCTTTAAGCGGATGTAACAGTCGTTAGAGGCGCCGGGTGATGGGGTCAAACAGCACCTCGCGCCACTCCGCTCGTCGCCATCGGGCTCCAAGCCTTTGTGTCGCCTTGGCTTGTTCGGCGGACGCTGCACACGTGCGCGAGCCGGCAGTTGGGAGGCATTCCGCGGGCTTATGGGGCTTTGAACCCGACAGCGGGTTTCTCAGCGGCAAGCAGACTTCTTACCGACAAACGCAAAAGCAGCATTCCCACAAAAACCAGTGGAGAACGCTATGTGAGTTCGGCTCAGGGAAGGAAACGGTTGAGCCACAAACACCACGCATGGGCGACAGCATCCGCCGACACCACGGCGCGCTAAGACGGAGGGATGTGTTGAATATTAAAAAAAAAAAACGTTTTCTTCCCCACCAAAGCATATGCGACGCCAGCCGCTGAAACCGCCACCCTGGCGAAACAAGCGATGAGTTGTTTCTGTCGGAGAGAACCCAAGCACCGATTGCAGACGAACAGGGTAAAGGGGTTGCAGAGAATGGCAAGTTGCAGGCCGGCAGCAGAGCACGAAGCCAGTGTACAGCGGTACTAGCTTGCGTGTACGTCCACGGTACTTGGTGACAACACCCGAATTAGATACTTGACAATGAAAGAGTGAAACGAAGTTTGTGCGAATTCTGATGGGAAAAAAAGAGTAGGATTAATGAGCAACAGGATAAAAAAAATGAGGTCGTCAATTTCAATCGAGAGATAAGCACGTTATTTTTCCGTAACTTTCATTAGAGAGTTTTAGTATAGCGGAAAGCACCACTTTAGCGCGCCCATAGCGTTAGCGGGCACGCTAACCGTAGCATAACGAGGCGCTATCCGTTCGCGATTGCGGCCCGCAAAACGTTAACGCTACAGCTAAAACGCTATACTAAAACTCTCTATTGATGCCAAGCGTCGCTGACCCAAACTTATAACTGAGATACGATCCCCGAACCCCGCGGTTGTGGTGGGTTTCGAAAGTCAAAAGCGGATTCCAAAATTGTTGCTTTGAGATGTTCAAATGTATGAGCGGGACCGTTCACATGCCTTGACAGGGGCAAATAAGGACAACGTTTTGCATCAGAGCGGTGATTATTCAACCGTATTCGAAAGGGCGTTTCAGTTTGACCGATATATTGTTGCTACAAAGAGTGCCCTCTAGAAGGTAGGCGACATTCGGAGTCACAGTTAAAGTTACCTTTTATATTTACGATAGCCTAAAGCAGTGATGGTGGCACGCTGCGTGGTGCATGTGTGGGCATACTTTATATTGAGGTTTATTACAGTGCATGCAACCAGTAGTTTCCGGTCGGCTGATACGAGAGTTACTAAGAAAATCGCCTAAATTCTTATTACGTCGGTAGACAACGCGTTGTGGTCCGGGAAATATAGTTTTTAAGCGTTCACTTTGAATTAGGATATTATGGTATACGGGTGACACTCTTGGAGCGGAGGCTGAGTGGGTTAAAACTAAGTTTGTTTGCGAATTAACGTTCGGGGCTTTTTTCTTGCCTCCGTGGAGGCAAGCAAGATAACGCGTAATCTTCAAAAGGCTGATCCCATCCTCGTAGTCATTGCTACCCCGCCTGCTCCGGGCGGGGACTGAGGGTGGCCGGACGATAACAACACAGGACGCAGACCACCGCGATAGTGAACGCTTTATTTTGTGAGTCCGGCCTCTTTATAGTGGTGGCTCAGGGCAAGGAAAAACAACGTGATGTACTGACGTCACGATAACAAGCTTCCAAGTTTGCAACGTCAGGCTACAACAATTTCGTTACTGCCTAATTGATCGGCTCGCACAATAGCGTCGTCGATAACTTTTTTCGGGTATTCTTTATTAAAGAGGGCAGTCTTTAGCAGGGCCGTACCCAGAGGGGGGGTTTGGGGGTTCAAACCCCTCCAGAAATCTTTTCCATGCAGCACGTTAACAATACTTACTTTTGCTTTCAGCAAAACTACCCCCTTCCCAAAATTCATAACCCCCCCCCCGAGAAAAATTTCTGGGTACGGCCCTGGTCTTTAGGTTTCGACAGTTTGAGTCAAAATCGGCTTGATTTGTGCAAGTTCACCTAAAGCGGTGGGCTTGACTGTAAAATATTGCTGCCTTGCACTGTCTGACATTGCTGCTTTGGAAGTGCAAATACTTCCGCGTGCCTGTCGGTTTTCTATGCAGTTTAGTTTGAACCCGAACTTGGGAAGTAATAACAGTAACTTCCAGAAAGTTTACACTGTGTAGGAAAGAGAAAGGGAAATACTAGGGTTAAATGCCTGAAGGTGAGGAGCTCCGCGTCACCGTGCTGCCAGATCATGAATATGTCGTCAATATACATTTTACAGTACAGCGGTTTTAAATTTTTGGTGTCAAGAAAGTTTGATCCGAGGTGAGCCATAAAGATATTGGCGTAGCCGTGTCCAATCCGAGTTCATTGACGTTCCGCTTACTTGCACGTAACGTCCACCGTACTTGGTGACAACACCCGAATTATATACTTGACAATGAAAGAGTGAAACGAAGTTTGTGCGAATTCTGATGGGAAAAAAAGGGTAGGATTAATGAGCAACAGGATAAAAAAAATGAGGTCGCCATTTTTAATCGAGAGATAAGCACGTTATTTTTCCGTAACTTTCATTCATACCAAGCGTCGCTGACCCAAACTTGTAACTGAGATACGATCCCCGAACCCCGCGGTTGTGGTGGGTTTCAAAAGTCAAAAGCGGATTCCAAAATTGTTGCTTTGAGATGTTCAAATGTATGAGCGGGACCGTTCACATGCCTTGACAGGGGCAAATAAGGACAACGTTTTGCATCAGAGCGGTGATTATTGAACCGTATTCGAAAGGGCGTTTCAGTTTGACCGATATATTGTTGCTACAAAGAGTGCACTCTAGAAGGTAGGCGACATTCGGAGTCACAGTTAAAGTTACCTTTTATATTTACGATAGCCTGAAGCAGTGATGGTGGCACGCTGCGTGGTGGTGCATGTGTGGGCATACTTTACATCGAGGTTTATTACAGGGCATGCAACCAATAGTTTCCGGTCGGCTGATACGAGAGTTACTAAGATTGATTGATTGTGGGGTTTAACGCGCCGACGCAACGCAGGCGATGAGGCGCGCCGTAGTGGAGGGCTCCGGATTAATTTTGACCACCTGGGGATCTTTATCGTGCGCCGAAATCTCGTACACACGGGCGTTTTTGCTTTTCGCCTCCATCAGAAAAGCGGCCGCCGCGGCCGGGAATCGAACCCGCGACCTCGTGCTCAGCAGCGCAACGCCTTAGCCACTGAGCCACCGCGGCGGGTAAAGAGAGAGTTACTAAGAAAATCGCCTAAATTCTTATTACGTCGGTAGACAACGCGTTGTGGTCCGGGAAATATAGTTTTTAAGCGTTCACTTTGAATGAGGATATTGTGATGTTTTCTTAGTACGGTTGGCACTCTTGGAGCGGAGGCTGAGTGGGTTAAAACTAAGTTTGTTTGCGAATTAACGTTCGGGGCTTTTTTCTTGCCTCCGTGGAGGCAAGCAAGATAACGCGTAATCTTCAAAAGGCATGATCCCATCCTCGTAGTCATTGCTACCCCGCCTGCTCCGGGCGGGGACTGAGGGTGGCCGGACGATAACAACACAGGACGCAGACCACCGCGATAGTGAACGCTTTATTTTGTGAGTCCGGCCTCTTTATAGTGGTGGCTCAGGGCAAGGAAAAACAACGTGATGTACTGACGTCACGATAACAAGCTTCCAAGTTTGCAACGTCAGGCTACAACAATTTCGTTACTGCCTAATTGATCGGCTCGCACAATAGCGTCGTCGATAACTTGTTTCGGGTATTCTTTATTAAAGAGGGCGGTCTTTAGGTCTCGACAGTTTGAGTCAAAATCGGCTTGATTTGTGCAAGTTCTCCTAAAACGGTGGACTTGACTGTATAATATTGCTGCCTTGCACTGTCTGACATTGCTGCTTTGGAAGTGCAAATACTTCCGCGTGCCTGTCGGTTTTCTATGCAGTTTAGTTTGAACCCGAACTTGGGAAGTAATAACAGTAACTTCCAGAAAGTTTACACTGTGTAGGAAAGAGAAAGGGAAATACTAGGGTTAAATGCCTGAAGGTGAGGAGCTCCGCGTCACCGTGCTGCCAGATCATGAATATGTCGTCAATATACATTTTACAGTACAGCGGTTTTAAACTTTTGGTGTCAAGAAAGTTTGATCCGAGGTGAGCCATAAAGATATTGGCGTAGTCGTGTCCAATCCGAGTTCCCATAGACGTTCCGCTTACTTGCACGTAATGGACCCCAATCAAAATTGTTAAGTTCAAGAATGATTCTAAGGAAAGTTTGGAGAGTAGAAGGATCGATCATAGGTTTGTCGCACGACGACTGCTCATACGCAAATTATACAGCGGCGATGCCATATTCATGGGGGATGTTAGTGTACAGTGACGCAACATCGAGGGTGACTGTCCGAACCCGTCTCCCCAACCACTGAATACCTTATTGTGTACATTTCCCTTCTTTTTGAAACCGCAATTGTCCACGCTTCCGCGGTGCCTGACGTGCGTTGCCATGTCGTCGTGCAATCTTGAGAGCGGCCTTGTTATTCAACCCATCTCTCTTTTTTTCTCCTTTTGTTGTTGTACCGAGGGCATAGCCCGACTGTATGCATACTCTCCCTTTCCGAAACATTTTTTGTCCTTCTCATAGTTTTCCGCAAAGCTATACAAGAAATGTGTGCCAAATGTTCCAAAGCAACATTCCAAAAGCAACATCATGTAACTGTACTCTGATGAAGGCAAGTCCCATTGCCGCTACGTGAGTAAACTTTCTTTGTTATTGTTCTTCTTGCTGTGTAGCCGACTGTTTACTTATTATATATATATATTGTCACGGTACGGGACAATCCCCGTTGCGCGATGGCCCACCACGAAGGATGACGACGAACAAGAGCTGTGTGCGCGGCGCAGCCAGGCCGGGCTCGATTATGGCTTGATGTAAATAGTTCTTCACCATTATGTAAATACATCGCTTTATCTCATCCCATCGTTCGTCTCATGTGTGTCCTGCCGCCACGTAACAATATATATATATATATATATATATATATATATATATATATATATATATGAGGAAAGCAAGTTCTCTTTGCTGAAACGTAGGCCACAATCGTGCTTTTACCTTGTTCGAAGTTGTTCTTCTCTTATATATATATATATATATATATATATATATATATATATATATATATATATATATATGTTACAGTGTTAGGTACAGAACGATCACTAGGTTGTCTTCTTACGTTGGTCGGCAGTCAATCGCCTGTGTAGGGTATGTCGCAGTGGAACCGGATCGAGGGGGTATGCTGGCACGTAGAAGAGGAGGGTGACGAAGCTTCGAGGAGGCGGTGCGGACTGATGACCCAAATCTTCAACTCCAGGCTGTCCAGCGAGTCATCGTGGCGCTGGCCATGCAGGAGGACCCTGGCGACCCGGTGACGGGGAGCGGAGGACCCCTAGCCGGGTTGGCTACATCTGCAGTGACGACTCCGGCCAAGTCATGAAAACCTAGCAATAGGACTTCATTCGCAGGCCCCAAAGAAGTTTTTCCAATCCAATCCCCGGCTCGCTGCTCACCGGCCTCCATTGTACCACGTCTTGCCGGTGGTTGCGCACGGCTTGTAAATAAAGCCTTCATCCATCGGTTACGTCCGTAGCAATATATATAAGGTAAGTAGAGACAGAGACACAAGAGAAAAAACATTAGAAAAACAGTTTACTGACGTTTCAGGAAGAGGACTTCCTTTCTTCAGAGTCCTCTTCCCGAAACGTCAGTGTACTTTGATTTTTTAAACGCTTTTCTCGTGTGTCTCTGTCTCTACTTATCTGACTTTCTCGCGCTCTGTGTGAGTTTTTATGCTTCCAGACTATACATTGAGACAAATAAATCCAACACTCACAAAGAGGAGGCAAAATTAAAGTAAAGACACATACACACGTGAAAAACATTTAACAAATGAAATTTGCTAACGTTTCAGAAAGATGAATTCCTTTCTTCAGAGTGGCACTCAGAAGAAAGGCACACCTCAACCGTCTTCGATGCTACGGTCCATACTTAAAGAAGGACCAAGTTGTGGTGGACGTAACTTCGTGACATACCATGTATAAGTACGTGCTGGCATATTACAGACCCGATACTGTGGCGAAATATTTACACCTCCCCTGCTCCGTTTACATCCGTTTTGAAAAAAAGTATTTGTGAGTAAACCCTCGCGTCACGACCCTTCTGAGGGCTACAGAGATGGACTTTCTCGGACCGCGTTTCCTGAATCACCAGAAGAGGACAACAGCTAACGCGTCATTCACGTGCTGTGCAAAATTTGCAGCACTCGCAAATGGAGTAGCAAGCGAAGCTCGCGCAGCCACGCTGACTTCCCCGTGTCAATAAAAAATACTGTCCCTCCTGCTTCAACAACGTACAAGGTCAAAACCGTGTTGCATGGCGCACGCGAAAGGCGTAACATCGAACGTCAAGGGGACTGACTCCCTTTACGGCCGACCCGATTCAGCCACACCGGAAGCAGGCGAAAGGCCTCCCAGCAGTATCCTCGCGGACGTGCTGTAAACCTATACACGCGTTACACCATACACACGTGGACGTTCGCTCATGTGACTAGCGCGCTACGAAATCCTACCCCTTCCTGTGCAACGTAGCCTTCAAGAAAACAGCACCGGCGACTCGTTTTTATAACGTATCTATACTGAGACCGGTGATCCAGCTGAAACCTGGACGCCGCAACCATGACGCCACACGTCGAATATCTGCATTTCGACGTTTAAGAATGTCCTTACACGATAACTTACACTCGTCTGGAAAAAAGAGAGACCACGGTGATGGCGTGATGCAAAGTGCAGCGCGGTGACCAAGTCTGGGTGTGGACACCAGTCTATCGACCGGGAATGAGAAGTTGTATCGTTTCGTTCGACCGCAGACACCTGTTTGCCTGTGCCCATTGGCGACAAAATCGTTCCAGGCGGCCGCACCCAGGCATACAACGGCTGTACACACGACCTGCCGCTCCTTCGTGATTGCTGTTTCTCGCTTCGTTTTTCCCCTTTTGGTTTCTCTCTAGATTTACGTTTTTTTTTCTACTCAATGTTCGATCTGTTGTTGTACCTTTGGCTTAGGATGTGTGCTCTCAAAAAAAGGGGATGGGGAAATGCCAGCCTTCGTCGTTTCCTTCCAGCCTCAGATAGCGCTCGGCCCATCGGGGCCTTATCATTTGTTTAGCTCCACGACTCGATCCTTCATCCTCCGTTGCTCGACTGTTATCCCACGTGAAAACACCACCGCCAAGCTGCCGGGTAGACGCATGCGATATCGTCCACAGCTCTCTTGAGCACAAGCCATCGAATAAGCTGTTTCATTTCTGCGAACGTTCGCAGAAATGAAACAGCTTAATCGATGGCTTGTCATTTTTATAAATCTTCGCCCGTGAAAAAAAAAAATGAACTGCAAAAATCAGACACTCTGCAAATATGTTTGAACTTCTACTGAATCGGGGCTTCTTGGAGCATTCCACGGCTTTGAGGTTGGCGGAGCTCGGCTCTGAAATAATAAAAGAAGGAACAAAGTGCACAATTTTAATGTAGCTTGTTACTAGATATTTAAATCCAGTAATGACGCAAAGTACACGATACAACAACAAATCACCATGCAAGGGATGTAAGAAGTGGAAGACAAATTGCATACCCGGTGTACATGTACTGCACCCGGAAAGCCGCGCGCGAAAGATTGCCGCGCAATCCTCCTGCTTCCATAAAGCTTCCATAAATCGTGCTGCTGCTCGAACTCCTCTTCGGATAACGTCTAAAATAATTGCTCGGCTCATTGCAGTGCTGGACAACACACGAGTCTCGCGGGCCGAGTGGAACCCTCCGTCTGTCCTTCCCCGACCCGCTGAATACCCCGCATTAGCCACCCGAAGTTATATCATGCTACGTGAATGAAAAAGCGCTCGAAGAAAGCGCAGGTTGTGTATAAAAAATGCGCGGATTGCGTGACCGAGCCAGCCGTACCGGCGCAGAGGAGCTCGCATACCCGACTGACTCCGTGACCTCGGCTGAAAAGCAAGCATCCATGGCGGAGTAAATGCTTAGTGCTCTGAAGGGAGACGAGCTTCGTTGCCGCTCAATATTCAGTGTAAACAAGCCCGTTGCCTGTGTGTCCTAGAGCCACATTAACGGGGTTCTGATAAATCTAGAGCCACTAATGAGCTCTTATTTAGTAACACTAGATATGTCAAAATCGACAGTTGGGTTAGTTGGTATGGATACATCGTTAAGTTGCGCTTGAAACGGGACGACGTACAGCAGAGAAGCAGAGCAGAGCGCCGCCGTATGTGTCTTCTCTGCTGTCGTCCCGTTTCAAGCGCTACTCAATCGTCTGTCCACCACCATCACCACGAGAATTTCTCCTGTCCTCTTATTCGTTCTCTTTCCGCCGTGACTCGAGTTTGCGTGAGCACTAGCTTGAACAGAGCTGTGATCTTGCCGGGAGCGAACACGTGGACTAGCTGATGAGCGGCCAAACCTTGGGTTTGGGACTCTATGCTTGCTTTCGCTGCTGGACTTTACGAAAGGCTCGTAGAGAGAGACTTCGAGGTGGACAGTTTTTATATTAGGGGACAGTAGATGGGCGAGGGACGAGCGGAAGCAGTGTATGAGCTGGGCCATTTGGGGAGGTCTTTGAACAGCAGCATTCAGCAGTGGCGCAATTATATCGGGTATCGTTCTTTCCTAGGGTTGCCACCTGACCGGTTTTGGACCGGCCCGACCAGTTTTTTTAGGCCCCGGGCCGGTTGCCGGTCTATTCCTAAAACCGGCCGACATTGGTCGGTTTTTTGGCCATGGTGCCGCGTCTATTTCTTTTGTGGCCTTTTGTAAGCGTCAATACAGCAACTACGACGATAAATATGCGTTGACAAGCTGTGCAAAGACACGTGAGCAGAGAAAATACGTGGGCGTGCGGGATTATTGAGATGCAAGTGGCCCAAAGGAAGGAACAACGCAACGAAATGCCGCCGGCGTGGTCAGCAAGTGCGGTTACATTCAGAGCAATAACCAAAACCTCCACCACTTTCAGTACAAACATTATGCTGGTTTCTCTGTAGGAAAACACTACAATAAATGGCATTGCATGGCAAGAAAAAAAACGTGGGTCCTTTTTTCAACACCAATTCAACCTTCCCTCCCCCGAAGGGCCGTTTTTTTCTTCGGGGAAAGGTGGCAACCCTATTCTTTCCTGGAGTACAGACAGTGCACCTGGAGATGGAGAATTTTGACTTACTCATCGCCAGGCCATTGGAGGCTCACCATGAGTTTGGATCACTGGGGGATTTTAATTATTTACTGAAAGATGAAAGCTGCAGCACTATAGATAAGGCGCGCAAAGAAAATGCGTGAGCGCGACATAAGTAAAAGTGCTACTGTGTGCCCTTACTCCGTCAGCCAGTAAAGCCTGCCAGTGGTCCTCGCATACGCATTTCAAACATGATGACATCACCTTTTTTTGTGTAATCCCAGCCAATTACCCTTACAGCACGCATTGCAAAAGTTAATGGGAGGCAGTAGACGTTAAATGTTCATATGAGATGGGAACGAAAGCGTTTCTTTTGGCTGTAGGTTCATTCGCGAGTGTTT
The DNA here is from genome assembly GCF_048455015.1 of Haemaphysalis longicornis. Classification (NCBI taxonomy): domain Eukaryota; kingdom Metazoa; phylum Arthropoda; class Arachnida; order Ixodida; family Ixodidae; genus Haemaphysalis; species Haemaphysalis longicornis. Next base: position 225,153,457 of record NW_027526361.1, read on the forward strand.
GCCGATGTCCACGCTAAACCTACAGCCTCGGCATAGGACTCGCGACAATATTCATACTTGCGCTGCTGCTGCACTGCTGCGGGTCAAGGCGTGCTTTTTATGTTGTGTGGTATTTCTGATGCCCGCGCCATGAAACCGATGAAACGCGTCACAACGAATGAGCGTTTTGGCGCTGCTGTCACTTCCAGTGTGAGGCGTCACGTGCTTTCTGGACGGGGAGTTTGTGGACGCATTTTGCGGACGCCAGCTTAGCGCGCACTTTCCCCATACATACCTAGCATTACATTTGTATACACTTATATATTTGTTTTGTTAACATTTAACAGTTTCAAATACATTTCTTGCGCATGGTGGTTAAAAGCAATGTGTAGTCAACGCTTTTACAATTGATGAACAGTTTCGCCAGAAGTGTGCATGCTTGTTCCGCTTTGATAGCATAGGACTAATTTTGCCTACGTACAGGATAATAATTTACTTTAAGCGATTGCTCCGGTGTCAGTTTCTTATGCGGCACTCCAGGAAAAATAACTTCCCACCCTAGTTGGCTTGTAAACTGTTATCTAAAACTTTGTGTATTTGGTTAGATAATCGGCACGGCCACAGTACTGTTCTTCAAGAAGTACTGCATGCATGCTCTGGAATCGCATGTACAAGAGTAGCAGAAAGGAGGTACAATAAGATAACTTCGTAAAACTGCCATGAAAGTAAAAGGGGAAAAAATATGACCAAGCTAAAAAAACCGTGACGCTTAAAACTTTTTTTTTTTTTTTCTCTTTAGACTGTGAGTGTGTGTAATATACGTTGTCCTCTCGCGGAATGCGACGTACGTATCCAACTGGGTCAAGGTTGCGCTTAGCCGGCGCTAGTACCGAGTGCGCAATAGTTTTCACCGGCACATTTTTTTTTTTTTTTTTCAGGATTTCACAGCGAACGACAAAAACGTTGATAGCTCGCACCCTGCATAGTATTGCTGATTAATCGGGACTCGGATGTTCGCGCTCCCGCGTCTGCCCTTGGCCAGCGCGGCTGCCGTTCTCGTTACAAGGACACCGGAGATATCAAGAAGCGCAACAACCGTTTTTCCTGGTGTGAGCGTCGTGCAACGGCGCTGGCGGGGATACGGGTTTCGTAGTGCGGGCCGAAAGTTCACAGCTCGCCGGAGCTGAACTTGTGGCCGAGCGGCGCGGGGTCGCTGGCCGCCGCGCGCTGGCTTCTTGAAGAAACCTAGTGCGCCGCGTCTCCGCGGGCGGACCCACGCACAAACGGAGAAGTCTAGCGGCGCCCTTAGCCGACGGAAGTTAGTCACGCATAGACACACTAATGCAAGTATTTTTCTTTGTTCCGTGGACCTTCACAAAATACAAAGCCTATCTTCGCCCACTGTTTGCGACGCACATCTACGCTGATGAACCCATGACAAGAAAAACATTCGCGATTTCCCCCATGCGTTCATAACGCACGCGCGTACGAGCAGTAGCACTCGCCAGTTGAGCGAGTGATTCATAAGCGCCACTTGCTGCTGCTGCTGCTACCGGCCGAAAGGAAAGCGGAGTTCAAAGAAGCGCGTTCCCCAGCCTGGGGACAAGGCCCCTACGGCCGCCAGCGCCCTCTCTCGCAGGCCGCCCGAAGCAACGCGCACTCGTCGGGGCGTCGTACGTGTTTGCGAGTGCGGGCCCTAGTACTGTCCGCGGATAAGTGGTGCTGTCAAGCCATGTCCGGCGACCATGGGCAGTGTGAGGCGATGCCGTCTTACCTCGACGTGCTGCGGGGCGTGTACAGGGTCTGCGACTACGGCCTGCGCGTAGCCAACGACTCCGACGAAGGGTGGCTCGGCTCCGGGTCTGCCGGGGCCTTTTGGCCGATTCCGCTGCTCGACGTGCTCGTGGTGCTTTCCCTGGCCGTCCTGTGGACTCTGGGCAGGCGGCTTCTGACCGATCGCCTTTTCAAGGTAACCCCGAGGCGCGCATGCCCCCTCGCCTGTTGCTGCTGCTGCGCCAAGCAAGCGTCGCGCGACACTTTGCCGCCCGTGCGTCATCGGACTGTCACGAGGAGGGGTCGGGCGCGCCCACCCTGTGGTTCGCGCCCCGATCCACCGCCGTCACGCTTTCGGCACCAAGCCCCACAGTCGATGGCGTCGCACTCGATCGGCGCCCTGTGCAAACGCTGTGGAATGTGCCATGTGCCGGACTGTGGGCCTCCCCCTCCACTCCCACCCCCAAAATGCCGGGTGCCAGTGCTCAGTGCCAGTGGGTAGCAGTAGTTACGTCGATTATGTAACGATACGTGGCGAGCTGACCCCAGCTTCGTTCGTTTTTTTTCCTCTGTTGAGATGGTGGTGGCTCTGTGCCAATATTTACATTTCATAGCGGGTATTACCCTCTGATAGCCGGCGGCACGTGAGCGCTGTTGACTCACTTTTTGCTTTAAAACGAGCCGAGCCGGCATTTTCGATCGGTGAACCACGTTGCAGTGGAGCTCGTCGGCGTTTTATGGTCCTTTCCCCGTGCCTCGCATACTTTCACTTGTTTCCTGGTTGGTTTGTGCGTGACCGAGCCTTCGAAAAGTTTCGAAAGTCGTATTTTCTCCCTGAGGAAGTTTACGTAAGTTGAGCCGCACTTGAGAGAGCCCTTGCCCGTGATCCAGCAACATTCTAACCTGAACTAACAACGTCCTAGGCCCAAAGTTCTGTTTTGGACATTGGTGCTTGGGCAAATGGATTTTCCACATTCTTTGATTCACAGCGCTACCAACAAGGACAGTAAGGAGACAGATATACACAAGCAGCGACTCTCAATTGAAGTAGCACGTATCAAGTGACAACAAAACAATGGGTCAGTCATGAAAACACTGCCACCGCACACAAACTGCGTAGATAGGCAATCTCGTTGGCCGTTATCATGACAGAAGGGAAGTGAACACTAGTTGCGCTATCGGCCAAAAAAGAGATTGGGGTGGCAGCATGTTCATGACAGACCAATTGTTTCGTTATCGGTTGTTAGGTTTTCCTTGTTTTGGCATCTTGATATCTGCTGCATTTATGGGCTAGACGTCACGGCAATAAACCTGAGTTGAGAGTTGGCACCTGTGAGTTTCGTCGTATCCAAAAATCAGCGTTGAATGCACGAACGTGTTGAACCTTTTCACACATGCCATAGCATGTGGGCTTACTAACAATACACACTGTCTCACGACTGTGAGCTTCACCACTTTGCCAGGCTGAGTGTCCAGCAGGTTATTCAGGTGGAGCAGCTTTGTTTTTTCTGTTGATGGTAAAAACAGGCTGTGCCAAATTGCCATCACATGTGACACGGCTGCTAATGCCACACCGTAATGTGTTTCTTATTTGCTGATTTTATTCCTCTGGGCTCGCTTTAGAGGACAGAAGAGTCCGAGAAACAATTTTTGCCCGCAACTGACTGGCAAACATTTGCACAAAGATTTACAATGTGCGCTTTTCCCCATTGGTTCCGTGGCAAACACGACGCTTTACTGTGTCTATAGAAAGTAACTGATAGTACTTCTTTCATGAATCATTTGGTTTGATGAAGCTTACTTATCTTGTATCTATGCCTTTTATGCACAATTACTCAGGCTAATTGCTTACTGTCGCCCTAATCTAATGCACTCGGGCAATTGCAGTTATTTTTAGTGCACTGTGATAAATAGCAAAAAAAAATTGTCACTGGGAAAAGAAATCGATAAAATAAGAGCAACAATAACCAGGAATGATCATCGCGGAGTATGGATCAGGCATTTGATTAAATAAAGTAACCATTTCTTTCGTGCAAATGAAACTGGAACACAGGATGGATGGGAAACAGCCATGACTTGGATGAATAGAGTAGACAAGAAATGCAGGACATGCCTCTGTTTAACTGAATTTTTGCCCAAAAAAACACAGATGTATACCATATTTTCCGGTCTATAAGTCGCACTTTTGTGTAAGTTGCACCCCCCTCAAAATGGCAATTTCTGCGAAAAAGAACGTATATAAGACGCATCAGTTTACAAAACGCACTTGTTAATCAGGTAAACCCATAGAGGATCAGTTCGTTAGAAAGTGCGGCGAAAGTGCACGGTTGCGGCGGCCGCTGCTTCTGAGCGAATCCCCGGTAAGCAGTGCTAGACACGTGCATCTACCATCCAAAGTCTAGACAGAACTTCTAAAAGTGGTCTATTGGTACACACAGATGGCATGTACTTACAGACGGCATTCAGGCGAAACCATTAAAGCCTTCTTCCCCCGATTCGCTAACAAATAATTCATTCATTTAGACCATAGAGCTGTGTCTCTTAACTTGCACTGACATCACGCAGTACACAGGCACCTTTTTGAGTGCAGACCACGCGCAGCCGCCACGTACCAAATTTGTTCATTCATAAGTTGCACCGGTGGATAAGACGCACCAACGAAAATTTCAGAAAAAAAAAAAAAACATGACTTATATGCCAGAAAATACGGTACATGGAAATGCACCCTGTGTACCAGGATGTCGATAAAATGACCTCAAATGAAGAAGTTTGCTTTGTTCGTGTGTGCCATAAAGTGAACAAAACATTTCGCTGTCAGCGGAGAGATGCATTTGCTCTTTCTTATCTCCGTATCTCTTGTGCCCTCGCTACGCTCTTTGTTTGCTATCTCAGGTGATATCGCCAAACTCACTGGAAAGCAGCTGCGTATACCCAGCGCCACTAATTGGTCTCACTGCACACAAAACGACGCTAATAGCAGGTCTCATAGGTCAGAGATTGCCATTAGGCTCGCCAATCTGAAACAGTCAACAGTTTCACCTGGGAGAGCTGTAAAGGTGGAGGACCGTATAATTTTGCCATTTTCTTCAATCTGTGCTGACAGAAATTATGAAACTGGGCTGAAACAGCTGTGTTTGCTTCACTGTTCTGGGAGGACTATTTTTTATCTTTCTCTACTTATTAAAGGCGCAACAGGCAGTGATGGAAATGCCAAGCATTACCATTTTATCGAACTGCTGATGGTGTGTTTGATTTATGTAGCTATTGTGAACATATAAGCCACGTGGAAGCCGCAGGGATTTTATCTAATGTGTTTGCACAATGTCCGTTAATCATTCAAATCGGTGGGGTCAGAAATCCTAATTGAGGCCGCTGCAGCACTGATTTGTTAAATTAGCTGCATAGGTGCCGAAAGTGTGATTCACTGCGTACGTGCTGAATGCTGGATCTAAACACAATACTGCAATCTGGTGTGGGTAGTTGCATTCCCCCTAAGAAAAAAAGGAATAAAGGAGGCTTCGGCAGGCAACTATGAAATACCAGTTTCCTGACAAGCGGTGAGCTCACAGTAACTAGAAACAGTCTCGACATTTTCAAGTATTACTCGCACTTTGTTTACATAAACATGTATGTTTATTTTTTTTTTTTCTTCTGTATTTTACTGTAAAAGAAGTAGTGAGCTGATCCCTGACACACTGGGACGCACTTCGAACACATCTGGTGGTTACTTTCCTTTAACTTGGCTTAATTTAGGAAAACTCCATCGATAAGTCTAATAGCTGGGAGCGGGCTTCCAGCAGAAGAGGTCTTCTGTATCTAGGAGAGTTTTCAGCGCTGTTTGCTAGTGGGCGTTGTGCGCGGCAGGTGAGCTCGTATTGTTTCCTGCCCAGCAGCTGTTGTTGCCTGCCTGAGCAAACAACTACGTTACGAGGTCAGTGTCTCCGAGAATGTGTACGGTTAGTTGGCTCTAACGGCACTGCGGCTGCATTGGCTCCTGCTGAAGCATCTGCTTCAATCGATTGCTGCTTTTATTTGAGTGAATATTGCCACTTCATGCGCCCCCCCCCCACTTTTATTTATTTATTTTGTTCGGGACATTTTTCTCAAACTTTCAGTCAGCCTACGTAGTGCTGCCATAAAAATAAGTCCCACTTTTCACCTTGAATTAAACAAGATTTGAGCTGATGAACGTTAAAGGTAAATGCCTTTTTTTTTTTTGCAGGAAGAGCTCAAATATTGAAACTGCCGACTTTTTTTTTTTCTTTGCAAGAGGCAAAAATTATCTTCATGGGGTGTGGTTGCCACGAGGGTCTCATTTAGATGGAAAAAAAGTTCTTGTTGGAGATTGACTACATCGATGAGCTAATTTCATTAGTTAGACAATTACCATTTTCTTTTGATAATTTAAGGAACCCTTAAATGGACAATCTTATTGAAAGTGGTGTTTTGGGCTACATATATCTCTGCAGAAAAAAATTAAGTCTAGTCCTCTGGATTTTACTTATGGAGAAATGAAAAGGCTTATGTTGTGCATATTTGAAGTGACGACTAATTAAGTCTAGTCCTCTGGATTTCACTTATGGAAAAATGAAAACGCCTATGTTGTGCATATTTGAAGTGATGACTAAAATAGGCAAACCCTTTTGATTTCCGTTAATCTTTGTTTTTACAGCCTGTGGTAAGTAGTGGTTCCAAATCTGTGAAAAGGAAAAAAAAAGAAAGCCGGGCTTTTTCGTTTGAAAACCCCGAGATACACATGTATTGAAGTCTGCTGCGGCCTGTTATGGTCGGTAACATCCTGCGGCCCGTCGTATGGCAACACAGTGTTTTGGGGTAGCCAATGCTTGGTCATATCAACCACCAGACCGTATAAAGAACTACTAGAATAATCATTCGCCGTACTCTTATAAGTAATACTGCAGACATTTCCTGTGAAATTTCTGCCTGTGCTGCCTCGGAAGTTGTTGGGGTGTTGGAAACACGTAGATTCATTGGCTGCTATTTCGGGGCAGTACTCCATGTGTGTTGTAGGCTGGGCTTCATTTTAGTTTTCCGAACATGGCAACAATTGAGTTCTTGTTCCGCATTGTTGTAGGTTGGGGCATGGGTCGTGCCCATCTTTCATTTGTCAGCAATGAGATTGGAATTGTCTGCAACTCGTTGATGATCAACTAGTCGAGGAACAAAGGGATCGTTTATCTCCAGTGTCCACAAATTTTATTTTGAGGCAATGCCAGAGTGGCTGTATTAGCCTTTTGCTGTCAAACCTTGACTGAATACTCGACTATGATTCTGTTAGGTCGGCACCAAGTGGGGAGTTAGTGGCACGATCAGCAACAGCTCTCAAAAACAACGGCAAACAGTAAACAAGTTGTGTCGCTATGAGCTAGCTTTGGCACTTAGATGTCCGCTTTCTGAAGTTAACTTGATTCGTTGCTGTAAGTTCTCCCCCCCAGGGCTCTCTTGAGTGTCTGACCGTTCGCGTTTGGTCACTGCAATGAGCACGTGATGGGTGGGAGGCACAATTCTAGGCTGTTTATTTCTCATTTCTGATAAGGGCACTCTCTGTTTAGCCTTTAGGTGGTGGCGTATACTGGAACTCATTCACGGCCTTTGCCCACTCTGAGTTGGCGCTGTGTGCAAGGTGCACAAGTATAGGCTTAGGATTGGGCCCTTTCTTAACTGCACTAGTACTCACGTCACTGACGGAATGAATGATTTTTTTTTTTGCATTTTATTCTTCTGTTTGGGCCTGTTCTATTGAACAGTATAGTTGGCACAAGCATATTTTCTGGGGACTCCTGTTGCACTGAGACCTATGCAAGTCGCTGGGGTTGCAGTTCTTTAGAGTTGGAGGAAACGACGAAACTTTTTTTGCAAAATAGGGCCATCCTGCTTGTCCTAGTAGTGGCCTGTCAGATTAGGTCAGTTCCTAAATGTGTCAAGAGTTGATTCAGTCGCAGACTATTGCTCATTTGAAGTCTATCCATTGTGTTCCAGAGCGCTACCCCAGTGTGCAATGGTTTATGCGGTGTACTCGCAGCTTGGTATGCGGATACATTTCAGCAGTGCACACAAACTCTCTCAGTAGAACGGAGTCGTTTCACTGGCTAACCGTTTCTAAACTGCTCCTTGGGTTCCCCACTTTGTACTTTGCCCACTGAATGACTGTTTATGTGAAGATGCTCGCGTGCGGTTAAGTCGTACGCTTGTTCCCTTACCTTCCATCTTGTTAAAAGACGTGCTGGGGGTACTTCCTGAACCTTCGTCTCTACTGCCACCGTCGGAGGTATTTAAGCGAGACGGGAACAAATCGTAAATTATTGTGTGCACCCCAATTTGTGAAACGAAATTCTGGTCCAATCACAACCTCGACATGCGATGCCACTGTACAGTGCACCATGAAATCCAACCAACTGTAATTGACCGCTATATAGACTGCACATTTGTCACTTTATTTTGAAATAAAACAACACTTCTTGCTGACTTGGAAGTACGACTTAGCAGGAATCCTGGGGGCAAAGTCTGAGGGAAATTGAAGAAGGTTGTGCTTTTTAGTTGCAACTCAAATATGTGAAATTTGGGCATTTTCATTCGGTTTTCGTAACACCTTTGGGCCAGATACAAAAAAACCTAAAGAACTGGACAATCATTGTTTTTTTTTTTTTCATTTATTCAGATGCAAGAAGCACCAAATACTCATCTCTAAGGGGCAAGCTTTTTTTTTTCATTTATTCAGATGCAAGAAGCACCAAATACTCATCTCTAAGGGGCGACACTAAGGAGCTTTAAAATTGATAAAAAAAAAGTAAGTGTTGGCGAATGGGTGAAGATGTGAAGTTGTCATTATGTTTCAGTTTGAACACATGGTAACAAAATGAAAACTTATTTATTTCTAATTGGAAAGCTTGGCACACTAATCCCAACAAATTTCCAGGCAGTAAAGATTTCTGTGTTTGATTATTTAATCTTACAGCCACACCAACTAAGAAATTGTTTTTCCACCTTCTCCAAGATGCCATTTGTTTCGTTAAAATGGAGAAATCTTTTGCATTCTGAAGGTAAAACTAGACAGGTGGGCACATTTTCGAACCTGATATAAAAATTTCATTGAGAACGAGAAGTAAGCATAACGCCCCTGTGATTGTCCCCATGTAAACACACCCTCGTCTGTTTTACTGTACAAGTTTTCTGTGGCATGGTGCTTCCAGGGTATCTCCGTATGGTATCTTCGTATGCCAAAGCACCACAGTATTCGAATACCGGTGTCAGTGTAATCATTGAAACAATATGTTACATATTCCTACTTAAACGTCGTGGCAAGTCTGTGGCTAGGCAAGTTTTAACAGTTGCTAACTGAAGGCGTGATTTGAATAACGTGCAACAGAACCAGTGTTCGAGTAAATAAACAACGTCTTCAATGTGTCAAAATCAGGGGCGGATCCAGGTTTTTTTTTTGGGGGGGGGGGGGTCAGCTTTTATCAGTGATAATGATGATGGCAGTGATCATGATGATGAGGAGAAGGATAGTAGCCTTTTTTATTCACCGAAATTTTTGGTGACCAAAAATACAAGAAATAGAAAAACAAATCATCAGCTAGACTTTTTCTACAACTTGAGGGGGTCATCTTATTGGAGGCATCATTTCCGAAATTAGGGGTGGTCAGGACATCCGGACCTCCCCTCTGGATCCAGCAATGGTTAAGATCTCTAGCGTGGTTTTGCTGTGCTGCTTCAAATTATCGAAATTTCAAATTACGTGCGTGCGAGTTAACCAGCCCAAACTTGCTGAGTAAGGTAAAAATTGGGCTGAGTTGGCCCCAGTGCTTGTTGGGCTTGTGCACACTAAAGGAAATTTCCCACTTCATACATCTTGGCATTGCCACAATGAAGGCTCCTGTTGAGTTTGTTTTGAATACTAAATTAAACTTCCATAATGGCTGAGTTGTAAGCGAAAGTGGTACGCGAATATATCTACTTAGGCCAAGTTGTGACCCCAGATCCCAACCATGAGACAGAGATAATTAGAAGGATCAGAATGGGGTGGGGTGCATATGGCAGACATTCTCAGATAATGAATAGCAGCCTACCATTGTCGCTGAAGAAGAAAGTGTATGACAGCTGCATCTTACCGGTACTCACCTACGGGGCAGAAACTTGGAGGCTCACTAAGAGGGTTCAACTTAAGTTGAGAACGACTCAGCGGGCAATGGAGCGGAAAATGATAGGTGTAACATTAAGGGACAAGAAGAGAGCGGAGTGGGTCAGGGAGCAAACTGGTGTTAAAGACATATTAGTAGAAATTAAGAAGAAGAAATGGACGTGGGCAGGGCATGTAATGCGAAGGCAAGATAACCGCTGGTCATTAAGGGTAACAGAGTGGATCCCTAGAGAAGGCAAGCGTTGCAGGGGGCGGCAGAAAGTTAGATGGGCAGATGAGATCAAGAAGTTTGCGGGGATAAATTGGTCACAGTTGGCACAGGACCGAGATAATTGGAGAATAATGGGAGAGGCCTTTGCCCTGCAGTGGGCGTAGTTAGGCTGGTGATGATGATGATGATGATGAATGGCTGAGTTGTAGGAAGTGAAATGAGAGCATCAAGTTTTTTTCTTGGTACGAGGCTCTCTTTGTAATATTTTTGCAGGTGCAATGCGACATGTGGTGTAGTTCCTACGGGAGAAAGCTGACTTGTTAATGGGAACGAAGTTCCTAGCTAACCCTGTAAGTTGCGTTTTAAGTTACTGGCCACCAGGTTGTAATTTTCGTGAAGCTCGATTTGCTAGACCTGAGGCATTATTCAGCATAGGCTTCGAAGGAACATTTGCAGCCCCCGTAACACATTTCAGTTATCTAATTGCGAGGGAATATTTTGGTTCACCTGAAGCACTCTGTCATTAAAAATTGTGTAACGTATGAGTTTGTTCTGTTTTGAATGTTCCGACGTCATTTACAAAGCCACTGTTTATTGCGTCACACTGCATGCATTGCTCTCATTCGATTGTTGCTCATTGCCAAAGATGGGAGTCTTATTTTGTTTACTTAGAAGCCACAAGGTGTTGTTGTGACTTCAACGCTTTCATTAGAGAAAAGAGCTGTATTTACTTTACATCCGAGACAGAACATGTCTGCCGTTGTTCTTTATCATCCTTTCCTACTAACATTTGCACTGCCTTCCTTCTCCTGTAGCAAATAAAGTTTCACCAGTGATGTCATTTTCATCAAAAGGGGTTTCGGCTCTGTTTAAGTTGACTGGAATGTTTTCAATAGCTGGCTTCACGGTCGCTTTGAAACAGCTGGCAAAAATGAAAAGGGCCCACGAACTGCAATGGTAGTCCTTTTGCAGCGTTTGTGCGGTGCTTAGTTTGACTGGATGCATAGCAAAGCAGGTGTCAATGTTTATTATGTTGCTATCTTTGTCTCCAGCTGCTGTTGCTACTGGGTGATCACATTCGTGAGTGAAAGCAAAGTGGAAGTGAGTCTGCTTTGCGTCACTTTGTGGCGTTGTTCACAAAAGCTGCTTAAATGTGATTACAGCCTTTCAACATTATTTCGAGGAGCGAGCAATGTTTGCAATCTCAGTTTGTTTGTCACTTTTTATGCGGTACTGACCTGACATACACAACAATCGGTAATGTCAATCCAAAGGGGGGAAAAGGGGGGGGGGCTCCGTTACAGTTGCTGTTCTGGTACTTCTCTTGTCACACCGCCACTCCTGCCTACCGATAAAAATTGACCATCCCTTTCTCAAGAAAGTTGAGAGAAAGATTTGTTACATCAAAAGTGCGTAAAAAGTGCGTAAAAACTTTTGCTCAAAGTGCTTCCACACGGTCGCCAGACCTTCAAAGACCCACATCGCAAATGAAGAACGAACCCACTGGGCAAGTTTTCGCGCACTAAGTACACGCATCTACGAACGATCTGAATGTATGCCAATACGCGGCTTAGGAGATAAAGGCGTACTATTGTACTCCTCCTTCATGATTGATGCATGTATTGTCTTATCTAGAACCGTCCCTTTTTTGCGATTTTCAAGCAACCGTTTCGGCACAGTGCAAGCCCAGTTTCACGCAAGCACCGCGTGTCCAGAGATCGTATCAGAGGTTTTCGGTCAACCAACCGGTCTATGGGAAAGTGCATTAGTTTTAAAAAGCCTTCGCTTTAAAATCAAGTCCCCTCCCCCCTGTAAGAGACAGCACCAGTTTCATGCTTGCATTGACGCACCCTCCTTCTTCCTTGCAGCCCCTGGGCCTGTGGCTGCGCCTGGAGCCCAGCAATGTGGCCAAGCTCCCCGAGAGCGCCTGGAAGCTGCTGTACTATGGCTGCGTCTGGATGCTCACCGTCTACGTGGTGGTGCTCCAGGGGAAGTACCGCTTCTTCCAGGAGCCCTGCTCCGTCTGGGACGGTGAGCTGCTTTGCTTCCTCTTGGGCATGCCAGGCGGGCTTGGTTTTAGACCTCTCAAATCCCGCCTTAACGTGTTTGCAGTGAGGTAGCACAGAATGCAGCACGAGGGCTTGTTAGCATCCGTGCCAGTGCCAGCCTCGTCCCCTGCCACGGAACCAGGTGTCGGCAAGAAATCAGTTAATCACGTACCACGACATCACTGCGCATTATCACGTTGTTCACCATCAACACCCTCCTGCCCGCCCTGAGCTAACCAGAAATCAGGAGCGCTGATGGTGACTCATGCGGACACGCTCCTTAACCAATTGAGCACAACTTAACCGAACTCGCCCTTTTATTTGTTTATTTATTTGTACAGCGCCTTCACGGGCATTATTGTAGGGGGGAGAACAAGCAAAGGAATGCAGTACAGTTGATATAACAATGAAAGTGGTTGCGGGTAAGAGGCTGTATGGTTGAAACAACAAAGTGTTGATTTACACTGTCATAAATAAGCCATCACATTGTAAATACAAAGCAAGAACGCAAAAAAGAGAAGAGGGCTATCGGTTACACAGGGCACTAAAAAGAACAAGAAGTACGGAACGCATCAAAAATGTACAGTAAGGATTAGTTCAACAAAAAATTGTGCAAATTTCTAACAAGATGAGGGAGGTGCAGAGACAATTCCCTCTGGCAATTTCCTCTGGACCACTCATGCGTGGTCCTTGGAAAAAAAGGCATATTGGAATACGTTGATCCTGCACGTGTATTCACGCAGTTTTAGAGAATGGTCAGGGCAGGGTGACACATAGGTAGGTTGTCTTATATACTGTTTCTTGTCAGTGCCTGTTCTGTTCATGAATATGCTGTAAAATAGGGACAGTCTTAGGTATTTTTGCAGGTCTGCTAGCAGAGGCCATTGTAATCCTGAACGAATGTTGGCTGGTCTTACGGTGAAGTTATAATTGCGTGCCACAAAGCGTGCTGCTCACGCGTGTATACGCTCTAGGGCTTCTATATTTGATTTTGTTCAGGGGTCCCAGGCACTGCAAGCGTATTCTAATATGGGACGCACATTGGACATGTATAGTGTTTCTTTCAACTTAGTTGGTGCCTGTCTAAACTTGCTCCTTGAAAAATTTAGCATGCGACTCGCCTTTGATGTTAAGTAATGAATATGAGCATTTCAAGACACGTTGCCAGAAAAAATGATCCGTAGATATTTATATTCTGTTGCAACAGGAAAGGTAGCTCCGGCCATGACATAATTTGAAATCCGAGGCTGTTTTTTGTTCGTAAATCTTGCCAATTTACACTTCGACAGATTTAATGTCATTCTCCACAAATCACACCAAGAAACTACAGAGTTCAGGTCATTCTGCAATTGAACGGTGTCCGCTTCACAGGTAATGTTGCCGTAAATGCAGCAATCATCAGCGTACAATCGAGCACGGCTAGAGATATTGTTGGAGATATTATTTATAAAAATGAGAAAAAGCGGGGGGCCCAAAACAGACCCTTTCGGCACTCCTGATAATACACCGACGCTTGATGAGCGCACACACCATCAAGAATCATGCACTGCTGTCTTTCAGAAAGGTATGCATCGATCCACATCAGAAGTGCATTGGGTATGCCAAGACAATGAAGCTTTTGCAACAACACATGTGACACGGAATCAAATGCCTTCTGGGAATCCAGAAATATGCAGTCAACCTGAAGGCCTGAGGTAGTGGATGCTGCAATGTCTTGCGTACACTTGACCAGTTGTGTATCGCACGAAAAACCCGCCCTGAAACCGTGTTGCAATGGGGAAAAGAAGTTATTACTTTGTAGATGATTCATTAAGTTTGTGTAAATGATACGTTCGAGTGTCTTGCAGCACACACCTGTCAAAAAATGGTTGTCATCTCGCAACGAATGTGTTCTCATAATTGGGAATAAAGTTTCCCGCTCAACCCACAGTGCATGGTTATTCCGAGTGCTTATACAAAAGCTGTTCTTTTTTAACATCTACTGCGCGCACCACCATTGCACGGCTCTTGTGGGAGCATCGATCATTGATGGAAGAGCCGCCATATGGGGGGTGTTGGCAGTTCATGGAAGAGCTTCTCCTTGTGATAAGATTTTCTAGGCGGCCGTGTTGCCGCGTGCTTGTGTCACTTCTGTGTTGTGCTGAATTGTCCCGTCTGTCCCTGGGCCCGAAGAACTCTCTCAGCGCTTGTTTACAGCAGCGTTCAAACAGGCTGCTTTCTGCGCTCGCTTTTTTTTTTTTTTGAGAGGTGCAATTTCGGGGGGTCGACCTACATCCTAGTCGACTTACAATCGTGCAAATACAGTAACACATGTGAGTGTTTGTGTACTGATAAGAAAATAACGCAAAAAATTGGCCGCGTATCTGCTCCTTTCGTTGCAAATGCTGTCAAAAGACGATAGTCTTTATCGGCTTTTGCGAAGTAAATGCCTCCCTTCGCTTTCCCGTTCACCTCTCATGTTGTTCCTGTTGCGTCGCGCTCCTCCCAAGGTAAAGACGCCAAAGCTTTGCTTAAATCATTTTAAATTTCCCGCGTTCCACTGCACCAAAGCGGGTGTCTCGATGTGAACGCTGCCGTACGGCGAAGACGCGCGTTAATCAAGGCGCCCTACTTCAACGTTTATAGAACCGCGTTTCCCTACTCCACGTGCGTTGCAAGCAGAACGTGGAACCTATCTAGTGGAACCTTGTGTAACTGTTGCCGGTTGATTTCTTAAAATGGCGCCAGAAGCTATAGTGGCGCGGGCGACAGCAGGCGACGGCGGAGTGAATTCTTTTTCTGCAGTTGATGAAGTATTTAATTTCTGAAAAAGGAAGCATGTTTGATTTTTTTTATAAAGGATCACTGCAAATATCACTTCTGTATTGATTTGTCGTCTCATATTTGCGTAATGTCTTGTTCTTCTGCAACAATGTTGACAAGTATGAACCTTACACCGGACATAGACGGGTAGATTTAGCTGTGACTATATAAGACTATTGCGCAGGCATTGTTTTGCTTTGGCCGGGTGGCTGAATCGAGTCGCAGACAGACAGACAGACAGACAGACAGACAGACAGACATACAGACAGACCAAAATTTCTGGGTTTAAGTAGCCCAAGAAAGACTATCGTCTTTAAAAGTATGAATGCAAGACTTCAAGAATACAGGATGGCAAAGCAGTGGAACAAAAGTTTTGCTTACATTGCCATGAGGAAATGCATGTTCGTTAACATGCTGCAAACTCCGCAAGTATATTTCGGTGGCGGTGGTCCCTTCAGTCATAGAGTTTCATACAATGATAACTAAAGGGGAAACTGGCGCTAGTGTCAGTGTGAACACGGCGGCGGCGCTCACGCTTCAATGGGAATGATGGGTAGTTCTGGAACCGGATTGCGTAGGATCAATACGGGCCTATGGCTGCGCAAATTGTGTTTTCTGACAAAAAAGCTCTTATTGCCCGGTTCTGCGCCTACAAATTACATGGCAAACAAGAAAGTTAGGGACCAAAAACTGGTTGTGTAAAATAAAAAGCGGACACGTAGTCGAGGAGGTTTGTGGAGCAAGTTTGCCATTTGCCGCCAACTACAGCAGGACACTGACTTCTTTAAAAACGATTTCTAAAAGTTTAGGTGCTGGTAGTTTGTAACACTAAGAAAAGTTTTGTGCTCATAAAAACAAAGAAACCGATTACCTTTGGAGAAGTTATTCTTGCCTGAATCGGTGGCATTCATCAAGCTGCATTCCCATCAGCCGCCGGTACTGCCGGTCTACGCCGTAAGAGCCGGCGTTCGCACGAAAGATGTGGCTGTTCCAAGCGATTCGCAACCGTCGTCAGCTCGACAATACATTGCTCTGCCGAATGAGCAGTGCCGCATCTGGCCGCATCTCGTAGTTCGCAGACAACTTCGCCGCACAGAGCGCCGTCATTTGTGTTTGCCTTTGTGTTTTAGTGCTCGCTGTGCCAGCAATTGATTGAAAACCCACCCAATTCGCAACTCTGGTTATAAAACATTCTACTCGAGGCGGCGTCAGTGCGCGCGCGTCATGCAGTTCAAGGAGAAATGTATTTTTGATCGCTTCTTTCAACACCCCGCGTAGGCAAATGCGCTCATGTAAATCGAAAACAAAAACGAAACTCTCTGCACAATCGAATCCATAGTAACTTCCGCAAGCCGTCGAGCGCCAATCCGAATCCAGAACTACCCATCACGCCCATTGAGGTGGACGATCGCTGTGTCAGATTCCTTTCTAGTTGTTATCGTATTAAACTCTATGCCTTCAGTCATCAAAAGGAGACTACACGTGTTACCGGCTGCCAACAGATAATAATAGCATTGTGAACAAATAATACCTCTTGACTGCTCACTCACTCATGCCGCTATATTCACAGGAGAGGGTTTCTTTTTTGTTTATAAATTTTGCACAAATAGTGCTCCGCTTTAGCTAACATACGCCAGAGTTAGCATACATGTGTTTTGTGCAAGGCTTGCATTTGTCTGGCTTCATTGAACAGCTTCGGCACCGGGCAAGGAAAGCCAACCCAAAGGCCTTCTCCTTGCAGTGAAGCTTGACAGTTCGCACGTCGTGTGGCTGAGGGAGCTTTTATTCCTTAATTCGTAAATTTTGGATATTAAGAACTTCGATATTAAAAACGTACACTAGTTAGAACGGTAAAAATCTGCTGTGAATTGAATCAAGTAGCAAACATTGGGCTTCCTTGATTATCAGTCCCGGATCGTCTGCGGACTGCCCGAGACGCGATCCGGTGCTCGATTTTCCCATGTATTCCTATGGGACTTTCGGTCCGAACGCAGTCCTTGGACTGCCCGCGGATCGTCCAGGACTGGTAAATCGAGGAGGCCCACTATTCATGCAGTATTTGAAGTTTCGAGTATTCGTACACCTCTACTATGGTGCTCACCGATTGGGAGCTGTCCTGTTGTGTCAAAAAAATTTCTGGTCTTATCTGACACAGAAACTATCAGAAAGGGAGAATGGGTGTTATTGGCCTGCCTGATGCCCATTATCAGGTAGCTGCTATGCAAATCTAAAACCGACAACAGCGGGGTGGTTTCTGTGCATGAATAAATGAAAATGTTAGCACAGAGTTGTCATCAACACTGGGCTGCAGATGTTCACCGCGTTGACACTTCTGGCGTGCGCTGAAAGGAGAACTTCCCAACCGCAGAGAGACTGCCAGCCATGTGTGTCTTAAAATAGTATACTAATCAGGGTGGTCAGTCGTGGGAAGTTACATGCCCATACCTCGGCAAAGTTGGCGCGGCTCACTCAAACTCACTCACAATTTTTTTTTCGAATCACCACTCACTCAAACTCAGACTCAATGCTGAGCAGCACATCTGCGCTCACTCAAACTCAGACTCACATTGAGCGCAAAACTCAGAACTCACTCGGACTCAAAACTCAAAATGTACTCAGAACTCAAAATGTACTCAAACTCAAAATGTACTCAAAACTCAAAATGGACTCAAAACTCAAAATGCACTCAAAACTCAAAATGTACTCAAAACTCAAAGTGAACTCAAAACTCAAAATGTACTCAAAACTCAAAATGTACTCAAAACTCAAAATGGACTCAAAACTCAAAATGGACTCAAAACTCAAAATGGACTCAAAACTCAAAATGGACTCAAAACTCAAAATGGACTCAAAACTCAAAATGTACTCAAAACTCAAAATGAACTCAGAACTCAAAATGGGCTGAGAACTCAAAATGAATTCAGAACTCAAATGGCCTCACAACTCTCTCATGCTAGGAATTTACTCTGGGTCAGATGGTCTTTGATTTCATTAGCAGTCAGTGTTTTCAAATTCACGCGTGGTAAAAATATTACGGGTGCAAATTCGTGAGCTCAAACTCTTGCATTCGCCACGACATGACACCGTAGCTCCTGTGAGGTCGGAAACAATTTTCGTTGCAGATTTAATACAGCTATACCTGCTGCCCATGAAGAGTAGCGCTGGTTGGAAGCAATTGTACATATATATTGGATACCAAACTCTTGATGTAGGATCCGTGTTCGTGTTCATGACAGAGGCAATCCAGGCTCGATGGTGTGCTGGGTCCCCAGGTCGAAACAAGCAAGATTGGGTGAGGGGACGTACGCTCACTGCTCCGTTCATTTATGTCGAAACTGTTTAGGGTTACGGTTCCGTGCATTCTTGCTCTGCATCCTGAAAAAACGCCTTGTGTCAAAGCGAACTGTCCCCGTGAATCTCTGAAGCGCGAGGCGTTCATGGATATACCTTTGCTGTTTTATTGCGTAGCATTCTTTGCCGAGTACACCCCTCCCCCTATCCCCGCCATAATCTTGTAACGCCCTGCATATGCACAAAAATGCAGGTATCACGGAAGTTCAACCTGTGATCATTATAAAAGCGTAAATGTAGAGAATTGATAAAATTAAATGTTAAAAAACTAAAAAAGAAATAAGAAAAATATCGAAAATGGCGAACCGTGTAACACGGGACTTATAGATCGTCTCAGATTGGGTGAAAATGCAGAGAGGTGTGGCGCTAAAGAATGTGGGGTATCAAATTGAGGGTCTCGAGGAGGGAAATTACGTGGGACAAACAAAAAAGTGCCTCGTTATTTGCTGAGGCACTTGTATTAGTCTTTATTAGCATTTGCTAGGTGGGATGAGCTCTCGTAGCTCGGAAAAACACCACGCTGTCGTTGTAAGCAATGACCGCCACCGTACCCAGCTGTTAACTTCCAGCATGCACGCGTATGTGAGTGTGTGTGTTTGAGAGAGTGAGAGAGTGATTGAGAGAGAGTGAGAGAGTGTGGGAGTGAGAGAGTGTCTGAAAGAGAGAGTCTGAGAGAGAGTGTGAGAGTGAGAGAGAGTGAGAGAGACTGAGAGAGCGTGTGAGAGAGAGTGAGAGAGTGAGTGAGAGTGAGTGAGAGAGTGAGAGTGTGCGAGAGTGAGAGAGTCAGTGAGAGATTGAGACACAGAGAGTGAGCGTGAGAGTGTGAGAGTGAGATTGAGTGTTAGTGTGAGAGTGTGAGTGTGACAGTGAGTGAAAGTGTGAGTGAGAGTGTGAGTGAGAGAGTGTGAGTGAGAGTGAGAGTGTGATTGAGAGTGTGAGTGAGAGTGTGAGTGTAAGTAGGAGTGTGAGTGAGAGTGAGAGTGTGAGAGTGAAAGTGAGAGTGTGAGTGAAAGTGAGAGTGTGAGTGTGAGTGAGAGTGTGATTGAGAGTGTGAGCGAGAGTGAAAGTGAGTGTGAGTGTAAGTAGGAGTGTGAGTGAGAGTTAGTGTGAGTGAGAGTGTGAGTGTGAGTGAGAGTGAGTAAGAGAGAGTGTGAGTGAGATAGAGTGAGAGTGAGAGTGAGTGTGAGTGTGTACCTTTTGCTATATACATTTTGCTATATCTTCATAATTATAACCAGAAAGCATTTTTATATTTGTCCCACATGATCCCCCTCGACGAGACCTTTAATTTGATACCTCACACACCCTGCAGGGTCATATGGAATTCATACCAGTCAAACTAACCATGACTTTCATGAGAATGTGAGTGTGAGTGAGAGTGTGAGTGTGTACCTTTTGCTATATACCTTTCGCTATATCCTCATAATTATAACCAGAAAGCATTTTTATATTTTTCCCACGTGATCCCCCTCGACGAGACCTTTAATTTGATACCCCACTCACCCTGCAGGGTCATATGAAATTCATACCAGTCAAACTAACCATGACTTTCATGACTGTAACCAGGGCGCATTATTTAAGTGTCCGACGTGATTCCTCTAACTGGAACCTTCAATCGACGCCCCACATGCTTCAGCGGCCTCACCTTGAAATTAACCCAATCTATGACTCATAATGACTATCTCATGATTCGAACTACGAAGCCTTATTTTATTTGTACCACATGATTCCCCTCGTCAAGACCGTAAATTTGATACCCTACACGCCATAGCGGGGTCACTTCGAATTTTACCCCAATATAAGACTCGCCATGGCAATCTCATGGTTATAACCAGGGAGCATTTTTGTATTTCTCCCACGTGATTCCGCTCATCAAGACCATTAATTTGATACCCATCACATCCTAGTGGAATCAATTTGAATGTTAAACCAATCAATGACTAACCATGACTATCTCATGATATAGCCCTACCACATTTTTGTCCCACGTGATTTCCCTTATCGGAACCTTCAATTTGATGCCCCGGACACCCAGTGGCATCATTGTGAATTTTAACCTAATTTATGATCCATTTTGACTATGTCATGATAATAATCAGGAAGCACGTGATTTCCCTCATCGAGACCTTTAATTTGATACGCTACACGGCCTAGCGTCATGAACTTGAATTTTAACCGAATCTATGACTTACTATGACCAGGGTGAGACAGCTGCGCATATTGCGCAGTTCTGATACAAATGTGTTTTCCTGCGCCGGGCTGCTACAAAAGCTTGAAATACGCAAAAATTGCGCCAAACTGCTCCAAAACAGTCTGAGAGCCAAGGATTTTAACGCTCCCGTCAGTTTCGGTGGGGGAAAATGCTTACTGACGGCATAATTTTCCAGCACCCCAAAGGTGATGCTGTTTGTAAAGGTTTAATCGATTGATCATTTAATAAAAAAACCGCATAAATTTTCCCCGAGATAAGTCTTGCCATCCAAAACCATTGCAAAGTCCTGTAGAAAAAATACTTATGTGTACTGAGGCGACCAACTACTTGTCCAAGTTGATGAAAAAACTGCAATTTTCGGAGCGCCGTATCTCCGGAACGCCATTATGGGGCGCCGCCATCTTGGTGTGTAGAAGCTTAGGAAACATGGCCGCTGAGCGAAGCAGTTGCTTGTGGTTCAGGCAGAGTACTCTTCGCCGATTTCTACCGTGGTTTTGGTTATGAGGGTGGCTGGGTTTACACTTCGTCGTTTGGTCTGTTGCGGGAAGTTGCGCGACTCGAAAGACGGGAGTTCATCTGAAACGTGGTGCCCGCGAATTCGCCGAGTTTCGGTCTTGAGTGTGAGGCGCGGTGCGTGCTTGAAGTGAAATTTCGGACTTATTGCGGTGTTATAAAACGCTGAGTTATTGCTGCCTTTGACAGCGAGCTTGCGAGCGGCAGGAATGGGACGATCCACACTCCAGAAGTGGCGGCGCAGGCTACATCGCCGCAAAATATTCAAGCAGTGTCCGATAGCGGGACAGGCTATTATTACACGCTAGTAATAATAGTTCATCTATCTGAAGTGAAATTATTTATGCCAAGAGGGAGGGGGCTAA
This sequence comes from Haemaphysalis longicornis, assembly GCF_048455015.1. Lineage (NCBI taxonomy): Eukaryota > Metazoa > Arthropoda > Arachnida > Ixodida > Ixodidae > Haemaphysalis > Haemaphysalis longicornis. The sequence continues at coordinate 225,174,872 of NW_027526361.1, forward strand.
ATGTACGAACATTACTCAAATTACGATCGTAGTGGACGTGCACATTGGTGATTGAAATGGGAGGGCTGGTGGGGTGCGACGACTGTCACCTCGCTTTGCGCAATTTTTGTCGTGGTTCTGTGCGTAAAGCCCAGTCTGGGATTAAAAAAATAATAATTTCTGCATTCAAATGATAATAAAAATGCTTTGCAATTGCTTAAGTCTTCAATTCGATATTTCCAACGGCGCTCCACGCTATCTATGCATAGAGCAAAATGGTTTGTGAAAGGGTAGTGGAATAGAAAAAAACTTTATTAAAATGCGGTTTCAGTGTTATATGTACGTTCAAAACCGATTAAAAATGGCACTTTTCTCCCCGGAGTTGCCAAAAATGTGATTTTTTAGGGCCCTATAAGGTGACATAATAAATGTTCTTCTGCTCCAAATCAAGGTTCTTCTGCTCCAAAATCGAGATTTTGCTGCTCCAAAAACTGCTCCCAAATATGATTAAGCTGTCTCACCCCTGCATACGTCATGATATATCCATAACACATTTTCATCCCGAATGATTCCCCACATCGAGACCTTGAATTTGATTCCCCACATGCCCTCGCGGCGTCATTTTGAATTTTAACCCAATCTATGACTCATTATGACTGCCTGATGACTACAATCAGGAAGCATTTTTTATTTACCCCGCGTGATTCCGTTAATCCGGACCTTTCATTTGATACCTTACACACCTTAGCGTCATCAGTTTCACTTTTCACCCAATCTAATGTGGTCATTATTCGGTCTTAAGGGGCGCTGCCCAGTCAATTCAGCTAATTCATTTGAAACAGCAGAAAGGACAGCCCCCGCCCCCATTTCCCCCGGCTCTCACCTCTTCCTTTGTGACCCCTAGTATATCAAGCCGTTAACAGTAGCAGGCGAACAACCAGCACGCCAGCGCCGCCATGTGGTTTCCCACCACCCTTTCCCACGCTCTTAGTGGATCCGTCAGGAGGAAAAGTTAAGACAACCCTTTTTTATGACCTCACCAGTCAATTATCATTCACGCGCCCAGCCGCGAAAATTAGGTATACAGCAAGTGCTTATGGCCATGAAAATTCAACAAAAAACTAAAAAAAATCAGACACCCCCTTCCTCCCAACCGATCATGCAGATCGCGATTGGTGCCGTACCCGCAGGTAACCTGAATTCCAAGCCCACAGTGACGCATGAAACTTAACAGCCAACCATAGCTGCCTGCTAGGCTACTCATATGTACTCAAACTCAAATGGACTCAAAACTCATATGTACTCAGAACTCAAAATGTACTCAAAACTCAATATGTACTCTAACTCAAAATGTACTCAAACTCAAAATGTACTCAGAACTCAAAATGTACTCAGAACTCAAAATGAACTAAAACTCAAAATGTACTCAGAACTCAAAATGTACTCAAACTCAAAATGTACTCAGAACTCAAATTGTACTCAGAACTCAAATTGTACTCAGAACTCAAATTGTACTCAGAACTCAAAATGGACTCAAACTCAAAATGTACTCAGAACTCAAAATGGACTCAGAACTCAAAGTGTACTCAGAACTCAAAATGGACTCAAACTCAAAATGTACTCAGAACTCAAAATGGACTCAAACTCAAAATGTACTCAGAACTCAAAATGTACTCAGAACTCAAAATGGACTCAGAACTAAACTCAAAATGTACTCGGAACTCAAAATGGACTCAGAATTCACTAGGTCTCAGGCGTACTCAAACTCAATCGGACTCAAACTCAGTCGGGATCACTCGGCTCAAACTCACTCAAGCTCAAACTCGCCATGCCACACTAGCCTCGCGCTCACTCAAACTCAAACTCACACGTGAGTTTGAGTCCAAATGAGTCTGAGTGAGTGGACTCATGAGTGAGTTCGCCGACCTCTGTACATGCCATAGGCCACGTGGCCATGCACGCATGAATTAAACGTGCAGGAGAGAGACAGAGTGAACGATATTGTGCCTGGTGGAAACCGTAAACCCCCGTGTGATGTTATGATGTTTCGGAGACTCGAGACGAGGTACTCACAGGTAGAGATCAGAGACTGCAACACGGGGTTTTGTCATTATACATGAAAGAACATTTATGCCACCAGACGATGAGAATGGCGTAAGGCACAACACAAACGGGTACAGATGACCGTTGAAACGTTCGGGTGGCGGAAATGGTGTGGATAACGGAAGAGTTCAAGTGAAACTCAATAAACCAAATGAAAGGTTTTTCAGCTCTTACAGATTGAAAGACTTGCTGGAATTCAAGAAGCAGACGACAGTAGGCTCTTGAGGGCACGATGGAGGCATCAGCATTGTCATGTCAGGGCTACGCTTTAGGGAAATTGCGGATGCAGAGTTGCGGCTCGATTCCTCGGCCCGTTGTAGAGGATGTGGGCGTGGTGCCTGGTTGTCCGGTCGACATCCAACGGACACCGTGGTTCTGCCTGGCCGCCCCATCCTGAACGTCCTCCTCCTGTTCTGCCTCTTCGGTATCGTGATGATGACCCTCTACCAGCATCTCCTTGGTTGCAGCGAAACCCTCTAGTGGATTGGCCATAGCCTCGATTTTTTACACCCTATCACATCACACCCCGTCTTTCTTTTCCCAGCAGTGACCAAGTGAAGTAACTTTGCGGTTTATGCACAAAACAGAATGGGCTGCTGTGTTGTGTTGTCCTCTTGGAGTGCTGAGAGTATGGTTTAAATCTTAAACAAAGTTAATAAATCAAGTGCTCGCATGCAACACATGCGCGTCGGGCTTCAAGAACTCGTAATGCAGATGTGTTTTTTTCCGAGCTGCTGCACCTAACGAGCTGGCAACAGATTATCCTCAGGTATGTTAATGAGCCTTCAGATAGCAGGCTTTTGTGCTTTGCGAGCACAGATTTTGTCCTGCTGTGCTCTCCTGTACTTCCAAAACCAATTCCTGAAACGCCACATTATCTTGGTTTTAGTTAAAGAGCATTTGGAGTCTTGCTTTTTTTATTCATATTCAAGTGCCCTAAACATGCAGGCCCTTTTCATTTATGTAAATGATCTTACCACTGTTAAACACACGGAAACATTTTTGAATTCCAAGTGTCACCAGTTTTCTTTTCTCTCTTTTTTTTGAGGCTCAGTGATGCCAGCAAGGAGGTTTGATTGATTTGATTGATTGTAGGGTTTAACGCGCCGACGCAACGCAGGCGATGAGGCGCGCCGTAGTGGAGGGCTCCGGATTAATTTTGACCACCTGGGGATCTTTATCGTGCGCCGAAATCTCGCACACACGGGCGTTTTTGCTTTTCGCCTCCATCAGAAAAGCGGCCGCCGCGGCCGGGAATCGAACCCGCGACCTCGTGCTCAGCAGCGCAACGCCTTAGCCACTGAGCCACCGCGGCGGGTGCAAGGAGGTTTGGATTGTTGGGATTAGGTGGGGCCCTCCGTATGATGTTGCATTGCTCATAAAAATTTCAAAAAGATATAGCTCCAAGTGAATTAAATTGTGCAAGCTCAGTACTTGCACATAAATCAGCTACCGTTGTGTATTTCCGCAATGTGGTTTTGTAACCATAAAACCCCGTTCTGCACACAGTAAGTAAGTCTTTTGCGGCCCTGGATAGAAATTTCACGCTCTTGCAACCTTACTTCTGTTGTGGGGCAGATTTTATGCAGTACAAAGCGTCCTGTCAAACGCTAGCCGGGCAGGTAGGCTCGCTTTTGAACGGGGCTGGACTTAAATGGGGGGGGATCGGTGCGTGGGCGTGCAGTGAGTGGAACGGCTCGCACTGGTGCAGGCTGGTCGCCGGACGTGGTGGTCCCGGGGGACATCTGGTGGATCTACGCGGTGCAGTCGAGCTACTACGTGCACGGCATGTATGCGGTGCTGTACCAGGACCTGTGGCGCAAGGACTCGGCCGTCATGCTCGCTCACCACAGCCTCACCCTCATGCTGCTGGGCATGTCCTACACCTTCAGGTGCTCTTCTTACCCTCCCCCTCCACTCCTCCTGTACTCGAGGTGTGCTCACTCTGGCGGCGCTTGACTAAGTTTTGTTCTGAAACTTCATCGTAGTGCCTTTAGCAGTGCCCTGTCGATACTCACATATGTGTGCGTGTGGGAAGAGAGGGGGGGCAGGGAAGGAGAGCCCAGTCGAGGCCTTAACGGAGTACTGACACGAAATTTCAAAGCTCGGATGACTATGTAAAAAGCTTCCTTTGCAAATGAAGATACCCCCTCGGTACTTTAAGCTATAACCGCTAAGTAAAACATATTTTAAATCAATTTTAATCCTTGCGCGCACGAGAAAGCTCATCCACGCCATCGGGCAAGCCCATGACGTCATCTGCGCTTGGACCCAAACGACTGACGTCAGGGCTCCCGTGACGTATCGAGGCGGCTGCGGTGCTGTTGGCGCGCGCTTTTCCGCCGTGTGCACGTGCCACAGTTTTTGGGACTGACGTCACATGCGACTACGGCCACTCAAGCAGGTCTGGCTTGCGCGCGTGCCAAGACCAGAATTGGCTGGGGTGCGCCGAGAACAGTGATGTTAAGTGCACCTTCCCGTCATGGCGACTGCCTCGGTGTTCACTTCTCCGAAACCGAAACTGACTCGAATAAATGGAGCTTTAAGGAATTATTTATGCTGCGTTCGACAACCTAATGTGCCATTCTATGATTAGTGGACTCGTAGGCACCTATAGCCGCAAAACAAACGACACACAAAAATTTCGTGTCAGTACAAGGCTGTTGCAATTATGCTGCAAGCTCTGGACTTGGGCTCCTCTGCTTTCGAAGTGTCAAACCACCATCTCACAGTTCTTCGCTGACACGTAGGTTGGACTGCGGAACGTAACTCTTCGCTAGACTAACAGCACTGTTAGAAAATGTGGTCTGGTTGGGAAGACGACGAAATAGAAACAAGAAGCGAGTAGCCACCGCACGGGCAGCGAAGCTCGTGACATCATCATCATCCTCAGAATTGGACAGAATCACCCGTTGGAAGGTCGCCAATAAATTGGTGCTCCTTTAACCGCTTCTGCCTCCTGGTCTTCAACATTTTGGTGCCGTGACCAGGATGCAAGGTTTACACAGTTGAAGACCCCTACCGATGAGGCAAGACTATTGAAAAGGACACCCCGGCCTCGAGCGGCGCATCGAATCAGCTTCGACAGAGCAACATCAACGTACCGGGCCTCGCCATGGACCGTCTGAAAAGGAAACGTGGGACGCTCCGCGCATCAACGACAAAGATCATTAACGAGATGAAATCCCTGCTGGATGGTAACCCACTACCTATCGGTGAGCTGAATGAACACCTCAATATGCTCAAACAGAAGAAGACTGTATTAGCCGACTTGGACAAAGAGATAGAGCAGCATGTAGCAGATCAGGAACTAGATGAGGAATTTGCCACAGCAGAACATTACCAGGACTCAATCGATCGCATGATCTATCGTTCGGAGAGACAACTTGCAGCAACGTGCCCTTCAGCGATTAGTACAAGTCAGGAGGTCGCTCCATCCCGCGAAAGAGCTCAGATTAGACTACCGAAGCTCGAAATACAGCCTTTCGACGGAATATTTATTCGCTGGCCAGAATTTTGGGACCAATTCGAATCTACAATACATAAAAATCCATCGCTAGACAATGTGGACAAATTTAAGTACCTGCGCAGCTACCTTAAGGGAAAAGCGGAAGGCATGATAAGCGGCTTATCGACAACCAACGAGAACTACCCCATAGCAATCGAACTGCTGCAGCAGCGTTTTGGTGACAAAACCTTGTTAATCAATGCGCATATGAGCAACTTGCTAAACCTATCTAAAGTGGCCTCTTGCAACGACTTGAGCGGCCTTCAGACACTGAGTGAACGTGTACACACTAACGTTAGATCACTGAAGAACTTGGGTGTACGCACTGAGTCGTACGGAGTCATGCTTAAGACTGCGCTGTTACAGAGGTTACCCTATGAGCTCGTGCTCAAGTTCAACGAACAAACGTTAAAGGAAGTACGAGCACGAGAACTGGGAGGTCAACGGCCCGATGAACTCTCAATGTTGCTTGACCTGTTGCAGCTAGAAGTACGGAGTCGGGAAATTACTTCTATGATGACTGCAACAGCAACGGAAACGCCAATTAAAACGCCTTCACTCAAGCGTCACGTCAACGACAGCGTTCAACGTTCTGCTTCCACGCTGACAGTAAGGTTGTCCAGAGATAGATGCATTTTCTGTGACTCCAATGAACACAGCACGAACGACTGTACGGCTCAACTTTCTTTAGAAGAAAAGAAAGCCACGTTGAAAAAACTGGGTTGTTGCTTTCGCTGCGCGAGGCCCTATCACCGCGCCAAGGAGTGCAAGACTTCAGGAAGACTATCATGTAGAAATTGCAAGAGGCGCCACATCACTCCCTTGTGCGACCCAAACTGGAAGCGCCCATCACAGGAAAAAATCACGGCTGTGTCTAGTACGGCGATTGAGTCCGTGACTCCCCAGAGAACTGTTCTTCTCCAGACGGCACAAGTGTGGGCCAAGGGAACAGCTAGCAAACATCTGGTAAGACTGTTGTTTGATGGAGGTAGTCAGCGTACCTTCATAACAGAAACGCTGTCAAGGAAGTTACGAACAAAGGTACTGGCCGAGGAGCAGATGACGATTTGTGGATTGGGGAACTCGTCGTTTCATAGCAAGAAGTACAAAAGAGTTCAACTGACCCTCTACAGCCAGTACGACCATCATAGCTTTCAAATCGAGGCTGTTGAAGTTCCCGCGATATGCAACGACCTACCTCGGTTGACAGAACCAATGACTCTGCACAAACTTGAAGCCAACGCGATGGCCTTCGCCGACGTCTGCGGCTTCAATGTTCACCCAGAACCAGGCATCAGCCTACTTATCGGAACGGACTGCTATTGGACATTCGTGACAGGGTACATTCATCGCCTTAACGAAAAGCTCACTGCTGTGGAAACGGTCTTCGGATGGACTGTGCAAGGCGATGCGACATCCATCTCACCGACCATCGGCTCAGGAAATGTGAAAAGCTTTCACGTGGCCGTTGAACGCCGCGAATTTACGCAGAAGAATCCCTCTTCGGGTGTTGACCACGTAAAAATTACAGAGAAGGGAGAACCTTCCGAAGGTCCAACGCTTTTAGAAGCCTTCGACCGTGAAGGAATTGACAACTCTGGCGCAGAAAGTACGTCTCAACCAGAAAACTCGAACCACCTCGCACGATTGACCGCTTGGCACAAGAGGTTCACAGATTGCAGCAACAATCCGAAATCTGTACGCAGTAATTACTTTGAGAAGAAAGCAACAGGAACAGCCGAAGTGAATTGGATCCTATTGGCGCAAGAAATTCAAGGTTTTTTCTTGAACAACTCCAGCCACTTAATTTTCGTAGCTGAGCAAGCTCCCTGGTGGGGAGGCTCTTGGAAAAGATTGATTCGGGCAATCATAAAAGTTCCGGAAGTCATGATGGACATGTCAACTTATGCATAGTGCCTAGATTTACGGGAATGACTTGGACACGGCCAATTCAGCTACTTCGTCGTCTCGATTTCACAGACGCAAGTGCGCAGCGCATTAAGGTTTTAAAGAATTAGACATGTGAACCCAACCAGATTCCTCATATTTGGCCGGCCGGAGCCTGTTAGAAAATGTGGTCTGGTTGGGAAGACGACGAAATAGAAACAAGAAGCGAGTAGCCACCGCACGGGCAGCGAAGCTCGTGACATCATCATCATCCTCAGAATTGGACAGAATCACCCGTTGGAAGGTCGCCAATAAATTGGTGCTCCTTTAACCGCGTCTGCCTCCTGGTCTTCAACAAGCACCGCTTGTCGGGTATGTGCCAGAGTTTGTAAGCATAGGCCTAATGTCACACTTTGAGGTCCTGCAGCTTCAGCAGGATCCTTGAGCTTGAAATACACTGAGCGCTTTACTCAACAGGTACCGGTTGAGGACGTGAGGCCTCAAAGCTTAATGTTATCCGTAGCGTCCAATTTTTAGAGTTAACCATGACATTGAGCCCCATGACATGCCAAGCAACATCATACGTACTCTTACATCGTGCTGCAGGTACCGATTGATGATGTTGCTCTTGGCGCATGACGATAGGCCTAACGTCGGGTTATTGGTTACCGCAGTGGTTCTCAAATGGAGGTCTGCAGACCCCAGGGGCTCCGCGAGAGCATGTGAGGGGTCCGTGTAACCTCCCTCAAAACATTTCTTCCCGCAATTGTTTTCTCAATTTTGCCAGCACTTGCTTTCAATGCAAAAAGGTGGCTTTACCGCATTACATGTACATTCAGTTTACCGATGTTACACATGTTTTAAAGGGGCCCTGAAAGGCGTTTTGAGCACACTAAATGAACTAGCGCAATCGTTAGATTGGGTCGTCAACGTCATCTGGGCCAAGCATTACTCTTTTACGCGCAGCGGAAAGCTCACACTTTTGTTGCAAAGTTTGTCGCTTTTTTCTCACCCTTCCCTTCGTGTTTTTGGACGCCGCCATCTTCACATGTCTACGTCATCGATTCCCAGATGTTCGTCATGAGCTAGACATCCTGCTATTGGGCGACTTTCTCACGCACTTCCGGCAAAGAGATGAGTCGTCTGCTCAGCGTCGGCTCGCCAGCTGATCTGCGAGCGTAGTGCCGGAGTGCTTGGACATTTTACGACGAACAAAACAAGTGTAAACAAACGCTTAACCGTTTGTATTGAATGCAACACGGCCATAACATGACATGGATATTCTCTTACCTGAGTACGTTTCATAAAGAAAGCGTTGAAGCCCCGTGGCACTTCTTTCGTGCAATCGCAGAGAACGCCCTGAGCCGAATGCCCGGGTTTGACGCACACATTTTATTAAACTTCAAAACAATCCAGAGATGCGTTTCGAACAAACACGTCACAGAATGCGTTGCAAGTCTCAACCGCGATTGACAGACGATAGGTTGCCTCCTCCTGCCCGTCGTAAATTTGGCACTCACCTCGCGTGCGGTTTGCGGGGACGAACAGCAAGTCACTTAACTCTGGCGCACAAGCTGAGATGGCTTTGAGCCACGCACACTGCACATACACCATGCGAGGTTGAGTCGTACGTCGCCCGAGAAAGATAATACAGACCATGGGAAGCACTATCCACCCGCAGAAGCACAACGTCGCATTTCATCGCGAAACAAAGGCGTCCACAACACACACACCATCGCCTCCTGTAAGGCCAAACGCATCTCGCACTTCCCAATGGGAGTGAGTGGTATGCCTGCAATGCCCACATGTCGTGAGATGGGGCCTTGAGCTAAACCGGGATCACGGAACCGTAACTGACCTCTAGAGTGGTTTGCGCCTTGTTGCCAAGGCAACCGATGTTTGAAATTGTCAAAGAAATGGCGCTCGCTCCAGCGCGAGAAAGCTCAGAGCCGCGGCAGAGCATGTTTTGCCAACGTTGCCGCTCTCCACCACGCGTCGCCCCAAACTGAACTGGTCACATGATTGAAGCGTTTTGTGCACGGGTTCTGTATCGGTTTAAAATGTCTTTTTCACTTGCCGCCAGCAGGAATTACCACCACCACAAAATAAGACAGCAACGTACACCGCGAAAGGGCAAGGCCAGGCCGCCGCACACATGCGGCCAGGGTTTTCGTTCGCTTTTCCAGCCTTGAGCGGAGTGCGTGATTCAAGGTGTCAACAAAGCTTGCCCGTAGCAGACGGCAGTGTGAGCAGCGCAATAGCGGAAGCACGTCACCGCCGCGGAGCGCAGCATCACGGGAGGGAAGGCTCGCGCCGTCAACAGCGGAGAGTAAGTTGAAAGGAGGAGGAAACACGGTGCGACGATAATGCACGGTTTTTGATTTACGATTTCTCAGCTAATACTCATCGCTTTAACCCCTTAAGTGCTTTGGACGAGCAGAGCTCGTCCTGCCCAAACTGTCACCAAACTGCTTTGGACGAGCAGAGCTCGTCTTAGCGGAATAGGTACTGCCCTATACTGTTCAGGACGAGAAGCGCCCGTCTGCGGCGTAGATTGCGTGCCATCCACTAGATGGCAGCATTTACTCGACGAATTAGTTTTCTCCTGCGGCAAGGCGCGCTTTTTTTATGAAAAGATGGCGTGCGGTGGCGCCGACCCATGCATAGCTGGCCCGTCAACTAGAAAAAGAAGCTTGTCATTTTCGTCATCTTCTTCAAGTGATGCTGATTCGGATACAGATGTTTATCTTGTCTCTGGAAGTGAAGACAGCGATGACGGTGAATTGAGCAGCTCCTCCGGTGATGACGAAGACAGCGGGGAAGCGAACATCGCGAGTGCTCGCGAGTGGATCCTGCTTTATGTGGACAATCCTCCTGTGAAGCCTCATCGCTTTCCATTCTTGGCCATTCCAGGCAAGACTTTCATATTGTCATCGCCGGGTGACATTATGGAATATATTCAGCACTTTGTGGACGATGAACTTATATCATTTGTGGTAGACGAAACCAATCGCAAAGCGGCTGAAAAGTTGAAATGCTTTCCTCTCAGTGATCACTCCCGCCTCAAAAAATGGGTACCAGTGACAAGGGAAGAGATGTGGGTATTCCTTGCACTCCTGCTATTGCAAAGGTGCTTAGCCTACACAAGTGAAGAAAGATGTGGCATCTGCAACTGTCCTATTTATAAAGTTTTTAATTTTGTTAGCAGCAGGTAGCTGGTTTTCGATGTATTCTTCAGAAATAAACTTTATTGTGTTGATTTGATTAACTGTGGGGTACAAATATTTTTTCAACATCGACTAGCTACTTTTTAGTACAATCAGATTCGAAATCAGCAATAAAAAAAATAGGCACTTTTGGTTGGGAAATTCTAAAAAAAATAAAGCACTTAAGGGGTTAACAAAATTCTTGTGGGAGGAGATTGCTAATACATTGCTTTATTTGGTTACATGTACATCCATGCATCAGGGGAAGGTATTTCACGACCCCTTTAACATCTGCTTTTTGCACAACACGCCATCTACGAGATGGAAAAAAAAAAAAAAAAAACAGACACTGAAAAGGCAACGTATGGGTGTTTAGAAGACTTTTAGATTCAAGAGGAAATTGGTTAACATTATGACGTGCATCGTCATTAACGTCAAGCAGAAAAGGCAGGCATTGGATAAGTCTGTGGGCAACGTTAGCTGCAAATGCAAATTGTTTGACATTATGACACCGATCAACTTATGCTCCATCGAGGGGTACCCATCATTTTAGGAAGCCCAAAAGGGGTCCCCGGGGTAGTCATGGCTGAGAACCACTGGCTTGCCGCATTGCCCCCTCCCCCCGCTGAGCATCATCGTTTGCTTAAGCAAGTTATATGCAAGAAAGAAGGACTGGCAGGCTTCGTAGATCACCCATGGAATAGGCAGAGATAGGCTAATAGTAGTTAGTGCTTTTGCACTAAAAATAAACGAATAGAAAAAGTTCTGCAAGAGTAATCTTCTTCATTCTTTCCCTCTGTAATGTAACAGGCATTACTTTTGCATTACTGTGTCACCACAAATGCATTTGCAAGGCTTGATAGTGCCTCACTCAGTAGTTGCAGATTGCAGCGGTTGAGTAACTATGGGACGTTTAAACTAGTGGAATGTTTTACTGTAACGGGTCTGTGCCACATGAGCACTATTTTCAGAACAAGGAATTAATTGTACATGGGACAATGTGAATGGTGCACAGCTTCTTACACAACAGCAAGCAAACGACTCGTGCTGCTGTCTAGGATGTACATCATGCTGTCACAAAGTTCCAATGCTAGAGACAGAGTTCGATGCATTGTACTCCAAAATAAACTTTCAAAGCAGTGGACAGCGAAGAAGCGTTCGAAGAAACAGGTCTACGCCATTGGAAGTTGGTGAATGGAATGAGAGCGGCACTTAGTAGTTGGCCACTACAGTCAAACCCGGTTATATCGAATTCGCAAGACAACACCTATCAGTTAAGCTAAGCTAAGGAATGGGACGTCATAAGTTAAGCTAAGACGTCAGCTAAGTTAAGCTAAGGAAGCTAAGGAATGGGACGTCATAATAGCACATAGAATTTATAAAAAAAAAAACACTTTATTTATGAAACTGTCTTACTTTTGCACGAAATAGTCCTTTATCTTCTGCTTGAACAACCTTGCGACAGTACACACTTCTACACATTGTCTAAAGGGTGCGAGCAGCTGAGGCCGCAACTTTTCACATTTGTGAAAAAGCACCGGACTAGGGCGAGTGCAGCAATCGCTTCGGAGGTTGTGGGCAAAGGATCGTCGTCGCGCCTCCTTTCACTTGCGCTCAGTGCGATGTTGGCAATGTAGTCTTCCGAACTCTCCCATGGTCGTGGCACCATCACCCACACTCGCAAATTTGCCGGCCGTTGATCTGGCAACGGCGCCCAAAAATTCCGACAGCCCGCTCCACACTCACTGGCGGTGGCTTCGTTGCACTCCTCAGGATTTTCAGTGATCACCGGCACACGCAAGCCTGCAGATTTGAAGCAGTTGCGGGTGGTTACTTTAGTGGGATTTGCCCAGGGCCTACTTTGACAAGGTGTTCTTGGGAATCTTATGCATCGCGGGGACGTCCGACTTCTCACCATGTTCGACTTGATTTACGATTGCCAGCTTCAGGGTGAAAGAAAAGATTGGCCGCTTCGCGCTAGCTAGAAACCCCAAATAAGCCTTTATTTAGTGACACTAGCGCTAGCCACCACAGCTACACTTTCGAAGAATCCCACAAAGCACAAGCAACGCAAACTCAACGAACGAAAAAAAAAGCATAGCAGGCGGGCCGGGATAATTTTTTGCAAGGGGGGGTGTCGAGGGCTCGCCCGACACGGCGCGATGGTGCAGTCGCGATAGGGAGAAAGAGGTGAGGGGGGGAAAGAGCCGCCGGCCACCGCCCATGAGCAGCTGGGCAAAACCACTTTGAGGAATGAGCCCGCAGAATTTCTCCTCCGCCCTGAGGGAAAGCCAGCTTGGGGGTGCACTCTCGCAGCATTTGGCATTCGATATATCGGTTGTCAGAGTGGATCCCTAGAGAAGGCAAGCGTTGCAGGGGGCGGCAGAAAGTTGGATGGGCAGATGAGATCAAGAAGTTTGCGGGGATAAATTGGTCGCAGTTAGCTCAGGACCGGGGTCATTGGAGAATAATGGGAGAGGCCTTTGCCCTGCACTGGGCATAGATAGGCTGGTGGTGACGATGTTGCTGATGATATCAGTTGTCGCTGGTATATTTGTTTGATATAAGCATAGTTTTTGCTGTGAAGCAGTATAGCTCTAGCCAGCCAAGGAAATTTTCGTGTCCGCGTCAGCAGAAAACTCCCAGGCTACTACTGGCTACACAAACAAGCATCCCAGGCTATCACTGGCTTCTGGCTACACCCCTGGCTTCATAAACAAGCCGCTGGTGCCGCCAGGGATCGAACCTGGACCCACATAGAGAAGAGGAGCGAGAGCCCGCCGTCTTTCTGACTGAGCTACGCCCACATGTGTAGACCGTGGAGGTAGACGGTGGTTTGGTTTCAGCGTTTGGGGAGGGGGAGGGCGCATTTGGCGGGCGACGCATCGAACGAGAGTGAGGGGGAAGCAGTGAGAGAGTTGACCCCAAAGACGCGTGTGTCGCCCTCCTCCTCACACTTCGAAAGACGCTAAAAGTGGCCGCCAGAAATGGCACGTTCCAAACTGCGCAGTAAGGTGCCAGCACGTGCGACATGAAAGCAAGCGAGAAAAGAACAGAACTCCTTTTCGCGCTGTTCAGGCAGGGGATGTGCCGGCACTGCGAAGGCGGGAAATTTGAATTTCGCTCTATACACCTCCGGTCAGTTCATCAAGAGAAGAGGAGTGAGACAGGGAGGCGAAGAGCGTGATGGGTGGTAGCAGTGAGCGGATGCCACGTGTGTGAATTCAAGTGACGCTGCATGGGTAATCGTTGCGGGTGTCGTTTACAGCTTTGCAGTCCAACCACCTTCACCTCGTGGATTGGAGTCAATTTTTGCTATATACTCTCATTGTAAATGTACCGTGTCAAGAAATTGTTTGATATAAAGGACAATTTGATGCAAACGGGTTTGATATAGTCGGGTTTGACTGTATTTGCGCCACGTTGCAGTCAGTCTTTGCACACTGCCCCCCCCCAAGTGGTGTTAATTAAAAGTGCCCGTCTGCTGGTGCCACTGCAGGTGCCACAACATAGGTGTGCTGGTGCTGGTGCTGCACGACTTGTCGGACGTGCTGCTCGAGTTCTCCAAGCTCAACGTGTACCTCAAGGTGCGGGCCAGTCGGAGGTACGCCTTGCACGATCACGTGGCCACGGCGTCCTTCGCCTGCTTCGCCATCACCTGGTAAGACACTTTTATGGGCGCACTCGCCAACAAGAGTGGCGCCTTGCTCTGTTCAACTGTGAGTAGTGACGGTAACCCACTACGGTGGCTCAGTGGCTAAGGCGTAGGTCTGCTGAGCCCAAGGACGCTGGCACGATCCCGTTGCCATCTCCAGTACCGCATGGTGAACTTGTTGATGCCGAAGCGCCAGCATGAAGGAGCCATGAAGACAAAACACAAGTTTGTGTTATTTGAAAGATTTCGTGTTTTATAGTGCCCCCAGGGCTTGTCCGAATGCAAACGATGCTTTATTCACTGAGAAATTAATTTATTTAAGTCAAAATTTTGAATTTCCCGCTAAATCGTGCGTTTTCATGATCTGCAATGACATCGGAGGGCCATGTTTACCGTTAGTGAACCTATATGGCGCCACCACACCATGGCAAGCCATTTTCTGCCTTTGGTTTGTTTGTGAACGTATTTGTACATGTCTTGTTTTGTTCATGGAGACAATCGTTTCGTGAAACATGCTGCTCGCTCGACAAATAGGTACAGTCACATAAGACATCGTCGCTTGCGTCAATCGGCCATTGTCGTCTGAAGCAACCCCAAAGCCCCGTAGTCCAGTGCAGCTAAACCAAGCATAGTGCGTACAGTACCAACAGCAGTACGCATCGGTACTTTTATGTTTACGTGTGCTTTCGTAACTTCCACTGTTTGTCCCGACCCGCCGCGGTGGCTCAGTGGCTAAGGCGTTGCGCTGCTGAGCACGAGGTCGCGGGTTCGATTCCCGGCCGCGGCGGCCGCTTTTCTGATGGAGGCGAAAAGCAAAAACGCCCGTGTGTACGAGATTTCGGCGCACGATAAAGATCCCCAGGTGGTCAAAATTAATCCGGAGCCCTCCACTACGGCGCGCCTCATCGCCTGCGTTGCGTCGGCGCGTTAAACCCCAGAATCAGGGGTGAGACAGCTGCGCATATTGCGCATTTTTGATACAATTCCTTTTTCCTGCGCCAAGCTGCTCCAAAAGCATGAAAATTGTGAAAATTGCGCCAAACTGCTCCAGAAGAGCCTGAAAGGCACGGATTTTGATGCTCATGTCAGTTTCGGAGGGGACGAAAGCCTCCCGCATCCCGGTGACCGCTTTTATTGTCAGTCAATTGCAAACACAGAAATGGCAAAAATAGAAAGACTGAAATGAAGCAAACGATAGCTTCTAAAACACGATTGGCTTTCTGTCCGGGTTCGCTGAAACGGCCTTCCCGATTAGGCATCGCTGTGGCTGCAAACATGGCCGCCGCCTGACCTGCCTGCTACTGCCTACTTCACGCGCTTACTGCGCATCGCCGATATTTTCGCTGGTTTATTTTACGCTATCAGCTGGGTTCCAGTCTATCATTCTATCAATTGTGGCCCTGAACAGTGACGTTAACGCGGGGATATGGTTTGAGATTGGTGCGACATTACGAGAAGTTGCGCGGCTCGTAAAAAAGTTTTGAAATGTGGGGCCTATGACTTCGGCACGGTATGTCCTTGAGTGCGAAACGCGGTGCGTGCGTCTATAATCGCGTTTGTGAATTGAACTTTTTGGCTCGTTGTCGTGTTATAAAATGCGGAGGTGTTGCCGAGCTTCGAAGCGCGATCGCGAGCCTCGGTCCGGGAGGGAACGGTCGGCACGAAAGTTGCGGGCTGCGCTGCGGCGCCGTGACCTGTCCAGGCAGCGCCCAATCAGGGCCGTACCCAGAGGGGGGGTTTGGGGGTTCGAACCCCTCCCGAAATCTTTTCCAGGCAGCACGTAAACAATACTTACTGTTGCTTTCAGCCAAATTACCCCCTTCCCAAAATTCATAACACCCCCCGAAAAAAATGTCTGGGTACGGCCCTGCGCCCAATAGCTGCAAAACTGCATGGTTGCCATAGCACGCGACTAATAACACTTGATGTATGCGAAGTGAAGTTTAATGCCCAAATCTAGGTGGCTAAACAGTAACGCTACTCAAATGATCACCGGGGTGGACGTGCGCCCCACGGACTGCAACGGGTAGGCTGGTTGGGCTATGCGACCGTTATCTCGAAGTTGCCCAACAGTTGCCGTGACTACACTCGTTCGTACAACGCAGCCTGGGATTACAAAAATAATAATTTTAGCATTGAAGCGGTAAAAAAAAAAACGCCAGAATTGCAGAGCCCTTAAATTTGATAATGTTAACGGCAATTTTGTTGTCAGTGTTGCGTACATCCGCAACACAATATCACTAGTTAAGAAAAAGGTAGTGCAGTTAAAACTTTGTGATACTCTTAAAAAATTCTTTCACGTAAGGCTGTTTCAGTGTTCTGTGTATTCAAAACTGATATTGGAATGTGTACTTGACCTTTTAAATTGCTTTAATTATAATATTTTAAGCTCACAAGACGATGTATTAAATTTCCCTACCTGCTCCAAATCAAGATTCTTCTGCTCCAAAATCGAAATTTTGCTGCTCCGAAAACTGCTCCCAAATCTCTTTGGGCTGTCTCACCCCTGCAGAATCAATCACTGTTTGTCCCGCCATTCTTAGGGCTTTAAAAAGAATGTGCCCTACATTTAAGCGCAAATAGCTTGTTCGGCAAGCTGAAGAGCTCTGCCTTATTTGCGTTTGCTTTTGCTGCCCTCCGCCAATCACAGAGCTGTCTGGTATGACATCATAGGTTCTGTTGCAGGAAATGAGCTAGTGGGTCGCATGGCCATTCCCTTTTTTCCTAACTATGTAGCTTATTTGAGCGAAGTTTACGTTAAAAGTGGTGTCAGTATGATTCTAACGAGGCAATCTTTTGAATGAACCAAACTTGTGTTTTCTCTTCGTGGCTCCTTTAATTAAGGCGCAGTTGCCATGCTCTATGGTGTATTTGATGGCTTTAATTAAGCCTGAAAGACTCTGTGTTATGGGAGTACCACCCCATGGCGAAGCGGCTCTGAAGCCAGCACAGAACAAAACAATCAAAACCTTTTCGGAATGGTGGCAAGCGAGCTCTCGACAACTGATTAGACTGACTGCTGCTGCTCCAACGAGGGGATGACCGCGGGCTGTGCAAACACCACTTAGTGTGCGCACACGAAACCGGCCCAATGACAGTGTGAGTAGCATTTAAGAGATGGCGCTAGGCTGCCATGCGCCTGGTGTGCCCGGATACACCGCGCTCTCTGCCAAAGGGAGTGGTGGTGAATGTGTGCATCTTTGCAGGTTTCTTGAGCAGGCGGCTTCTGCCATTGCATTTTTGGGGGTTCGAGGATTATGCAAGGAAAAGAAAAAAAAGTTTTGGCAGTTCACATTAGGGGTGCGGGCATTACGCGAGTGCGAGCATTATGCGAGTAATCACAGGATCTATCTGTCTTAGGCATTCTTTAGGCACGAAAAGCAATCGCCAATGTGTGGTCGTGCTGCTGGCCGCTTTCCTAGTTCACCCAGCACGAAAAGTACTTCCTATACTTGGATTTATGCTTTACAATAAAACTTTCGGTTTATTTTAATTCCTTGGTGCCTGTATTAACTTCACTGACTCTTCTCTCGCATTTAATTGGCCTTAGATTTTCTGCTAGCGTACCAGTCAGTGAAGCGTCACATGTGCGCTTGTGTGGAACTACTTTGATTTCACAGACTTTACTAAGCTTGATACAGTCCACAAACTGACAAACTAAAGCCACATTTTTCTGGCACAAACCTTGTCGTGGCTTAGTTTTAACTGAGTGAAGGAGCTGCGATGACGCGCCGGTGGCCCGGCTGACTGACTCTGTCGGAGGCTGAGTGAGCCGCACAGTCAAGCCAAGCCTGCCTCAAGTAAGCGGCGTACGAAACGTCACCGGAATTTGACAAGGAGGATGAAGAAAGGAGGACAGCACTTTTGAGTTTATTTTTCTACAAAATAAAGTCGTGTAAACGCACCCAGAGTGGTCGAAACGTGGCCCATGGACTCCAGGCTACAATTTGCACTAGTAATCCCACAACGTTTACAATTCACTTCAGTGGCCCTTTAATGCCAGGAGCAGCTGGACAAGCAAATTTATGAAGAACGAGGAATTACTGCTGCCTCAGTTACGTGTGTCATATACAACGTCTTCTGCCAGGTATGTGGTGCTCTGTCTTTTGCACCTGTGCGATAGCATCGGCGTCAAATTATTTGTTGGGATTTTCCTTCGTAAACTTACCTGTGGGATGCAATCGGGGTTGCATTAGAGTCGTGCAGATACGGTAAATGCACAGATTTTGCGGTGACATTATCGTAGGCTGCTGTTAAACCATTAGGCAGGTTGCCACTACAAAAGTGGGTTTGTTAATGGCTTCTGATATGTGTGGTCTAGCGCGCAGTGCATTGGACACAGTTTAGTATAAAGCAGCATCTTCAGCCTTGTCAGAGGGGAGTGGGTGCCAAACTAGAATGGTTTTTGTTCACGTCAACTGTACTTTGACATTGCCATCAGTGGTGGAGGTGAAAATCGTGCGCTGTTATGTAGCCGAAGCTGTACCGACCTCTCGTTTAATCATGTAGTCAGGCCTTGCTGTTTGCAAAGAGGTGACCAACAACAGCTTGAATGTCAGCAATTTGCCAATTAACAGGAAACAATGTCGCAGCAAAGCAAAGAGCAGCTGCAAAAAAAAATGTCAAGAAAGCTTTGTTGAGAGGTGGTTGGTAAGGGCAACGTAAGGTCATTTCTTGGTACGCACACGGCATTGACATGGCCACACAGCACTTGCCAAGATCGCAAGGAGGGGTCCTGAGGCTGTGTCAAGCAGCGATTTGAAGAAAATGCTAATTACTCAGCTTTTGCACTATACGAAATTGCACATTCATCTTTCTGCTCTATACCGAGCAAAATTCTCATCAAATGAAGAAGAGAAAAGCTTTGTGGCCACGACTGCCATTGTTTGTGGTTCACCTGTACAACATTGCCACTTTGCACCCAAACTGTGCTCCCAGCGTGTGGGCATCAATCCTTCATTGCTTTAAGGAATAGAATAATGCGCCGTCGCTATTCTCACTGCCCTCGCGCAGCACCGAACTGCCAAGAGACCCTGCCCACAATGGGTTCAGGAGCGAGCCACGACTCTTGCCACCACACGTGTATGGCATCAGTCACTTAACAGGGATGCGCTAGCTTTCATAGTAGAGGGGTTTGTTATGCGGACAACCGCGATACAAACACTGCACTGCACTCCGCACCTAGCCCCTGGGGCATACAACCGTCAGCGTGTGGCCAGCCCGTCTTCGGGCGACAGTTAGCGTCCGCCAGCGTATGCACTGAGGTAGGAGAAGGGCGCTCAGCTGTGGCCGCTATACATTTCAAGCCACTGGGCTCGACTGGGCGGCATCGGCACTCATCTGCTCACCTTAGACAGCATAAGCGGGAACGCGGGCTACCCCGCTATTGGAACGGGGAATGCCCGGAAACTCACCGGACATCCTAGATAGCGCGCTGACGCATTCAAGGCATGCGTGAATCAACACGGTGGGTGCCGTGACCCACGCTTGAGGGAAACAACAAGCAATGCAAGAACGGCCAAAAGTGGTCGAAAGGCGTTTACGTACCTGTGCGCTGCGCTTCTGGCGGCGGTCTCCCCGGTGGTCTCTCTTGCACGCCCCCCATCGCCCCATACGGAGAGGAGGGAGGCATGCGAGGGTCACTTCCACCCCACCAGGGAGGAGGGCGTCGCTAGCGCCTCCTCGCCCCGGGTGGAGGGGTTTGGTCCCCACAAGCACCGCCACTTGTCTTCTTCTCTCTCCCCCTCCCCCTGATTGAACCAGGTTTGTGATGCGGCTGCACTACTACCCGCGCAAGGTGATGTACGCGGCCAGCACGGGCCTCTTTGTCAAGCAGGTGTTCCCCTCCCACTACCTCTTCTTCCTGGCCCTGCTGTCGGTGCTGCTGCTCATGAACCTCTACTGGTTCGCCGTGAGTCCTCCTCCTCCTCCCAGGCTTCTTTTTTACGTCTGCAAGATTTCTTGTCTGCTAGCATTTTCTAGACGCAGTGTCTAGAGTACAACGCTCTAGCTCAGCGCTGCATCCATGGAGACTGTGCCGTCCGATGCCATTTGAGGTTTTAATACTAGTCCTGCACAGGCCAGAGCGTCTGGTGTTTGTTGGGGTTTCCGTCATCGTTTCAAAGACGGTTGTCTGAGTTTGGCTCTTGCCTCGTTTACTTTCTTTCACATCTCTAGTTTCAATTATAATTTTCATGGCTTAGGTTAGCTTTCGGTGTTTTAAATGGTTGCTTTCTGATTGTTAGGTTATACGTTATGTTAGGTAGAGGGAAGTACTGCTTGACGGAACATGTTTTTGCGAAAAGCCTGTGGACATGGCTTTAGTGGAGTGCATATACAGTCGAATCTCATTACTTCGTACTTGAAGGGGCTCAAAAATTTGTTTGAATTAAAAGCAGTTCGAACTAAAGAAAGCTCATTGAATTGATGACCCACCTGCAGTGGCATGTGGGCCATGAGCGAGCACACGAGTGGGAAGCACACAAAGATTTATTCGTGCGTATTGGCATTTCAAACTACACCGTACCCGTACCATAAATACCGCTCGACCGATTCACCAACCCAACTCATGAGAGACCATAACATCCCAACCTTAGAATTCAGACGTAAAATCCAAAGATTAAAATTTCTTTATCTTCTCAAGAATAATAAATTGTCAATGAGACCAGAACAATATATCCAACCACTCACCGCTCGCAGAACACGACACCGGCATGCCGACTCCCTAACGCCCTTCAATGCTAGAACTAACATTTTCAAATTCTCCTTTTTCCCGCGCACTGTAACCGAATGGAATCAATTACCAGCGTCATTTGTAAATAGCATTGACTCAATTGACCATATTGTATCTTGACCTGTATTGTTAAAGTGTTAAATTTCTTTCATATTCATTGTTTGAGTTATGGCCTTAATCTTCGCGCTTTTCATGTTCTTGAACTTCTGTTGTCCATATTACGAGCTTTGTAATTACGTCCCTCCTGCTTGGGCTCTTCACTGGGCCTGCAGTATTATGTAAATAAATAAATAAATAATTAACAAAAGTGGTCAGTTATGCGTGCCTTCGTTTCAGGTCCTTTGGTGGGTGATATGTTCCCCAGTGTTTCACGGGCACACTCTGAACTAGGCAAAACCCGTGGCACCTCAGTGCGCAAAGAACGACGACCACAACTTTCCGCTGCCATGACTTTTTTTCTGCAAGTGTGCCGCCGGAGCTCCCACCACCATAGAGTTTCATACAATAATAACTAGAGGGGAAACTGGCGCTAGTGTCAACGCGAACATGGCAGCGGCGCTTACGCTTCAATGGAAATGATGGGTAGTTCAGGAACCGGATTGCGTAGGATCAGAACAGGCTTATGGCTGCACAAATGGTGTTTTTTTGACAAAGAAACTCTTATTGCCCGGTCCTCCGTTTACAAATTACATGGCAAACAAGAAAGTTGGTGACCAAAAACTGGTTTTGTACAAAATAAAACGGTGTGTTTAAATAAAAAGCAGACGCAGAGTCGAGGAGGTTTGTGGAGCAGGTTTGCCATTTGCCGCCAACTACAACAGGACACGGACTTCTTTTAAAAACTATTTGTAAAAGTTTCGGCACTTTTAGTTTGCGATACTCAGAAAAGTTTTGTGCTCATAAAAAAAAGATACCGATTACCTTTGCAGAAGTTATTCTTGCCTGAATTAGCGACATTCATCAAGCTGCGTTCCTATCAGCCGCCGGTACTGCTGGTCTACACTGTATGAGCCGGCATTCGCACGGAAGGTGTGGCTGTTCGAAGCAATTCGCAACCGTCGTCAGCTTCGAAAATACATTGCTCTGCCGAATGAGCAGCGCCACAACTCCTAATTCACAGACAACTTCGCCGCACAGAGTGCCGTCATTTGTGTTTTAGTGCTCGCTGTGCCGGCAATGGATTGAAAACCCAACCCAATTTGCAACTCTGGTTATAAAACATTCCACTCAGGGCAGCGTCAGTGCGCGTGCAGCACGCAGTTCAAGGAGAAACGTATTTTTGATAGCTTTTTCCAACACCCCGCGTAGGCAAATGCGTTCATGTAAATCCAAAACGAAAACGAAACTGCCTGCAATCCATAGTAACTTCCACAAGCCGTCGAGCGCCAATCCTAATCCAGAACTACCCATCACGCCCATTGAAGCATATGATCGCAGTGCCAGATTCCTCTCTAGTTGTTATTGTATGAAGCTCTATGCCCGCCACGGCTGCACTGCACTCTCACCTCGGAGGAGAGGGAGGAGGAGTCTAGTCCGGCCGTGCCCCAGCCACTCAGAAAATCGCCACGCGATTTGAGCCATTTTCTGATTGCAGCATTTTAAATCAACCGTCGCGGATGAGTTACCAGGTGTTTTCGGCCATTGAAATACATATAACTTTGCTGGGACCGCAGTGTTAGTTTGGATGAATCGGAAGTTCGAATTAAGTGTGTTCAGATTAATGAGATTTGACTGTAGTCCATCGGGTGGCACTCTAGGCACAGCTCTTTTTTAAAATGCTAAAGCATGGAGGTAGTGCTGCTATTGCCAATTTTATTCATTGCAACATTGCCTTTGCTGCCGTTGATGCAGTGACCAGTCCCTGATCATTATCTAACGGTAACCAAGGTGATGGAAAAAGATAACATTGGTGGAGTGGACACGGCAGCCATTTCTTTACTTTGCTCCAGTAGTTCAGGCCAATTAAGGGGGCCGGGAAGACAAAATACCACTTCGTTCAGTTTGAAAGAACTAAGCCTTGGGTTACTCACGCAGCTCCATCAGGGCCATGAAAGATGTTTTTTTTTAACTGGAAAAAAACAAAAAGAATAGTGAAAAACTTTCAAAGTTCGCACTATGATTACTTACTATGACCTGACCCCGTGGGTATGCTGCTGTCTCTGCAGCTGATTGTGCTGTTCACGGTGCGTGTGCTGACGGGCGACATCCAAGAGCTGGACGACACGCGAGAGTACGACGTGGCCGAGAAGCTGCGCAGTGGCGCCCCCACCACCACCAGCAGCAGTACCAGCAGCAGCAACGGACGGCATCTAGTGTGAGTGCCGACACTGAACTTTGACCTTTGTACTAGTTGCGGAGAGGTTGTATCGAAGGGGAATGCCAAGTGTCACGTACTCTGGTAGTCTACTTTGAGCTTGTCTGCTTCATGTCCTCAGGCTTGCATCATAGAATTCTCTGGGAGGCCTTTTTCGTTTTCCTTATTAACTCGCAGCGGAGCTGATTAGTTTTGCAACTTTGCACCCGTAGACCTTTGCACAAAAATGCCAGGCAGGAATTGGGGTGGTGCACTTGCCTGCCGCTACTGAAGTGATGGGTCGTGAGTGACAGACGAACTTACTACACAGCGCCTCATGCTTGACCTAAGTATGAAAGGATAACATTGCACACCGCACGTCGCACCTATATTTACGCACACGCAAAGCAACCATCTAAAGACTTGGTAAGAGAGGCTCGCTAGAGAAAACAACAAAGAGACATAAAATATGCAACAGCAAGGAAAATTTGGAGTCACGAAAAGTCAGACTGTAGAAACAATGTCACGCAGGCATCTCACTGCATTCAACGTTGTCACTTATAGTGGTTACATAAAGAGGCCCGGCGGTCGGATCTTTCTGGTTGGTGCAGCATCTCTGGCCTCTGCCGTCAGGAGGAACATTTGATGCGTGGAGGAGGCACTTGTCACCGTGTGTCAAAAAACGCCGTTCTGGTCGCGCTGGTCATGTTGGCCGTACTGACATTACTCCTTGGGGGCACAGTGGTCTCTCTTGTCTCGTCTGGGGCCTACCTACACCACGAGGCACTTCGAGACCTGTCTGGTCAGGGCCCGCAGGAACGGAAACCACGTGGACGACAGGACCCGGGATGTGCCGAGGTTGCTGATGGGACGTGAGGGTTTTGGTGACTGGCATGACCAAACCAAAAATTAAAGCCGTTCCACTCAATGTGAAAGCTGCTGGAAGTGCAGGGCATTGATTCACCATAAGGGGTTGTAGCACCGTTATCCGCTCACTGTTACCACCCAATGCAATTGAAATTTCCCGCCTTCGCAGTGCTTGCGCACCCCCTGCGTGAAGCAGCGCCAGCGGGAGTTCTGTTCTCCTTTTGCTTGCTTTTCCTCCCGCACGTGGTGGCGTTGCACCGCCACTTTTTTTCACTTACTATTGTAAAAACCAACCCAACGAGCGTTCCTAACTAAACGAACGTGGGCACTGGCGGTTAGTTACGTATACAGTCTACGCCCGTTACAATACGGAAAAAAACGTCCGCTGTAGCCAAAGTATGTAGTATCCGACGGGGGGGTTACTGTGACTGATATTGCACATACGTAGTACATACACTTCGTTCTTTCTACACGCCTGCAGCACCTCTGCACAGTGTTCGTGCGAGAGCAAAGAATCACCTAAAGGCCGTTTCCAAAGCTTAACACCAGCACTTGGAAAAGGCCTAGCGCATGTGGTCAAGCGTGTAAAGACCATGATAACCTGAGCAAATGAAGCAAGAATATAACTAGGCGCAATTATTAACCAGCTATAAAACACCAGTCGTGGCCATCAGAATTAGCTAGGCTCTTTTAAATCCCTTCATGACAAAGCAGGTTTTCCCGCAACCGTTCGTCAAACAAATCGGATCGCTGCCGGACGTTCCCCCAAGGTAGCTTCCACATTTTTTAACGATTTTAGTCTTGTCATTGAAACGGCTGTTATGAAATAATCTGGTGACGGTGTGGGCCTGCTCTCTACGGCATGCCAAGGAATGAGGCACACTGCGGTTGTGTGAAAGAACTGTTTACTTACATCCTCCAACGCGCTGTCGCCCGTCCGGGCATACACACGCACACATCAGCACCAAAAACACACTGCGTCTCGACCCCCAGTCCCCGCGCGCGGTTCTTCACCCACCGCCTGCTCCTTCACCTCTCTGCCCGCTGCCCCGTGTCCGCTAGCGCCATCCCTCGGGCGCCGACGTCTCCAAGTCTTGCGGCCCGGTACCGCACGGCAGGCGAGGAGGGCGAGGGAAGGGGGCTCAAGGCGAGGGGCCCTGAGCAACGCCCTCCAGCCCAGAAGGCATTGCGCCGAGGCACCCCCCACAACGGACAGCTGTGAAATCGAAAGTTAGACCAGTTGGACTGCGCACAGTTACTGGCAGATTGCACACAATAGATGGAATGGTAAGGATGCATGCGTGGGAATAATAAAGACCGAACTTCACTGAACCAGAGTTTAGTCACATCGTATCACATCACATCGTACCACGCAGGTACCGCAGCACATGACCACAGTGAGAAAACACGTAGCGACGATGCTATGTGAACGGATTTGGGTGTCTGCCAACCTGTAAAACCTAGAGTTCTTGGAGAGTCCTCAGAGAATTGTGGGAACTTGGGGAATTTTTACATTTTACATTCTCAATCTGGGGAAACTAATGCACATATATATATATTTTTAGACGGGGAAAAAATGTACTGATGGATGTGTGGGTGATGTGGCCAGTGCAACGGTGCAATCCTTGCTCTCAGATAATAGCGTTCTGGGCTCAGCAATGACCTCCCCTTGTCTCTGCTATTTCTCAGGCCGCAGTAGCACATGCACCCTTATGCGATTCTTCTAGTGGCGAGGCGTAGCATGTCTGCTCAAGTAATACTTCTAGAATGGCTGGCAAACTGAGGATGCATTCCTCACAACGATGAGTAAATATTTACCTACTTACCTTGTTGGTTTTCTTTTCTTTTTACTGTGACGTCAGCCTTGTGCCCGGTTTTGCAGGCAAGGTCTTCTAAACCTGATTGATAATTCTGTTCCCGCTTGGAAGTTGGGGAGATGAGGTGGCCATTGCTTAGATGCCAAAGTTGTTGCACAGTAAAAATCGACTAGAGTATAAACACGCAAGAACCATAGTTGGGGGCAACTTTCTGACGCAATGAAGGGAAAGCATTGGGGTGGAGCTAACTGCTCTGTGTTACTGTGCCAAAGTAGTTCCCAAAAAGTCGGTCTCGGTTTTCGCTTGGTTGATCTGCAATTGCTGCAGTTCGTTTCTTTGCACAAGGTTCATGGTTGAGTGCGCTGAACCGCAATTACCGAGCATATCATTGGTGCCTCCTTCTCTATGCTTTGCCTGCTTCAGCGGCACATAATGCAATTAAGCAGCCACCACTACCAGGGACGAGCAAGTTAACTCTTTCGTTACCGCGGGAAAATTGACCAATTTTTAGGGGTCCAAGAAAACATTTTTTTTGTCTGCTAAAACAATGGTTAGGCACTAATTACAGGAACACAAAATTCAAATTATTTAACTGCCTTTCCAATAACGCCAGTTTTTTAAATGTTTTCATATATCATAGCGAAAAAAATATTAAAATCAAAATTTTTCTCAAAATGTCGAAAAAAAATGATAAAAAAAGGAGCTGTGTATAACAAACCACCGGTAGTAGAAAAAAATTAGAATGCACATTTTGTAGGCAAACATTTCAAAAACATGCCCTAGAAAAAATGTCGACGTGCGCAGAACAGTTTTTCAGGTATAAAAAAACAATGTTAGCACGCGCGGTGCTCATGTCATGCGGTGAAGCCCAACCTCCAATTCAAAATGTGCAATTTCAGATGGTTCCCTGGAAGAACTCTGGTGGTTTCACATTACCAGAGGCACCAATTTGCCCCCACATAACGTAAAAACATCCTGTCAATGACTGACTTTGCATTTACAGCCAGCAAAATATTTGGGACAAGCATGCGATGCAGAAAAACATGCATGAAGTTGAAAACGGAACTCTGTGGTTGACGTTTGTTGACGTTCACGGTCAGTTATCTCTCAAAACATAAAGCTGAGCTTTATTATCAACTTCTGACTCGCAATTGTAGCCTTGCTTGCAGAAATGAGGTGCGATGTGCTGTAATCGTGCCCTGCAAACTTTGGCTGAGTAGCTGTTGCGCGATAAAAAAGATCAACACAACGAGCCTCCTTCATTGCAGCGCCACCTAACATTTTTGAAATGAAACGTACAAAAACTTATCGGAGACACCGTCCGAATAGACAGTTCAACTAAGCAGCAACACTACACCCCTGGAGATACCCTTGTATGGAAATGAAACTGGAAGGCGAACAACTGGCAGTGTAAGGCCGGTTTGAAGCGCTGTCCTCGTTGGAACAGATATCTGGTGACTGGGTGAGATCATCTGACTTGCATCTGAAGTTCTTATTCCAGAAATTGGGTTAGGGTGGGGGGAAATCAGGAGCAGCATGCTTTGTTCAAAGATCAGTCCCGGACGCTCAAGGCGCAATGGCAGGTAGCCTTAAAGTTGGGTAACTGCATAGTAGCACTAATTATGAATTTCGTGATGCAGAAACGAAACCGAAACGGTTGTAAACTGTTCGCGAATGGTGCTGGGGTAAGTAGAACTACCACACAACTTAGAATAACGTGCGCGAAGGCAATAAAACTGCCTAAAATCATAAAGTAGCTTTGCAAACAGGCACTGCTTGACATTTTCAGCCGATTTCTGGGATTATTACTGTCAGAGTGCAAACCTGACGTTTGAAAATTGTTTTCTGGTTCATCATTCATGCCCTAATAACAAAAAACAAACGCTGATGCAGAATAATTACGAGTGGCACTCATTCTTCGTTGGTAGCAGTGACGCGCAATGACCACGCCCCTTTTCCACACCCAGGTGATTTTTTTTTGTTCACTTTTTTGTTCCAAAAATGAAAACAAAACTTATTTTGAACCATTCTCCGTACCTTTGGCTGTATTGCCACAGAAAGTTGTTGCTGAGTATAGGTACTTTGCTAGGTCAAGAGTTTTTCTGGGTCTCTTGATTTGCTAATTTGCTTCTATGCATTTCATCTCCATTTTGTGCCATGACTTGTCTGATTACGAATGCCGTTCTTTTAGTTATTTTTTAACGGTGACTTTTCGTGTTCGGGAAAGAATTGTGGAATCAGCATAGTTAGTAGTTGATACACCTTAGTCTCCATCAAGCAATCTCTGCTGGCTAGCCATTTAACACTTTGTGACATGCGTTCAAAGAAGCGTGGTTCAAATCGTCATACTCTTTGGAAGCTGTTAATCGCCTGTCCTGATGTTGTGCACGTACAAGTCCCTAAGAAAGGCCAGGGTTCTTACAGGAACACAGACCACTCTTGCATCGCAGCCCGAAGCAACAGTGCTTCTAAGTGCAGAGCACTTTAGGGGCTCGCCTTGTCGTCGTAGCTTGCTCGCTGGACCCAAGTAGAACCACACGACATTCCATCGTCATGGCATAACCCAGAGGCTAAGAAATCCAAGCAGTTTATATAGCCATAAGCGTTCGAAACTCGTGATCTGCTGGCGCTTGTCATACATCTCACCGTTGTTTAATGCAAAGGAAACTGTAGGTACATTTGAGGCAAAATATACGTAATTAATCGTCAACACCCGCGTTCCTTTAGTTAAGAACGCCCGTTGGGTTGGTTTTTACGATAGTAAGCAAAAAGAAGTGGCAGTGCAATGCCGGCACGTGCGGGAGGAAAAGCAAGCACAAAAAGAACAAAACTCCTGCTGGCGCAGTTCAGGCAGGGGGCGTGCGAGTGAAGGCAGGAAATTTGGGTTTGCATTGGGTGGTAGCAGTGAGCGGATAACAGCACTACAGCCCATTGTGCTGAATCACTGGTCTGCATTTTCAACAGCTTTCATATTGAAAGTATGTAATGGCTTTAATTTTTTTTGTTGTTGTCTCTTCGTTGCCTGGATTTTTCAACTAGTCATTGTTGTTCTGCAGCTTTGTACACCAGTATGACTACCACTCAATCTCAGTTAGCCAGGCAGCATATTTGCCAAAATCATTCGTAATGAGAGCAGTATTGTGACTTTGAAACACCTGTGTGCTGAGATTTCGGCACTTGTTAGGACACCCGGTGGTGTTACATCGGGGAAGGTGTACAAGTACCAATCTCCGTCATGCCGAGGTAGCGTAGTGGGCGAGCGGCTTGCAGTGAAGTTGCCTCCGTTCCGACGATGAAGAGCTGAAGCCCTACTTAACTTGTTTAATGCATGGCGAGTAGAGAAAGATGCAGGAAGCAGCACACTAGCGGGCTTACAACATAACTCGAATGGGCAGAGAAACATTCTCCACGGTGGCCCAGGATGCACTGGCCTGGGCGCGCCAAAGGGTGGGAATATACACACAGAATTGCCAGCCATCGACAAAAGTACAGCGTGTTGCACACGACACCAAGAAGTGCAAATACACAAAACACCTTACATGAGTATTGGGACGGTTTCAGAAGCCTGTGCACGCTATGTTGGAGAGAGGGAGGGGGAAGGGCAGGGTCCAACGCTTGCGTGCCATTTGTAGATGATCTGTTGGAACACACGTTGCTGGAGTTGAATTCTGCCGGTTCTTGCTGCCGCCGCGAGTGTGATTCACTGTCCCCGAGGGCCAGAGGTTCCAGAGAGTGGCTCCAACGTGTCACACAGAGAACGTCCCCCCCATGCACAAAACTTAGCCGGCGTATCTTGCGCGCACAGAGCTGTGCCAAAGCACCTCGTGCTGAATCGTAACAGTGGTCAAAAGTTATCCGGAGCCCTCCACTACGGCATGCCTTACAGTCCAGGTGTAGCCGCGGCACGTTAAATTCCACAATCAGTGAAACTGTTTGCAAATGTACGATCAAGTTCACTTGATCACAAGGAACATTCTTGTGCCCTGGAATAGTACCCAAAAATCCTACTGTGCCCAGGGATCCCTGCCATGCCCAGGAATAGCACCAAATGAGTCCCTAGTATGACAAGAGATGCCTACTACAGCCTACGCCCGTTACAACGGACCCTCTTAATCCGGAAAAAAACGTCCGCTGTAGCCGAAGTATGCAGTGTCCGATCGAGGGCAGGGGGAGGGTTATATGAGTGCAAAAGTGGGTACTTCGACCGGTATTGCATATGCATACTGCAGACAGTTCTCTCTACATGCCTGCAGCACCTCTGCGCAGTGTTGGCGCAAGGGCAAAGAATCACCTAAAGACCGTTTACAAATCGTAGCACCAGCACCTGGAAAAGGCGTAGCGCATGTGGTCAAGTGTGTAAAGACGCATGATAAGCTGAGCTAATAAAGCAAGAATATAACCAGGAGCAATTATTAACCAGCCACAAAAATCAGTCGTGGCCATCAGAATTAGCTAGGCTCTTTTAAATCCCTTCACGACGAGGCAGGTTTTCCCGAAACCGTTCGTCAAACAAATTGGATCGCTGCTGACGCTCCCCCAAGGCAGCTGCCACATTTATTATTTTAGTTTGGTCATTGAAACAACTGATACGAAATAATCAGATGGACAGCTGCGAAATCAAAAGTTAGATCAGTTGGACTGCGCACGGCCACTGGAAGATTGCACACAGTGCATGGAAACCAACCCCTCCCCCCCTCCCCCCCCCCCTACTTGAGGCATTTCTAACCTTTTTCACCGAACAGAACAGGAACGATGCATGCGTGGGAATAATAAAGACCGAACTTCACTGAACCTGAGTTCTTCATTACATTAAAAAAAAAAAAAACTGTGACGAGGGTAGATTTGACTCCGGGCGGACCACTTTGCATATTCAATAGCGCTGTTGTTCAATCTCACCGGAGTCGCATTTATCGGCAGCGGCCTTGTTCTTGACGGTCGAGCGGACCATCTGCTTGGACAGGCCTGTACTTGTGGCGACGTCGGCCTGTTTTTACCCATCTTCGACAGCGTTAATTATGCTTAATTTTATCCGACAGTGAAATCAGCTGACCGGCCGCTCATGCTGCTGGTCGCACAAAAAAAGAAAGAAAGCAAGGCCACTGGCACTGGCTTCGCTTGGCTGCACCAACAACCCGGCTGCCAACATTGTTGCCAGGCATAACAGTTTTCTTGCCAAACTAAACAAAGAAAAAGCAGATCGGGTGCTGGCCCTGCGGAAGTCCGCTATAAACATTTAGTCAAAACAATTTTCGCCTAAAATTTAGTCTGTTGTAGCCGATAGTCTGCTCTAGCCGGATCCATTATCAGCAGAATGGACTCCCTTTAAAATGGATGAGGACCAGACAAACCAGCAGAAATGGTCTGTTGTAACCGGAAGTTCGTTGTTGCCGAATTTGCTATATCGAGTGTAGACTGTTTGCCTAGGAACCATATTGGGCAGAGGAATATGGTGCCCAAGGAACGCATTGCACCATGTTCAGGGATCTCTACTATCCTCAAGAAAGCTGCCGTGTCCAGGAATAACTGGTGCCCCAGGGATCCTACTGTGCCCAGGCATCCCTTTCATGTTTAGGACTCTTATTCTGCTTAAAAATAGTGCGTGGAGATCCCTAGCATTTTGATTGATTGTAGGGTTTAACGCGCCGACGCAACGAAGGCGATGAGGCGCGCCGTAGTGGAGGGCTCCGGATTAATTTTGACCACCTGGGGATCTTTATCGTGCGCCGAAATCTCGTACACACGGGCGTTTTTGCTTTTCGCCTCCATCAGAAAAGCGGCCGCCGCGGCCGGGAATCGAACCCGCGACCTCGTGCTCAGCAGCGCAACGCCTTAGCCACTGAGCCACCGCGGCGGGTCCCCTAGCATTTTCAAGAAGCCTATTGGGCCCCGGAACAGTTCCTGGGATCCCTACTGTGCCCAGGTGCTTTATTGTGTCCAGTAATGTGCCTACGTTTTCCATTGTGCCCAGGCATCCGTTTCATCTTTAGGACACCTATTGTGCTTAAAAATAGTGCCTGGAGATCCATACTATTTTCAGGAAGCCTATTAGGCCGTAGAACAGTTCGTGGAACCCCTACCGTCAAAAGTGGAAGTGCTGCTCTATTTGCTCCAACCTGCTTGGAGTCACTCGTCACAATTTCCTGGTCTACACCTTGGGGTGCGGGTAATGCGCAAACTTTGACCCGAAATGCAACTTCACTGCACAGCGTGCACCATGGTGCATGCGTTTGGCACCAGCCGTCATTGCAATCTTTCCACTTGGTGTAAAAAGCAAAAATTAAAGTGGTTTTTGTTTATTGGGATCCAGCATGTCCACCAGGATGAGATAACAGGCGATGCCCTTGCACAAGCGACAGCGGAGATGCTGTTAAAGCTAGCGTCTATCTACAAGTAAATCAGCTCCGTAGGCATCTTGCCCAATGCCGCCTGTTTCTTGGGGGAGGGGGACTGGGAGGAGGTGCGTCCCCTCCCCCATTCTCCCTCTGGGAAGGCCGCTGTTTACGCTAGAAAATACAAGTTGGTAAACACTGTGTGGAAGAACGTCCAGGGAGGCAACGGAGGAGGCCGTCGTGGATAGAAAGCAGATATATTTACACTATGTACAGAGAACCGGGTGCTATGCAGCCATCTTGACGCCTCGCCTGGTCGTCTTCTTCTTCTCCCGGGTACGTTCCGTTGAGCCCGGTAGCAGCCTCATCCTCGTCTTCCTCAAAAGTTCCAACATTCTCCCGCCCGAGAAGTGTTCTCGTACAGGGATAAAACGATTTGATGAAGGCACTGCCCGCGTCCTTGCGAATGTTGTTGGTCCGTTCATGTTCAGCCGGTGACTTGGTTTCTTTTTTTCTGATCTTCGGCCTTCTCTTTCTTCTGAACTTCGATTTTCTTCTTACTTTCGGTCTATGTTTCTTCGTGATGAGTACGGAAGGTGATGAGTCACAGTAAAATCTTTTGCTGTAGGTCAGAGTGGGCGCTGACTTCAGATGTAGCTTCCTTGATGCCTTGAATTTATAAACGACATGATGGTTGCAACCTTGAATGCCTACACCCTGTGCAGCGTATGCCTTCGCAGTACGACGTTCTCCAGATTTCCTCGATTTCCAAACACTTCTAGTCGCCTTGTTAGTCATGAATGTCACCTTGCTGACGGCAGTATTTTTATCGGGCTCGTTTTCTGGACAAGAGGATGCGTAGAATTTAACAGTGTACCTCAAGCTGACGTGGACGTCTGCGGTTTTTGAGGGGTCCGAGTCTTTACGCTCAGGGCGTTCAAGCCGTTCGTATCTTGCGGCCCGGTCAACGTGGTGAAGTGGCTGCTGTTGCACTTTTGTCTTGGTCGCATGTCTCACGCCGTATACGCACTCCCGTCGCAGTCGCACATCCGAAATATGGTTAGGCTTCTCTTTAAGTGATGACTTGTTATTGTTCGGTGTAGTTTGTTCTACGTTTGTCTGTACTCCACGAGCATCTAAATTTACTTCCTTGTTTTGAATGTCCTGCTGGGTATAGTCTGCACGTACATATCTTGTGACCGCAGGGAAGTTCTCAAGTGCTTCAGGCGAGTAGGCTTTGCCAGAAATGCCCTCCGAAGCCCATTCGTCATTCACGACGTTCTCATCAGGTGCGTATGCGGTCGACATGGATTGCGATGATTCGTTCTGGCTTTCTTTCCGCTGCTGATGTGGTGTTTCCAGTATCACGGCGTCTTCAGGTCTCGTAGAGGGCTTCATAGTTGTCTGGAATATCTGAAGCGCCGTCTCAGCCGAGTGGTTATTCCTAGCGGCATATGGTGTCGGGGCTGGGGATGCAGGCCTGCTTGAACCTTCCTGAAGTCGATGTCCTATTACTGGAACGCACATTGATGTCATTGTAGTAGTTCGTTCGCGAAGTCTTATTTCCAGTAAGGCGATTATCCTGTGAGCTTCTTCTACCGACCCTAGAGCGTCGTCGTGTTGGCCGTCGATTCTGGTTCCGCATGCCAGGGCATCCAATTTCTCGCTGATTGCAGCAAGTCGGTCGGCGCTGTGTTGGAGCCTGGCAGACGAAACAGCGGCCTCGACGTCCGTGGTTTGCTCCAGAGTAGGCGTTATTTCGGTGATGAGCGTCCGGTTGAAGTCTAGAAGGCTTTTTTGAGCAATCTGCAGCCGGTTCATCTGCCTCGACACCTCGTCCTCGCTTCGGGGTGAGCAATGCGGTCGAAGAGTAGATTTCCGCTCCATGGCTCACCTCGTCGTGGCGCTGGACGTCCCGGGTTTCGGCACCATGTGGAAGA
The DNA here is from genome assembly GCF_048455015.1 of Haemaphysalis longicornis. NCBI lineage: Eukaryota > Metazoa > Arthropoda > Arachnida > Ixodida > Ixodidae > Haemaphysalis > Haemaphysalis longicornis. Next base: position 225,209,189 of record NW_027526361.1, read on the forward strand.
ACGTCCAGGGAGGCAACGGAGGAGGCCGTCGTTGATAGAAAGCAGATATATTTACACTGTGTACAGAGAACCGGGTGCTATGCAGCCATCTTGATGCCTCGCCTGGTCGTCTTCTTCTTCTCCCGGGTACGTTCTGTTGAGCCCGGTAGCAGCCTCATCCTCGTCTTCCTCAAAAGTTCCAACACACTGGTACATTCATTATTTGATTAAACATGGTGCATTTGCACGCTATTTTTGCTTAATTAGAAGCATGTATATTACTTGGTCAATAATGCGAATATTTTGTAAACGTGAACATCTAATTATTTTCACTTTCTCTGGAATCCAGCCAGGTTTAATTCAGATTGTTTCTAGTTTTCTATTTCTTCCTCTTAATTGCTTCCTCTTTCAGGTTCTTTTTCTTTGTCTATAGTCTTGTTAGGCGTAGATAAACTTTCTATCTTGGGTGCAAGACAGACCACTTCGCCTAGCTCTGGTCTTCTCTTGGTTATTTCTCTTGGCTGTAAAGGTGTTACTTTTCACTTGTCTGAAGTCTAGTTAGGTGCAGCTGTTTGAAGCATCGCTTATCTCTAGGTGTTTTTTGGTGATTGCTCTGTCAGCTGCGATGCTTTGATTGTGGGAACATATATTTTTCTAACTTGCTTTTCTGAAAAAGTGATCTGCTCAGTATTGATCGAATTTTCAGTAAAAGCCATTTAAATTTTTTTTGTGTGTTACCAGAAATGAAAAACTGCAAATAAATGACGTTCGGCTCTAGAAATCTGCTCCTAAACAGACTTAAACAGCTCTAAAATTCGCATTTTGGTGCTCCACAACTGCTCCAAAACTACCCTTTTACTTGCTGCAAAGCTGCATTATTCCTGCTCCCTGAGCTGCTCCAAAGGGTTCAAGGCCGCTTCGACCCCTGTATCATGAGTATCATGTCCAGGAACGTCATTGTGCTCAGGAATAGTCCCTAAGGATTCTACCATTCTCAGGGATCCCTGCCATGCTCAGGAACCGTGTTGTGTTCCTGGATCCCCATTGAGAAATTGCCCGTGGATCCTACTGTGTCCAGGGATCTGTATCAGGAACCCTATCGCGCCTAGGCATAGTGCCCAGAATCCCTAGCATGCTTAGGAAGCCTGTTGTGCCCTGGAATGGCTCCCAGGAATTCTATCACGCCCTGTAATTCCTGTCATTTCGAGGAACCTTATTGGGCCCAGGAAGAGTACCCAGAAATCCTACTTTGCCCAGTGATCCCTACCATGCCCTCGAGACCTATTGTGCCCAAGAATAGCACCCAGGAATCCCTTTCATGTCTAGGGCAGGAACCGTGCGCAGGAGCCATATTCTGCTGGGGAATAGTGCTGCAAGATCCTACTGCACCCGGGGATTCCTACCATACCAGGGAAACCTGTTGTGCCCGACTAGGGATCCCCCAGACAACACAAACACATCCTGAGCACATCCCGAGGACGTTCTGTTGAGAACATTATGATGTCCTCAGTACGTCCTCTTTTGATACTCAATTGGTACTAAAAATGTCCTATTGTCCGGCCTCGGGACATCCTCAGAACATCCTCAAAAGGAAGCTAAGGGTGATTAGAGTACATTCACAGGACTACTGTATGACGTCAGGACATTTTGTGGACTACTTTATAGCCCAGGAACTCAATTTTGCCCTGGAGTTAGCACCCAGAAATCTTGCCACACTGTTGGCTGCAATGGGGCCACACAGAGGCACGCATTGGCAGCCGGTTTACACACGTCCCAATTCTAGCCACCTTATTAGACGCTGTCAAAACAAGTGCAGCAGTCTAAACACACTCTGGTAGCATTTACTTAGAGAAACTTGGTGGGAGGGAGTATTGTTTTGTCCAGACAAATATGGGGCTCTTAAAATCTATTTCACGGTGGTTTTTGGAGGAACTGACGAGGTTGCCGATACAGCCTTTGGAGGTCGTATGTTGTTTGTTCCAAAGATGCTGCTCAAATTAGGATATGGACGGAGAGAAACGTTTTCACGGTAACGGACTCTTCTGGGCCACCAAACTCACGGCATGCTGTTGTAGCGAGCTGACGTAATTTCTTTGTGTGGAATTTCATTCGATGGGAGTGGCAGGTTGTATGATGTCACAGAGAAACTTTGAGTTACCAACAGTTCAAGCGCTTCTGCTGTCATAAGTCTGTGACAGTCTTCACGTCGCCTGTGGGACTGCTCAATTTTTGTCAAAGTTTTGTATCCCTGAGCCGGCATGCCTGCCCCCGTCGCTTTTCATTTCGAATGGCACACTTCCCTGTATTCTAGTACACCATAGTTGTGCTGCCCCACCATTTGCCAAGAATAAATACCTATGAGGCCAAAAACAAGTGTGCCGCAATGCAAGCAAGTAAATAATCCCTGCACACAAAAGCAGCACATTAGGAACACCTAGTCAGCCACATGTACTACATGTAAAACCCAATGAGGAAAGAAGTCGGCCAATCAAGTGACACAAAAAGCCAAGTCGCAAGCCAAGCGAAGTAAAAAGGGAGCACTTCCCAGCCTCACCATAGTGGTGCACCACTACAGCACTGGATTTATCTGTTGCAAGATATTTTAGTCTGAAAAATCTATAGCTGAAATGGCCCGTGGACCCAGTTGTAATGTGTGTATCATGCACCTTTTGTATCTCTTGAAATAGCTTACTTCAGCATCTGCGGCTGCTAAATTGAGGAGTTCTTGATTAAGGGTTGTGCAGTGAGCCTGAATGGCTAGCTGATCTAGAGTGCCTACATTATTTTCTGATAGGGCAACATTTTGCCATAAGCTGTGCCACAGCTTGTAAGCGCTCAGTACGTGCATTTCTTTAGGCAAGCAAGCATTTTTACGTTCAGAAATGATGGCCTGAACAGAAATGGGCTTTTACACTCCTTTTGTTAAAGGGGAGGTGCAGTGTATGAGTTTAAAGTGCAACAACTGTTATAATCCAACATTCGCATTTGCGAATGTTGCATTATAACAGTTGTGAAAGAGAACTTCGTCAAGGATTATAAAGGAGATTGTAAAAGGTTGAAGGAATTTATTAGGGGTTTGCAAATATCAAATAGTAACTTTCGAATCGAATATCGAATCAAATTCCTAAAAGAAGCCGAATATGGAATCAAACGTCGAATGTCAATTTTTATTTTTTTACAAACCTCGATTTTTTGTAAGTTTTGGTGCACAAACGGAAACTACTTTGTATGCTCGGGAGTCATGATGTTCTTTTTCAACCCGAAGAACGCACTTTTTAACTCTCACTCGCAGCAGTTCAGTTGCTTAGAGGAGCCATGAAGAGAAAATACAACTTCGTGTAATTTGAAAGAACTAGGATTCAGTATCTCAGTCAGCTCCATTACAGCCAAAAAGATGTTTTTTTAACAAAAAAAAACCAAGAAGTGTTTAAAAACTTTCAAATTTTGCGCCACAGTGACGTTTTATGAGCAAGAATGTTGTCATAGGGGCCAACAATAAAACATAATTTTCAGTGCGTTAACTGCACGTTAGCATTCAAGTGATGCGGTCAAATGGAACTAGAGGCCGCATTACAGGCGTCCAATCACGTGTCGTCGCGACAGGTCAGTTAGGCGGCCGCCAATCGCACAAACAAGGTTCCGTGACGCCATAGAAAAGTTGCGGGAAATTGGCTAGGGGGTCGCGACTGCTTCACATGTTTTCTTTAATATCTCCGTTATTTGTTCGAAGACTGCGATGATATTGGTATCATTGTTATCGGGACTAAGCAGTCTTTCTAATAAACCCAACTTGTATTTTGTCTTCATGGCTACTTTAAAGGAGCCATGAAGAGAAAACACAAGTTTGGTTCATTCAAAGATTGCCTCGTTAGAGTCATACTGATACCACTTTTAACGTAAACTTCGGACAAATAAGCTATATAATTAGGAGAAAAAAGGAATGACCATGCGACCCACTAGCTCATTTCCCGCAACAGAACCTATGATGTCATACCAGCCTGCTCTGCGATAGGCTGAGACCGGCAAAAGCAAATGCGAATTAGGCGGAGCTTATAAGCTTGCCGAATGAGCAATTCGTGCCTAAATAGGATGCATATTCATTTTACAGCAGTAAAAATGGTTAGGTAAACAGCAAAAGTTACGAAAATACACGTAAACATAGAAGTACCGATGCGCACTGCTGTTGGTACTGGGCGCACTATGCTTGTTTTAGCTGCACAGTAGTTCGACGCTTTGGAGTTAGTTGTCTTATACGACGCTGGCCGATTGGCGCTAGCGACGTTGCCTTACATGACCCTGTTTGTCAAGCATAAGCATACCCTATGTTTCACGAAGCGATTGCTTTCTACCGTAACAAAAACAAGCCAGGTGTAAATACGGTCAAAAACAAAGCAACGGCAGAGTGCTGAGTATGCTAGCGCCATCTGGGAGGTTTGACGGCAAGCAAGGCTGCAGAGCCGAATGACGCAGTGGAATTTCTTTTGTGCACGCGCCGTTATGACTTCATTGTAGACGTCACCAAAACACAGGATTTGGTGGGAGAATCAAAATTTTGACCTAAATTGATTAATTTCTCAGGGAATACGGCATCATTTGCTGCCACGCAAGCGCTGGGGCGGTATAAAACACGAAATCTTTTGCATAAAACAAACTGGTATTTTGTCTGGATGGCCTCTTTAACCCAGGGTTCGCACAGGTCCTTGAAAACCTTGAAAACCTTTGAATTTAGAAGTGTCAATTTCAAGGCCTTCAATGTCCTGGAATTTTTAAATGGTCCTTGAAAACCCTTGATTTTTCCTGAGAGAATCAATGGCCCTGTCTTTTCACAGGAATTTAAAGTGTTTGTCATGGATTTTAGGTGTTAACAAATGTGAAGAAACATTGTAACAATCAAGTTTCAGTGTATTGCGTGAAATTACAAGTTTGGTGGATTTTCATTATTACAAGGCAACATTGGGAGCAGGCACTTGTCAGTCCAATCCATATCACGACACAATCCAGTGAAAGCCAGCTTCTGTTCTCTATCATGCATCTTCCATCTAGTCTGTGGACGCTTGCTCATTTCATGTTTGCTGTGCCTCATACGCTCTATCTACGTTTGCTTATGGTGGATGTGTACATAGTTCATCCTGCTTTGAAGCAACACTTGCTCGATTTAATTTCAGCTGATACTCTTGCTGACAATGCAGGAGATGCAGGCAACATTAACTAAGTTTTGAAATCGAACAGCCTCAGCAAAACACCAAGGAAAAAGAAAAACCTCCAAATACCAGCCATGAAATAAACAAGAAATAAAGCTGGGGGACCATATACGAACCCGTTAGCACCTATCTAAATGCGTACTAATGTGCTTAGGTATTGTGCAATAAAAAACTTTTGCATTGTGTTGGCAAAGTTATAAATAATCCCAGATAAAACATTAGATGGGGACCTTGAAAATGTGTTTTCTGGTCCTTGAAAGTCCTTGAAAACCCTTGAATTTTTGCTTTTGAAGCCTGTACGAACCCTGCTTTAACCACTGTGAGGCAATACTTGAGGAATTAGGAGCGGTCACGAGACGCATTCGAAGAAAAAACGGCTTGCACTAAAGTTGCTGTACTGCAATCATAGGCAACGAGTAGACAACGCCTCGTAACTCCGAAGTTAGCACTTGGCAGGCATGAATAATATGACGCGAAAACACGGCACAATCACAATCACGGACCACGATAAAGCACTCCTTTGGAAGCACATGGGGAGCATGAACGATTAATTGCGGAAGGAAAATTCGCACTACAGTCGCCGTGCGCACGCCTACACTATCCTCTGTGGTCTAAAAGAACAAGAAAACATGCAACAAACATACATTAACTGCATTAAAAAAAGCCGGAACCGCGGCAGAACGGAGGCACTGGCAAAGCAACAAAAGTGAAGTTGGTTATTTTACCGGAAGCCGCCCTAACGTAACATCCGGTCGCAGGATTCAAAACAGCGGCCAGAGTCGGCGCCGATGGCACGAAGGAAAGATCTTAGCGACGCAGTCGCAAATTACTCCATGCAGCGGGACAATATTTACAGCCCCTGCAAGGCGCGCTCATCGAAAACGCGATTTGGAAAAAACTTGCCGAGCAGACGTTAAAGCAGCAGTGCGTTAGTGTGCGGCGACATCTCTCGCTGTTGCAGAATTGGGCACATTTGGAAAATTCATTCGACTATTCGAAAAATCGAATAGTGGATATTCGATTCGCTTATGGAATTATTTGCCGAGGTACGTGTAGAGATTCGTATTCAAATTTTTGAGTATTCGCACACCTCTAGTTTTATTATGAAGAGGGGATTAAAGAATTAGACCTTCATGTACTGCCTGCTCCGATTGTGATGGACACAAAAGGCATGCAGATTTTCAAACAGGAATGTCTGCTCAAGACCAGCTGACAAAGACAAATTGAGTGAGCGTTGACCAACAAAGAACAAGAGGGTGGTTGTCACGAGACACTCAAGAAAGCAGCATCAGAGGTGGGAACGACCGCAGCATAAAAGCCACGATTGAAAGCAGCTCTCTTGTTTTCCTGGGCCCTTTGCAGTTTCGTGCGAGCCATTGTACGAAGTGGAATGCATTCACTGTTGTGTCATATAATCGGCACTCTTATTAATGTAGGTATTACTTCTCTTGGGAGGTAGCTGGGACCATGCTGATTGGTTGTGCATAAAGATGTGCTGTTCACTGCGTAGAGGGGGGACACATTGTCCATCTTCCACAATAACTGTATGCATTGTGCACACCCCCTCATTCCTTATCGTCGTCTGTTCTGTTCCTTTAGCGAGGTTGTCCGCATTGTGTGTGCAGGAGCGAGCCAGCTGCGAAGACACTAGGCCAGGGTGACGACGGGGCAGCCAAGCAGGAGAACGGATTCCAGAACGGCTGGCACGGCGGCCTGCGCGAGCGCCGCCTGCCGCAGGCGGATTCAAAGTCGGATTCCTCGTAGCCGACCTCTGCGGCCGGGCGGCTGCCGTCCGTGCCCCGGTCTCTCGGAGGGCGCTCTGCCCACTTCTTCTGCCAGCTCTTCAACAGCCATCGCCAGGAGCCTTGCACCGCAAACCCCGTTTGCTGGGGAACCTTCTAAACCGAAAGGGGGGGTGGGGGGGATCAGTTCTTTCTGGAATAGTATTCAAGCATTTCAGCGAGGCACCATATAGGTGTCTTGAGTGGGGAAGGGTTCATTGAATGTAGCCTACACTCTGCAGATGGGACATGCATACACTCACTGTTGGCTTCTGAATGGCGCCTTCAGAAATGTGCTGCGAAAACCGTTACCTTCTTTCCCTAGGCGTCACATAATTAAGCGGCCAGGTGACAGGGCCATCTACAAGCTTGTGTCTTTCTCCAGTTTGATTTTTTTTTTTTCCTTTTTCTTTTTTTTCTTTTTGTATGTGGTGGCTGGCTGGTGTCCCAGCTCTTTTTGAGATCTCTGGAGGGAAGACGCGTTCCCTATTACGATCAACGACCTCGCAATTACCCAATTATATCGTGAAGTGTTCAGACCTATCGGTAAGCAAGAGAGAGGCACTCGTATAGGCCACACAGATGACAGATGTGACACTTTTGGCTGGTGGTTGGAACCAACGAGAGCGGAACAGTGCTTCCCACTTTGACTACCTTTCATCGTTGTCTCTTTTTTCTTGTGTACATGTATCTTTTTTCCCTCTCATAGCCGTGGTTCGCTATTCTTTCGTCCTGTTTTTTGCGTCTACACCTGTTCCCTAGAATCATCTGGTGCTGTTAGCCTCGGCAGCTCTTTCGAACAGCGTTTGACACATCGCTCGCTCGAGTGTCCGACGGAACATTTTTTTTTATACACGGATCAAACTAGTTGCTACAGGAAAACTCGCGATTTGTACGAAAAAAAGAAAGTTTGTTCCTCCCTCTCGAGACTAGGTCTGACGTGACTGCAGTCTTCCTTGGCCCAGTCTTGGCTGTTTAAGGATTTGTTTGAAATCGTCGTCCCCACCATAGGTGTAGCTGAGCGTTCTGTCATTTGGCTCAGGATTTCCTCTTTGAATGAGACAACGGAAGGGTGGCACTCGTTGAGCACATGGATATTTGACAACCGTATGTCTGGTGCAGGGGGAGCGTGCGTGTTGGTGATTTCGTGTCCTCTGACACCGTCGTTTCTTAGAGGCGATTTGCACTGCTGTGTCCTTGATGCCGGCACTTTACGTTACTAGGGAGTCCGCGTTCAGCTACGTCTCTGTAGGCACTCCACTCAAGCACAGGCGTGGAAAGGGGTAGCATGTTTTCAGATTAAACAGAAATACGCTGTTTATGTGCTGCATTGAAAAGCGGTCTTGCAGGTCAGCCAGAGAGGGTTTCTGCATTTGTGCCGCTTGGTGGCACCTTGTTGCAGGGACCACGGGAACAAGACGGAGTTTGGTGCGCGTAGGTAGATTGCTGGTCGGCAATAAGCGGTACCTCAGTGTAGAGCTGCAAAAGGCTAGGGAATGAGGCAAAAGTGGAACGTGACAGCGATGACACGCGGAACTTTCCGCGTTGGTTCTCGTTGCCCATTCGGTGCCTTCGTGTTGTGCGCCTGATATCGCGGGCCGTTTGCGAGAAATACCAAATAACCCGAGAGGCGTGAGAGTAAAGGAAATCCTAAACTGCTGTGGCACTTGTCTTTTGCGTTTCTGTCGTTTTTTTTTGTTTTTGTTTTTTTCCTATGTTACCGCTCCTGTTTTTTAGCCGAATTCGGTGTTTGCTTCTCCATGTTGGCAACCTTGAGGCAAAAGTTATTTAATTTCATCTTTGAGGTTTCTTGGAAAAGGCTTGACTTTGGCCAGCTCGACAACTAAGCTTGGAATCCCATTGTAGTGCGGCGTGTTAGCACAGCTGCTCCGGTGTTCCACTGAGCGGCCCCGGAGCACTGTCCCCCACCGCTGTTTGTCTTCTTTTGCGGCAACAGGGTTGCACTGGTGTGCCTGCAGCCTTTACAGCTGCGCGTGGGCTTCGTGCTGACGTTGTTGGTAGCTGCTAGTTTTCGCGTCGGGACTCTCTTCTACGCCTTCGTGGCTTTGGACATTTGCACCAGTAGTTGCAGCAGCATTGGGGGTATGGGGACGGTGGGGTATGTGCTAATATCTTCACAAGTGTGAATGTTAGATCTCCCTTCATTGTCTCAGAAACGTTTCGCTGGCGTTTTCAAGATCTGTTTACCCAAACAGTGTTACCGCATTTTCTCGCGCGTATTTTCACTTCCGTCTAGTGTAAACGTGTAAACATGCTACGTAGGGCAGTTCGAGACATTTGCAAGGTCGGTCTATGTGGACATTGCCGTATTTTCTTCACGTATAATTCGCCCTGAAGAAATTGATTTGCTTTGACGTTTACTTGTACTGGAGTTATTTACCGAGTTATATGTGGGATACTTCTATGTGGGATACTTCTACCAGGGGCATGTATTGTATGCACAGGTGGTTTGTACACACAAGTATACGTTATAAATGCGCGACTTTTTTTGTCAGCACTCTTGCTTTTTTTATCCTGCGTTGAATCCCGTGTATCAAGTAGTAATTGTACGTCTACTCTTGGGTGCTTGATTGATTGCATCTCATTGTTTTTGATCTGTGTTACGAGATGTCTTGCAGATGGCGTTTTGCTTGATGGCCGAACAACACCCCCTGTGGAAAAAGCTGTTCAGCTAAAATTTGTTCAAGACTATGTGCAAGATTTTGTCACCATGAAGTTAGCAATTTTTGTGTTTTTATCGAAGTGCTTATAATAACGTGCATTCGCCTACTCATTGGCTGATCACAATGCTACCGCAGTCACTTGCAAAGAAAAGCTAATGGGAGCGAAACTTTTTCAGTGTCTACGCAGCCCAAAATAAGTTTGGGCATTATATCTACAGTTTTATGTGGTTTAGCAGATTTTATTGAGATTTTTTTTTTTGTGGCAGCATTTGGCAAGAAGTGGCCTTGTTGTGAAGAAACAGTTACACTTTATTGTTTTTAGCCTTTTTCTTTTGTATGTGTGTGTGTGTGGCTTGGAAGTTTGATATCTAGCCAGTGAATTTAGCCAATGCAAGTACCGGAGGTTTCGTTTATATTCAGTGTAAATAATTTTAAACATGTGCAACACATGCTCAAGGGATCTAGAAAGCTGCTAAAAGTGTCACATTCATTATTTTCTCTCTTGTTTGTTTATTCTGTGTACTATGTGTTCTGGGGTGCATGTGCAAAGTGAGCCAGATATCTTGTAGACACAGCAGCGGGTAATGTGGGGGCTATTTCTCCGACCACCCCCTGAACACAACCTCTATTTTCGCTCAGAAACAATTTTTCCCACTTAGCAGTGTTTTCTTTTTCCACTGATATGCAGAGATGCTTATTATTAAATAGATACTGTTGCTGGATTTCAGCACATTGCATTCGACGCTTATTGCTTCATTTCTGCGTGGGGGTGTCTTTCGAACTTCATTTGCTGCACATTTAACATAAACTGTTTGACTAGTTGCACGATGTGGGTGCTTACTAGGTTATCAAACACCGTTTGCCTGACCGCATCATTGTAGAACGGTTGGGCCTGAAAGTCGCCCGATCGAATTTTGGTTAGCTTTGCGTTTTTGAACAAGTACAGGAACAGAAACAAATACAAAAGCAAAAAAAAAAAAAAAGTCCTACCCGCGCACTGTCGCCTCTTCTGTTCCTTTTTTTGCAGCCCCCGCGTGTCTGCTAACCATGCACAACTCGATAACTTTTAGGCTGTTTGCGAAGGGTTTAATTGATTAACTTTGAATTGGGAATGCTTCCTGTGAGCACGAACTTCTACTCCAGAGAAAACAAAATGGCTGCGTAAGTGTATACCACGTCTACTTCTAGGCTTAAATGTGGCCCAAAGCAGCAGTAGTGGAAATGAGTGACATTGTCGGTCATTATCTTCATCTTGCTCGCTAATCTTGAGTTGGGCTTTGCAATTTGCTGGTGGACACCCACCCAGTGGGGAAGCCCGGGTGCTCACTTGAAGCAGCTCAGGGGAAAGCTACAAGACCACCATGGTGTCTGTGATGTAGTTTATAACTCGGCGAAAGTGTAGCTCTAGAAGTAAATGAGTTGCGTGCTAGAATGTTTAAAAAATAATCAAAACGCCTTGAAGTGCACTACTAGCCTTTCTAGTGTAAAGAGAACTCTGCGCACGCCACTTTGCCGAAACGCTATACCCTTTGAAGAAATGGCGAGCTGGTAGCCGGACAAAGGCATTTGTTGTTTGGTGGTTTGATGAAGCATCATCACTATGATTTTTCTTTTCTTTTGCGTTTCTGTCGAGCGTTTGTTTTTTGAAAGCTCCCTTGTCATGCACGGAGGCTGCCTGCTGCTGAAGGCGAAATACATATCTGAATTTGAAGTGAGAGAAGAAGTTTAACCCTGGCTAATTTTCTCGATGTGGTTTGCAAGGAGGCACGCGGAATGGACTGTACGTTGTGAGTGTTCTTGGCACACAAAGCACAAATTATCGACTGTTGCTTTGAGTTGGCATAAACACAGTCCATGACATCCCAGGCTTCGAATAATCATTAGGCGTCAACACTCTTTCAGTGCACCACTCAAAATATCCTTCAACCAACACCATGTGAATATGTGTCAAAATACATTGTTAGCACAAAGACTATAAAAAGATTCCCCCGATACGCAAATGGTGTCTTCTTGTCAGGTGGGCACCACTGTAATGATAATGCGAGAGAATATTCTTTGAGCTGGAAAATAAATCAATTGATCATTCGGTCAAGCAGCACAGAAGCTTGAGGGTCACTGCTCCACCAAGCGAGATTTTTTAGATAAAGTGTTGACAAGTTCGAAACGGAAATACTGGAAGCTTATCTTGTCAAATTCACGGAGCACAGGCTGTCACATGCCTTCAGTGGCACCCCTTGATAAGGAGTGCGCATGTGCTGTGGATTGTACTCACCAGGACGCAAGATCGCGATGAAACAACCAGTAGCAAGTGCTTTGTGTTCCTTGCGATTTTGACTTCACTCAGTCCATTCTTTGTGCTGCCGCTTTGTTCACAAACCATTGTAACGTGCGCATTCTTTGCTACATGCAGCTAACGAGTGTCTGCTCCCATTTCTGTGAAACCCTCCGTTCTCTTGGAAGCGTCTTGTGGACATGATGGGCATTTTGGTAGATCTCTTGGGTATCTTGGTGTGTATGTTTGTGTTTTCCCGAGGTTTTCCTTCCAACGTGGTGTTTTGGCAAGTGGCTCAAACGTCAGCTCGCACTTCCCTTTTCCACAAAGGAACTTCTCTCCTTGTGGTGGAACATGATGCCTTGAGAAGAAATTTCGGACCTGTAGCTAGTGTTTGCCTTGCACGCGCCAACCGCCCCTGAGAGGGCAGCAAAAGTGCCCCGAGAAATTGTCGTTCTAGGCATGGAACTGCACTCGTGTCTATATCAAACACCGTTGTACCGCAAGTGTTGTACTTGCAAGTGTGTCGTCTTAGGTACAGGAACACTTTGATAGCAGACGCTCGTGGTTCACCAGTGGCTGCTGGACTGATTTCTTAGCTTCTACACTCCGTGCGGTTATTTGCAAGAGCGTCGACATTTTTCCACGCGGTTGAACTAAAAAGTGACGGATCATCCTCTTGTCCTGGATTGAAACGCCTTCTTGGAATGCCTAGCACTTGAAAAAATGAGCTGATCAACAAATCAGTGGAATAAAATTGCTAGTTACATGCGCGACAGGCGGCTCAACTCAGCGAGAATGTGGTGTTATGTGGTGTGGTGACAACGCGCTTGACATAAGGTCGTGTTTTACGTTGGAACACATTACAATGCTGCTGTCTCCGCATTACGCCTTAGCATTTCGAATAATCATCAGAAGGGAACCCTAAAAGAGAGTGCAGACACAGTGCTTATCCTTACACTCGCTTCTGGTCATTCTCTGTTCATTCCTATTATTTATTGCAAAAAAAAAAAAAAAAAAAAACCCACCGTTCGTCTTAGAGCTTGTGCTATTTGCCAGCCCAGCGGACTCGAAACTCAGTGTCGACGAAATTGCCGGTCAACGCCCAGTGCTACGCCTACGCTTAGTATTCCCGGCGCATCCTTCCCATCACAGGCCAGTTCTGTTAAAGTTCTGGCGCGTTTTGAGAGTTGGAATTTTCGGGGTCGACATCGAATGCTGGCAACACTGGCCAGCGTGTTGGAAGTTGTCACTACCTGCGTTAGCATGCGCAGTGGACGCGGGCGACAAAAACGATGCAAAGCTGTAGAGACTAGTCCGATTTTTCTTTCCTCGTGCGTGCGTGCGTGTGTGTGCGTGCTGCTTTTTTTACGGGCTGTCTTTCTCTGGGTGCCCGTGCTTTGACAGCCTCTACCGACTCTCTAGGGTATATATAAATGCATATATTCCAGACGGAACCTGAAAGAAGTTTTTTTTCTATGTAATGTTTTTCAAGAGCTGTGGTACAGTGTATGTGTTACTCGTATGAAACACGGCTATAAGGAGAACAAAGTTTCGCGTCTGCTTGCGCTGCACACAGGGTGTTTTATCCATGCCCGATTTTCTGTTGTTCGTCTCGACGCGGCGCTGCAGCTGTTCTTTCCACCAAGAATGGCGTCCCATTTTTGTGGAGCCTTCTGAGAAATAAATGCGTACAAAAGAATACGGTTGGTTGCTGTGTTCTTTTTAGAATACTGCGACGGTGTGCCGATGGTTGCTGGGCTGCCTGGAAAGCGGGCTTTGGATGTGCTCAGGACCAGGACATGCCCAAACCTCGCTGAGCAGATGTTGTCTATTTATTTATAAGTGCGGCGTACGTTTGACATGCGACGTCAACGCGATGGCATGGCTTTGCGGTGCTTTGCAACCACTGATCTCCAAAAGCGCGCGTTCGGCGGACTGAAGTACTCGGCCCATAGTTCTGTGGGCAATTACATTTTCGCAAATCTAACGCTGCATATTGGTTTGATCCTCTACAATATTCACATTACAATCACACACCTAAGTGCAATAATTGAAAAGTAAACTAACAAGCACTTATTATCTTTATCGTAAATAGCAATTGGAAATCGTTTTATTGCGTCCGCCATGGCCCCTGATAACGTCGTGCTAGAAAAACAATTTTGCCTCCGAAAGCCTATTTTTAAATGTTGCTTAAAGCCTTCCCTGAAGCACCCTGTAGTAGTGCAGTCCTAGCACTAGGATCACGCAGTCAAGCTATGAGGTGTAGGAGCAAGAAAGGCAAACTGTATGCATCAGTTCACACGTGCACGTACACAGACAAATCCAGCACTGGGAAAATCGGAGTTCAGGTCCAAAGTTCTCGTAGCTTTGTATGTCAACTTGCCAAATGAAATCATTTTCATGTTTTGCTTATATTTGCAGCGCCAAGTTGGTGGTTGTAATTGGCACAATTAGCAGAGGTGTGGTGAGAATAATTGGTTGAACAGACGCGAACTATTATCGGCACAGCCATAATTGGCTTGGATATAAGTAAGAAAATATCAGTGCTTCTGGGACCAAATGCGGACTAATTGCCTAGACCACGAGCTGCTATACATTAATGGCACCAGGAAGCAGAGTGACCTCGTCTATGGCGTACTGCAGACTATTCCTTGAAGAATTCAAGGCATGTAAAAGCTAGACTCTGCAAGATTTACACACATCTGGAAGCATTAAGAACAAGACTGCTTTCTTGAATTTATTTATTTATTTATGTGTGTATGTATGTACTCTCAGGGCTCAGGGGCATTACAGAGGGGAGTGGAAGGTTACACATAACAGTGCAAACACTAAAGGCAATGCAGCAGGAGTTTGGTTACATATTCAAAACGGTTAAAATGACCAGTGCATATACACAGCAACTAGAAGGGGAAAAAAAATTAGTGTTCATAACATGGTTTCCACAAAAAGAAACAACACAACTGTTTTTGATATAAAACCATGGTCAGAAATGGCCACCTTGAAATTGTTTGAATCGACAGCAATGCAGAGGCGGGGAGGTGGTTCCAGTCAGAGCTGGTTTTAGGGATGAATGAATTGAAATGTCAGTCAGTGCAGCTGCTGGGAGCACCATCCTTGGACTGATGGTCATTTCGTGTCGAAAAATAAGTGGGAGAAAAAAGCAGCAATTCCTTGAGTGTTTGATTGGTGCGATATAGTTGTTGGAAAAGACAAAGTCGTGATATTTTCCTGCACACCGACATATCAACTAAGTTCAGGTTATATATTTCATAGAAGTGATGCTAGGTATCTGAAAATATTTAGATAATATGAAGCGTGTGGAGCGATTCTGGAGGGCTTCGATACCAAAAAGTAGCAAGTTGGCATGTGGGTCCCAAATCGACGATTCATACTCAACCTTGAGCCGAACTAATGTTTTGTATAAAACGAGCTTTACATATCTGTTGAAGTAAGAGCAAAATTTCGCCGTAAAAAACCAAGCATGCGATTTGTGTTATTTGTTATGTGTTGCCCAATATATAGATGACGAGATATTTGTAACATGGCACTTTGGTTAGGATGACGTGGTTGGGTATGTAAATTTTTTGACCGGTTATCTGCATTACTTTGCATTTATTTGTACTGAGCTTTATTAACCATGTATCGCACCAAGTAGATATTTTCTCTACATCAGATTGTAGCACAGTTTGGTAAGTGGGACCAAAAAGTTCTCTATAACACAAGGCCTGGTAGTTAATTGATGGTATTGTGTTGGGCAAGTCGTTGATATAAATTACGAATACTAGTGGTCCTAAGATGGAACCCTGTGGGACGCCAGGAGTAACAGGGCATTGTGTAGAATTGCAGTCAATAGCAGCCACATACTGTGCATGGTTAGTTTAAAAACACCCCAACAATTTTAGGATATTTGGATCTAGATTCAGTGCCAAGAGTAGTAACTTATGGCAAATGGTATCAAAGGTCTTGGCAAAATGAATAAATATGCTGTCAATAGCTGAAGAATGATTAACAACGCCAAATAGGTCATAAGAGGCTAAGCAACTAAGTTGCGTGGGAGTAATTTTTTCTGAAACCATGTTGGTACTAGCAAAAAAGGGGTTGCTTTCGAGAAAGTGGACTAAATGACTGTAGATAATGAGCTCAACGAATTTGCATGTTACACTGGTGAGCGATATGGGTGAGTGTTACCTCTTACCTGTCCGGAGAAAGGAACCACCTTCCCGACCTCCTAGCCCTGCAGCATGATGGAAATTTCCAGAGACTGGGAAAAAAATCTTTGACAGGATTACAGCGGAAAATTCAGTATCTTTTGGCAATTTCAGATTAATACCATCCTCACTGGGAGAGAAGGTTTCAAGTCTCTCATCAATTTGGCAACACCCCATGGGAAAATAATTACAGGCTGAGAAAGAGGGTAAACAGGATGGTAGACAGGTTACGAACTCCGACGAAAGTAGAAAGCACAGCGCTTAAAGAGGCCATGAAGGCAAACTACAAGTTTTATTCACCTAGAAGACTGCTTTGTCTCGTTAACAGTGGTACCATTTTATCACAAACTTTGAACAAATAACGCCTATTAAAGAAAACGTGCAGCAGTGGCGGCTCCCTAGCCACTTTCCGCCAACTTTTCTATGATGTCGCCGAACCTTGTTTGTGCAATTGCAGCTGCCGACCTAAGGTAGCGCCAAGAAACATGACTGAGCTATTGTGGTGGGGCCTCTAGTTCCATTTGATTGCATCACTGGAATGCTAATGTGCAGTTGACACACTGAGAACTGTTTTAGTGCTGCCCCATATGACGTCACTTGTCGACCACAATGTGCCACTGTAGCTGGAAATTTTGAAACTTTTCTACACTTTTTTGCATTTTCTCGGTTAACAATGTTGTTCATGGCTGGAATGGAGCTGAGTGAGGTACTGAAGCCAAGTTCTTTCAAATTAAATGAAATTGTATTTTGTCTTCATGGCACCTAAAGAAGCCATGAAGACAAAACACAAGCTTGGTTCATTCAAAAGATTGCCTCATTAGAATCATACTGACACCACTTTTAAAGTAAACTTTGCTCAAATAAGCTATATAATTAGGAAAAGAGGGAATAGCCATGCTACCCACTAGCTCATTTCCTAGAACCTATGATGTCATACCAGCCAGCTCTGTGATTGGCGGAAGCCGGAAAAAGCAAACGCAAATTACCTAGGCAAAGCTTATAAGCTTGCTGAACGAGCTATTCTCGCGTAAACTTAGGGCACATTCTTTTTAAAGCAGTAAGAATGGTGGGACAAACAGTGGAAGTTACGAAAGCTCACGTAAACATAGAAGTACTGGTGCGCACTGCTGTTTGTACTGCGCGCACTATGCTTGGTTTAGCTGCACAGGACTGCAGGACTTTATGGTTGTCTCAGACGTCGACACTGGCCAATTGACGCAAGCAACGGTCTCTTACGTGACCATATTTGTCGAGCGAACACGTGTGTCACGAAACAGTTATTTTCTCCCTGAACAAAAACAAGCCACGTTTAAATACGGTCAAAAACAAACCAAAGGCATAAAACGGGTTGCCGCGGCATGGTGGCGCCATCTGGGTTCACTAATGGTAAAGAAGGCTTCGCAATCGGCTTCGCAAGGCTTCACATTCAGTTGCAGAGCGGTCGGTTCCTGTGATGTCATTGCAGACCATGGAAACACACGATTCAGCGGGAAAATCGAAATTTTGACTTAAATTGATTAATTTCTCTGTGAATAAAGAATCTTTTGCATACGGACAAGCGCTGGGTGCGCTATAAAACACGAAATCTTTCGAATAAAACAAACTTGTATGTTGTCTGCATGACCCTTTTATGGCTGCACTTTTCACTTGGGATCACACCATCTCCTTAAGACTCAAGCATTATAAGAGAGGAGGGTAACTTGAAAGTAAGAATGCTTCGCCATAGCAAGTGTGTGCGCACATTCCCTGGCTTTGTCATTGCCCGCAGCCAATCGGTCAGTGAACATCGAACGCTTGGCTTTCCAAAAAAAGACGCTGCTCTTTATTGCATAGCTGGGTCGATGTGAACCACGGTAACTGAACGGTATTTGTGATTTTATGCATGGGTACAAAAAGATTTGTTAACTCAGTCTCCTTAGCGTTGCATAGTCGCCAATTATGGTCTACTGAACACTGATACTAATTGGATACAAATGCTTCTGAAAACAGTTCCAGCTCCTGTTTATTGCGGCATAGTCAGCTCGTTTGTAATCCTTGATTGCTTACAGCGTTTTCTGTTTCGTTGGATTCCTATTGGATATAGTGAAATGAACTGGTGATGCTCACTCAGACTTGGTGTGGCAGAAACAGATGTGACGGGATCTGGGTGAGTTGTAGAACTAAGTCCAAAATAGTTGAGCTCGTTGTAGTAACATGGGACAGGCATCAACCTTTTGCAACACGCACTACGACGCAGCCGTCAGAAAAATTTGAAACTGCGTGTGTATGTTCTTGATAACTAAAATTTCGCTTTAAAACCATAAACAACACGATCTCATAAGTAGTTCATAAATTAGGTAGTGTCCTAATCATAAACACACTATCGTAAATGGAACCCGTGTTACCTAACCATTGCTACAATAGAAAACATACACATTATTGGGATCTGTAGCCCTTATATATTAAGGTAACACCTTCAGTTATGTTTTAATAAACGTTTTAATTAGGTAGAAAACGTAAAACCTAGAACACCTACTTGACGCGCCGAGCATTTGGCGTGTAGGTGTTCTTGAACCACTCAGTTGGTGTTCCTGAACCCCACTTGAACCGCTCAGCGAGCATTCACATTTTCCGCTGTAGAGCGGGAAATGCGAATGCTGCCTGAGCGGTTAAAATTGGGATGACGACCATTGTAACTCACGAAAATGCTCTTAAAAGTCGCGTGTATAATTGTACATGCCGTGTCGCAAAGGGTTAAACAATGAGATTGAAATCTGAGCACGTATTAAGATACACATCCAGACGAGCCGGGGCTTACAATTTGCTGAAGTACACAGCAGGATATCGGGTAGATGAAGTTTCTCAAGACAAAAAAAAAAAAAAGGCTGCTGCAAGGAATCTTACATGTATGTTATTATTAGTATTAATTTAATATTAAAACATCACGAAACATCGAGGAGAAACCAGAAGGAAAACTGGGAGGCCGACAGCAGGAGACAAAGTCTTTGTGGTACATGCGAATGCACACACAGGCTAATTCTAGTTCCGAAACAACGTTAAACTTGAAAGAGACAAATTCATTTGACCCTGCAATTGGAACACCACCGCTTGAACGCGGCCTCCTCTGTCACGCCGATAGGAATTGCAGTTTTTTACACCGTGCAAAATTTCACTACTGTCAATTTTCGCTGACAACCAAGTTTCCATCCTTACGGTTATATCTGCCAGGCAGGCATAAAAAAGGGATGATAATTCATCGCGCTTGTTAATTATGCGCCTGACATTGCAACGAAGAAAGGAAATGTCCCGCTTGATAGAATAAGTTTATGTGAACACATCCATATCTACGGCGATAATGGCTCTCCGCGTGCGCTTGGCGTGGTTTATTGTTACCTTCTTTTGTTTGTTTCCAGAACGGCCATCCTTTAGTTCAATTTCAATAACACCACCTGTGGTACTGCAGTACACATAACGTTTTTTTGGTTGAAAGGGCTGACCAGTGGATTTAGCGAATTCCAGAAACTTTTCTCATACAGTGCACATTGCCTTGCAAAAGTCTTCAGCAACTGAAATATTTGTGCCACACAACTTGCAATTGGACTTCTGTGAAAAAAATTGAATCTTTAGTTTTAGAAGAAGCAAATCGGGCAGTGATTGGCCTGCACTTATTTTCGACAAACACTCCCAATCTGCACGACAAGACGCTTCCTAGGACAATTGCAGTTTAAATGAGCAAGAAAGAACTTCCCAAATTTTATTTTCTGGTTTAGCCCATGTATCATCCGCACAATCAGATATTGTGCAGAACGTTAGGTTGCCTTGTCATGCCCTATCTTCATAGTCAACCAGTCATGATTGCAGAGTGGCACTTTAGATGTGAGCACTGCTTCCAAATCTTCTCCATCCTCCATCAAGCTTGTGTGGTCTTGCGTGTGGGACGCTAATTAAGAAGTTGATTACCGTTACCGCTTCTCGATTTTTCGGCTTCTTTCATTTTGGCATTAATTTTAATTCTCTTTGCACCGTCAAAACTGCACTCATTGCTACATGCGATAGAGCGAGCCACCTCGCGATGCCTTTCCAAAGCCATGTCTGTACCAGTTGTATCGCCACTCCGACAGCTGGCGACACTCCCGACCAAGCGCGGCGAGGCAAAGCTACCGTGAAGCGGTGCCGGTGCGCGCGTGATGGCGTCATCGCTCGGCGAGGTTATTTTGCGCACGTTCGCGGGCCCAACCGTCAGCTAAACACCATCGCTGTTAAAAGCAGAAGCGATTTCCCTCCTTTATCAACATTCAAGAAGGTGCTGTTGAAAATGAAGTTAAATTGGACCGCCCACACGCACCCACCACCGAGCCTGATGTTGTGGTCATTTGTTGATTGATTGATCGTAGGGTTTAATGCACCGCCGCAACGCAGGTGATGAGGCGGCCGTAGTGGAGGGCTACGGATTAACTTTGAACATCTGGGGATGTGTAACGTGCTCCGAAATCTCGTACACATGGATGTTTTTGCTTTTCGCCTCCATCAGAAAAGCGGCCACCGCGGCCGGGAATCAAACCCGCATCCTCGTGCTCTGTCATTTGTATATCACATTATAATAATTTTTCTTATTGCGAAACGAGGTTTAAGGGATCACTTCATTTACAACGAACGTATTACACTGTTGCGTAAATACTGGTTAAACCGAGCAATCCCCTGTTTAATGTGCGTTCCACGTATCAAACGTGTCTGCAATCGGTTCCTGTGAGAAATTCGTGCCGTTTAACATGGAAAGGACGTGCTAAGTCTGTTAATTAGCCTTTATTGCCAGCAGCTTTTTTTATCTTCTGTGTAAGCGCTGCCACACCGAATAAGGAGCTCCCCGTCCGATTTATCGGACTTTTCCCGGTTCATCGCCACGAGGAGCCGCTAAGCCTAAGCGAACCGAGGGCACGCTAGGCCTAGCCAGCCGTTCTCCTGCCACGACAACATGGAGGGTTCCGCCGCCGCTTCGACGCATGGTTCCCAGGTCTCCCAAATGTGCGTGCAAGTAGACGGAGAAGAAATTACGCCCGAGGAATTTCAGCGCTCGTCCGGATGGCTGCACATCGGCGGGTACAAGAGCCGACCATGCCGGCAAGCAACCCAGGGTGAGTCGACTTCTGGAACCGATACTCCGAGCTCGCAACAGAACCCTAAGTTCAACAAAAACCTCCGGACCGCAGTTATTCGGGCAGCTCGCATGCCAGCCATGCCTGCAGACGAAATTAAGATCGTCGTGCGGTAGCATTTCGGCTGGCGTACCCGCAAATTTTCCCGCCATTTTTTCGCGGGGCTACCATGGTTGCCAGACCAGGACTGCCCTCTTTTGGTTAGCTCGCATAATCCGTAAAGGCCGCGGATCTGTCAGCCCACTCTAGTAACAAACCCCTGTGCGCTCGCCGTGCGGGCTCGGGCTCGAGCCCGGTTTTTTTTTTCGCTTCGTCCCCACGGGAGGTACTACAAACGTATGGGGCCCGTAAAGGCCGCGAATCTTTCAGCCCGCTCTGGGTACAAACCCCTGCTCGTTCGCGCCGTGGGCTCGGGCTCGAGCCTGGCTTTTTTTTTCCGCTTCGTCCCCACGGGAGGTACTACAAACGTATGGGGCCCGTAAAGGCAGTCCGTAAAGGGGAGGGCAGTCCTGGTCTGGCAACGATGGGGACAAAGCGAATAAAAAAAAAACAGGCTCGAGCCCGAGCCCACGGCGCGAGCGAGCAGGCGAGCGCGCAGGGGTTTGTAACCAGAGCGGGCTGACAGATCCGCGGCCTTTACGGGCAACATACGTTTGTAGTACCTCCCGTGGGGACGAAGCGAAAAAAAAAAACCCGGGCTCGAGCCCGAGCCCGCACGGCGAGCGCACAGGGGTTTGTTACTAGAGCGGGCTGACAGATCCGCGGCCTTTACGGATGATGCGAGCTAACCAAAAGAGGGCAGTCCTGGTCTGGCAACCATGATAGCCCCGCGAAAAAGTGGCGGGAAAATTTGCGGGTACGCCAGCCGAAATGCTACCTCCCACCCTCCCTGGGAACCGCGCTCACGTTAGTCCGGCGGAGGGACGGGGCGTCTGCACGTTCGTCCGCAAAGGGCTCATGTTCGTCGAGCAACAACTAAAACACGGCCCATGGCCGCAGCAGGGTGGAATACACCTTCACGAAAATCGTTCCAAGCAAACAACGGAAACGCAGCCTGTTCATCGCCAACATGTACAGTAATCCCAAGCACCACACACAAAAATTCAAGACTCTACTACACACAGCCAAAGACAAC
Source organism: Haemaphysalis longicornis (assembly GCF_048455015.1). NCBI lineage: Eukaryota > Metazoa > Arthropoda > Arachnida > Ixodida > Ixodidae > Haemaphysalis > Haemaphysalis longicornis. The sequence continues at coordinate 225,231,584 of NW_027526361.1, forward strand.
ACGTTGCTGATCGGAGGGGACTTCAACGCCGCCCATCGAGCGTGGGGTTACGTGAAGGACACGGCCAACGTACGGGACCTGTTACAGGATGCTCTGGACCACAACTGTGCCCTGATAACGGACCCCGCTCATCCCACCCGCATCGGCAACAACGTAGCACGAGACACTACACCAGACCTTACATTTGTCAAGAACGACCACGCGGGAAAAGTAACATGGCACAACACCGGCGTCGACCTGGGCAGCGATCCCTACATCCTCGAAATCACGGTACCCAACCTATTCCGGGGCAACACCATTGCACACAAGTGGACGGACTGGGACGGTTTCCCTAAGGGACGTCCCACCACAGCACAAGACATCACAGACATCGAAACCTGGACGGAAGAGCTCCGCAATGCAGTGCAGTCGGCCACCAAGACCATCGAAACGGACGAAGACGTCGTTGCCATGGACAGCCGCCTGGCCCATTTGATCGAGGCCAAACATTCGATACAGGCGCGTTAGAAGCGGCCACGGCTGAACCGCAAATTGAGAAAGAAGGTGGCCGACTTAAACAGGGCCATTGAACACCACTGCAACGTCCTGTGCCGTCAGCAGTGGAACGAAACCTGCAGCCGAGCTGACGGGCAAATGCACCGCGGTTGCACCTTAAATCTAATTCGGCACCTCCTAGACGAAACTAAGACCAAGTCACACCAGCGCGACCGCCTGGCCCGCCTCATGCACACCGCCACACAACATCAAGGAAAAGACGGTGTTATCAAGAGCCTGGAAGCCAAGTATCTGCCGGACACGCCAACGGAAACCCACCCGCCGTACGGGGGGCTGCCCAACGCGTGGCTCGACCGAGACATTACCACGTCAGAGGTGCGGGTAGCGCTGCACGAGCTCAATACCCGCTCGGCAGCCGGCCTTGATCTCGTTACCAACAAGATGCTACGCAACCTCGATAATGCATCGATCGAGCCCCTAACCCGTTACTTTAACGAATGCTGGCGTTCGGGCAAACTCCCCGGACAGTGGAAAACGACAAGAATGATTTTGATCCCGAAACCGGGCAAACCACCGGATATTGGCAACCTGCGTCCCATCTCGCTCACGTCCTGCGTGGGCAATGTGCTGGAGCACGCGGTAGCCACCCGTTGGCAGGAATACTTGGAGAAGGATGGCCTCTATCCAGACAAGATGATCGGCTTCAGGCACAGATTCAGCACACAAGACGCCATGTTACAACTCAAACAAGAAATCATCGACAACAAACACAAGACAGCAAAGTAATTCTGGGGCTTGATTTACAAAGCGCATTCGATAAAATCAAACACTCAGCCATATTAGCACAAGCATCAAGACTTAACATGGGGGTAATGAGCTACAATTGTATCAAGGACTTGTTGCCAAACTGCACGGTGGAACTGCACGTCGGAGACCTCAAGCTTCCCGAACGCAAGCTCGGCAGCATGGCTACACCGCAGGTTTCGGTCATCCCGCCATTGCTCTTCAACCTCGTCATGATCGGTGTAGCGAGGGCATTGGCGGGGACCGGCGTCAGGCACACGATCTACGCCGACGACATTACCCTGTGGGCGGCCGGTGGCACCGACGCCAGCATCGAGCAACAGCTGCAAGCGGCGGTTACCACCATTGAGCAGCACCTTGAAGGCACCGGCCTAGTTTACCCTCACGCCAAATCCGATCTGTTCGTCCTCACATCGCTACGACCGTGGCGGAAACGCGCTCCCCCTAGGGAGTGCGATCACATCAAGATCGTGACAGCATCAGGGCAACGCATTCCCGAGGTTTCCAAGATCAGGGTCCTGGCTCTCCTGCTAAACAAGAGCAGCCGCAACGACGAGACCATTACCAAGCTTAACACCAAGGCAATGGACGCAATCCGGCTCATGCACCGAGTCTCGACGCAACGGGCGGACATGCGTGAAGACAGTGCGTGCGCCTTGTCCAGTCGTTCGTGATCAGTCAGATCACATACATTGCGCCCTACCTCAACTGGCACGTCACCGACAGGACCAAGATCAACACGCTGCTCAGACGGGCTTATAAGACGGCGCTGGGCTTAACGGAGACCACAAGTACGGCTCGGCTCCTGCAACTCGGTGTCCATAACACCCTAGAGGAAATATCCGAGGCGCAGCTCACCGCGCAAATGGAGTGCCTCTCTACCACCAAGACGGGACGCAGTATCCTGGCATCCCTAGGTCACAACCCCCGAGCTCCCAGGCGGCAACCGTGCGAGATCAGCGAGGAGGCGCAGGCCCACATCTGCGTGGACCCCATCCCAAAAAACATGCACCCTGAGTATAACCAAGAACGGCGGCAGGCGCGGGCCAAGGTCCCCACCGAGCAACACGCCCAAGACCCCCACGCCCGATACGTAGACGCATCGGAATACCAACGGGAAGGCTTTGCGGCAGTGGTCGTTGCGGCGGCTACCGGCACCAAGACGACGGCAGCGAGCGTGCGGTGCACAGACGCCACAGACGCCGAGGAGGTTGCCATCGCTCTGGCGATCTCCGAGACCGAGTGTCGCACCGTGCTCAGCGACTCGAGGAACGCCGTGCGCAACTTTGCAAAGGGGTGAGTGTGCGCGCCGGCGGCTGCCATCATCGCCAAGCTGAAGTTCCAAGGTATCGGTACGAGCTAGTTGGTACTCGTAGGCAAGACAAAGGACGGAGGGGACACGGACGAGCGCTCGTCCGTGTCCCCTCCGTCCTTTGTCTTGCCTACTGCGCTCTACAGTGTTTAGATGAAGTTCCAAGACCAAGGCATCACCATCCGCATCAAATGGTTCTCCCGCTCACGCGGGCAAGTGTGCATCTAAACCGAACGACAACGAGAAGGCCCATTCGGCGGCGCGAGCGCTTACCCTCCGCTCCCCCGAGAGTGACCGTTACGTGTGGTGTTTCGAAACCAAGGACCGAATGGCCAGTTATGGCGAAGTGACTAAGTCTTATCGCCTAGCTCGACGGACAATTAATGCCGCCTCCCCACCCGGCACTCAGTCGGGAGGAGGCCGTCATCCTAAGGCAGCTACAGACCGGGTCACTCCCCGCCCCGGCAGTTCTACACGTGCTTCACCCAGAACTCTATCCGAGTGGTGTGTGCAGTGTTTGCTCAGTGGGTCCGGCGGACCAATGGCACATCATGTGGGACTGTGCCAGGTTCCCGAACGAAGCTACCTCCAGGACATACCCGCCCGAACTTCAAAGTGCAGTGCAGTGTACAGACAAGGACACTCAACTATGGGCCTTCCAGCAGGCCCGGGGTGCGCTCGAAAAGCACAAGCCTCACGACCCGCCACAAACGGGCCGAACTGGGGCATTGCAGAGTAGGGCATAACTCCGGGTCGACGCTTGGCCAACGTCACGACGCTTTAAACCGTCGGTTGCCGGCATTTAATAAAGTTACTCTTATCCTATCCATAATCAGTTACTCAAATTCCGCAAATATGGCGCTAGTAGTGTGAAAAGAAAATCAGAGCCCTTCCGCCCTACGAAGATGGAAGGCAGCGAAGCTTTAGCTATGGTGGGTTTTTGAGTGCCAGGTGCATCTCTGCGTGCTTCTTAAGAACGCACGTGACCTTCCAAATAGTCCAGATGGTTCCACATCGGCTCCGTGTTTCTTGATGAAACAAGCAGTTTTATTTCGCGGAATCCTATAACATAAGTATCAACGAACTCGTGAAGTTCTGTGCTTTCAGCTGACCATCACACGCCCAAGGCACTGCGACAATAGGGCCACAAGAAACACGTAAATATCTTCAAGACGTTAAGCCTTAAAGCGCCGGAACGTCGACGGAGCCGGCTCGTGCACCGCTGCTTCGGCCGCCGCTGCTACGGCCGTCTCTGCAGACAAAGCAGCCGCTCGTGCCGCTGCAGGAATGCTCCTCTGCGTCATCGCCTCGTGCTAAACTGGCACCGCTAGCAATGCCTAGCGTGACCGGCACCACCGCTCCTTCAAGCAGAGCCCCTACGCCGCAAACTGCGCCTCACCTGCACCCAGACGCTGTATCGCCGATGGATGAAGACACCGAGGTAGTGCCGGTGACCTCACCACAACGGAACCCAACCCATACGGACTCTCAACAGACCCCTTTAATCACGTCGCAGCAAGTCATGCCACCTGAGCAACGATGGAACCGCCGACATATTCACACTCAAGACCAAGTGACCCGAACGGACCGGGTAAGTAGGCCCCGCTTCCAACTTGTGCTAAGACCGCTCGCTAAATGCAGCATCAACGATAGCCCCAAGCCGCTCCACAACCGCTCCACAACCGTATCTAGCGGAACTCGCCTCACACAGATCTGACACAGCAGGGAACTGCATCTACATAACCGTCTACGATGACACACACGTATGTCGCCTTCTTACTGTTGCATTCATCTCTTTCGATCACCGAGGAACGCGCCAATGTGTCCCTGTTGAGGTAAAACTCTCCCCTTCAAACCAAACACCACCAGAGTCGTCAGCACGATTGAGCCAGATGAGACAAACGAAGAAACTCTGCAATGGTTACGATGCGAGAAGGCCAAAATACTAGCCTGCATTCGACTCGGTCGCACTAACCGGGCTGTGATAACCTTTGACTCGCCGACATTACCAAAGGTGGTCAAATATTACATGGCGATTGTGAAGGTGTCCCCCACCAACCCAAAAGGCTTGTGTGTTACAACTGCCATAACGTTGGGCACATGGCCCGCTCTTGCCCAGCACAGGTAGTGTGCAGCACCTGCGGCAAGCACCACCCGGAGGATGAAGGCTGTGGGACCCAAATCTACTGCGTCGCCTGTAAAGAACCCGGGCACATAGCACTAAACCCCACATGCCCCAGCAGAATACCTAAGCCGCCGGCCAACAATGCCCAAAAGGACGCCACCCGTGGGGTCACGTGGGCAGATCGCACTAGGGAACACGGATCTGATTCACCTCGTTCAACTGACCCATCCCTGACCCCGAACACTAACCCTAAGGAACCGACAATGGTCGCCATAATGAATCAGTTGAATGCAATGCGTGCAGATATCCAACAGCTGCGCATAAAAAATCAGCAACTGCGCACCGAAAATCAGGAACTCAACCGTCTTCTGAACAACAAGACACCAGCCCAGTCTAATTCCACAAAGTCTACGTCACCACATGTAATCATGATTCATTTTTTCATTCCTTTGTACCCCGTACTGCTTCTGAGTGGAACTGCCTCCCCTCAGATTTGGTCTCAATAGTGGATAACGTATTGTTTCATGCCGACATCACCAATTTTGTTCTTCACCAAGATCTGTGAACTGTACTTATGCTGTTTGTCCGTTGCTTTATTTATTTTTCTCGGTTGCGTGTATTAGAACCCTTACGCCGCTGTATTTGCTTTTTTTTATCCATTCACTGTATTTACTGCGCTGGCAGCTCTTGTTTCGCGTTATGGCATATAAAAGCAGTGTTAACGTATCTGTTCATGTGTTTGTATTGATTGTATCGTGCCTTCTCTTTGCATTTCGTTTTGTTTCCCACTCCCCTCTGTAATGCGACTGCGCTTGAGGGCGAAATAAATGAAATGAAATGAAATTCAAAGCTTCTCCCGACTTCCCAGACACGACCTAGCCGTAGCAAGAGCACAAAACGTACCCCTACCTCCCAACCGACCACAGAATCTCCCTACCAGTTAGCTCTTCGAACAGTGCGCACAGACATTCACCACGAACGTCAAGCACGCCAAGCGGACCGCAAAAAAGATAAGGAATACTTGGACGACCAACTCTCCCAGATAAGGTCCCTTATTCAGTGCGCAATAAAGAAGCTGCCCTCGTTTGACGATTCTCAGGAACCGCCCCGAAAAGTAACCTTACGAATCTCAAATCCGCAGCAATAGGAACATCACCAACAGCACTGCAATGGAACTGCCGCAGTTTTGTACAGCAACAAACTATTCTTAAACAAACAGAAAATTAAGCAAATACAGCCACTATACATTCTGCTGCAAGAAGCCCGCTGCACGCCTCAGGTTCCAGGATATACCACATATGTAAGCCCCTCCATACCGCACTACACTCGCCGCGACTCCATAACAACTGCTACGGCACCCGGCTATGCGGCCGTGTTAGTGAACTCTTCTTTGAGCAGCCAGCAAGTATGTTTCGCAGAACTCAACTCGAAATTCCACGAAGTCGTTGCAGTGCACACTCGCCTTCCCAGCGGGAAAGCAATTATTGTAGCAACGGCCTATTACAAGCCAGTCACGCTATCCCAAAAACGGTACAACTTCACTTGGATTTCCACCTTGATTTCCCAATTTCGTGGTACTCCGATATTATTAGGTGGGGACTTCAATGCGCAAAGCAACACGTGGGGATACTCTAAAAGTAACCCGCGAGGGAAAGCGCTTGCGGACGCCGCCGACGCATCCAATCTGAAAGAAAAGGTTAGGAGAGGCCCTGACGTCACATTTGTGAAGCCGAGTCCCGCCATGACTTGATCCCACGGTAGAGGTGTGCGCCGAGACGTCGGCGCGCCGCCGCCGACTGTTCTGGCCGCGCCGCCGCCGCCGACACTAACTGATCGGCGCGCCGCCGCCGCCGCCGCCGACGTATTGTTTCGGCGTGATCGGCGCGGCATTTACGTATATAGAATAAAAATGACTTTTAAAAATTAATCCAGCTTTGTTTGAGATTTCGTGTTTTGTTCAAATTTTTTTTCATGCCTCGGGCATTTTTCAATGTCACGTAGGAGAATAATGAAGCAACAGAAAACAAAAGCAACCCTGCTCTCCGCTCATCTGCGCATGCGTGTCGTCTCTAGCCAGAGCAACGTGGGATTGCCTAACTACTCTTTCGCGCGCAAAATGGCGCAACGAGAAGCAGCGGCCTCTGCTACGGTAGCCACGGCCTCGAAACGCCGGAATGACGGCTTGACGGTCGCGTGTACTGAGGTTGCGGATGGAATCGGCGACATATCTGCAACTTGTTGCGAGGAAGAAATTCCTGGCCCCGATGTGTTTAAGATGCCGATTGGAAGTTTTCGGATTGTTCCTTTGCATTCGAAGGGGAAGTCTAGTTTTGTTTGGAAACATTTTGGACGCCTAGCATACATCACGGGGGGAAAGCAGAAGACAGTTGGAACGGACTACTACTGCAAGAGCTGCTTGACCAACTCCTCAAAGAAGGAAGACTCAAAGCCTTTCGAATCGTAAGTAGCGCTCCTTTGTTTCTCTAAGTAACTGAACCGTGGGCTGGCGCCTCGTAGGAATTGTGAAATTTGTGAGACTTAATACCGTGCAGTGCGCTCCTCAGCTGTTGTGCTCGCGAGACCGGCTGCCGTTTTCGCGACCGTACATCAGGACGCCCGTCTAGAGTTCAGAGTTCACATACGTTGAAATTGACGGTGAAATGCGCGCATATCACCTCGCAGGAATTAGCATAGTTTCGGGTTCGGGTGAGGGGGCCGGGGGTGGGGGGGGGGGTGGGGGGGGCGGAATTTCATAACGCCTACCAAGGCGCCTGCCAAACCGTTTGTTGTGAGCAGCCTAATCGTTTAGTTGTGAGAGTTTAAATAATCGCCTGTTTCCTCCGCAGCTGCAACGTGAAACGCTACGCGAGCACCGTAAGCACGTCGAACATGCAGAGACACTTGATGGATGTCCATAAACTGCAAGACGACTGCAAGAAGGCGGCGACAGTCAAAGATTATTTCCGAATGGTTCCCAGGCGCAATGCGACAACGCCATCAAGAAAGAACTTGCTTGCTAGAGACTTGGTCCTTTTGATCGCCAGGGACCTGCTGCCTTTCAACATGGTGAATGGCGAAGGATTACAGGTTGGTGACAAATATAACACACTCTGTGCATTGATGTTCATTTTATGATATAATATAGGTCTGAACAAAAGTTACTTCATTTCTCCTCTGTAGGACTTCCTCATAAAGTATGAAGTGATCAGAGTGCCCCAAGAGCTCCCTGACCGGACGACCTTGTCGAGATCCGCCTTGGATGATGTTTACCGTGCCATGCACGGACAGGTGAAGAAGATGGTGGCTGAGGGGTCTAGGTTCTGTGCCGTCACATACGATCTGTGGACCGACAACTCCAGGCGGCGATCCTACATAACGTTCACCTGTCACCATATTGACGGTAGGTTTAGCATGTTTTCAGTGCAGGTACCAATAAGCGCATGCCTCAACCCATGTAGTAACTTATGGCGCGTGCTTCCAAAATACTTTTTGAAAGTTTTAATTTACGTTATACTTACCTGAGCTTTCAGACAACAAGGCGAAAAAACCCCACATGCTTCGGTTTTGTTTGTTTTGTATCTTGAAAAATACATGTATTGTGTCATGAAAGCATTAAATGATCCCATTAATACTGGGCGAGTGCAGCGAACCCTGAAATGTGTTCAGTTTTGTTGAGGAGGTGAGAGGTTATAGCCAGGGAGTGATTTAGCGAGAACAGAATAATTCATGTAAGTATCCTGATTTAGATTTCTTAGATCTTTTTCTGACCACGCTGTTTTAGGTTGTCATGGTTGCTGTTTTTATTTCAGAGAACTTCGAGCTCGTATCGTTGACCCTGAGCACGAGACACATGACCGAGAGGCATACAGGCGCTGCCATCATGAATGAGTTTCAAAGGTGCCTCGAAGAATTCAACATGGTGGGAAAGGAAGTTTGTGCAGTCACTGACGCCGGCTCGAACATGAAGCGCGCAGCGAGATGCCAGCACAGTGCCGGAGTAAGGAAAACACCTAGATACTTAAATTCACCAACAGTTTGCAACGAGTACCCGTCTATAGCGTAAAAATTTTTCGAGGCATTTCTTTTCTTCGTAAAACACATGTGTACAGGTTTTTTTCAGGTTTAATGACATGTGCCGCTTGTGACACCACAGCTGAATGTTGTCCAAATCGCGTTGGATGTAGCGGAACGATTTTTTTAATGGCTGGCCTTTTTTTAATTTGCGGTTCCGGTTTCGGCGCCGCCGGCGCCGCCGCCGCCAACAAAAATTGGCCGTGCGCCGCCGCCGATGAATACCCGGCGCCGCGCCGCCGACGCCGCCGCCGCCGACAAAAAACGACCACCACGCCGCCGCCGGTCAAAACCGACACGGCGCACACCTCTATCCCACGGAGCCCAGCACTCTATCCCATCATCCTTTGCTATCTCCGGTTTGATTTGACTAACATGGCGTCGCCCTGCCGTCCCGCTTCGAAGCGAAAACAGCTTCGTCGCTAATTCTTCGGTGCGATGTCATGTTCTAAGCTATTGATTTCGCCTTCAATTTGCCCATTCTAACCCTCACCCAAAGTTTCAATCGAAAAACGGCCTTCGTTTTTGAGATAGAAGGACGATTTTTCAGCTCTTAAGCCTGGCAAAGTAGCGTTTGTCGTCGTCATAGCAACAGGCTCGCGGGATGGCGAACGCAGACGACGGGAGCACAGCACTGCGGTCTTTGCGCGCTACGTCCCAGCAGCGATAAATTTAACTTCACTTCACAACGAAGACACACAAAGTGATCAAAGAACGAACTGTGGCTGTCGCCAACGCTGAGCGAAGGGGATTTTCCCGGCAGGTCGCCGGCTGCGGCAGCGGCTCGCTCCGCCGATCACGACGCGACGTAAGCGCCGCTGCGGCCGGGGTACGAGTTAAGGCCGCCTCCGACAACGGAGTTTTCAAACTGGCCTAATCTAAAAACGTTTGTCGTAGCGACTACGCTGGTTTGCAAGTGTAGCGAGTCAGCCACATACCAAGCGCCTTAAAAAAATTTGTCCGTTCTATTCGCCCAAATTCGGCCGCCGCAGTTGTAAACAAGTAAGCAACATTGTCCATGGGCTCAAGAAATATGACATCACTTCCTCCACACTTTTCGCAATGCATTGGGATGCTAGGGGCCTCTCCTGATGATGATGATGAAACAACATTTATTGAGCCCAAAAGATTTGGTGGTGCCCACAGGCACCAGACGGGGGTGGTTCCCTATTCACGGGACCCATATGTCGCCAACAACTCCTGGCCTCTGGCCACGAGGGCTAGCTGGGTCGGCAGGGCGGGGCTGGACAGCAAGGTCTCCCATCGCTCAAGGAGTAGGGGTGGGGTAGTGGAGGTAGGATAGGGGGGTGTAGGAGAGGGAGTGGGGGGAACTGGACTCTTGAGGAACGTGCATTCCGCCATGACGTGCGACAGGGTGCCTTCGGTCTGCTTGCAGAAAGGACAGGTGGCGTCGTGTAACTCGGGATACATTCGATGGAGCAGGGTTGGGTGCGCGAGTGACCCCGCCTGCACTCTGCGCAGGATCGTTTGCTGTTGCCTGGTTAGAGAGCGGTGCGGTTCGGGTAAGGCGCGCCGTTCTTCCCTGTACGCTCGAGTAATCTCTCTGTAGCTTGTCATTGGGCTCGGGGTGTCCGCATCATCGCGCGACTCGGTGGCTGCCCGGAGCGTCATTTCGCGGGCGTGGTAGTCGGCGATGGTGTTGCCTGCTACCCCCGAGTGAGCTGGGACCCACACGAGTTCAACGGCTCGTCCCGGTGTCACCTTCTTGTTCAAAATCGCAAATGCCGCGGAGGAAACGCATCCCCTTCGATAGTTGCCGTACGCAGTCTTGGAGTCCGTGACCACGGCCTCGAAGTCCGGTTGAACGAGCGCCAGAGCCACAGCCACTTCTTCTGCCGTCACGGGATCTCTCGTCTTCGTCGACGCTGTGCGATCAGTCGGTCGTGTGTCGTAACGACTGCCGCCGCCCGGTCGCTGCCTTTCCTAAGCGAGGCGTCCGCGTATAGAACCCGGGGATTCTCCTCCAGCTGTCGGGCCAGGGCCTTGGCCCGCGCATCGCGCCTCCCGTCATCCTTACCCGGGGTCATGTTCCGGGGTAGGGGCTTGGTTTCGATTGCCTCCTTCCACCTCTCGGGTAGGGGCGCCGTCGTGGGTATCGATTCTATCCGCCATCCCAGCTTGCGAAGGACGGCGCGTCCGTGTTCTGTTCTACTGAGTCTGACGCGTTGATTAGAGAGGTGAGCTTCCACCAGCTCGCCGACTGTGTTGTGGACGCCCATGTCCTGCAGTCGTCGGGTCGACGAGTATATGGGAACGCCCAGAGCTTGTTTCGTTGCCTTGCGAATGAGCGTGTCGAGGGTGCAACTAGTGTCACATGGTGTTTTTCGTGCCTTTATAATCGCTTTCGGAGCGAATAAAGCTCAGTTGTTAGTGCGCCCCTTTCCTGTCTGTTTTACTTCCTCCAGTTGTGCCTGGCGCTTAACCTGTTCCCATGATGAAGTACCAACTAGCTCGCATCGACACATTAATTCAGTTAATACAAGCCGCAACAGAACCCATCACCCTCCTCGGCCTACCAGTCGGAACAAAGAACAGCGCTGAAATATGGCTGCAGAAATTGAAGCAAAAGTGGAAGGGTCTGCTCCACACCATCCGCAGACTTTCGAACAAGTACGGAGGAGCAACCCAAAAGGCCACCCTGACAATGACAAGAGCTGTCACAGTGAGCACTCTCACGTACGGCGCTCTCGCCTACGAACTCAACAAAAGCCACACAAGAGCCCTCCAAGTGTTGCACAGGGCAACCCTCCGAACCATCAGTGGTTTGTCTAAGCACACACCTAACCAGAAACTTGAACAGGCAGTTCCCCTTCCTCCCATTGAGGACATCATCAACGAAGCCAAGGTGCAGGCTGAATTCAAACGTCCTTTAACACACCAAGGACATGCCCTTACTGCATGGGACGTGCGCAGCCCACCAACACCCTGCACTTTCCCCACCCCACTTCACCCATGGAGTCGCCCAGAAATCGTACCCACTACGCACAGCAAGCCGATTGGGCGCAACAATGCTGCACTCCGCCAACAACGCGTCCGACGCCTTCAGATGACAAAACTCTAAAACGAAGTTGACATCTACACGGACGGTAGCGTAAGCTTAAAGGTCATCGGACTGGCCTGGACATTCCCGGAGGTTCCTGCCCTCTCGGGGTTCCTGCCGAGGTTCCTGCCCTCATGAGCCTTGAAGCAGAACTGCATGCCATCAACCATGCCATGACATTCCTTGCGTATGATACTGATTATCCGCTTCCGCTATCTATTCGTATCCTCATAGACTCGTATGATGCACTGGAAACAATAAGATCTCACAAGACCACAAAACCCCTGGCACATCAGATATTATACCAAGCGCGACTTTTGCAACGTAACAAAACACAAGTCCGCATTGACTGGGTACCGGGCCAGAACCCTCTTCCCCAGGAAACCAGGCGGCCCATGAGGTCGCACAGGAGAGTGCACATTTACAACCCCCACTGGCGCCTGACGAAGAGCCGGCACGGTCGCCTGTACCTCCACCGGCGATTCTACTCCACCGGTATAAGAAGGGCCGAAGAGAGCGGCTGAAAAACAGAACTCCAGCAGGATATTTGAGCGCTTTACCACCGCTACCCCGCTCCAGTGAAATCTTTCTCAACAAATTTCTCACCGGTGCAGCCTACACACCTGAAATGCATCGTAAATGGTACACTCCCCATTTACCCCCAAGATGCCCATACTGTCACACCAGTACCTCAGCAGACCTCACTCATCTCGTGTGGCCATGTCCTACTTTTGCCAAACACCGAACATTCACGGCACCACAACTGCACCCTGATCCCCAACAACTTGACAAAACATTAATCCAACAAATAGCACTTTATTCTCTAAAGAGCGATCTGGCACGAGTTGTCTGAGCGGAGACCTCACCGGTCCTACTCACAATGGACTATTTTGCCTGGCCCACCAGTTGGGATGGACTCATTTTAAGCGTGAACCTGAAAAGAACTGAACCCTCATAAGCGTGAACACGAAGCTACACAGTGCAAGCCAAGAACTGTACTACTAGTACCAGTGCTTTTACTAACCTCTCCCCTTTCCATTCCCCTGTTTAGACGAGCGGTCTCCCATTTTCAATAAAAGCTTTACTATTACTCTTAATACCAAACACCTTCCTTCAATTCCTGCTGCTCCTCTGAGCGAGCGACACGCGTCGCGTATACCTGCTCATTTTGCTGCAAATGTCGAAAGTCGACAGTTTTCTGCAGGCCCTGTGTCAGGTTCTCAACAATTATATTTACAAGATAGGAACTTAGTGAACGAGACTAGTTCTCACAATACCCGAAACCCAAACAATATATACACAATAAGGTAAAGAACAATGGTGAACTAATGAACAATGAACTAATGAACAATGGGGGAACGGCAACAAAGCGGTATAGGAAATGGCAAAGAGTTTGAGCAAAATAAAGAAAATTACAGCATGTTCCCGTAGGGGAACCCTGAGTAGTATGCAAAGCAGCCATGGGGTCGATTCAAGTGCCCATTAGTTTTCAGTTCGTCGTTTCCGTTAGGTTGAGGTACGTAGCTACCGTTATATTTACAGTTTAAGTTTCCATGGTAACTACCACACTTTTCACTTACCGGAACTACGAAATGGGAACTTGTGTTGAGCCCATGGCTGTTTAGCATACTACTCTGGCTTCCCTTACGGGAAGATGGTGTAATTTTATTTGATTCGACGGGGCTATGTCCCTCCGTTGTCGTTGTTGCGCCGTACACACCTCCACTGCGCATGCTCGGCTTGCTGAACGCCCGGTGGTGTCTTACCCTTTAATGGCTCCTTGAGCGACAGTGTTACCGGTGTCTTCCTGGACCGGCCCGAGATGAGCCGAGCATGCACAGTGGGTGTGTGGACGGCGCCACAACAAGGGAGGGACATAGCCCCGACCATGACATGCTGGAGCGACAGTGCTGCCGGTGTCTTCCTGGGCCGGCACGAGACCAGCACGCTTCCCCTTAAGGGCTCCTGGAGCGGCAGTGTTGCCGATGTCTTCCTGGGCCGGCGGATGGATGGACGACGGACGACGGAGCCGAGAGCAAGAGATGATTTGCATCTAAAAGTTACAGTCGGGAAATGGAGCAATAGGTCACAGTACGTGGGTATTGCCCGCACAGGTCCGCGGAAGCGTAGAAATGTCCAGGTAACATGTCGAGGCCACGATGGTAGAGCGCGCACCGAGCTCCCGTTGCACTGTCATGGCGCACGCAGCTCTCTTGAGGTGTCGCTATCTCCTACCGACTTCCGGCCACCCGACTCACTTGCGAAGAAGGCCTCCTAGAGGTTGCGGTTGTGGAGGACCTCTTGGGGCACAGCACGGGTCCGGTCGGCCGACCGCTGTGCATCCCCGTCACAGTCCACCCTCCGACTCTTTACAGGATCGCTTCTCTTTCAATTTTCGGCGCTGGCGCCTTGCGATTGGCTGGCTCATGAGTGTAGGGTGAGTGACCCTGCAAGACAATGGTGATGATGGGGCTCTTGGGGTGTTTGGATCCGGCACCTGCCCCGCAGCGTGCGTCTTGGTCACCGCCGTCTTTGTTTTTCACTTCACTGCGTGACACCCTGACACCTCGACACCCTGACACCACGTCGACACACGAATGTCCCTCTTCCCTTCCCCACCAACCTCTCACTCTTCCCATCCTGGCTCGCTCCTCCCACTATAGACATGGTGGAAGTTTGCTCAAGTCAATTCAATTTCCCCACATTTCACTGCTCGCACGCCATCTATTAGAACCTTTCGTTGCTGTTGCCCGTGACTGGAATGCCACCACAAGGTCTAGGCTCGGCCGCGAACTTTTTTTTTGTATTTTTGGGTCAAAATATTGTTTTTAACGCCTATCGCAAAAATCCAGCACACATCCATGTTCAATCAAAAGAGCACTGCCAGTAGTAGCTATGTGGTGATGTTTTGCCTCAAATATGCCCAATGTTTCTCTTGTGCTCAACTATGCTGACAAGTATATCAGAGTTGGGGGTTCGCAAAGGTTCTTGCCTATATAAACTTGTGAAAGAGGTGCCGGGGGTGGCGAGTGAGAAAATTCTTTGATTTACTGGATCCTAGCCATACACAGCTTAGGTGTAAAAAAAAAAAACATCAGTGCTCTTCCAATGTGTGAAGAAGGATGTGACCAGCGAAGCTGGTCCCAGCGCAAGAAGAGCACGAAACAAAGCATTTGTTTGTAATTTTCGATCGAGCATACTTCCTAGTTAATTAGCTGAATGAAACGTGGAAGGATTACAGTTTTACTCTAGTGGACTAACATGGGGCTGTGCGTTTCCCTATCGCGTCGAAGTCATCTTGTGTGCAACATACGAACCCAAACCGCTTGACCACGACGGTCAGGTGTCGGGCCCGGTTGCGTCGGGCCGTGAGACGACCACGTTGAAATCTCCTCCACCAGCAGAACGGGTATGTCATTCGTGAGTGCATGAAGTTTGCCTGCGCGTGCATGCCCCTCCTTCCCCCTTTCCCCATATGCACGCATAAAAATGGCTGGGGAGAGATAGACGCCTCTTGTGGGGAGCAGTATACACGACTCGGGAAAGAGGTGGCGGGGGTGGAGACGTAAAGTGGGCAAGTAACCATATTCCCATTGATGCTTCACTGCGCAACACCCAATGTGGGAAAGCCAGTTTACAAAGGTTACAAAGGCCAAGATTACGCCGATCTCCTTCAAGCCGGCTTCACCTCTAAACAAAATTCACTGCTGGGAAGGCATATTTCCAGGAACAATATGAGACGCCAAAATATGGAGGCCCTTCGACCTTGCTGTTCTATTTTTGTGAATTTTTCTATACGCTAGAAGAAGTCGCCGAGTTTTCGTCCTACATGTCTAGTTTCCTTACACACGGGTGCGAGAACTGTGGGAATTACGCATAGGATGCTCAAATCGAGCATAGGATGCTCAAACCGGCCTGAACAGCCCCGTAAAGAGCGAACACAGTGGAGCCTCGCGACGAAGCCCACAGATGGCGCCACGCGAACGAGCCCATAGGCAATCACGTGCCAACGCACTCGTCCGCGTCACGCCACCCGCAGAAAAAAGGTTGGAATTGCTCGAGGGTTGGGTTGTAATGGGTCAGGGCCTGTTGGAAATTTGGTTTATCAGGGATTTCACAATGGATTAATTGGTTTACGGGTGTCAAGGGTTGGACATTAATTATTTGCCTGCACGCTTCCTTCCGGTAGTGGAGGGGTTGTTTTTAAAGCAAAGCTTATACCTCTACCAGCCAATGGTTCTTTCGTGGCGTGCGGGACAACAAACTCCCAAAGCGGCTGCTGAGGGAAGGGCGGTTTTCACTCACGGAGCACAGTGTTGGTGGCGCGGCGAATTTACCAAGCGTTCCCCGCGCGCTCACGCCGGCGGCCGCATCGGCGCGACCCGGCTTTGTCGTCTGCTTTAGCGACGGTTGTTTTGGGTCTGTTTTGGCGCAGCTTCTTGTCCATTGTGCGCTTCCTTCGCACGTCTTGATTGAATTGTTCGACAGCACCTCCTGGGTAACCCGGACACAACGGAATTAAGTGGTCGTACGGCAAAGATACGTTGGACTAGTTTGCAGGGCGGGAAAACAAAATGTAGAGCTACCACATACAGACATCTGGCCGCTAGAGAACGCTACCTTTTGCGCACTACTTGCCACAAATGAAACTCCATTTTCTAAATTGGTGAATACCAATTCGGTTGTGTTTTAAAAGGTATTACAAAAGGCGAAAGTAGCAACTGATTCTGATAAATAGCGATTATAAGAGTTCCCTCAGCTTTCTCGTAATTCTCTAACTTTAAACTAACTAGTTTAAACCGGTATAAATAGGAACCACTAAGCTCACATGCCATATTGTTTCGGTGTCTGCACTTGTGTCGCGGTGGTGTAGCCCCGAGCGAGCACATCGGAATGGCTAGGTTCCACTGTCTCACCATTCGACAGACGCTCATCGCTATTTTCTTTCGGTCGACGCACGTCCGGGCTACAGCGGCGGCTTCCGCCACTCTAGCCCGGCCGTGGCCGACGCTTCCGCGTTCGGAACGCCACCGCTGCGAACTTCTAAGTATAACGGCAGGCAGAATCTCTGGTTTCACTCTTCGTAGAGCCACGTGTATGAACTCAAGTGGCGTCGCATTAGCAATTGTTGTGGGTGTCGTTTACAGCTTTGCTTTGCAACCACAAGCTTCAAAGCGTGGATTGGTGCCAATTTTTTTTGTACCTCCCGCGTTCCAGGAAACGTAGAAATCCAATTGGCTTTTGCCTTAAAAACAAGATTTCCATACCATGAAACGTTTCGTTGGTTAACAGGCTACAAGTATACATTACCTTTGTACGGCACTATGTGACTCACGCTCTGCCCACTTTTGGCAATTTAGCGGCGGTGCACGAAAGGGGACTGCTGTGTATTTATTAGCCTGTGGCATAACGATGTGTTCAGGACTCCGCGACTGCGAGTGACTTCGTGTTCGCTGAGGTGCCCTAACCTACGGCTGCTACTATCCAAGCGACCGAAGTAAACACACTCCACTCGCATTTCTCATCTAGGTCCCCATTCACCGCCCTTTGCTTCGAGAACAACATGAAAAGGACAGCATTTAGCACGCTTATAAGCGACCTACCATGAAAAATTATGGAATTCATTCGTTAGCCACATGATGATCGCTTTCCTCCGTGGACAAAGCAGGGTTAACAAAACAGTGTGCAGTCTGCTCCCTTTTTGCTAAATGACCCACATTCATGCCCATTGCAGCGGATTAATATCTGTACTGATGGCTCAAAAACAGCGTCTGGCTAAAGTTACGCTTCCGTTAGCCCACATCTTGGAACGAGATAAGTGTGCTGCCTTTCCCATGGTAAATTTGTCAACGAAATCTATCATCATCATCATCAGCATCATCATCATCATCATCATCATCATCATCATCATCATCATCATCATCATCATCATCATCATCATCATCATCATCATCATCATCATCACACATCGTCGTCATCATCATCATCATCATATCATCATAATCATAATCATCATAATCATCATAATCATCATAATCATCATCAGCAGCAGCAGCAACAACAACAACGACAAGAGCATGGTTAGGCCCACTGCAGCGCGAAGGCCTTACCCATTGACTTCCAACCATTTTCAATCGTTTGAAAATTTCCGTATTTTATCACTCCATCGTGTTATTGGCCTTCACTTTCTGCTATACCCGTCCCTTGGTATCCACTCTGTTACCCTAGTTGTCCACCAGTTATCGGTTCTTCTCACTACATGGCCAGCCCAAGCCCATTTCTTTTTCTTTCTTTGAACTACGATCCACGTTTCTTGTCCCTGACAGTTATCCCTAACGTCATTCGTTCCATGGCCGATTGAGGAGACCAAAGTTTGCTTTCCGTTTGTTTAGTAAGGCGCCAATTTTCACCTCCGTATGCTACAGTGGTTGTATATTTTTCTTTTGAGTGACAGAGGTAGCTTACTTTGCATTATTTGGGAGTGCTTGCCGAGTTCTCCCCAACCCATACCTATTCTGCGCCGGATTTCTCTCTCGGGGTTGGAATCAACACTAACCACCTCTCCGAAATACTAGTTGTATTAGGTGCTGAGCACCTTAGTACCGCACACTGTCCGTCCGCGTCCGTGCGCAGAGCATTTACAATCGCAAAAAATCACAGAGGCACCGGCAGGATTCGAGCCTATGTCTGGTAGGCCAGACAGACTCAGTGTCAGGCGTCTCACCCATTGGGCTACGACCGTGAGTTAGTACCCGATAGTCAAACGGCTTACTCCCTCGCCTGTAACGGTGCGGAGTGTATACGTTGGGACCTCCCAATGTCCGTCTGCGTCCATCCGTTCCCACACCACCATCAAGCGAAAATCAAGCGAAATTCGGTTTGAGCCGTGAGTTGCAGTTTAATTTAGGGAATAATCAAGGTGCAACTCACGGCTCAAATCGAATGACGGTCGGGGCGCAACCTGGATGTCATTTCGAGTCCCCGTACTCCGTACCCTCGCTATCATCCACGGAGTGGAGATGCTGCCATTTTTTCTTTTACTTCTTCTAGCGTTTCGTTTCCTCAGCTGAAGGAGGTGCTTTCGGCAGGCACATCCTCCATATTTATATTTGGCCCCACGGCCGCGCTTTCTGATTGCAGTTCCTCGAGCATTCTGTGCAGATGTTCTGCAGTCTCTCTCAGCAATACTGTGTCGTCAGCAAATCTCAAATGTCTGAAGTAGTATTCTCCGTTTATCCTTAATCCTCTCTTTTCCCTGTCGAGCTTTCTGAATACCGCCTCGAGACATGCTGTGAACTAGTCTGGCGAGATGGCATCTCCCTGTCTTACTCCCTTTCCGTGCTCACCGCACCCGTGCTAAAAGTAGCACGGGTGCGGTGAGCACGGAACCAAACGCTTTCTCGTAATCAATAAAGGGCATGTAAACGGGTTTAGTGTATTCTGTGGATTTTTCTATAACTTGATTGACAACATGGATGTGATCCATGTTGTCCTTTTCCTAACCCAGTATATCATTTATCCAGTATACCATTTCCTAACCCAGCCTGCTCTCTGGGTTGTTGGGAATCCAGGCTGTCACCTATGCGGCTAAGTATAACTGAGGTGTTTACCTCAGCTTGTAAACAACTGATAGTTGGATGATGCATGTGTAATTCTTAATCAGAATAATGTTGGCGTTTTTCCAGGCTATGGGCATTTTTTGAGTCCTTGAGCATTCCGAAAATAGCGCAGGAAGTTTTTCCAGTACGAAATCTCCTCCTGGTTTCAAAAGATACACGGTTAGGCCGTCGTCACCTGTTGATTTTCCTTTTTTCGTGCTCTTGAGAGCCTTTCCTACTAGCTCTTTAGTTACGGGAGGGACTCCGGAAGTTAAGCTTGCGAAGTTCACAGTTAAGCTTGTAAGTTAAGTTTGCCAAGTTTCCCCTGGTTTAACGTCGCGGGCATACTGTTTGGTGTACAGTCGTTCTGGTATACCTTTATTATCTCGTCCATATGTGCGTAAGGTTCCCCTGCTCGTCTCTGAGTGCGTACATACATCCTGTCTTTGCCGGCGCCTAGCTTCCTGCTAATTGCTTTCAAGTTTCCTCCTATTTGCAGCGTTTCCTCAATCACTACCGTGTTATATGCACGAATGTCGTCTGTTTTACTTTTGTTGATCAATTTAGACAGCTCTATTAACTCAGTTTGATCCACCGCACTTTACACCTCCAGGTTCTTACATTTTGCAAAGAGGTCCTTCGTTTTCTTATTCAGTTTTCCCGTTTCATTCCGACATGCTGCATCTCCCACAGCTTCTGCACATCCTGTGATTGCCGTTGTTAAGTTGTCATTTAGCCTGTCTAAATTTTAATCGTTCTCGTTTAGAAGCGTAAATGTGTTGTGAAGAGTTTTTAAACTCCTCCGTCTTGGCTCTGACTGACTCCATGCTGGGTTTCTTACTTTTCACGACTGTCCCTGTTTCTCATTTGAGATTCAGTCTTACTTTGCATTTAACCATCCTTTGATCGCTGTTCCGAATCTTACTTAGCACCTCTACGTCCTGAAAAATACCTGGATTGTCACTTAAAATGAAGTAAATTTCGTTTTTTGTTGTTCCGTCGGGACTTTTCCATGTCGATTTCCTACTCTTTCGTTTGTAGAAGAATGTGTTCATCAACCGCAGGTTAATTCTATCCGCAGATTCTACCAGTGTATCTCCTCGGCTGCTGCGAATAATCTGTAGCGAAGTTTCCCACTGACCTTTCTCCCATTTGCTTCTTTACCGACCTTTGCATTAAAGTCTCCCATCACAATCGTGAACTGTGTTGACCCCTTCTTCATAGCTGATTCCACGTCCTCGTAGAAGATGCCTACAGCTTCATCATCGTAGCTAGTTGTTTGCGCATAGGCCTGCACTATCTTTAACCTGTAACGCCAGTTTAGCTTGATCACAACGGCTGACTCTTTCGTTAATGCTCAAAAATTCTTTCACGTTCCCTGATACTTCTCTGTGGATTAATAATCCTACTCCATGTTCTTTTTTCTCTTGGAGTCCTTTGTAGCTCACACGAAACGACGGAAGCTAAACCACACAAAATTTCTTTGGATGTACTTTTTTTAAAAGTCAAACGTGAGCCATACTGTATGACTCCAAGCCAACAAATCTTCTCGACAGCCAGCACCTTGTCACCCTCATATGTCTAAGCTACCCAGGGTAATAGCTACATGGGTCCACATCCGGATGTCAATGCATGCAAAATTGCAGTGGATGGTTCGTATGGCGTTTTGATGAGTGCATGGGCATTCTTTGTTCGAATTATATTTCGCAATTGTTTTCATCGCTCAGAAAGCTCATTTGGTGTTCTTTCTAGTTATATATCGAACTTTAATTGTAGTGTGTAACCTTCTATCTGTTGTCCGAGTTTTTTGTTTCTTCAATACTTCACAGTTGCTCGTTACGGCGACGACGGTGACCGTCTTTGTCAACATTTTCCAATTCCATCATGAGCAAATCAATCAATCAATCAATCAATCAATCAATCAATCAATCAATCAATCAATCAATCAATCAATCAATCAATCAATCAATCCGTCCCTCCCTCCATCCATCCATCCATCCATCCATCCATCCATCCATCCATCCATCCATCCATCCATCCATCCATCCATCCATCCATCCATCCATCCATCCATCCATCCTGTTTCCCTCTAGTCTGTGTCCCTGTATTATTTTCTTCTTTTGCTGCTTCACGGGAAGGAAGCACCAACTGAACCACTGGTGCGCCTTAGCCCGAGCACACTCACAATCTACGTATATTAAGCGTTCAGTCTCTATCTTTTTTCGCATGAAATTTAAATGACTCTTACGCGAAGGGCAGGTCTTATTACTCATTATAGCGGAGCGCAACTTTTTTATATCCCTTTGCGTATACGCAGCGCTGTTCCGTTTGCTTAACTCTCCCTCAGAGCTTTCTAGTATAAATAAAAACAAAAAGCAGCCAGAAAAAAATCCTAATCCACGTTGTATCGGCGTGCGTTTTGCGCAGCTTGAGGAGCGTGCACCACATACGTGGAGAGTTTTAATGATAGCAGCGGCAGCCAAATTTAATAGGAAGGAGAGCGTTATCATGGTGAACGGAATTCCTGAAGTGCCAAACATCGCTGCTGGGCAACATTCCCGTTAAACTCGCAGAAACATTGAATATGCGCCCAGAGAATTGAAGAAGAGGGGGGCGGGGTGCTTCAGGGAACGCTTCTGTATTTCTTGTTCCGTTTTCTTTCTTCTAACTGGCGCGAAAAATACAAAAATAAATAAATGAGTTATGAGGTCGGAGCGAGAAAAAAGAAAAAAAAGAAAAGAGCTATGAGGTCGGTCCTTGTTAATATTTTCGCAAATTGGAACGAACCCCTTTCTCCATCCGGGTCCACCGACGTCGTGCAGTCGTTGCTCGCTCTTATTGCTTTCGCAACTGTCCACATTCATTTACTTTTTCAGCTGCGTTGCTGGCCACTTCACTATCTTTGCTCGCTAACCCTTGCCTGGAGTGGTCTTTCAATGTTGCAAAAGAGCAGTTATTGTGCAGTGCCTGCGGCGGTGTTCTATTGCGGAAGCTTTCCTCTATATTGCCGGGTCGTCGGATCTGGGGCAAGCGGGCAATGAAGAGGATTGCGCTATGAAGAGATACTTCAGCATGTAACATATATGTTCGCACTTTGCATGGGGCACTAATCTGAAAATGAGGACGATTTCGAAAATGCACCATACTTCTTTCTGCACCACAGTTTTTTGAACGCTGGAAAGGATAAGCGGCTTTTCCTAATCACTTACAACTCTTGCTCTTCTTGAGGCATTCCGACCTCTTAATTTCGCATAAAACCAACCAAAATATGCGGCTTGGCCATTTCGGAACACGTAACTCGAAAACCCGGAACGCACAATCATTCGCACAAAAATGAGAAAGGGCCAAGAATGAACCATCCTGGTTCCACAGGCAATAAGGAAGAAAGGGGACGGGTGGTGCGCCCAGCTTTAATTCGCTTATTAGAGGACATTGGTGCGCGTGCGCATGCGCCGTGTAGTCAGTATATAGTAAAGTGCCTTCATCGGATTTTAGCTAAGTAGCGACAACAGCTGATGTGCCGACGCGCGCTGCTATTGGCTACCGCCAAGGAGTTTGGGGTTCCCCCCTGCGTTTCCTTTTCCGGTCCGCCATGGACGATCAAGCTGGGCTTTGAAGATGAAGCGGACGTTCTTTCTTGTGCGCACCATTCGTAGTCGCCAGTGATTTTGCGGCACTTCCCAGGTGGGTATTTCATTTCGTGTATGGCGGGTTCTCACCCCGGTGAACGACACTTACGAGATGCAGGACCGTTGCGTATTTGAGTGCGCGACACAATCGGCTTTGTTTGCTGCGCCGTTCGGCAAGCTCAATGCCGAACGCAACAAAGCTTGTATGCGTAAGATAAAATTAAAAGTCCCGATTCTTACAAAACGGAGCAAACTATGCCAGCTGAGTTCATGTCTTACTGCAACACCCAACGGCCGCAACGCAGCTCGCGCGTATTTGGGCATCTGAGAGCCGTATTGACCGCGAGCGCTTTGTTTTTATGCGCAAAACGTGAAATTGTGAGGGTGTGTCAGGTCATCAAAGGAGTCGTTGGTCAGGCAAACTTGCGTCAGTACGTACGATCCTTTGCACCAAGTTTTTACTATGAACTCCCCCAACTTTCCTGCTGAGGAAGGTTCAACGAGCAACAGCGAAAAATTGTAAGTTCAATACAATGATTGGCGAATAACTTTTCTTCGTTTAAATTGTTGCCTGTATAACATGGATTATAAGCGCGCCAGTTTGTACATATCTGAACGATGTGCTCCTTTGTCGTCTTTTTTTTTTCTCTTTTAATCGCTCAGCAACGTCAAGCGGAGGGCAACAATAACACCATTCCTTGGACGTCCCACAGTCGGCCGCAGTCGCTTCACTGTAGATCAATAAATTTTTCTAAACCATCACGGGACGGTTTTCCATATTTCTTCAATTTTGTAGGCAACAGTTGTCATTCGTTAAACGAAGTACATGACTTGTTAAACAACATCTTCTAATGCACCTTTCTGCGCTCAAGTATTGACAGCTACAGTACCTGAATTTTGTGCCACATATTTGTTTCTCAAGCTCTTTAGGGTTATGCGATTTTTGCTCATAATTTGTGTTGAAGATAGAACCCGTTGGTTGTGTTAGGCTGATTTCATTTCCCGATAATCAGCTAAATGTTTCACTTTGACAAAACTTACTCTCTTAATCAGAATGTAAATTAAAAGCACTACGCATACAAAACAATTAACTACAACCATAAAGAGTCTCTAACGTGCATTTTTCTTTTCAAAAGGCGGACTCAACAAAAAATAGAAAAAATACTGGCGAAAGGGCGCTAGATGGATGACACGGAATTCGTCTACCTCGCTTATAAAGAGGCTTACCCAGTTTTCATTTAAACATGACGGACGTAAACTACAATTAGGCGCCTTAAAGGAGCCATGAAGAGAAAATGCAAGTTTGGTTCATAAGAAAGGCTGCTTTGCCCAGATAAAAATGATACCGATTTCATCGCAAACTTCGAAACAATAACGGAGATATTAAGGAAAACGTGTGGAGCTGTGGCGACTCGCTAGCCAGTTTCCGGCAACTTTTCTATGACGTCACAGAATCTTGTTTGGGCGATTGACGGCGGCCGAACTAATCAATCGCCAGGGCACATGACTGGACAATTGTAGTGGGGCGGGTAGTTTCGTTTGATCGAATCACTTGAATGCTAAAGTGCACCTCTGAAAATTATGTTTTTAGTGCTGGCCCATATGACGTCGATCGCGCCGACAACACGTCACGGTGGCGCGAAATTTGAAAGTTCTTAAGTATTTCTTGCATTTTTATCGGTTAAAAACGTCTTTCGTGGCCGGAATGGAGCTGAGTGAGGTACTGAAGCCTAATTCTTTAAAGTTTAACAAAGTTGTATTTTCTCTTCATGGACCCTTTAAAACTGTTTGCAATCTGAACGTAATGCCTATAAGCTGGATTCTAGTCGCCATCAAAGTACTGTTGCCCCGCCACGGTACGCGAATTAGGCACCCTGCAACAGTTTGATACGCGCTTTCATTCTTTCCTTCGCGTATGGAACCACTGCGAAAGCTGGAGTTATCGCCAGCACGGGGGGGGGGGGGGGGCACTGCGTGATTTGCTCGTCGCACCAGATACGCCTTCCATTTCTTCTTTATTTTTGTGGCGTTTTTTTTTTTTAGTTTGTATTGAAAAGCGTTCATCGCTGCTACTGAAGGAAAACCGGCCAACAGCCGCTACATGGCCTTGGTGACGTAATTCGAGCCTTCGAAGAACGTCAAGCCCGGAAAAGAGAGAGATCTTTTGAGCGAGTTTACAAGTTATTTGATGGGCATAGAGCAGTAATTTGTGGCTGAGGAACTTTGCGACCCCCTAATCTAAGTACTGAGTGCGTTGGGTGACTACGTTCCGCAAGAATTTAGGATTTAAAAAAGGGTTGAAAAAAGTGTTTCAGGGTCCCTTTAAAGGAGTACTGACACTAAATTTCTCGCTTTCAGTTTTTATGCTGTAAAGAATACCCAGTAATTACGAAAATCGAACCGAAAGCCGTCAGCCGCCAACACAGAAATAATTATAGCACGTTCATTGCAACCAGTTTCAAATTCGGTCGCCGCGCGGGAAAATGGCCGTTCGAAGGCCAGCCTGCAAGCAGGCCAGTCTGACGTCACGGTCTCACCCGTGACGTCAGGGACGTTCGCCGCATCGTCTGCTACGATTGCACATGGTCCGCACTCGCCCGAGCAGTCGACATGTCGTCTGAATCGTCAGACTCGGATGAGTCGCTGACACCCGACAGACAGAGCAACTTTTTTTGGCCAGGCGATTAGGCCGGCGATGTCTTCGCCGTCGTCCGTTTTTTAATATCACTGCGGCTCGAACCGGCACAGACCGTGATAGCAACAGCTTGTCGCCACTCTTATAATCAATCTGATCGCGATAAAGAAGCTCCACATGCGAGAAAGTAGATGTTAGTGTGGTAAGCAATTGTGCTAGGGGTTGTTATCAGCGCTGAATTTAAAAGCGGCGTTCAGCGGCCGAAAGATGGCGCCACCTGCGCGCTAGACTCAAAACAGGCCACGGCAGATGTCGAGTTACAGTGAGAAACTCTATGGTCTTGGTCACCGATCGCTGAAACGGCAATTATCGCCAAAATAAAGCTCAGTATGCGAAAAAGGGGATGATAGTGTGGTGAAAAGTTGTGTAAGGGATGGTCATTTGCAGTTGTACAGATACCGGCGATCAAATATTCGCCACGATACTAAGCCTCAAGTTCCCAACACCCAAGCTGACCCGAGCAACGCCGAGCCCGCTGGCTTGGTCGACAGTTCTTGCGGCCGCCGCCGCGCACGAAGTCAGTCCACGTTTAGCGCTGCATGTCGTCGCGTGGACAATAATGCATCTTGGCGTCGTCGTCGATTTGCTCGGACAGGCTTCCACGAGCAGTACTTCGCATTCTGCGAGCTTGCCATAGCACAACTTGGGCGAGCTCGGCGACGCGCACCGCCGCGCCGCGCGGTGCCGGCACCGCGCAGTTTTCGGCACCAGTGCAAGGGAACACCATGCGCCGGCCACGAACTGAAGAGAAAAGACGTCGGACACGCAAAGTGCGCAAAGTTCACAGGCATTGCTCACACAGCTACACCCGTACGTCTCCTACCCGAACGAATGCCTCCGACAACAGCAGCGCAGGATATCGTTTCCGGTTCCGAAAACGACTATATGACGTCACCCTGAACCGGCCAGACACGCCGGCCGATGTTTCATCACGCCGAAAGCGATTTCGCTAGTGCTGCCGATTTGTGGAAGCTCGCGGCCGGGACAATCAAAATCGATTTTAGATGTGATTCCGGCCTCGGATCGCTGCGAAAATTTCTGTGAGGCATCTGTACAAACTAGTGAAGCCAATTATATCATTTTTTAGGCGTCAAAATTTGGTGTCAGTACTCCTTTAATGTTCAGGGTGCAAGCGCTAACAATTGTCAGTCACCATGCATGTATTCTTGCGCTTGATTTCTTTCTTGGTCTTGTGGCCCAAATTAATAGTTACGGCTGTATTCTACAATGCAGGGCTGATGAAGGAACTTCATGTTACGGCAAAGACAGCGCGCAACGCTGCCGACGTTGCGGAGCGTACGCGCAGATGCGGCGGGTTAGGCGGACAGCGCTAGCAGACTACGCGAGGCGAGCAGCAGAGGGGTGGAGAGGAGTAACTTGTCGCTACTTGGCTAGAAGCCGATGAAGAGGCTTTAGACCATAGTTAAAGTTCCTCTATATAGCTCTATCACGGAACTATATAGAGGAATTATTGGGCGGGGGGGGGGGGGGGGAGCTGTATGTTAAAAGCATATCCCAACTCTCAAAGCTTTTTACCGAAAAAAAGGGCCTCCGCAACATTTTTGCCAACTTTCGTGAGCATCCAAAAGGCTTTTAGAATAGGGTCAGTAAGGGCGTTCAGCCTGTACTTCAGAGCCAAATACTACGGTTCGGTATCGACAAAATTGCGGCTCGCCAAAAAGTTCCTTTACAGCGACCACAACCCAGGCTCTCGGAATAACAGAAAATAAAGCCGAATGCGAGTACCGTTTCATTTTATGACGCTATTCCTTTCTTACTATCTAAAGCTAAGTTCCCATAGGATCAAGACAAAGTGATACTACTCAAAGGCACTACTTCAGCTTTTCAGATTTCAGACAAGCTAAGTTTTACTCCTTATATGAACTAAGAGCGGTAGTACCCGGCGGTGCCCGGGTGGGCCATTATATTAAGGACAGCAATCGGTATAACACAAGTTCGTTTATTTGTTAGTCGTCATATTAGGCTACTTCATTGGGAAGTGGTATACACTCGGGAGCGCATGCCTGCTGTCAGTACATGGGCTCCAACTGCAGGCGCGTCGTGGTAATGTGAAACGACTGGCACTCGTGTTTTACTCCAACTCTCGCTAAACAAATTGCACCGAGATGGTGCACTCGAGCGAGTGAGTCAGTGAGTGAAAAAAGTTTTATTGAGCCGGCGAAGTGGGAGTGGTTCCCAACTTCAGAAGGCAATGTGATGAGCGGGCAGCCATCGCTCTGGAGGATGTATTGTCTGGACATCCAGATCGCTGTTATTCACCAGGTTCTCCCACAGCTAAAGGGTGGGAAAAGTGGATGGAAGAAGGAGGAGCTTGGTTTGCTTGCACTCTTAATATGATATGAGGACGAGTGCCAGGTTGTAAACACAACTTGAATTCGACAGGAGATTGCTCTGTGCATTTGCATGAGTAACATATGGTAGCAAAAATCAGTTGGATAACTGAATCGGTGAAAGATTTATTTGAGAATCTTTAGGAACACCATTTTATTTCCGGAATGCGGAATCACCTCGCTAGCGTAGGTTAGGGCGAACATAACCTGTTTGGCCTTTTTGGCTCGTCAGCCGTGTCATTTGGAAATTTGGCCCTTTTAGCGGCGTCGCAGGGCGAAATCCTTAAAAGTGGTTCTGTGCATTTGCATGAGTAACATATGCCACCAAAAATCAGTTGGATAACTGAATCGGTGAAAGATTTATTTGAGAATGTTTAGGAACACCATTTTATTTCCGGAATGCGGAATCACCTCGCTAGTGTAGGTTAGGGCGAAATCCAAAAACTACTTTTTAGATATTCTTACGGACTACACATATCAGGAAAAAGCGCTTCGATATGTGAATAGGTGACCGAGCTGGACATCCAGATCGCTGTTAGTCAAGGTTCTCCCACAGCTCAAGGGTGGGAAAAGTGGATGAAAGAAGGAGGAGCTTGGTTTGCTTGCACTCTTAATATGGTATGAGGAAGAGTCCCAGGTTGTAAACACAACTTGAATTCGGCAGGAGATTGCGCTGGGAACACACGATGGAGGCCGGCTGAGTGAGGGGTATTCTTCCTCGTAGGAAGTGCAACCTCAGAAGATATGAACGATGCTCATCGGTACAGTTCTATCATAAGTCACATGGGTTCCCTACGGGAGGCGCGGGGTTGCAGGAAGTCCCAACAGATGCCGAGGGCTAACCTTTGCGCTTTTTACTGGTACATCATCTCTTTTACATGTATGATATTTGACACCGGCTCCTACGGGAGACGCGTAGTTGCCGAAGGTGTCAACAAACGGCGACCGCTGAGCGAACACGGGAAAATTCAACTGAATTTTACGTCCAAAGGGATGCAGATTAAAAAATCTCGCTGGCCTTCTTGGGCGCATGTTAGGACAAAATCGTGAAATTGGTTTTTGGAAAATTAAATGGGCAGCATTTTCAAGAAAAAACGAATGGGAGATATCAATTGGCTGTGTGGCTATTTATGAATGTGTAAAAACACAGTGTTTACTCGAAATCCTGCTTGCCTCAATTGGGAGGGTGTCATTGAAAAATGTTGTAGAACAATGTTTAGATAGCTGAGTAAGTTGCCTATCTCAACAAAAACCTGTTCGATATCTCAAATGGCGGGCGGTAAAAAAATTAATATCTGAAAAATTATTTTACCGCTTTTCACTTTGCCCATGGTGGAATTTTTAAAATTTTCAGAAATACTGACCTCCAACACCGTTGTCAGAATGTGCCCTTGAAATCTGTAGCCGTTTGAAAGAGCAGTTTGCTAGACGTGTACAAAACCTGTTAGGCCTTTTTGGCTCGTCAGCCGTGTCATTTGTAAAAAAACAATTTGGCCCTTTTAGCGGCGTCGCAGAGCGAAATCCTTAAAAGTGGTTCTGTGCATTTGCATGAGTAACATATGCCACCAAAAATCAGTTGGATAACTGAATCGGTGAAAGATTTATTTGAGAATCTTTAGGAACACCATTTTATTTCCGGAATGCGCAATCACCTCGCTAGTGTAGGTTAGGGCGAAATCCAAAAACCACTTTTTAGATATTCTTACGGGCTACATATATCAGCAAAAAGCGCTTCGATATGTGAATGGGTGACCGAGAAAATCACGAATTCGCGAAACCACAATTTCGCCCTTTTCCGCGGTTAGGAGTGCAATTTCTGAAAAACCCGCCTTAGTGAGCACCTACCCAATGACGCAAATAAACTCGCGAAATTTCAAGTCTCTAGATCTAACAGTTTTGGCTGGGCGTTGATGAGTCAGTCAGTCAGTCAGTCCGTCAGTCCGTCAGTCCGTCAGTCCGTCAGTCAGTCAGTCCGTCAGTCAGTCAGTCAGTCAGTCAGTCAGTCAGTCAGTCAGTCAGTCAGTCAGTCAGTCAGTCAGTCCGTCAGTCAGTCAGTCAGTCAGTCAGTCAGTCAGTCAGTCAGTCGGGCACTTCTTTTTATAGGTATGGATATAAACGAAAAGTAAACCAAAAAATAAGCAGCCGCGGAAAATTAGCTGTCTACAACTGGGGGCTTTGCAGCAAACACCTACAAAAATAGTATATAAATTATTATACTGTATGCCGCTACACTTTGATATAAGACACGGGTAGTATCGAGGAAAAAAACTAATAAGTATTCAAAGAACAAACCTCATTAAAATTACAAAAACATTTAAAACAGTATCCAACCCAGCCTTAAACATCACAGCAAATCTCCCGCCAATTCACTTTACGATCGAAAAAGAAATCAAAACATTTAACGTATACTATTTGCTGGAAAAATGTTCTCCTGGGTAAACCGCGCTTTCACATAGACCAAAAAAGCAATAAGCAATACGACAGCAGCATGCAGCAGAAATGAAATCTTTCACATATCTTAAAAAAAAAATCCTGGATTTTTCAAGCCGCCCCAATCCATAGGGGCGATTTCCCGTGGAAGCCGGGTGAACTTCCCAAGCGTTGTAGTCCCACACAAGGGCCTAACGCCAGGCCGGGGAGTCGCTTGTACCTATTTTACCGGTAGGTGCCCGCGGCTCCACCAAGGCACACTAATGCACATGGTGCCTTCCACAGCCACGATGGACGCTCAACTCGCAACCGCCCATGGCAGGACATGCCGCCAGACTCTTTTACCCCCGGCAATGGCGCAACGCGGCATGATGGCCGGGGGCCCCGCCAGATGGACAAGGGTCAGGCGCCCCTCACTAGGGTAAAGGCAGCTTTCTAGGCGTGGATCCCCCTTTCAAGGGTCCGCACTGGACCAGGGACGCCTGCACCCATTAAAGAAACCGCTGGGTGCCCGGTGGTACCAGGACTCGAACCCAGTACCTCCCGCATACGAGCCGAGTGCTGTACCTCTGAGCCATCGCTGCGGTTAGAAGTTCCTGCGTTTTTGCAGCCGCCCCTTTCCAGAGGGGCGATTTCCCGTGCAAGCCGGGTGAACCAATTTCGCAGACAGGCCTGACAGTTTTAAATGCAGAGCATTTCAGTAACTCACGATGTCACCCGCGTTGGCGTCCGTAGTCCGCATGCTCACTGCGCATGCGCGTCGAGTCGAGGCGATAGCGAACACTCTCTCGCGAGGGGCATTGGATTGGATTCGAACACTCTCTCGCGAGGGGCATTGGATTGGATTCGATTGGCTTGGATTGGATTGGCTTGGCTTGGCTTGGCTTGGCTTGGATTGGATTTGGATTGGATTGGATTAAAGTGGATTGCGTTGGATTGTGTTGCGTCATAGCCGCGGCACGTTGCGTCATAGCCGCGGCAGACGCGCTGGGGCCGGCGCATGTGCAGTACTCTCTCTCCCGCGGTTTCCTCTCCTTCGGGCGCGCTGCGCATATAACCGGTGTGCCGTTCTCCGGCGAAGCAACATCCGCGCTTGGCTCAAACACCTAGAGTCCACGCCGCTTTACAAGTACGCCAACGTCGTCGACTGGGACCGGCTTACGCAGTCCCCTCAACGTATATAAGCGGCGGAGCGCGCGTTCGGAGTTCAGTCAAGGGCGTCTTTGCTTGGCTTTCGCTTGACGTGACGCTTTGCTTGACTCGAGTAGATGCGACGCATTTACTCGAGTTCCCCCTGTGGGAAGATGCGGGCGGCTTTTTTACAGACGGCTCATATTCAATGTTTTTTTTTTGTTCTTGTTACCCGTTATACCTTGGTGTCACCGGAAGGTTGCTGATTGTATGAGCCTGTTTAATAAAGTAGTGTACGCGTGAGCGCATACGCTGAACGAATTCGTACAGAGCTAGCCAGAAGGGTCATGTGCATGGTAAATCCGCTTGACAAAATCCGCTCGCATACTGAAGCGCGTTTTCGCCGCGGGCGGCTTAAACGTTGGTTCACATGCAAGCGCGGCGCGAACGGGATTTTTCGAAGTTTTTTCTCCCGTCGACGGCACATGCCACGCTCTCGGCAGTTGCTCACAAGCGTGGCGCGGCGGCACGGATAACATGTGCACGATTGCACTCCGCGTCCATCTGGAAAAAGTTCTGCACAGTGTCGTAGAAGCCGCAGGCCGATGATGGGACGATATTTTAAAAGGCGTTACCACTCTTTAGATGTTTCACGTAGAGTGTTGGGTTTGCCGAGCTTTCTATTTCCCCTGCATCATCCTCTATGTTCCCCTTGCTGATCGGCAAAATGCCCCAAGCGCACTCATTATGGCTGAATTCCGCCCGCCAAAGCAGATTCCGCTTCGAAGTTGCTCCACTTCAACTACGAAGCAGAATACGCCCCGGGCTGGAGTTATGCGCCCGGCCAGATATTGGCTATAGCGTGGCGGGGCCGTCCGCAAGCGAGATCGGTAACAGTTGCTGGCGAATTGTGTTGATTGTGGACTTTTTATGCGTGTTCCCAATTACACGACGCCAGAGACGATTGCTGTGGACAACAGCAACAACTACTTGCCCTCGACGACTGTAGTACCACGGATGCAGAGTGCCGGCAGTGAAGGGATAATCTGTGCCGTGGTCGGTGACTGAAGCTGCAAGCGAGAGTACATTTTTTTGTTTTTTGTGTCTGTGGGCATGCGTACCTACCAACTAACCACATTGTTCATCGGAAAGCTTATGGAACGCGTAGCGCTCAACCGTCTACAAAGGTTTCTCGAAATCACGAACCAAATGCCTCATTCGATGTTCGGGTTCCGCCCGCACCTTTCAGCTCATGACGTACTCAGCTAAAGAGAGGCATATTTGAGGCAGCCAGTCGCACTACATTCCGAGCTATCCTTGCTATAGACTTGAAATGTGCCTTCGGTTTCTAACACACGAAGACAAATCTTGGCACCCTGGGTTGCAGGATAAAGACGTACTCCTATACGTCAAAAACATTCCGTCAGATAGAACGGCCATCATTAAACTTGGCGAGATCCATTCTCCACCCATGCATACAACGCGGCATTCGTGGCACACCACAAGGGGCAGTGTTATTGCCCCTACTTTTCAACATAGTCATTATAGGCCTTCCCAGACAATTAGGCGAAATTCCCAACACATAAGCCCGCCCTGTATGCGGACGATATAACGATTTGGATTGCTAAAGACCCTGCCGGCGTCATACAGAACAGCTTACAAATGACTGCGGACGTCGCCATCTATGTTAACCGACGTGGCTTAGCTTGTGCCCCGCAAAAGTCAGAGCTGATCAGAGTACAAAAATGCAGCCGGGATTCTTCAGATAACATCAAGGTATGGCTTGACGGGATACCCATCGAAAAGACATCCTCAATCAAGACGTTAGGAAGGAAGTGCCAGAACAACTGCAAAAACACCCTGCTCCTGAATAGTCTTCAGGAAACCACGGCTCAAATTATTCGGATTCTGCGTAGGATAACAAACAAGAGCCACAGATTGATATAAAACGACATGGTCTGTCTTGTTCAGGCCTTTGTCATTTCCAGAATCGTTTACGTGGCTCTTTATATGGTATTGGGGGCGTCAGAGCGCCAAAATTATGGTTGACGCAGTTCTTGGAAAGGCATTAATCAATCAATCAATTAATTATTTGTAATTAATTAATTTGTCACATCCTCAAATGCCCCTGGCCGCGGCGGCCGCTTTTCTGATGGAGGCGAAAAGCAGAAACGCCCGTGTGTTCGAGATTTCAACGCACGTAAAGATCCCCGGGTAGTCAAAATAATCCGGAGCCCTCCACTACGCGCCTCATCGCCTGCGTTGCGTCGGTGCGTTAAACCCCACAACCAATCAACGCACCAAACCACTGCGCTTGACCAAGAAAGAAGCCGGGCAGGCCGTAATGGGTCATTTGACGACCAAGTGCACCAGCACAACAGTCATGTCATCATTGAAGACGTAAAGCCTATAGCTGCGCGTGCTCGCCCCTCCCCCGCCCCCCCTCCTCCCCTCTTCGTTTCACTCCCCACCAGTGAACGCATCAACCGGCAACCTGTGATGTGCGCATGCCTAAACTGAAAGACATGCCGAAAGTGTCGCTGTGAAAGCCCTTCAAGCTAAACAAGCTCAAGTCGGTGACCCAAGCGGGCAAGTTCCTGTTCCTTCTGTAGGAATTTGCAGCTACTCGGAGAGCTGGAACCTGCAGCGGCAACGGCGGCGACAGAGGCTTTTCGTTGTAGTCGCACGCACGCTCCTTCAAAACCCGCTCTTCTTCCTCCAAGCAAATGACATGCGTCCGCCCCATTGCAAGCTAAAACCTGGAAGGACTCGAGCTTTATTCTATCGGTAAAACATATTCGTTTCCTTCCCTACTCGGAGCCATCTTACTGACACTGCAACACACCGACCCAAACCCAAAACGGTCTACCGCGGAGCTCAGCTGATAGTCCGCATTCAGCCGTGAGACTTCTACATTGAAACCTCTCGCCAGCACGAAGGGCGTCTCATCGGTACGGTCACGAAGCATAGCTGCGTGTGCCCTCCCCAACTTCTACCCTGAAACCGTGAACCCGTAAACCGGAAACCGGTGCTATAGGTGTGAAATGCACGGGTGAAAAAGCCTTACAATCTGAAGAACGATTATGGGCTCACGTCGGCTTTCTAAGCGGGCAAGTTGCGATAAATCCGGGCGGTTTTTGCAACGGGTACACGAGGTAGAATTTCAGGCAGCAACGGTGGCGGCTAAGCCTTTCGGCGGCAGCGGCTACGTCATTTTGACGCCCATTCGCGCTTCTGTTGATTGTCGGCTATCATTTGGTAACAGGGCGACCGCCGTCATCAGCCGTATGCACAACTTATGAAAGGGGCATCGATGGGGGCGGGGGTTATAACAGTTGTTAGAAGGGGTTGGCAGTGGCGAGGAGGATCATACAAGGGCGCCGACTAAATCGTCTACACTGGAATGAAATGGGGGGGGGGGGGGGGTGAGACATATCTGCTTCGCAGTAAAAGCAAACGTGGAAACAGGGAACGATGTACACGACGGTAGGGGCAATACTGCTATCACTGACATGCGCCATCAGTGTAGTCGAGTTTCTTCTTACAATGCAACGGAGGCCTGACTCACGCAAGTATCACTCCTTTTCACCATCTTATATGCCTCAAAAATCTCGCGCGTGCGCGATCTCAAGCAGCGCTTAAGAACTGTGCTTTCAAACAATGGCGGGTAGCACCCACAGGCCTTACAATGGGAAACCAGGTGGCTGCCGGTGTCGACACAGGGAATACGCGTGCTCCCGTAAGCGTTCGTTGAGGCATCTCCTCTCAAGAATATCCAGCAGCGTACGCATCGCTAGGCCAATTTGCAAGGGAATATCAATAGTGACCAGTACATAATACAGACGGAACTTGATGTGATGCCGGGAACTCCCATGGTTGGCGGGGAGCATCGCATTACGAATTGGTACGCCTTGCCGCAGGCCCGCGAGGCATCCCCGCGCTCATTGAGTGACTTAGATACATCGGTGCGTGAACTGCACCAGGGCGTGCGGCAGCACACCACACTGGTTTCAGAGGAAGCAAATCTACCGGAGGCGGTTTCTCGTTTGGTCGGCCTCTGGGAAGCACTCCGGAGTCTCCGCACCCGATTGAAGTAGCATCCTCGCAATCGCTCCCTTTGAGATAGCGCATGCGCAAATGCAACGAACTCTTGAGGAGTACGCGGCGCGCCTCTCTAATCAGGAGTGGCATTCTTTCTGTCAAGAGCTAGTCAATCAGCTCACTACTCGCATGGCGTGGAACATCCTTCGACACCTACTTAACGAAAACACCACGAAGATGGTGCAGCGCAATCCAATTGCGAAGCTTATTCACAACAGCAAGTCACATC
This sequence comes from Haemaphysalis longicornis, assembly GCF_048455015.1. Classification (NCBI taxonomy): domain Eukaryota; kingdom Metazoa; phylum Arthropoda; class Arachnida; order Ixodida; family Ixodidae; genus Haemaphysalis; species Haemaphysalis longicornis. The sequence goes on from NW_027526361.1 coordinate 225,267,616, forward strand.
CGCGAGATCTCCTTCGAGCTTTGGCTGAACGATACCTTAATACGTCCCCACCAATTCATCCGCCTGCATATCAGGGAGCCCCCAACTCTCGGCTCGATGAACTCTTCACGGTTGCAGAGACTCGGCGGGTCTTAATGACCCTTAGAACCAGCACGACACCCGGCCCCGACGGCATAACCAAAAGGCTCTTGCGCAATCTCGACGACCTCTCTATCCAGCAACTAACTCAGCTTTTCAACTATCACTGGACGCAGGGCACGCTCCCACATTAATGAAAAACGGCTCAGACCGCCCTAATTCCTAAGCATGGAAAACCCATTGATCAAGAGAATCTCCGCCCTATCTCGATTACTTCTTGTCTTGGGAAACTTCTTGAGCATATGGTACTTCATCGACTCACCACGTATGTGGACGACAACCATCTCATACCGGAGACCATGTATGTATTTAGGAAGGGCAGATCAAATCAGGATATCCTATTCCAACTCCATCATGACATAATCAAAGGCACCGGAGTGTCGCCCCGAAGCACAAGAGCTATACTCAGCCTTGAAGACAAAATGTAAGTTTGTTTTATTCAAAAGATTTTGTGTTTTATAGTGACCCCAGCGCTTTTCCAGATATAAAAGATGCTTTATTCACTGAGAAATTAATCAATTTAGGTTAAAATTTTGATTTTCCCGCTAAATGGTGCGTTTTCATGGTCCGCAATGACATCACAGGAACCGACCGCTGTGCAGCCGATTCAGAATCCTTGTTTGCCGTTAGTGAACCTAGATGGCGCCACCATTCGGCTGCAATCCGCTTTCTGCCTTTGGTTTGTTTTTGACAATATTTAAACCTGGCTTGTTTTTGTTCTGGGAGGAAATAATCGTTTAGTAAAACATAGTGCTCGTACGACAAATACGGTCACGTAAGACACCGTTGCTTGCGTCAATCGACCAGTGTCGTCTGAGGCAACCCCAAGGCCCCGCAGTGCTGTGTCGCTAAACCGCGCGCAGTACCGACAGCAGTACGCATCAGTACTTCTATGTTTTTGTGAGCTTTCTTAACTTCCACTGTTTGTCCCACCATTCTTACTGCTTTAAAAAGAATGTTCCCTAAATTTAAGCGCAAATAGCTCTTTCAGCAAGCTTACAAGCTCTGCCTAATTTGCGTTTGCCTTTGCCGGCCTCCGCCAATCGCAGAGCTGACTGGTATGACATCATAGGGTCTGTTGCGGAAAATGAGCTAGTGGGTCGCATGACCATTCTTTTTTTCCTAATTATATCGCTTATTCGAGCGAAGTTTGTTTAATGTGGTGTCAGTTTTATTCTAACGAGGCAATATTTTGAATGAACCAAACTTGTGCTTTGTCTTCAAGGCCCCTTTAACGTTTGACAATGTTCACCACGCCGCCATTTACCAACGACTCACTGACATCAATGTCGGCCTCCGCTCCTTCAACAATGTTCAAGCGTTTCTCACTGGTCGCACAGCGTGCATAACCTTGGGAGACCTTAGGTCAGACGTTATGCCACTGGGTACTAGAGGAACACCGCAAGGATCTGTGCTATCCCCTTTCTTATTTCACCTAGCTCTGCGAGACATACTTCCAGCACTCGAGCGTATGCCGCAGCTCCGGCACAGCCTCTACGCTTAGGATATCACTCTATGGATGGCGGGGGGCTCGGATGGCAGTATCCAGGAGGTGCATCGGGAGGGCATGCTCGCAATCGAGACTCTGGTAACAGCTAAATGACTTACCTGCTCTCCATAGAAATCGGCTTTACTTACCATACATCCGGGGCGACATCAACCTTCGGGATCGCAACTCATCCAAGAATATACAAAGCGAGGGCATTCCATTTCCATAGTGACTACCCTCCGTATACTTGGTCTGATCATCCAGGCCAACGGGCGTTACAAAACTACGATCGAGACCCTCTCACACTTCTCCCAGCAGGTAGGGCGAATGCTTGCCCGAGTGGCCAACCGGCGCCATGGAATGCCTTAGTCGCACTTCTCCGACTAGTACGCACATTAATAGTTGCCAATTTTGCATTCGCACTACCCTACCTTGAACTCTCAAAGCTAGAGACACAGAAAGTTGATTCCCTGCCCCGCAAATCCTATAAACAGGCCCTTGAACTCCCTCCCACCACGGCGTTATTCTCAGCTCTTAGCGCTCACAACACGATTGCTGAAATTACAGAAGCCCGTACGCACATTCAACTTCTATCAAAATCTCTAGAAGGTCGCACGCTTTTCACGCGTTTGGGGATCACCATACCGCTGCAAGCCCCTGACGTTCGCTCCTTACCGACGAGTGTTCAAGCAGCCATACAGGCGACCCCGCTAGGTCGCAACATGAACCCGGATATACATACATGCAGAGAGAAGGTAAGCACGCGTTCAAAGCTAACCAAAAACCCCGCAAGCAGTCCAACGCATGGTAAACTGACGGTACACATTATGCCCAACGACCCAGCTGCTGTGCGGTCACGTGCAACTATCCGGAGACCAGCTTCACTGCCTGCACCGTTCCAACACCTAACATAGCGGCTGCTGAGGAATGCGTCATTGCTCTGGCGATAGTACGGATAACGGCCTCCGGAACACCATGAACCATCGTAACGGACAGTCAGGACGCCTATCGCACTATATCGAACGGCCTAGGTAACCCTCACATGCTAGCAGTTTTACGGACGATCCCCGATAAGCACCAATGTCCGAAATCAACCTTATATGGGCACCGGTACATGCTGGGCTGGAGGGCAACGAGGTGGCACACGATTGGGCTTGTGAATGCACGAACCAGGACCCATTCGATCGACCGGTATCTCCCAGCTTGCACTGGCACTCGTTGCTCACATACAGCGACATTGCTACCGCGAAACTCGTCAACAATATCCTAACCCCTCCCCCCATTTTACCCGACAGAGACTACCACACCCGACTCGTACAAACTAATACTTACCCACACCTCGAGCTGTTTAGCCGCATAAAGCCGGGTACTTGTACCGACCAATGTCCAAGATGCAAGGATGATAAAGCCACACTCGCATGCATAATCTGGGCTTGCCCGAAGGCATCACCGACTTCCACTAAGAGTCATCACGACTGGGAGGCAGCTCTGCACAGCAGCGACCCAGAGATCCAACTGTGGCTGGTCCGCCTGGCTCTGGACGCACTGGCACCGGTGACCCGCCCTCACCAGGGCGCCGGGGGGTTGGGGCGTGCGGGGCTGGGGGGACTTGGCCGTTCTCACACGGGTCGCTGAGGTGAGGGAGCATGGCAACATAGGCACCGGCTGAGGTCCATCGCTGAGACTCCAACGCCTTGGCTGCAGGGCCTCCCGCAAGGGGCTTAACAGAATAAAAGTTATTCTCCCTGTCAAGCTCCGGGTCAAGCCCTGTCAAGCTCCGAGTACACTGTACCATATCGCTGGGAATGCCAATAAAATCCCGATCTTCTCCAATCTCGAACCCCTAAAGCGAGCAGTGGGAGAGTACGCTGGTCAGCTCTTGCCCGAAAACGCAGCTTCTGCTAGCGGAAAGGGCGAGGACAGCCGGCCGCATCAGCGGAGTCTTGTGCCACCACTATGCTGATAGCGAACCACAAATATGCTGACTTGAACTGTTATTAACATTAAGACAGCGGGTGTCCTTCACAGACACTCCAGCCACGTAGGGCACACCGTTTATTTGGTATCCTTCCGATGGCTTTGAAACGAACTGGGGGCAATTTTAAGCGAAGTGTATTACTCCAGGTACCAACCCAGGCAACGCCTGGTGACATCCCTGCGACCGTCATCCGGCCACATCCCTGGTCAATTCCCTCGTCATGGGAAATGTCAAATTCAAAGGACAGAAAGGTCAAAGGTCAAATTAACGTTGCCGCTTGTGGGCTTCTTGGCTTCTTTCTTCCCTATGGAATCAATTGTTCTCTTTGCACCGTCTAAACTGCACCATTCGTCGCAACAAGCGATAGAGCGAGCGACCCCGTGACGCGTTTCCAAAGCCGGGCTTGTACCCGTTGTATCGCGCCTTCGACAGGTGGCGGCACGGGTCCCGCCCGAGCGCGGCGAGGTAAAGCTACGGTAAAGGTTTTCTGGCGCACGTTCGCCGGCCCAAGCACCAGCTCACAGCAATGCTGCCAAAAATTGTGGCGTATCTGCTCGCTTCGTTGCAAATGACGTCGAAAGAAGATAGCCTTCTGTCCCCTCGGCCCCGTAACTCCCTCGTCTCTCTCGCCCTCCCACCTCTAACCCTCTTCCTTTCTGCTCGCACTCTTCCCATGAGGAATACAATGCAGGTAATAAGAAGTCAACGGGGACCTCAACACGCTTTGAATTTACAGAGCTTACAATTTCTTTTATTTTGGCTTATTTGCAGTATACTGCTGCCACGAAGGGCCATGCAGGTGTGATGCATATAACAGCAATGCATATAAAAATACATATATTACATTCAATGCATAAATGGAGGCAGATGCAGCAGAAACAAACAAATACGCCGGGTGGACAAATTCAATGCTTGCTAATTATGAAACAACACGCATCAGTAAAATGACAGAAATGACAAAATGCAAACGTAAAAAAATGTGACATAAGCATTCAGTGGTTTACGGCATTCCTAAATCAGTAAGTAGGGCACTTTTAAAACCTTTAAAAATTGTGATAAAACAATTTTTTCCAGGCAGTGAATGCCAATAAATAATGGTCCGAGGAAAAAATAAGTTCTTGTTAGTGCGCGTTTGATTGCAAAGTGGATTGATTACGCGCAAACCGATTTCTCGATGTGCGTGACAAAAATGGCTGAATATATGCTCGCGCATTTACGTTAAGTTTGTCGTGATACCGCAAAAATAAAAATTACAGTCTCGCTATTTCCGTGCGTTGAGACACATACACCGGGACGTTCCTCTTTTTGATGCAGCGTCTAAAGGTCCAACGAGACCATAAATCCAACAGTGGATCTTTCATCTCGTTGGACATTCAGGCACGATTGGTCCTTCCGTCTCAGTGGATCTTTCGTCTCGCTGGACAATCAGGCCACAAGTGCTCCTTTTCCAACGCGTCGCGCCATGGAACGCCGCCGCTTCGAAGACACGTGGGTTTTTGGTCGCAGACATGAAAAATACTAGGAAGCATAGCCATGTAAAGCTAAAGGGCGGGGTAAAGGCAACTTTGAATCGGTTAATTAACTGGGGCGTGGATGAAGTGGACAGACAAAATACGCCAGCCTATGTCTGAAGGTGAGGCGTGGGTGGAGTGTTGGTGTAGCTAAAGGCTCAGATTGTGCGGAACACTTGTTCCGACGATGAACGCATGTCACCAATGTGACTCGGAACGAGCGCTTGACACGAACTGTCATGCGTAACGCATTGTGCAAAAAGAGTGCTCCAACCGCTCATTCTGTCGTGCTCCGCGCCCTTACCAATGCGCATCGCTCAACCGCGAACGAGTTTAGCAATCGGACATTTCTGCATTCAGCGAGAAAGTGCAGCATGACGGCTGTCCTATTGGGACGTTCCATGAAAACGCGAGGCGCAGGCCCCCAGGCCTAGCGTCATGTGTTGGTGGCGGGCGCCGCCGCTAGGCTGTCTTCGAAAGCACATTTTAATCTCCGGATCCCGCCCAGGGCGCTTTCGGCGGCTACGGCTGTTTGATTCTCCGACAGCCTACATTTCTTTTATACCCCCCGCTCTCTGGTTTCGCGATGCGATTACGCGAAACAGCCTCCGGGTGCTTCAAGGCCAGCCGTTCAGAAGACGTACCTTTCGGGTTGCATTCCCTTTCTAGTTGTATCCTCTCTTTTCCTTCCCATTATCACTTTCTGGAACAGCTGTACGAGGAAAATAAATCGAAATCTTCTGCAGCCACTTCGGAGTCATTCATTATTTCTTGTTAGCACAGCACTGAGAATGTTCATCGGAAGACGTGCATTTTTTCCTTCTGCTTTCTGGGAATTATCAGTAACCGTCTGTAACGACAGTCATTAAACCAGAAAATGGAATTGTTTAACATATTTCTTTTTATTGGAGCATGTCACCTGCCTTAATGGCTAAATATTATACAGTTTTGCTTTCGTGATATTTTCTTTCCCTTTTTTCGGGCATATGGATTGCTTCACGACGGTACGTTGGAGGTCGAATGTCGTCAACGCTGCAGGCTGCTTTTGTATCAAGCGCCGGTAGCTAAAAGAGAATTCTTTGGTACTGACTGCAGGGGCTGTAGTTGTGCCGTATTTGAGGCGCGTTCCTAGCGTTACACCATCTACAGGTCTCATTCCTTAAGCGTGAATTAGAACTTTGACTCAAAATCTTTGAAAAAATAACCACGACGGGGGTGACTGGTTATACAGCGTTCACGTACTTTAACTGGCAATAACCAGTCTGGGGGGCGTTACTCAGAGTGATGGCGCATTTTCTGTGGCTTTACATGTCTCACGACCACAAGTAAAGCTCGTAGGGAAGCCCAGGACGGGCGTCGAAGGAATTCAGTTGAGACGGAGTCCGCTTCCAGAATCTGGGACATGCAGTGTCACTTGATTGATGCGTGTTAAATAAAGATGATAGTATCTGTTGGGCTACTCAAGCGCGAAAATTTGGGTTGTCTGTCTAGTTCTCGGTCTGTCCCTCGATTTAACCTTCCGACCAAACGTTCAGGCGACTCGTGAATATACATATATTCTGGAGGTCGTGGGTTCGGATCCCACCTGGCGCGGGCATTTTTTCTCCGCTTTCTTTCTTTCTTTCCAAATTCTTTATCTGTTTCAATTACCTACCACATCCTGCCCTTTGCTTTCCGAGGTTTGCTTGACTGCCAGCCCTTATTTATATACATATATATATATATATATATATATATATATATATATATATGTATATATATATATATATATATATATATATATATATATATATATATATATATATCTTGAAAGGTGCTTTGTTAACGAAGATCTTTCTGAAGGCGAGAGGTTAGGAATCGCGGATCAGGGAAGCAGACACGAGCCGATCGAAGCAGTCCGAGTGAACCCCGTCGTTATAGGCGATGGCGACGAGGATTTCCGACTGTCTTTTTGCTGATGATGACGCTGTTCGCACTGGTCAACATGACCCATTGTGGGTCATGACGCCTCTGATGCTTTTGGGGAGCATAGCTAATATTCTTCACTACAATCACCCCCCCCCCCCCCGCCCGAAAAAGAGGGTAGCCATCCTGGCCACTCAAGGTGATGGCGAGACGAGCGGGTCATAATAATGCTTCAGGCGAGCAACATGCATTGTGTCCCGTCCACGGCGTCGAAGATCCTGGGAAGGCGGTAGCGGCTCGACGACGTAGTTCACCGGGGAAGTGCGTTCAACAACACGGTCCGGCCCATTGTAGTTCGACAGGAATTTCGTGCACAGGCCAGAAGTCCTGGTGGGTACCCAGAGCCGCACGAGAGAACCGGGAATGAAGTCGGGTGCGGGCTGGCGAGCCGTGATGGACTTTTGTCGCTCCTGCTCTTCAGTGGTGAAAGGACGGGCAAGCTGGCGACATTCTTCGGCGTGTTTGGCAGCCTCAGAAATCGGCGTGAACTCAGATATATCAGGGCGGTAGGGAAGGATGGTGTCCAGCATGCACGATGGCTCACGCCCCTATAGGAGGAAAAACGGAGAAAAACCCGTCGTCGCTTGGATGGCGGTGTTGTAGGCGTACGTCACGTAAGGGAGTACAAGGTCCCAGTTTTCATGGTCCTACGCAACGTACTTGGACATGTCCCCGAGGGTACGGTTGAAGGGCTCTGTGAGGCCATTCGTTTGCGGATGGTAGGCAGTGCTCGTTCGATGGATGATGCTGCATTCCTTAAGAAGCTCCGCGACGACGTCAGACAGAAAGACGCGTCCCCTGTCGCTGCTTAGGCGCTCCTTAGGCGCACCGTGACGAAGTATAAAACGCCACAGGAGAAACGAGGTGACGACCCGTGCGGTAGCAGCTGGTAGAGCGGCGGTATCAGCATAGCGCGTGAAGTGGTCGATGGCAACTAAAGCCCAGCGGTTGCGGTGGTTGTGCGTGGTAACGGTCCGTACAAATCAATGCCCACACGGTCAAATGGTTTCACTGGGCAAGGCAGCGGCTGTAATGGACCACACAGATGAGGTGCCAGCGGGTTTCGGCGTTGGCAATCTTGACAGGATCGAACGTATTTTCGCACGAAGTTGTACATCCCGCGCCAGAAGTAACGAAGACACAAACGTTCATAGGTTTTGAGTAGGCCGACATGACCACACGTGGAATCAGAGTGGAACAACGCACAAACATCGGACCGCAAATGTCGAGGAATCACGAGCAACCATTTACGGCCATCCAAGTAGCAGTTGCGTCGATAAAGCAGCTGATCGCGTACAGCAAAGTGACATGCTTGCCTACGGAGAGCGTGTGTCGTTACGGCTTGGGAAGGATAGCGGAGCGTGGGGAGGAGGGCAACAATCCATCGGTCCTTCCGTTGCTCAGCTGCCATATCAGTCACAGCATGGGAAGACAGGTCACCCGAGAGTCCGATAGATCAGCAGGTACGGGTGAACGGGAGAGAGCGTCAACGTCCGAATTCTTCTGACCAGACCTGTATTTCCCTCGTATATCATATTCTTGGAGGCGAAGCGCCCATCGCCCCAGACGAGCTGCCGGATCTTTCAAAGAAGACAGCCAACAGAGGGCGTGGTGGTCAATGACCACATCAAATGCGCGACCGTACATATATGGTCAAAATTTAGCAAGCGCCCAGATGATGGCCAAGCACTCCTTCTCGGTAATTGTATAATTGGATTCTGGCTTCGTTAGGGTGCGGCTGGCATAGGCGACGACATATTCGTCGAAACCTTGTTTACGTTGGCAAAGCACAGCCCCAAGGCCAACTCCGCTGGCGTCAGTATGAACTTCAGTTGGCGCTGTAGGGTCGAAGTGATGAAGTATGGGTGGCGATGTCAGGAGATGGCGCAAAGTCTGGAACGCGTGGTCGCAGGCTGGAGACCAGGCAAGCAAGTCACGGGCACCACCGAGGAGCTCCGTCAATGGCTCAATGATGGAAGCAAAGTTGCGAATGAAGCGCCGGATGTACGAGCAAAGCCCCATGAAGCTCGGAATGGATTTTATAATGGTTGGCTTCGGGAATTCGGCGACAGCGCGAAGCTTGGCTGGGTCGGGGAGCACGCCGTCCTTGGAGACGACATGACCCAAGATGGTAAGCTTCGTGGCGGCGAAGAGACACTTTTTAAGGTTAAGTTAGAGCCCAACTCTTGAAACGCATGTTATAACTTGCTCCAAGCGGTGAAGGTGCGTCTGAAAATCGGCGGAAAAGATGACAATGTCGTCTAGATAGCAAAGACAGATCTTCCACTTGAGGCCCCGCAAAACATTGTCCACCATGCGTTCAAATGCTGCAGGGGCGTTGCATAGCCCGAACGGAATGACATTAAATTCGTACAACCCATCAGGTGTGACAAACGCTGTTTTCGGGCGGTCATCATCCGCCATAGGAACCTGCCAATACCCGGACCTTAAATAAAGCGACGAGAAAAATTCTGCTGCTTGCAAGCTGTCCAGAGCATCATCTATGCGAGGGAGAGGATAGAGGTCCCTGCGCGTAATTTTTTTGAGGCAGCGATAGTCTACACAAAATCGAATAGAGCCATCTTTTTTCCGGACGAGAACGAGAGGATATGCCCAGGGACTGCTTGAGGGTCGAACAACGTTACGCTGGAGCATGTCGTCGACGTGATGCTCGATGGTACGACGCTCGGCTGGGGAGACGCAATACGGCCGTTGCCGAAGGGAAGCATGGCTTCCAGTGTCGATGGTGTGCTCCACAGCGGGCGGGCGCCCAAGCGCGTTGTGTGACAAATCAAAGACGAACGGAATCGCTGAAGTAGAGCCATCAGTTGAGCTTGTTGGGTTGAGCTTGTTGCCTTTTGAGGCAAGTTGAGCTTGTTGGGTCGAGCTTGGTGCTTGGGTTGAGCTTGTTGCTTGTTGCCTTATTGCCATAAGTTGAGCTTGTTGCCTTTTAAAATATGCTTGACTTTATCAGCTTCTGCCATAGATGGGTCGACGCGCTTACATAGGTCCAGGACGTCTTCAATATAGCTAATAAAGTTCTCGCCAGCCTGCTGTGCTCGAACACGCAGACGCTGCTCCGCATGAAGCTTGCGCACCGCTGGTCGGCCAAAGGCCGCAACGAACTTTACCTTGAACTCAGACCACGTCCGGCAGTCGCGCTGGTTGTTCCCATACCATAACTAACGTCGGCTTCAGAGAGAAGCCGACGTTATTCAGTTTCATGGCATCGTCCCATCGGTTATGAGTGTTTACGCGTTCATACACGTACAGCCAATCCTCGGCGTCGTTATTACCGGTTCCGTTGAAGAATGGAGGTTCTCGCTCCATAACACCGTAGCACATCACCGTCAGCGATGAGGGCGTAGCACTCTGGTTCGGTTGGTTGTTCATGGCCAAGGGTAACTTCCGGCTCCGGAGTTCCAGGATTAAGGTGTGACCCTGGCTCCTCCACCACTCGGCCACTCGGACCACTCGGACTACTCGGGGTGAAGGGGACCTCCTTGATAACCCCCGGGCCGTAACTCGAGTGTCTACGACATGTCGAGAGTGGTCGACCAGCGTTGAACCCTCTTAAGCTACCTTCGGCACCAAGACTGCCAGAACAGAGGCCCTCGCTAAGCATGTAGCGAATCAGAAAATGGGAAATGAGGGGCTTGGTGAAATAACACAGAAATTAAGGGTTGGCAGTCAAGAAAACCTCGTAAAGCAAAGGGGAGGTTGTAGTGGGTCATAGAAACAGATGAATAATTTTTTGAGTCAGAAAGAAAGTGGTGAAAAGTGGTGAACCTAACCCACTACAACCTTCTTTTTGCTTTCCGAGGTTTTCTTGACTGCCAACCCTTCGACTGTCTCATCGTTCATTGCGTGTCTGTACTGCCGCCACGTAACATTTTGGTGAAGGTGCGTAACAATATATATATATATATATATATATATATATATATATATATATATATATATATATATATATATATATATATATATATATATATATATATATATATAGATAGATAGATATTGTTACGAAAAGACGACGAAGTGGACAATGCAGCGTGGTTTCTGATCCAAGCCTACGACGACGAAGATCTGTGGGTGCGCGCTACCTGAGCGGGCTCAGGCTTTGGCGCCATGTAAATGAGCTGTAAATACATCGTTCGACTGTCTCATCGTTCATGTCGGCTGTACTGCCGCCACCGTTTTGGTGTAGGTGCGTAACAATATATATATATATATATATATATATATATATATATATATATATATATATATATATATATATATATATATATGTATATATATTGTGGGCATTGGGGGTGTACTGTTGTGATATTTATGCGTGGCAGCGACATGACCATTGTTAAATCCAGTATGGAACACGGCGGGTCAATCCCTCTGTTCCTTCTACCCATCCAAACCCATCGCCACTGTCATCTGTGTATAACCATCATCATCCCCGGACAGTTCCATCTTTCGGTGGCCTGTGCTCGGGAGCCTAATTAAAAGTGGTCCTTCAGCATCTAGGAGCTCTGTCTCTCAATATATATATATATCAGTGTGTCGAACCGAAAATATACCGGCTCGGTTACAGTTCTGGTTCAGGCGAAATTATTTCGTTCCGGTTCAGTTCCAGTTCGACAAAATCCCGTACCGAACCGGTTCGTGAACCGGTTCGATGAGTTGAATTATCACTGAAATTAGAAAAAACGACAGTCAAATCAAAATACAAACAAAATTCAAAATGCTGCTGTTCCCCAAGGGCAGTGGTGCAGTTGCAAAGCAAACTTTAAACAATTACGAGATATTAGAAAAACAGATGAAGTGGCGACGATTTACCACCTACTTTCTCGCCCAGACTTTATGTTGTCCTAGCGACTATTCATAAAGCCACCGCCAAGAGACATGACGGTGGGATATATTTTCTGCCCTTTCCATTTTTGTTGAAATTTAGCCCGCGTACTGGCCCGTTCAAATACCAGCGCTTAATACCAATGGCGCACACTTTTTTTTATATTTGTAACAAAACAGAAAAATCCTACAACAGGCACATAAAAACTACCGATGAATTAGATTATTTGGACACCCTGAATAGCTGTCACCTTATCGAATGTGCTAGCCACACTTTTGTTAAAAGTAAGCTGTAGTTAACGGTTAGTCACTGCATTATTGCTCTGACCACTGCAATTCCTTTTGCGATAGCTATACCGGATATGTGCATTACAGTCAGTAGGTCATCGTACCGCCTGGACCCCGGCCATCGTTCCGTGTGCTACATTGCGGAATCTTAGAAGCAGAATATGCTCTTACAAATGAAAGGGAAATTTGACACGCGGAGCATGAGATGGACTTTTTTGGGTAGGCGCTCTTTAATTCGTCCAGAGCAGTACTCCCCTCCGGAACAAGTAGCAGTAGAAGTAATGTAGCGAGTTACGCAGTCAGTACAAGTGCAGCTTCGAAAAAAAGCAGATCTGAAAGAGACAAAACTGCAGAACACGCAGAAAAGATGATTGCTGGGCGAATGGGGCAGTGTGAGGCACCATCCGGCCTTTCTGCACGTGTCATCTGCTTTATTACTGTTTCTGCTTCCAGGACAAGGTCGAGGGCTGCAGTTTTTTGCCAAGGGATTATGTGCGCACCTTAAAAGTTTTCCCTGACATATCTGTTGTTATTTGTATCTGTAAAAAACGGAACTTGTCCACTGTACTGTCCTCAAAAACTGACCACGGAACTCACTTCCTTCGCATTGATGACACGTTTGGTTGTGAAAGGCAGGGCGAAGAAAAGTATAGAGCTGATGATGATGATGATGATGATGATGACGATTGCTATTGGTTTCCCCTTTGAAGCGGGGTGAGGACATGTCATCTTACCATACCAAAAAGAACTAATATAACCATGTTTTACACTCTTGGTTTTATACTAGCGCTGCTTAGGGCAGGCACTAAAGCTTATTAGGCACGAAATACTTTTTTTTCCCGGTTACAGGTGGTAACTGTCCTGGCAATATTCCCCTGTCTGCTTTTCGTCCACCAGCATTCTAATCTTCTTTTCGTCCCCTCGACAGCCATGAAGTTAACTTCCTCTGTAATACCCTTAAATCCTAGGGCTTCTGGAAGCCCAATATTCCCTTCATGTAGATTTGGATGGATACCCTCACATTCTAACACTATGTGCCGCATAGTTTCTGTTCCTTTTCCGCACACCACGCATACCCCATCATTTTGTGAATACTTCGCCACAAAACTCTTAGTTCGCAGGCAACCTGCTCTAGCCTAAAAAGCAAAGCACTGCCCTGGGAATTATCGTAGAAATTTTCTTTTCTGATGTTCAATTTCTCAGCCCTGTACATTTCTAACGACGTTTTAGCTTCGATTTTTTGCCTCCATTTATTCGTTTCAATCTGCCTTGCCTCTTTTGTGGTTACCTTGGCTGTTTTGGATTCACCACTGTTCTTTCCGTATTTCATCGTTAGCCTTCAAGTCTTCGTTAGCCACTGCGTGTCCACGCTTTTCAAGTATAGGTACCTAAAAACATTAGCTGCCCACCTTCGTTGATCCATTGCCCTCAACCTCATCTCAAAGCATATTTTACTCTGAGCTTCTCTCACTTAAAACGACGCCCAGCCCATATCTCCCTGTACTGCTTCGTTAGTTGTTTTTCCATGTGCGCCTAAGGCCAAACGCCCTACCGTTCTCTGGTTTACTTCAAGGCCTGATAGAATGTCTGATTTTAAGCAGAGTACAGCATGCGCAAACGTGAGACCCGGAACCATTACTCCTTTCCACATTCCTCTTACTACTTCATATTTGTTATACCCCCACAGAGCTCTATGCTTCATTATAGCTGCGTTTCGCTTTCCCTTAACATTAAGTTGCTCCTGGTGAGTTCTTAAGTAGTTATCCCCTTCGTTTATCCACACTCCCAAATATTTATATTCCTTCACTCTAGGTAATTCGCCTTGCTCGATAGACACTACGTCAGTTGTAGCGTCATTGAAAACCATTATTCCTGATTTTTTTGCAGTGAAATTTAAACCGAGGTCGGTGGCTTCCTGGCCGCTAATATTTATTAGCCGCTGCATATCGGTTTCGTTATCAGCTAAAAGAACAATGTCGTCTGCGTATAACATTCCCGGAATATGCTGTTGTACCACTTCGCCTTGCAGCATATGGGTTAGGCTAAACCCTACTTGACTTTATTCCAGTTTCTTTTCTACCCATGCCATGTAAAGCATGAACAGTACTGGGCTCAAAGGGCATCCCTGTTGCAGTCCCCGATGGATGTTGACCTGCTGGGCGCATTTCTGTCCTTCCCAAGTAAGGTGCACTCTATTGTCTTTATAGATTGCTATAAGGAACTGTACCAACTCGTCATCTAATCCCTGGGGTTTCAACATTCTCCACAGCCGTTCTCTGTTTACGTTGTCATATGCCCCTTTAATATCCAAGAACGTAATCTATAGTGGTCTATTCTGTGCTTTCGCAATTTCAATGCATTGCGTTATCACGAACAAATTGTCATCCAGTCGCCTGTCTTGTCTAAATCCATTCTGCAGTTCCCCAAGTATTTCATTTTCTTCCATCCATGCTTGAATTTCTGATTTTGTCGCCTGCATTACGAATCTATACACCACTGACGTTACTGTGAGTGGTGTGTATGATTCAATACTGGCTTTGTCTCCTCTGCCTTTATATATTAAATTCATCCGACTTTCTAGCCAGTCCTCTGGTATTTGTTTGGTTTCTATCACCTTATCTATTGCCCTCATAAACGATTCCTTACTTTTAGGTCCAAGCAGGTTTATCAGTTGCATTGGTATTCCGTCTGGGCCCACTGCTGTCTGGGGGGAAACCTTTTGCTCTGCTTTTTTCCAATCAAGGTTGCTCAAAGTTATTTCCCTTTCCACAGTCTTCTGTGGCGCTGATGTTATCGGTGCAGGTTTTTTTACCACTATTGTCCTGAACTTCTCACTAATCACTCGATGAATATGCGCCAACGCGTGCTCTCCTTCTAAATGTTCCCCCTCCTCATCAATCAGGAATTTTTGATGGTTATCGTTTTTTGAGCTTAGTAATTTTACATGGTTCCAAAACTTCTTGGATGTGCTTTTGTCCTTCTTCCGTATGTCTGCCATCCATTGCTCGCTTTTCTGCTTGATCTTTGCTTGCACCTTTTTCTGCACTTCTAGTTTTTTCCCACGGTAGCTATTCCATTTCTCCTTCACTACCTCCGGTTCCATACCAGTTCTTTTTGCTTCTTTATGTTCTCTCGACGCCTTTCTTCGCTGGTCAATAGCCTCTTTTATTTCCTTATTCCACCAGCTTCTCGGCTTTCTCTTCCCTTTCCATTGGTTTCGTTGCTTTGCTTCATTCATCTTACCCTTTATGAACGCAATCATTTCGTCGTAATCCCAATTTTTGACTGGGCATTTATTGATTTCATCTTCCAATCTATCAGCGATGATCTTTAACTGCTCATTACTCAAATTAGTTCCTCGTATTGTACCTAATTCTACATTTGTCCGGGTTACGCCTCCAAAGTGCAAGCTAAACCGCTTGTGGTCGCTTCTTAAGCTGTCTGTTCCATTTTCATCTATCCTCATTTCCCGCAACCTTCCGTATACTGTCTCGGATACTAAACTGTAGTCTATGCTGGACTGTCTGTTACCGCTTTCCCACGTTATTTGTCCGTCACACTTGCTTTCCGTGTTTACTATTACGAGCCGGTTTTCCTGACATAGATCTATCACTACAGAACCGTTGTGGTCTGTGTATCCATCCAAATCTTTATATGGGCATTCATATTTCCAACCATGATTATTTCGCCCGAATCTTTGAACTCGTTTACATCTCTTCTCTAACAGTTTACCATTTCCTCATTTTCCTCCCTAGCACTACTTCCGGTCCACAGATACACCACTCCTAACCATGTATTTTCCCCCTCTATTCACGTTTAGCAATATTCACGTTTTGGTGTTTTTTTTACTTATTCGGTTTTACTTCCTTTTTGCGTAATATTTTAAAACAACGTGATTCGCCTTTTCTTTTTTATTGTTTTCCGTGCAAGCACATTTAAAAAAAAAACCGGCGCATTTGATGCCCCGTGCTATATCTCTGCTCAGAGGTGCAGCTTACGTTGCAGGCTGGCAGGCTTATTTTAACCAGCTGGTGATATTAAACGTGGACCAAAATCTCGATACCCGGACGTTCTGGATTTCCATCTACTTCAGAAAAATGGTCATGGGGAAGGGAGATCGAGGCCACTTGTGGTCAGCAGCAAACAGCTTATCCACTGAGCAGCTCCTGCGGTCACACTTGTCAAGCATTAACAATTTGCAGGTGTCGGACTTTTTAAACAAATTATGAAATGCAAAAAGTCTGCACACATCGCGTGTGGGCTTTTGCTGTTGCGGAGTGGAGCACTCCTGCAGCCTGATTGCTCCAATAAAGTCGCATCTAGCGAAGGGCAAAGTCGTTTTATATCCCCTGCAAGCTGCCGAGAATGACATTTCATTTGGTCAGCCTGCCCTACGCTCGCGCTTCCAGCAGTAACAGACCACTGCTACATTGGTGCTCATTCATTTCCGTTGTTGTTACATAAAGCGCGATAGTATTTCTTTTTTCTGTTCAGTTCCGGTTCTGGTTCAGCGTGCTCAAAAAATAACGGTTCGGGTTCAGTTCCGGCAAAAATACCGGTTCAGTTCCGGTTTTCGGTTCGGTTCGGTTCCGGTACGACACCCTGATATATATGTATGGGGACATTGGTTATAGATGTCCCAATTATTTAGCTCAAAGAGAACCTCAAGCACCATTAGGGCAAATGTAAGTACTTAACTGGAAGTCCCCACGTTTTTTTAGTAATGCACTTTGCGTTGGTTTTTACGAGAAACATGAGGAAAAAAAGCACTCACATTACTATAGTACACAATGCGAAATTTGTTCGCAGGGCGCACTGCAGCCTTCTCGGTCACGGCGCATATCTGCTGCGTCTCAGGAAGTGATCACGTGATCAGCGAGCGCACGGCGGCACGCGCTACTCTGCCATTGTGTCGCAGCGCGTCGCCGCCGCCGAGCATGTGTTCGAAATCGTATTTGAACCTCCCGCGCAATTGTCATGTGTTTCGGATGAGCCGCGAACGCAGGAGGAGCGTACATCGAAAGTGCGAGGGCAAGGGCGCTCTGTGGAGGCGACGTATGGCGAAAGTGTTAGGGAGAGGCAGTGAGAGAGATTACGCCACAGCCGCGCCTGCCGCCCTTTCCGCCACAATTTTTCCAGGCGCTCCTCTTCGGTTTTTTTCTGCCTTCGGTGTCTCGTTCGCTCGCCCGATCACGCAGACATCACCGCCGCCACCGCCAAACCATGGTACCGGGCGCCAAACAGCTGTGCACTAATTACACCGCAACATAAACCCTTTGCGACACGCACTACAAAGCAGCCGTCAGAAAAAAATTGGCCGCGTATCTGCTCCTTTCGAAGCAAATGTCGACAAAAGTTTCGTGGTACAAGTGTGAACAATTCTGGGAAGACTGCAGAAACGCGCGTCTCGAAACGTCACCGATAAAAGCTGACGGCATCAGCCAGCCATATAGCCTCCTCGTGGCGCACTCGAAGGCCGGCCACCATCCCTTAGGACTCGCATGAGCCTGACAATAACTATAAGCTTTCTCCAAGTTATCTATGATGCGTTGCTTGGAAGAAAAGTGTACACATTTGCCGGGAGACGACGAACCAAGAAACACGTGGCATACTTTGAAATACAGAAGCAGAATAATTTTTTGGACATGGAGAGCTATTAAAAATAGTATGATTAAACGAGCAATCCGAAAAATACACGAGTTTAAAAAACGAACCTTATTTCGTTTAAATTGGACTGAAAAATTAGGTCCCCGGACTCCATCACAGGCTTGATTGCAGGACGTCCGCAGATCTCTGCACACAGAAAACGGTAAAGAAAGTCATCGTGGAACCATTAAACCAAGAAACGCAAATGCTTGCGGAGTTGTTAACTAACTAACTGACTGACTAACTGACTGACTGACTGACTGACTGACTGACTGACTGACTGACTGACTGACTGACTGACTGACTGACTGCAACGGCTTACTTGCACGAATGCTTTACTCTGTGGACAGCCAATGCACTCGCCATTTGTACAAGTGCGGCACGCACACACACAGCTGGCTGGCGCCGCATCTTTTCAAAGTTCTACGAGTTGTGCCGCGCCTCCGCCAGATGGCGCCACGGGTCCCGCGACCGAGAGAAGACGCAGTGAAACATCCCCCTCGCGAGGGGCACGATCAAATGCAGAGCATTTCCGGGGGCGCACGACGTTAAGTAGTTTGCGTTACGTTAATGTTGTTGCACTTGTGGCAACTGCTGACGAGAGAGCGCTCGTCAGCAGTAATTTGAATGAGTCAACGATATAAGGCGCGTTCGTAGCGTCCCATTCTGTGTCGGCTTTGTGGCGCAGTTGGTAGAGCACCATGTACATTGCGTTCCGCCCGCAGGGTCGAGGGATTGAAACCGGGCGCCGGATAGTATTTTTTTTATATAGTAGGCACAACGACGGTGCAGACTACGGACGTCAAAGCGGGTGACATCGTGAGTTACTGAAATGCTCTGCATTTAAAAGACGATAGTCTTTATCGGCCTTTGCCAAGTAAATGCCTCTCTTCACTTTCCCGCTCACCTCTCATGTTCCTCTTGCGTCGCGCTCCTCTCAAGGTAAAGACGGCAAGGGTTTGCTTAAATCATTTTAAATTTACCACGCTCCACTGCTCCAGGCCCGGTGTATCCATGCCAACGCTGCCGTATGGCGGAGACGCGCGTGAATCGAGTCGCCCTACTTCAGCCACGTTGCCCTACTCCACGTGCGTTCCAAGCAGAACGTGGAACCTATCTAGTGGAGCCTTTCGTAACTGCTGCCGGTTGATTTCTTAAAATGGCGCCAGAAGCTATAGTGGCGCGGGCGACAGCAGGCGACGGCGGAATGAAGTTTTTTCTGCAGTTGATGAAGTATTTAATTTCGCAAAAATCAAGCATGTATATATTTTCATAAAGGAACACCGGAAATATAACTTCTGTAATAATTTGTTGTCTTATATTTGCGTAATGTTTTGTTCTTCTTCAACAATGGTGACAAGTATGAACGTTACACCGGACTTAAACGGGTAGATTTAGCTGTGACTATATAATACTATTGCGCAGGCCTTGTATAACTTTGGCCGGGTGGCTCAATCGATTCACACACAGACAGAGAGACAGACATACAGATAGACGAAAATTTCTGGGTTTAAGTAGCTCAAGAAAGACTATCGTCTTTAAAACTTGTAACTGCCTGTGTATGCTTATGACAACCAAACTTTCACTTTAAAAATTACGCCCACCTTCCCTCGCGGGAACCCTGGTGTGATGCGACGCTGAAGGGGGTTCCATTGGCGTCGCATCACGCAATCGTCGGGTACGGCAAGAGAGCAAGCGCGGACGACCGTCGACTGAGAGACCGGCCGGAGCGCGGCACTCCGCTTCTATGCGCAGCGCGCCCGAAGGAGAGGTGACCGCGGAGAAAGAAAGAGTACTGCACATGCGCAGAGTGCGCAGCCGCGCGCAGCGCGAACGCGATGTTGGGAGAGAGTGTTCGCTATCGGAGAGAGGAGAGGAGGCGAGCGGAGGAGAGACGCAGCTGTGCGGACGAGGACGACGGACGCACGCAGAACAGGGCCGCCGGCAAGAGATGCTCCTCTCAGCGTAGCATCTAAAACCATAAACAACTCGATCTCATGGGTGGTTCATAAATTGTCCAAATCGTAAACACGCCAGCGCCAACGTGAACACCGTTTCCCACCCATTGCTACAACAGAAAACCCATTGCTACAACAGAAAAGGTATACACATTATTGGGATCTTTACCCCTTATATTAAGGTAACAGATTCAGTTTTGCTTTAATAAACGTTTTAACTAGACAGAAAACGTAAAACCAAGAACACCTATACTTTACTCGTCGTAGAACGCGGAGGCGTCCATCTTGCTGTCGTGTTACGGTAAAGCATTTGGAGCTGCATTCACGACATAACAGCACCGTTCCGTAGAACGCGAAATGCGAATGCTGGCTGTGCGGTTCAAGTGGGGATGACGACAATTGTAACTCACAAAAATGCCCTTAATAGTCGCGTGCACAATTGTACCCGCCGTGTCGCAAAGCGTTAAGCGTGCAAAATGGCCCGGGCCAGGTTCGCCAACGCAAACTGGTCCGTCAACTGGTACGAGGCTAGCCAAGTACGTCCGGGTGTAGAAAATGTGCTGACTGAATTGAAACGGGGCAGGATAAAATAGTGTTCTAAATTGGCGTATGGTTCGCGATAATTGGGGCATGCGGGGGAGTGTCGGATAGGGTAGAGAAAAGAACGAGCAGGTGTTAGGAGGGTATTTAAGTGTATGCGTCGAAGAATGCGCAGTTGTGTGGTGGTTAGAGATTTGTCTGGGACGGGAAGTGACGAAGAGTTTCTCTGATGTTCTTGTAGGGAAGCTTTATTTATTGTTTGTAGTGGAGAGTAGTGTCCCACGTGGGTGGGTAAGGCCAGAGAATCCCAGGCGCCCGGTGCAGAAGGTCGCGGGCGAGGCCTGGGATTTCAGCTTGGCCATGAATACACCTCAGTGTGACATTGTGGAGACGTAGTTTTGTTTCTTCGCGTAGATCATCCTGCAGAATTGTTCAAGAGTCCTGCCTATGTGAATGGCGTGGATACCTCGTATTCATTCAGTGTATATTGTGTGGCGGATCAAGCAAGGAAAGCAGGACCCAGACGTCCGGTTCTCGTGGTGGTCACGGAACACTCAAGCTCGAGCACGCGAGCGCGGCCGATCTTCATCTTCTGATCGTGCCGCGCCCCCTGCCTTCGCTTGTCTCAACCACCCATTCCACCTTTATTTTCTACACACTCCCCGGCCCGCCAAGAAGTCTAAGGGTTAGCTTCAAGGAAGTAGAGCCGTTGAATGGGCCGCCTGATTTCTTGACCAGTTGACAGGCGGAGTACACAGGAGCGGGCGATTCCGTCGCGTCCGGGTAGCAACTTGGCCACACGGCCGAGTCTCCAAAACGTTGGGGCGTATCCTTCATCGTGCACTACAACCACGTCTCCGACTGCGAGTTGGTGCAACGGATGTGAGGGCGCTTCGTGAGCGGACCGCAGAAGCAGCAGGTATTCATTCCGCCATCTTTGCCATAGGCGATTTGTGACGTTCTGTCGGTGCCTCCACCGGCGTGTCAACTCGGAGCTTGTCGACGATGGCTCGAATGGCCCGAGGTTCTGGGGGAGGCACGTGTTCGGCTTGCCGAGCCAGAAGTGAGCCGGCGTTATGGGATGAGGTCCGTCGGCATCCGTGGTCAGGTACGTCAAGGGCCGGCTGTTGATAACCGCCTCCACTTCACACAACGTGGTTGCCATTTCCTCAGCTGTCAGAGAGTTGCGCCCAAGGGTACGTCTCAGCGTCTCTTTCGTTATCCGAATCACTCGTTCCCACCAACCGCCCCACCACGGTGCCTTCTCTACGTTGAATTTCCAAACCATGCGCTTTCCGCTGCAGAAATCTTGGAGTGTGGCGTCGGTGAGGGAATGGAAGGACTTCGCACAGTGTTTAAAAGCGAGGGCGTTATCGGAGTATACCGTGGCAGGTATTCCGCGGCGAGCAATGAAGCGCCTGAAGGCGAGCAAGAAACTTGACGCTGTCATCCCCGTCGTCAATTCCAGGTGTAGAGCCCGCGTGACGCCGCACGAGAATACGGCGACGTATGCTTTGACCTTGGAAGGGTCGTTGGTACGGCAGTACAGAGGACCGCAGAAGTCGATGCCCACAATCGAGAACGGGCTTGTTTCCGTTATGCGGTCGCGTGGTAATGGTGCCGTCGGTGCTGTCTCCGGTGTGAGCCTGCGCCTTCGGCACGGCAAGCACTGGTGGAGGGCTTTCTTCACTGTCTGGCGCCCTCGAATGATCCAATAGCGCTGGCGGATCTCTGTGAGCGTGGCTTCTGTTCCAGCGTGCAATAGGCGCTCGTGGGTTGCCAGAATAAGTAGCCGTGTTAAATCGTGCTTTCCGGGCAGAATGATCGGATGTCGCACTTCGAAAGGAGATTGTAAGCAGTGTAGTCGTCACGACCCAGCACCCGTTCTCGTAAGGCGATGGAACAAACTGTGAGCGAGGCAGTGGGCGCAGCTTCGTCTTCTTCTTTTCCCCACCTATCGCCCTCTGCCTGCGCCCATCTCATATATTTACAACACACTCCCCCCCGGCCAGAAAGGCAAGGACTGGCTTTCAAGCTGAGCCTTCTAATGCTGCGCCTGAATATTGTCGCAGTGATCAGGCGAAAATAAATGATGACGGACTGTTCGCACGGGCGGCACTTTGAGCGATGATTCTCATCTGATGTTGCGTCCTCCAGTTGCTGTGATGTTCCCTGTGCATCAGGATCACGCGCTTCGCACCGTAGGTCTTGGGGTAACCGCCGGGGTCGTAAGGGAATCCGATCAGTTTGGGTGGCTTGATGTGATTCTTGATAACGAGCCCGTTCCAGAAGGTGCACTGCTTGGTCGGTGGGCAAGCGACTGTGGCTGTGACAAACAGAAGGAGTCTAGTATAACTCTTGGTGTCGGTCTGCCTGCCATCTCCGGTTCTCAAGCTGTGTAGTTGAACTGATGGTGATTTCGCGCCGTGCCGTATTCGACACCATCGGGGGAGGCGCCAGATTCGGAAGTGGGATGCCGGCCGGGGCAGGTATGTGCAGACACGGTGAAATATCCGGTGGCTAGCTGGGATGCGTTCGCGGTTATCCGCCACATGACCCAAGGCGTGGCTACTCATCTTCCTTCTGGTTGGTGGGCATCGATTCAATTCCTTCCTTTGCGACTCCAAACGGGCGGTTTTACGATCTTTAGGAGCGTCACCTAGGTGCATACTGCGGGTGGTATCACCAGGCGCCAATATCTTTGGCTGGCAAGGAGGCCCGCTGTGCTCGCTCTCGCCATAATCACTGAGCTCCTTGATCTGGTGCGGACGCGGATATACCTCACGAGAAGGTGTGAAGGCACGGCCATCGGTTGTAGAAGAGGACGGCAGGAACGCGTCTGCCTTATCGTTACCCTGCGCCTCATTCCTGTCGCTCGAAAGCAGCATGCTCTCACTGTCGGGGAAGACGGCGAGGATGGTACTTTGAGGGTAGATCGGGACAGTCAATTGACGCTGGGTGTGGTCCTCTGCTTTCACTGCACACGGTTTCGTTACAGGAGCCTCACCGTGAGTGGCGTTGACAGCAGAGTCACGAGGCGCCATCCAAATGGATGAACTTATGTTGGCTGCGTGTTCGTCGTGTATGGTGGGCTCGAGATGCTGTTGGCGCGTCTCTGGCTGAACCATCGGAAGAGAGACAAAGTGGGTGTTTTGCGGTACGATGGGAACACCCACGCGCTCTCGATTGTCACTCCTCCAGCCTCCAGGTTGTTCGGACGTAGCCACCAGCGGCTGAATTCACAGCGGCTTTGCCAACCGGGTGGAGCAGCACGCGCGTTTTACACGAGCGCATTTTGTCGTCAAAATGCTGGGATACGGCAATGTCTTCCTTAAGCTTGTCGCCGGTCAGGTTTCCTTGAATTGCAGCGTCGAGGGCCCGTATCTCGCTCGGCGTGTCGTGGAAGTGGTATATGTTGGCGGTCAGATCGGTCACGTGCGTAGCCGGGTCCTGGAGAAGGGCGTCGATTGCCGTAATGAGCCCTGTGATTTTCTCTCGCAGGAGCCTGCGGCGTAGTTTCAGGCGTTCCAATGGAAGGAGTGGCGGAGAAAAGCGAGGGTCGGCTTGGGCAGGAGCCATGGTGGGCAGCGGTCGAGGGCGAGGCCTCCCGGAACAAGTGGCGCGAAGGTTACAGGCCTCGCCAGCCTCGCAGCCGCTGCGCCTCCAAAGTCAGGTCCACTCTTGCCTCGAATCCCGGGTTTCACGGCACCAGCGTGTGGAGGGTCCAAGAGAGAAGCACGACCCAGCACCCGTTCTCGTAAGGCGATGGAACAAACTGTGAGCGAGGCAGTGGGCGCAGCTTCGTCTTCTTCTTTTCCCCACCTATCGCCCTCTGCCTGCGCCCATCTCATTTATTTACAACACAATTGTATATACTGACGGGTTAGGGGCTGCTATGGAAAGGTCCTGAATACTAGTAATTATTGGGAGGATATCTAGAGTCGCTGTAGGAGGGTTATTAGAGAAAGGACGAAGAATATGTACGTACTTGCGATTGAATAAGTGGAGCGCTCCGACGTGCGTCCGTGATGCATCCGTGCAGATAATCGTTGAATCAATAGCAAAACAGGATTGGCAACGCTAAGAGAACATCTCGTTGGATTGGTATCAGCTGCAACGTTCTTTTGGAATGGGAACAATTCTGGTGTTATCTGATAGCACCGAAGGAGGGGCAATAATAGGGAGGCCAATGTGTTTAATCGCAACTTGGTGAAGTATCCTGGGCCCCTCTTTTGTGCTAGGAAGACGTGCCATTGGCTGCTCTTTATGCTGCCGTATGAGGTCCCCCAGAGGCAAGAACAGCCCCGTAGAAAAAATCACGCCATATCCACGGAATGAATGATGATAAGTGGGGCGAAGCTCGAGAGAGGGAGATCATCGGTAACCGTAACTCTCCTGTGAAAGTTCGCCCATTACATCATTAAGAAAGACGTAAGACTGTGTGCGTACATTGTACAAATCAACTTTTATTTTCGGAGTCAATGCTCCCAGGCCCAGACCTGGTGAAAGACCCCGCGCCATCGAGAACTACCCCGCACCTCCACCACAATTTGTCACGTAGGATGGGACACAACGGTAAAGAAAGAACTTTTATTTAGGGCGAACTTGTGCCCGAACAAGACGAGAGGAAACGAGCAAAGGTCCTTGCGTCTCGTTCGATCTCCGAGAACAACTGCCTGCGTTCGTGGCGTGATCTCTTGCGTGATCTCCCCCTCGCAGTGCACGTGCGCTCGCGCCTCCGTTGGCGAACACAGACAAGCTCGTGCTCCCGGTGCCGAGTTTGCGCTGCCGGTTGCAGCCGGTTCTTGCGCGTGCAACGCGGCCCACTTTGCGACATCTCCGAAAGCATGCGGTGGTCACGTACCACGAGACACAAGGGATGGACAGACCCATGACTCAACGAGCTTCGCCCCTAATATAGGCGCCCAGCAGACGTACTTACGGGAACGTTGACGGCGGTCTCATACAGTGTATGAAGCACGACCTCAATCTGATGTGTTTGGTGATAAATTTGAGCAAAGTGGGTGAAATAACCGAGACACCGGTAGCTGTGGTAATTATTCAGCCTTTTTGGCGCCGTGCAGCGCATAGTCAGGCTATCGGGCATGTAATCCACTGCCTCGTCTTAATTGAAACTGGTGTTTCCGGGATCCGGGCAGAGGAGGGTAACTTTGAGGTGCTCCACGCTTGTTGGCCAGGTGGGTTAGAGCGCTGGCCGCCGCGTGAGCTCGCCCATTGCCCCTGTGGCCTGAGTGTGCCGGGGTCCGAAGCAGGTAGATTGTTGTTCTTGTGTGGCGGTGCCTTGATGAGGGGGGCGAGCAGAATCTCCTGGGCTTTCTTTGAGACGACCCTGGAGGTGAAGTTTTTGCATGTCTCTGACGAAGTCAGACACTGCGTAGATGCTGGGGGACACTGTTGGTGCCTGAGCAATGGCCATGGCGATTGCCACTTCTTCATCTTCTAGGACTGAGACCGGTGGCAGGATTGTCACAGCGGAGACGGTGTTTCCATTGCCATCAACCACAACTGCATCCAGAGGTCGTGCATATTATCATCTAGTACATCAGTTGCGTCCGTTACGTCTAGCCTCAGCAATGATTTAAACAATATTTTGCTTTGGTGTCGTAATAATTGTCTACACATTAATGCAACTAAGACAACATTTATGGTTTTCCATTCACACCAAAAGCCACTCACCTGCAATCCAGTTATCTTGTCGAACAATTATTCAATACCTATGGTTAACCAATGTTCATTCCTGGGTGTTGTTCTCGATACTAATTTGAAGTACACTGACCATATTGCCCAGGTAAAACGGAAGGCCGCCTTCGGCATTCGCATCCTGTTAAAGGCCCGCCCATTCTTTAAAACTCCCACACTAATCTCACTTTACTTTGCTTTTGTTCACAGTCATCTCTTGTACTGCGCCACATCTTGGGGCAATACATACCCGACCCACTTACTTCCTTCACAACACCTGCAGAACCAAGCTATTCGGATCATCACTTTCAGTCCATACCGAACCAACGCCTCGTTGTTACTTACAGAATATCGTATACTCACGGTCTCAAATCTCGTGAAATTCAGCCTCCCTGTTTACCTGTTCAAATCTGTGCATGATCTGTGTTCATTTAGCATATTCAACCGCGATTCACTAAAAAATTTGAATTCCACTAGGTTCGCTTCGACTGGCAACCTACTCCTACCTAAAATCCGCACCAATTATGGCAAGCTGAATACTACTTTTGTGGCTGTAAATAACTGGAATTCTCTCCCGACAGAAACAAAACAATCGCTATCTTTAACAAGCTTTAAGAAAAATCTCCGGGCATATTTACTCAACCTCAATGTATAATTTGCTTAACTGGTCGGACCCTATGTTTTTAGCTATATTTTCATTGCACTCCTGACCTGTTTATTACTTTACTATTTTTGCGACATTGTTTTCAACGATCTTTGTTAAATTTCGCACAGTGCTCATTTAACATCCATAAAAAGCTCTTTGAGTTGTATTTCGCACTTACGCATTATATCTTCTTTTCACTGCTGACGTTGCTGCAGAATTGAAGTTTTTATTTTCTATCTGTAATAGGAGGTCCCCCTCCAGCCTCGTGCTCTGGGACCTCCTTCTGTATATTTTGTTATGTAAATATGTTTACGGCAAATAAATTTCTTCTTCTTCTTCTTCTTCTTCTTCTTCTTTGATTGTAGCTGGCTCCCCGGAGGGGCAGCGCTGCAGCATCCGTGTAGAGAACTGCTTCTGGCGGGACGCACTATAGGCGAGGTTCGATGGTAGCAGCTCTTTTCCACCTGCGGTCACGATGTTTCATCGGATGCATATTTCTGGGGGTGGGATCGACGTGTATTCTAGAACGCCAAGTTGTCGGTAAGGAGTGCTTTGCTCGGCTCTCGGGAGGTCCACGCGTGAGAAGGACCAGGCGGCGGAGTACGTGTGCACCCGCCTTCGTTTTTTCGAGCCTCCTGTATTGACATGTCAGATGGGCTGAGATTAGTTCATCGAGAATGTTATAGAGACCCAGTCGCATTACTACCCAGACTATGTGCGTGTCTGTATATGAGTTAGTAGCGCGTAGCTCATGTCCTCCGGAGCCCTCCACTACGGCGCGCCTCATCGCCTGCATTGCATCAGCGCGTTAAACTGTACAATCAATCAATGTTCAGGAGTGTTTTGTGCGAAATTGGACGCAGCTTTGCCGACTTCGTTGCGCATGATGTGGTGAAAATGGGGTGTTTCTGGATCCATTGTGTGCGAAATATCTTTGCGTACAGCTTAACGGACATTGACTAACACGCGAAGACCAAGAGAGCGGTCTTGTTTGATCCGTTGGTGGCACCACCCTCCACCACCTCCTCCTTCTGCTCGCTGTTTTGTATTCAGTGGTGTAGACGTAATAAGCAGGAGGAACATTGATTCTGGCGAAAGAAGTTGAAGAAATCTCTACTCCCCGTGTGAAAGTGCATCAGAAGGGACAGGGAGATGGAAGAATGTTTGCGTCTCCTTATCTTCATCGGCCAGCCGACGCAGTAGGCGTCACCAATTCAACAGGTCAAAAAATGACCTGCCTCACCGTCCGTACAACACATACAGAAACCGCAAAGGAAGTGGCTATTGCCCTAGCCGCAACGACTAGTGAGGACGCCATCTCAGTGCTTACGGGTTCGCAAGCCGCGTGCTGCAGTTATATACGCGGACGCACCTCCAAAACAGAGATCTGCATTCTTGAAACCAAGGGTCAGCTACCCGAGATAGAAATCGTCTGGGTACGCTGACACCCATGCCTAGCTGGTAATGACATCACCTGCTGCTCCTTGAACAGAACCTCTCGTAAAATATGCAGATGTTTTGCCCCACTATCGTAAAAGCAGAATATTCCCGGCCACCTATAATTTCTGTTCCTTGCTCGGCACGATATACCATCAAGTATGGCAGCGCGGACAAACCCCAGGCCTACCCTCCAACTCGTGCCCCTCTTACGAGCAGTGGGTGGCCTGCCTGAAAAGTCCGCACCCTGGGACCCAGCGCATACTGGTGAAGAGGACCTGGACTACCAGCCAAGGCCAGGGCATCCCGGACTGGGGACGCCCCCCACCTGGCGGGAGCAGTAGCAGCAGTGCCAGCGCTTGTTAAATAAACTTATTTCCTCCACCTTGAATTCCTCCATTCCCCGATCCCATCTGGCCAGCGGCGACCTGGGTGACCAGCTTTGGCTGATATCTTGGGCGCAATTGGCCGTACGTGCCCAGTGCCTCCTGGACTTAGGATGCCCCTAGCAAGAGGGGAACGGCTGAACCATCTGTGTTTAAGCTCAAATAAAACGTTTATACCACCACGTATGCAGTAAATGGTGAGTAGCTAAAGACGAGGAAGAATGGGGAGTAACCAGTCGTTCCTTGGGTCGCCGTACGTAGGCGAAGTTACAAAGGGTAGGACAATGTCCCGGATGAGATGACCGTGGCATATGTATGCACGGCAGTAACGTTCCTGATGGGGTTCGATGTGAGCGTTTCCTTAGTCCATTCCTTTGGAAATGGTAATCGAACTTTGTTTTGTGCACCGTGTTCGAGACACGTAGAAGCTCTTCGGTTAGAGTAAACAGCCAAGCCCCGCCGCGGTTACTCGAGACGTCGCCTGGTGCTCCATGGCACTAAATGATCTGCAAGGCGAAGTCGGCCATTTCTCCGATTGTGAAGACCTAATTGGCGCTGTTTTCACGTCTCTGGTGAAAAGATGGATGCCCGTGAGTATACAACGGCATCCAAATTGCATCGAAGGGAACGCCCGTTGCAAGACGCCGCAGATGGTTCTTTAAGGCTGTCTCCAAAAAAGACGCTTAATTTATTGACCATTGTGGAAGTAGAAGGGATTCTGTAGCCGTATTATGTACAGGCAACAGGGTGGCCTCTCGAGAAGATAGGAGCACACAAGATGTCATAGCGTGTTCTCGGAAAAGGTCTTTAGGAGGCCGCGTGGGACGCCTATTTCTCAACGATCGCGCCAGTGAAAACTGAAAGGATGTGCTCTTCAGGGGTAAGAAGAGAAGAGAAACATCCAAGGCACACACGAAGCACTTCGGCTTGTAAGCCTTCTAGAAGCCGTGCGTTGGTTTGTACGACGTGATCGGTAGTTTGTACCGCAGAAAACGTCCCTGTTTATGGTACAGCTAAGTGATGGACCTTTGTGATCAAATAGCGGGAGTGCAGTAATAATAGAACACATAGATGGGTGAAAATCCCAACCAGGAAAACTCCACGGTTTCTCGGGTGCACTTATGTCTGCCTACGTTCGTTGAAAGTGAAAGCCTGTGGATACTTGTTAAAGACTTCGTTACTGCTGCACCGTATTTCGGTCTCTATCCGCGGTCGTTTCTTCGCCCTTTGTGTGAATTACTTGGAGGGGGTTCTTTACGGCTACACGTATTTGTGCCACTTTCTTCGCTTTTGATTCTTTGTCTTTGGGCGCGAAACACTACAACAGGCGGACACTTGACACATGCCAGAAATTGTCCAGCATCACAGTTCTCCATGGCTGGTGTGCGCCTGCTCCCTTCACGTGCCGTCACGTTCCCTTCTCACACGGCACGTACTGGTATAGATTTTGTTCCAACGCTGGCAACGTGCGGTGATAGCGCAGAAGCAACGCACGGTGCTCCTACTTTTGATTGATTGATTTATTGATAGATTGATTGGTTGAATGATTGATTGATTATGGGGTTGAACTCGCTGACGGTATACACCCAGGCGATGAGGCGTGCCTTTGTGAAGGGCTCCGGATTAATTTTGACCACCTTGGGATCTTTAACGTGCACCTTGATCTCGGACACACGGACGTTTTCGCTTTTCGCTTCCATCAGAAAAGCGACCATCACGGCCGGGAATCGAACCCGTGTCCTTGGGCTCAGCAGCACAACGCCTTAGCCCTTGAGCCACCGCGGCGGATGCACTCCTACTTTTGAGACTCAGGTTCTATTCAACTCCCACTCAATCTCGAATATGGTTTTGATTTATTTTTCACAGCGGCGGCACGTTTTTTGTACTGGCTGACTGCAAAAAAAAGGACGGTACAGCGAGACAAAGAACTTTTATGAAGGTCCAATTTCGCACTTAAAAGCTAACTGAACTCAAATTTCACCTCGGCCAAATTTATATTGAACGTGCTGTACGCGTACCATCAAACCACGTGGGATATGATTGGTAACCCCATGAAATGCGTTGCTAATTACTTGTAGCCTTAAAATTGCTCCGTCGCGGACGACGCTGCACCTGCCGGCGGATCGCACAAACAGGCTGGAAGCGGAAGTGACATTGCTGCGGGTAGGGTGCTTGGTCCTCCGTCCAGCAGGAGAACCGGTCGAGCTCCGCTGGGCGCGCTTCTTCTAAAGGGCCGCTGCGAGCGCGAAACGTTGCACGCATGTTTGTTTCGGACATCCGGCCGGCCGCTCGCTCTCCGGGTTCAAAGCCACTTCAACCTAGCCGTAATGGCTGAGCGCTTCTGCATTTCGGTTCCAAAATTGCCGATTTTTGATGGTCGTCGGCGCCGTGAATGCGCGTATTTCAGCTGTCATATTCTTACGGGACGTGACGGACAATCTCCATGACGCCATGGCCCAGCATCAATGACGATGAGGACAAGGAAGAAGCTCTGTGCGGGGCGCAGCAAGCGCGGGCTCCGTTATGGCAGGTTGTAAATACATCGTCTCATCTTGTAAATGCATCGCCTCATTTTCAACCATGGTTCATGTCATCTGCTGTGCCACCACATAACGATATTTTGTATCTTGCAGCCTTTTTAGGAATACTACACGGAAATAAGGTTTTCAAGAGGTCGTAATTTTGAGGACAATTGGCTTTTAAGGATTTCGCCTTAATAAGTTCGTAGGGGCACGTGGACAGAGCTGCACACTGGGTACGATGACAAAGTCCTTCAATTTAAACACCCGTTGCACATTATGCAGTAAATTGCACCGGTCTTTCGTTCGTCTTTCACGCAACTAAGCGTTTCTATACAGTGTTCTTGCCTTTCATGCTCTCTCGCGCAGGTAAGCGTGAATAATGGCAATAATTGCACCAGTGTACACCAACTGTTCGATGTAGGCCTCTTAAAGCGATGCAGACAATATATACTCGGTGGGTGCTTTAGAGGAGCAGTCATTGTCCCCTGTTACGAATCAGCCCGCCGCTGTGCTTTGTGCAACACTCCTCGGCTGTGTGGCGAAGCCTCCACTACGTGCGCCTTTCGAGCAGGCTTCCCTGTCGGTGACTCACGCTTGCAGCCGACGGATTCAAACAAGCTGCTACACGTCTGGATCGCTGGCGCCTCGCTATCGGCGCGATTCAAACTTCGGCGTTGGCAGACGAGGCATGCTTCGGCTTGTCCGAAGGACGCGGAAGCCGTTGCGGAGACCTCTCTCCCCGCTCTCGGACTCAACATGTGCCGTTACTACAGACCGCTCCCAAACTCTGGAGAGAGTGTTGTGCGTGTCTGTGCCGTTCATTCCGTGTGTACAATACAATCTAGAGGGAACGCTTTTTTTGACCGTTAGCGCTTTGGGTATAAATAAGACCCCTCGCCCCTCCTCAACCGCTGAAGTTCATTCCTGTTTGAGCAGTAAATGAATGCTGTCACTCTGCTCGAGTCCTGTACTGTAACCTCGCCCGTCCGGGCATTGTTCTTGTCTGGCTTCGGCCATCTCTCGCCATGAAGTAAAAAGTTAAGTTTGCCTACGGCTTCTGGTCTTCTTCGAAGCAGCAACATATGCTGGCGGCTCGCTTCACCACGCTACCACACGCATGTCGGAGGTGACAGAGCTAGGCTCGGGTACGCCTGCTCGTATGCAGCAACGGGTTGTCAGCGGTGGGATGACAACGTCGCAACACCCCATGGATTTTCATGGCCATTGCCATTGTCACTGTCCCCAGATGGCATTGTCACTGCCCCAGTTTTCCATTTACGAACTGCATGCTTTAGTTCTCCGAGAGGTGCATGGGATCATGCACGGTGGAGAGAAGCGGTGATGCAGCTCCGCAGTTCAACGAGGGGGAGCTGTGTTCTTTTTCACGAAAACCGCGCGCTAATACAGGGAATTAATTGTCTCTCTTTGCCGCGATGAACTGGACATTATTGCAAGGGCAACGGCGTTTCAGAGATTGGTAACCACGCTGTCGGAAGCGCTAACGAGGGCTCATTCCGTCATTTCCATGGGTGTCTTAACCGCGTCGCTCAGACTGTAGACGCCTTCGACAAAACTGAGAAACCCGACCGCGGATTCCGTAGTAGAAACACACAGGCCGGTTGACCGGGGATCTGGGAGCTGCGCTTTTTACGTAGAATAGTGCGGGTGCGCGCCAAGACCGCGGGGTTGATCGTTGCCATGTAGCCGGGAAAAGGCCATGCGGTAATCGGTACCAAACACAAAAGGGGGGGGGGGGTTCTTTGTGGCGTCAGAGAACGGCCGGGAGGTGGCAAGATCCGGCAGCGCCAGACCGGGCATGTATTGCAGCTCTTCTTTAATGACCTCTTGCAAGTTCAGGGGCAGCAGAGAAGGGAACAGTAGTGGCAGCACACAGCGGGGCTGGGCGGCCTGCAAGCTCTTTCAAATCAATTCGCGTATCACTGTTCAGAAGTCCCTATCGCCTCGGTGCCTGGCTGATGTAATTTGTTGAGGACGGATTATCTGGGGTGAGCACATATTAGGTACACCCGAGACGGTTGTCAGATTCTAGCACAGGGAAGGCAAACTGGACAATCCCTTTAAAGATATGGCGTCCGCATCGAGCGTCTGGCATGTCTTTGGTGATTTCACGGCACAGGTTCAATATACCACACGTAGGTTTCACTAGTTTGTTAAACACGCCCCCTAGTTTTGAGCTGCCGATGTCCCGAAAATCTGGAGTAGCTGAGTAGCGAAGATTGCCTATAGTCGGTGATATTTCCCCGTGGTTGAAATATGAGATATTTGCGAAAGGAAACGTAAAAGACGGCACTGAGTAATTTTAGGCTGTCGCCTCAGCGAATAAATGCGCCTACTCCACATAGTTGTCCAGCGACTCGTCGATATCACAACCGCGAAGGCCAGAGTAAACAAGAGGATTACGCTTGCGGCGGGGTACGAAACACTGTGGGGTGGATAGCCGGGCCTTGGCAGGGTAGAGCGTCTTTAACACGGCCTCACGACCCGAGCGGAGCTCCAGTAGTGGGGCTAAAGAGGTAGGCTGCAACACCAAGACGCTCCCGCCACCATTTCAGAGACGGGCGGCCTTATTCGGGCGCTTGGGCGGTGGAACAATTCAAGTGGGATCTTCTCAGCAA